>NC_090933.1:1291343116-1291968116 GCF_040938575.1 Ambystoma mexicanum | reverse complement strand
CTTAACCTAGGGCCTTTATAATCCAATGTTATTGATAGTATAGACACACGTGTGACGTTTTATGGAGACATGATAAGTTGTTCAAAGACTTCGAACAATTATTATTTAGTGCATGCATTTTTGAGAATATGTTATGTTAGCTTAGCTAGTGACCACCCTGCTTCACAGCTACCTGACCTTCACCCATTCGGAGCACGGATGCCTGACGTCCATCCTCCCGCCAACCCGGAGGAAGAGATGCCACCCACACCATGGGCACCATATGGACTGTCCAATCCGGGACCAACGCAGTATCTTATGTTAGTCGCGTCATTTGCCCTATAAAATGTATTGTAACATTAATTTTGGTCAGTGCGCTCTCAGAGGCAACAGAGATCTTGAATGCCAGTTACTTATATAAACCTTGCCTTGAACTCTCGCAGCCTGCTCTCTTTGCCTCATTCCCCGTGTGGGGTGTGTCCGGTTTATTCTTTTGCATGAGAAAGACGGGGAGGGAACAAACATTTGGTGACCCCCTGCGACGTGATTTGGAGAGGTGCTTCGAAGCCCGCACTGTGTGGCGAGATCCGGGACGCCCCCCAGCAAAACCATCGCCTCCGCGGCCGACCAGCCTGTGCGCACTACAAGAAAGGGTCAAGGGTTCCCAGTTAACGAATACCCAACTGAAAAAGCTGCTTGCCGAGGCGGGCCACGGCTTGGTTGGGGTGCGGACCTGACTAGGGTCAGACCGTGAACGGTGACCCTCGGATTACCTGACTGAACACGTGAGTGCCGGTTGCGAAAGTTCCCAAGGAAAGGTAAGGGGGAAAATAAGGGAACAGGGGAACAGGTGGTAGTGGGTTAAAGCCAAGAGTAGGGGCTGTGTGAGTGATGTCGAGGCTTTTCTGATCTATCCTTTATATGGCCATTAGGTTTTGTGAGAAGTAAGGAGAAGAGAAGAGGTATCCTAGCCCGAACAGGGTAGAAGGCGGCGCCGCGTAGCATTGTCTCATCCAGTGCAGATAAATAAGTGAACATAAAGAGAAAATAGTAGGGGTCTCGTATATTGAGTAGACTCGTAGTAGTTATTAGAATATTCTTTTTCCGTGTGAGTAAGAATTCTTGGGAAAGAGTAAGAGGGTGTAAGAGGCGGGGAGTGAATGAGAAGAGTAGCTAGCGGGGGAGGATAAACAGTGTTCAGTAACGGGAACAAGGGAGAGATAAAAGCGCGCAGGTAGTGCATGTTATGTGTTCTATGTCGTTTTGTTCATTATTGTCGCGTATGTCAAAATGTTGTAAGTGATTTGTTGGGAAGGGGATATATATATATATATATATATATATATATATATATATATATATATATCCCCTTCCCAACAAATATATATATATATATACACGAAAGAGAACTGTTGAAGGTGAAAATGCAATGATGCAAAGGTAACGTTGAATATTGATGTATAATAACTGTCAGTTATTGAGAAACGCATAATATATTGCTGACCTATAAAAAGAACGGTAGTTGAAGAGAGTGATTAGAGAGTGGATCAAGCGCGAGCGCACACACAAAGCGAAGGGAGAAAACATTGTCATGTGGGGAATAACACCATTAGCTCACATTTGCCAACATCTCCCACTATATAGTGACAGGATACAGAAATACCACGATCAGTGGGTGACGGAGATAAAAGGGGACAGCGTGACACCAATTTGGCCAGAGGGAGGGTTGTTTGACAAAAGGGTGTTAGATTTAGTATTCACACATTTATTGGCAAAATATAAGGGGAAACAGTTGCAGAACAGAAGAGAGGTATTGGACCTGTGGCGAATTACCCCTACAGCAGAGGTAAATACAGAAAAAACTGTAGAAAAACAGAAAACACTGGGAGCGGTAGGCGGAACACCAAAGGGTGAATGTACAACGACCACAGTTGATAATGATACAACCAAAATATACCCCTCAATGACAAGACCAGCAGTAGGATACAGTGAGCCTCTGTATGTACCAGCGTGCCCCACCCCCACTCCCACAAGACTAGCGCAGTCCGTATTGTCTCAGGGAACACCCACATCACAGGGGCGAGAGAAAGAATGGCGATCGGGAGTATTCCTGTTCCATCTGAATGATAAACCAGTGAGAATCATATGCCCAGCCACCCCAGAAAGTCAGCGAGGGGAAGAACAAGAGGAGTATGGCGAGCAAGAAGAAGAAATAGAGGAGGTGTGGAGAGATCTAGACGAATACGAGGAAGGAGGGGCAGCTGTTGGATCCCCACTGCCACATCATTTTGATGACTTAGATCCACGATCACCCCCACGATGGCAGGGCAGATTAAGGCAGCGAGTAGGGAATATGCTGGTAAAACAAAGAAAGGGACGGTAAGTAAAACAGGAAAGAAGCATAATTTGCAGATGCTGTTGATACATAAGGGAGCAGGTAGGCCACATTATATTCCGTGGGCCCAGATGGACAAAAAGAACCTGTTGAAACTCCTCCCCCCACTTGCAGGAGGGGCAGGGAAATGGATACATGCGTTCGAGGAGAACACGGCAGGAGTACCGTTAGCGATAGGTGATGTAAAAAGTTTGCTAGTGTCCGCCGTCGGTGATCCCAGGAGCAACAATGAGCTGTGACCACCACAATGGATCACCCTTCAACAATGTTCGAGCACAAGTATGGGACGCATTGCGGCGCACCTTTCCAGATGTTCCAGACTTATATTTGGTAATGCAATGTACAATGGAGGAGAACAAAGATCCTACGCAGTCCATACTGCGGGTGCAAGATTTGTGGAGAAGCGAAACTGGTACGGCGTGGACCCAATCCACCGCCTTGTTCTATTTTATAATCAAGAAAGGGCTCCCGAAGGAGGTACAGAAGGTCTTGGACAAGATAGCTGGGATAGAAGTCAGAGATTGGCCTGAAATTCAGAGCATAATTGTGCACCACTGTAGGAGGATCAAAGAGAGAGAAAAGGAGATAGCACAAAAACAGCTGGCAGACGAAGCAAAACTGGTACAGAATAGATTAGTGAAGGTCGCCGCCATAAACGCCAGCGTAACAACAGATAGAGAGAACGAGGCGGATGAAAGTGCGGGAAGCAGGCCACTCAGAATAGCAGCACTGTGGGCAGCAGGAGAACAAGGACCGTGGAACGGAGTGGAGCAACACAGAAGACCACAGTGGCAAGAAAGGCCGGCAAGAGGACGAGGTGGGTACCGTGGCCAGAGAGGGGGGTTCGGAGGCATGGGGAATAGAGAAATCGGTGGCCAAGTGATTAGAGGAGGGCAGCAAGGGGCATGTTGGAACTGTGGGAGATGGGGACATTATTCAAGAGATTGCAGAATGCGGCCGTCAGGGTATTTCCAAGGACAACCACCCGTGGACAATGAACAGGTATGGGGATGCCCACACCCAGGTAGCCCCAATGGATTACCAATGGGAGGGGGAAGACCACAAGACCAGTGTTACAACGAACCCCAAATGCAGCAAAGACAAACACCCTCGCAACCACCTCACAGTGCATCACAGCCCATGACAAGAAAAAACACTGTAGGAAATGCCAGAAGCAACAGTTTTGCGACAGCTGCACATGGCGCACCTGCACCGTTCCGTGGCGCAACAGTAGATGGAGATAATGTTTTCTCAGTGCCCGGACAAGAAAGGTACGCAGATTAGGACAGCCCACAGGGAGCACTTGCGAGTCCAGTCCTATCCACCACCCTACGTGCAGAAGAGGAACCACTAGTGGGGGCAGAGATAGGGAAGGAACAAGTTACTTATCTGTAACTGTTGTTCTCCAGCATGGGTCTGGCATGGATTCACATGCTCATGAATATTCCCCGTCGTCAGGCTGGGAATCCTCGGTAAAGAAAAAACCAGTATCAGTTTCGTTTCTGATCTGTCTTTCGTAGTAGTAACCAATCACTGATCTCTGCGTCATACTGACCACAGCCAATGACTGCCCTCTACCTAAGCCCCGCCTCTGGCAGCCATCTTCAGATTTGGTAGCACGTGAAGTGGCAGTATGACCAAGTGAAGAGCCGCAGAGGGGTAGGCGGGAGGGTTCGCATGTGAATCCATGCCAGACCCATGCTGGAGAACAACAGTTACAGGTAAGTAACTTGTTCCTTCTCCAGCATGGGGTCTGGCATGGATTCACATGCTCATGAATAAAGAATACATAGCAGTACACACATGCACAACCACGGGAGGTGGCAAAGGCTCAACATTAAGCATTACATCAAACTCAACATTAAGCAATTCTTACCTCCTCACCAGGCTCACCTTAGGCGAACAGATTGCACAGCACTGCTTGGCCGACCCTGGACTCCTCCCTGGAATCCCGATCGACGCAGTAGAATTTCGTGAAGGTGTGAGTCGACCTCCACGTAGCAGCCCTGCAGATGTCCAGCAAGGGCACACCAGATAGGAACGCCGTGGTAGCTGCGATCGCTCTGGTGGAATGGGCTCTCGGACGGCCAGGCAACGGTCGGTTTGCCAACCGATGACAGTACATGATACAGCCGGAGAGCCATCTGGAAATGGAGGCCTTTGAGAGAGCCTTCCCCTGATTGACAGGTCCAAAGTTCACAAAAAGTTGTGACGTCTTGCGAAAACACTTTGTGCGGTCCACGTAAAACTTCAGCGCTCTAGCTACATCCAGCGAGTGCAAAGTCCTTTCGGCCGGCGACGAAGGCGACGGGAAGAAAACAGGCAACACCAAGGGTTCGTTGAGGTGGAAGTCCGACGGTACCTTTGGCATGAAGGAGGGGTGCGTCCTGAGCACTACCCTTGTGTCGTGAAAAGTCAAGTACGGGGGCTTGCAGGAAAGGGCCTGGATCTCTCCCACTCTTCGTGCGGAGGTGATGGCCACAAGAAACGCTGTTTTCCACGAAAAGAACTTCAACGGAGCCGAGTGCAGAGGTTCGAACGGAGGTCCCATGAGCTTGGTCACCACCACGTTGAGCTCCCACGCTGGGGCCGGAGCCTTCACCGGCGGGAACGATCTGAACAGTCCCTTCATGAATTCTTTCACCAGACGATGAGACCACAAAGACGTCCGCCCCGTGGTTCTGGTGTATCGGGAGATCGCAGCAAGATGAATCTTGATGGACGCGTGCGCCAGTCCAGCCTTGGCCAGCGTCAGAAGGTACGGCAGTACCTGGGGAGCCGTAATCCGTAGAGGGTTAATCTTCTGTGCGTGGCACCAGACAGAGAACCTCTTCCATTTGTGTCCATAGCATTTAAGAGTTGAGGACGCCCTGGCCTTTGCAAAAACCTCTCTGCAGTCGGCCGGTATGTCGTATCCTCCAAACTCTAACGCTGCAGGAGCCAGGCCTGCAAGCTCAGCGACTTCGGGTCATGATGGAGGATGGCGCCTCCTTCCCTGGAGAGAAGATCCACGTCCACTGGCAGCTTGATTGACGGGGACGCTGACAAGTCCAGAAGGTCCGGGAACCATATCTGCCTCGGCCACGCAGGTGCGACGAGGATCATCCTGCACCGTGACCTCTTGAGCTGGTTGATGAGCCGGATCAGCAATGGAAATGGAGGGAACGCGTATAGAAACAGGCCCTCCCAGGGGAACGAGAAAGCATCGCCCATGCTCCTCGGCTGGGGAAACCTGCTGGCGAACCTCCGGTACTGGGAGTTCGTCGCCGTCGCGAACAGATCGATCTGGGGTGTGCCCCACCGTCAGAAGAGGCGGTCCACCAGATCCTGTCGTAGTTCCCACTCGTGGCACGAGCGCAGCTCTCTGCTGAGCGAGTCGGCGATGGTGTTTTTTATCCCTGCCAGATGAAACGGCACCAGAAACATCCCTTGGGCGACGGCCCAATGCCACAGATCCTGCGCCTCCTTGGACAGGGCTGGGGATCTGGTTCCGCCCTGCTTCCTGATGTAGAACATGGTGGTGGTGTTGTCGGTGAAGATCCTCACCACCTTGCCCTTGAGGGACGGAAGAAAGGACCTGAGGGCCCAAAACACTGCACAGAGCTCCAGGACGTTGATATGGAGGGACTTCTCCGTCGGAAGCCAAAGGCCTCTCGCGTGCAGATTTTCGGTGTGCGCTCCCCACCCTTCCAGGGAGGCATCCGTGGTCACTGTCTCCTGGTGGCCGGGGGTCTGGAAGTCCATGCCCGCCGTCAGATGCGCGCGGGTGCCCCACCACCGGATCGCTCGTCGGAAACTCTCGTCGAGTGTGATCCTCTCCTCGAAGCTGCCCGTCGTCTGGATCCAGCGCGCGTCCAGGAACTCCTGCAACGGGCGCATCCGGAGCCTGCACAGGCGGATGAGATAAATGCAAGAAGACATCATTCCGAGGAGGGACTTGATGGACCTCACCCTGGCCGCGTCCGCAACCAGCATCCGCTGCACCTTGCCCAAGATGGCCCTCGTCCTTTCCTCCGACGGAGAGGCCAGAAGCGACACTGTGTCGAGCTTCGCTCCCAGAAACAGTGCGTCTTGCGCGGGCACCAGGTGGGACTTGGCGTAGTTTATGGAGAATCCTAGGTCTGTGAGTAGTTGGACGGTCCTTGCCGTGTGCTCCACGGCGAGCTCCTTCGTCTTTGCTCGGATGAGCCAGTCGTCCAGGTAGGGGTAGACGTGGATCCCCTCTCGGCGCAGCTGCGTCGCCACCGGTGCGAGGCACTTGGTGAACACCCTGGGTGCCGACCTCAACCCGAAGGGAAGGGCGCTGAACTGGTAGTGACGCCCTTGGACCACGAACCTGAGAAACATTCGGTGTCCCTTTAGGATGGGAATATAGAAGTAGGCATCCTCCAAATCCAACGACGACAGGAAATCGCCCTCCTCCAGTTGACCCAGGACGTGTTGGAGGGTGACCATCCGGAACTTCTGTGCCTTGATGAATTCCCATCCTGGACCTACGAGTCGTCGTAGGTCCAGGATGGGACGCCATCCTCCCGTCTTCTTCTTCACCAGGAAGTATCTTGAGTAAACTCCGGAGCCCCGAAGCCTCTTTGGGATGAGCTCGATGGCGCCCTTCTTGAGCATCGCCTTTACCTCCAAGAGCAGTTGAGGGACGTGATGTTCTTTCCTGGCCACAGGAGGGACTCGCGGGCACCTCTTTAGAAACTCGAGCGCGTGACCCTGAGCCAGGGCGTCCAGCACCCAACGGTCGGTGGAGATGGACTCCCACACGCTGACGAAGATCGCCAGCCGGCCTCCCACCGGGGTGCTTCGGTGGGGGCCCGACCCCACGGCCGGTTCAGTCCTGCTTCGACGAGGCTTTGCTGCCTTGTCCTCCTTGGCGACGACGGCGGGGTCCGCCTGACTTGCCTCGTCCCCTGGAAGCTTCCTGTGACGACGAACGGGCCGCTTGACGGTAGGTGGAAAATCCGCCGCCGGAACCTTTGGAGGCACCCTGTTTGCCTCCGCCGCTCCGAAAGGGCGGCCGCCGTTGCTGGAGAACCCCAAGAGCCCGGGCCGTCTCTGTGTCTGCCTTGATGGCTTGAAGGGAATCGTCCACTGTTTTCCCAAACAGGTTGTTTCCGTCGAACGGCATGTCCAAGACTCTGGTCTGCACGTCCTGACGGAAGTCAGTAGCCTTGAGCCATCCACGCCGCCTAAGGCACACGCCGTTGCCCAACTGGCGAAATCCAGTGTCAGCGATGTCCGTCGCAATCGTAATGGCGTGGTCCGATGCCACCTCTCCTTCCTGCAAGATCTCTAGGGCTTCCGCCCTCTTGTCGTCTGGTAGAAAGTCCAGCAGGGGGGCCAGTTTGTACCACAGCTCCCTGTCGTAGTGGGCTACGATAGCCAAGGCGTTGGCCGCCTTAATCGTCGTCGCGGCCGACGAGATGACTCTGCGTCCCATCGTGTCTAATTTCTTTCCCTCACCGTCCGGCGGGGAGGTCGACGTAGAGGCCGCGCCCCCCCCTGCTTTCTTCCTGGCCGCCGCGGAGACGACCGAGTCCGGGGTCGGCTGTTCCCGAAGGCACAAGGGGGCCGCGTCCGGGCCCCGGTACTTCTTCTCGTACCGATCCCTTCTAGCCGGCGTCGTGGATGGGTTCTTGAGGAGGGCGAGGCCCTCATCCCAAATATCATCCAGTATAGGTACAGCGAGGACCGTCTTCCTCTTGGCCTTGCGCCGTTGATAAAGGAAACCTTCCTTCTTCTTCTCTTCCGGGCAGAGCTGGAAAAGCTCGGATGCCCTGGCGATCATGGAGTGAAACGATCCAATCTCGTCGGGCGGGGAAGCCCGGGTGGGAGGTGACGACGGGAGATCCTCGTCGTAAACCTCGTCGTCTGTACCCGTCGCAGCCGTGTCAGTCCCCGTATCATCCCCACGTGCCGTGGACGGGGTGGAGGGCTGAACAGGGCGCGATGGCTGAAAAGGAGGTGGAGGATGAATCCTTCTTCTCTTAGGGGGAGGGCTCCCAGAAGGGCCTGGCTCCGGGTCCCCCGTCGGGAGCGGTTCCTCCGTTGGTGGTAACGGCAGTCTCGTCCTTATCTCCGAGCATAAGGACTGTATAGCCAACAAAATGGCCACCGAGTTGTCTTGCAGCACTGGTTGAGGGGAGTCCGACGGGCGGTCAGGAGCCCCGTCGGCACCCTCGACGTTCTCGTCGTCTCCTACGTCGGGGTCCCTCCCGACGGGCTGGTCTTCTTCCACGCCAACGCCGTGGCTTAAGACTTCGATCAGCTCCTCCTCAGAGGTTGAGGCCGAATCCACGACGACCTCCTGCCCCCCCTTTTTCTTCTCCGTCGGAGGTTTCACGGGGGTCCTGTCGATGGGCATGAAAGAGGACTCCCTCCGCGGTGGCAGGGAGACTCTGGGCCCCGAGGTCGCCACCACTGGTGTAGCCTCCACAGGCTGAGCCAGGGCCGCCGCGACTGTCTCGATAGAGGCCTTGGTCGGATGGATTAAGGCTTTCACCACCTTAGGTGCACTCACCGCCTTCTCCTTAGGGGGAGGGTCACCGCCTCGCTCCCCCTCTGATGGGGCCTTCGAGCTCGACCGGGGTCTCTCCAGGAGCTTCGCCGGGTGCTCGGCCTTCCTCTTACCCGAGCCAGAGCGTTGGCTCGTGGTTGATGGCGCCGGGGAGGATGCGCCCTGCCTGGCGCCCGTAGAGCCCGACCGTTCGGCGCTCCCGGTGCCAGCGGACTCGCGGTGCTTGGCCTTCTGTTGGACCCCTGTCGCCGGGGCGCCCTCAAAGGTCTTAGAAGACCGCTCTGACTTCTTCTTCTCGCCTGACGGGCTCTTCACTTCCAGCCAGTTGGCGAGACGTTGATGGCGGTCCTTCATGGTCCGCTCCGACATATTGCCGCAAAACGCACTGTCCTTCTCCACGTCCGTCTTGTCCTCATGTAGGCAGTAAAGACAAAGGGAGTGTTCGTCCTCCTTAAAGACATTCTGAAGCTGGCATCCAGGGCAGACCCTGAACAGCTTTCCGGGCGTCGAGCTTCCCTTCTCCTGGGCCATGTCCGAGATGGGCCCGAGAAACTTCTGGGGTCCTCCAAAAGCGTGGCTCGACGAAATCTTCACCCTTGAGGGGCGTAGACGAATCCGACACGGGTCCCTGTTGATCGGATGAAGAAACGGTGGAGCTTGAGGCTCTTTTGACCGAAAAAAGAGACATTTTTTGAGAAAAAACGTGAAAAAATAGCACTAACGCTCGAGAGCAATAGCACGAGGATTCCAACACTTGAACGTGCGGTAAAAATCTGAAGATTGCTGCCAGACACGGGGCTTAGGTAGAGGGCAGTCATTGGCTGTGGTCAGTATGATGCAGAGATCAGTGATTGGTTACTACTACGAAAGACAGATCAGAAACGAAACTGATACTGATTTTTTCTTTACCGAGGATTCCCAGCCTGACGACGGGGAATATTCATGAGCATGTGAATCCATGCCAGACCCCATGCTGGAGAATAAGCAGTTTATGGTAGACTCAGGAGCGGAAAAATCATGTCTTATGGAAGGGCGGTTTCCGCTCTCAGGCAGGAATTTGGAAACGCAGGGTTACACCAAAGATCTTGATATAACTGTAGGGGGAAAAACACTTATTGTACCACGAAAACGCGCCAATCAACTTGCTGGGTAGGGATTTGCTGAGTAAATTGAACATGACCATTTCATTTACTGAGCGGGGAATAGTGTGTTCCACCCCAGGAGTATGCCCAGTGCGAGCAATGTTAATGATTAGCACGATGATGAATGAAGTTGTGGTGCGAGGGATACCCATTGACATAGACATGTTTATCTATGGCATCAAAGTGTTAGCCCGAGTAGTACCTGAGATAACGAGAAAAGAATGGAGGACACCATCAGACTTTATATTCCGCCCAATTGCGAATACGGACGTCGTGCCAGGCACTATAATGTCCATAGACATCGAGGCAGTTCAGGTATCAAGTAAACGTATTGTGGTCATAGGCTTGGATAAGCATGGATGCAAGTGGAGGACTGTGTTATGCGTAGACCCAAACATAATGCTAAAAGATCTAACTGACGAAGAACTATTCACTGACAACGAAGATGATGGAGAGATAATAATGGAAAAAAGCATACTGTGTGATATTATGATCCAGTACAGAGAGGTACACAACCCATTTATGGCCAGTGTTAATGCCCCACCAACAATATATGAGGAAGACATGGCAAAAGTAGCACCAGAAATTTGGACTACAGGCCCACATGATGTAGGGTTATTACATGAAGTAACACCAATAAAGATAAAACTCAAACCAGATGCCATACTGCCAAGAGTAAAACAATACCCAATATCCAGAGAAGCGGAGGAAGGAATTAGAGAGACAATAAATGCACTCCTGAACCAAGATATAATAGTGCCATCAAACTCCCCATGTAACACAGCCATCTTTCCGATTAAAAAAGCAAAAGGAGGGGCGTGGAGGAGAATCCAAAATCTCCGCCCACTTAATGACGTCATTCAAAAGGAATTCCCCCTAGTGCCTAACCCGGCATCAATACTGTGCAGTATACCCAAAGAATCTACATGTTTTACTGTGGCTGACTTGAAGAATTCCTTTTACTCCATACCACTTGACCCAGTATCACAGTACCTCACAGCATTCACACTGGGAAATAACAGATATTAGCATTGCAGACTCCCACAGGGATATTGCGAAAGCCCAAGTATCTTTAACAGAGTATTACGAGAGGACATTGGAAATATAGATGTAGAGAGCACCATTATACAATACGTAGACGACTTACTCGTCTGTAGCAAAACAGAAAAAAAGTGGGGGGGGGCGCTGTTGAGCAGCCGACAAAATGGCTGCCTAGCTCTTGAGCTCCGTGCACAGCCGCTCTACATCCGATGACATCTGCGGGCTAATACATCTCTGCACCTATTCGACCGACCCCCTGTCCTCCCTATAACTGGGGCTACGCACTGCTGCGATCCTGGCTCTAAACGGATCTTGGGAGCTTGGAGATCCTCTCTGCGGGAACCTCGAGGCTGCCACGGCGCTTGGAGGCCCATCGGGGTTTTTTCGCCCGGTTCCCGCCACTCCACTATTGTCTCCCCTGCTGCATCCTTCCACTGGCCCGCCTGCTGGGACGCACACCGCGGTGCCCTGCGGACCGCACTGGGAGTGCCGTGAGGTGGGCCGCGCCCTTCGCTGGACCGGCAGCCGCAGCTTGAGCCGTGCCTCGCACCGGCCATCCTGGACTCTCTCCCCGTCCCGTGGTCGGGGCCCTCGGGCCTAGGTAACCGGTCCTCCCGGCCGGACTGCCTTTCCTCCACGCCGCTCGACACCTGGGCGGGGCGGCCCTCCTGGAGGAGCCGCGCCCGCTGCCGGGCTTGACTGCGGCACCCGACTGGAGGCCGCCGACCCGCGCCCGCGGCCTGGGCTGCGGCCTACATCCTCCCGTTCCGTGCTGCTGCTGGGACCTGATCCGCACCCGGCGGCCCCCGAGGACCGGAGGAACTACACTCGCTCCCTGACTGGATGATCGCGAGATGCACACCAGGTGAGGAGCTGCTGGGGCCGCTGCGCGTCGGAGCTGCATTGCCCCCAGATCCAGTACAGGCCAATTTCTATCTGGGCCTCTCTCCCCGCGCTGCACGGCCCCGGCTGGCTCCATACCCTGCGGCACTGCGGGGCCCTGCACCCCGCCGGACCCGTACTGGCCGGCTGCCGCCTTCCTCCAGGCACAACGGTCCCCGGATCGTTACCGTGGCCCTCACTCTGGCACAGCATATCTTCCTTGCTGGTCACCGCCGCCACTGCCCCAGGTAGCACCCGCTCCTGCACTAAGGCCCACACTCCTGTTGGTTGTACTCTCTGTGGTGCTCACTCGGGGTCTGTTCTGGACTCCGCTGCCGCGGCTCCTGCCGCCTCTGTCAGTATTGTTTACATCGGCGGGCCGGACCACCATCATTGGCCTTGAACCTCTCCTGCATCCCCTCACTCGGGTCTTCACTCTGCCCACTCAGGGCCCCTGCAACACTATCCACGATGTCTAACAGATCAAGGAATAACAATAAAACCGGGGCCATGGACAAATTCGCTAAAGCCGCCCCGAGGCCTGACTCGGCCCACGCACCAAGCGACCCAGCCGACGACCCGCCATGCGCCGAGGCACCCACCACTGACCTCACAGCGATAATGGAATCCATGGCTAGAAACTTTGCAGCTTTCCACGAAAAGCTTGATGACATTAAAGCCAACGTGGCCTCACTCAGAGCTAAACTGGATCAGCAGGGGGTTCGAATCACGGAGACTGAAAACAGGATTGGCACCAACGAGGATAATATTTCTACACTCCAGGGCACTGTGTCCACTCTGGTCTCTGATATGAAGGCGGTCAAGTCCAAGTGTGATGACCTCGAATCCAGGTCGCGTAGAAACAACATACGCATCGTAGGTGTCCCTGAAAACGCGCTGAAGGGTCGACTGGAATCGGCGGTCGAGGACCTCTTGAAGGAACTACTGGGCAACCCTGACATGTCTCCCTTCTTCACCATCGAGAGGGCCCATAGGGCACTGTCACCCCGGCCTAAACCCGGTGACTTTCCGAGGCCCATCATTGCCAAGGTTCTGAGCTTCAAAGACCGCGACTTAATCCTCCGCCTCGCACGGGAAAAAGGCGAGTTACAAATGGACTCGCAGGTGATCAGGATTTTCCCCGACTTTTCCACCGGAGTCCAGCAGGAACGTCGCCAATTCCTCGGAGTGAAGAAACTCCTCAGGGAAAGGCACATCCCCTACGCCATACTTTTCCCTGCACGCTTGAAGTTCATGTTCAACGGCAAACTATACTTTTTTACAGTGCCGTCTGAGGCGGTTAAATTCATCGAGGCACATGTTCCTCTCCACCCTCCGGCTGATGTCACTGTGAATAATGAGTGAATTTTATGCTTGCTTTGCGATGCCTTGATACTATGCTTATTGGTAGATCGATTCATGCCACTCTTTGTCCACACTCATGAGTGACTACACCTCCGCATTCACTTGTATACAATGTGTACCTACGCAGGTTTAATTTACGCTCTCTGGGGAGCAACTGTCATCCCGTCCAAGTTATTCTCCCACACTTACTTCTGTTGCTCTCTGACATGCAAAGTTCCCTTGTTCTGGCAGCAACCATTGCCCTCCCTTCACGAGCACCGGGGTATGTTCCATCTCATGGTCTCGCCTGGGCTGGGCTGCTTGATCCCTGTGATGTGTGTGTCGCTCTCTGCGCCCCACTGGGTGGGACTGGGGTACTCACGATATGTCCGCTAACAATGTACGTTTTGTAACGGAACCAGCTGGTTCCTAGCGTGCTCCTGCACGGCAACGGCGCACCCCATTGCGATTGCACTGTTCTTGGATATGCCCTTGTTGTGGGTCAGCCCCTGTTGGGCTTTTGGGCAGTACGGGCCACGTTGGGGCCAGCCCGGCTCTGCACAGTTGAGGGTGGGTGTTGTTTACACTGCTGAAGTTGGGTCGGTGGTGAGGGTGGCGGGTGGGAAAGGGATGTTTGGGAAAAACGGCATGCTAGGGCTCACGGCATGCACACTGGCGGAACATAAGCGCTCTCTCGACTTCAACCCCGGTAATGCGCATTGCTGCTGGATCTGGGAGGTTCATTAATGCGAGTATACCGGGATTAGATATTCGTAACTGACATGTCTACCGTCACAATGTCCTGGAACATTCGCGGATTAAGCAATCACACCAAGGCCCGCAAGATCATGGCCTTTGCTAACAGGCATGGCTGTAACATACTACTCCTACAGGAGACACACTCCAATGCCCACATTCCGGGCACTATGGCCCTATCGTGGGGTCCCACTAGATTCTTCACTTCCTACTCCTCCCAATCCAGGGGAGTCCTCACAATGATCCACAAATCGATCAAATTCATTCTGCACAAAAGTTACCTATGTCCTGAGGGTCGCTATGTTATACTACACTGCACGATGGTGAATAAAGAATACCTACTTGTTAACACTTACTGCCCCAATGTTGACTCCCCTGAGTTCTTCCATGCGATAACTGCCATACTGTTGGGCTATGTGGGGGTCCATATTATATGGGGGGGAGACCTAAACCTTATTCTTGACACCGTCCTGGACAGGACTGGCACATCCTCTCGAGCCCTGACCAGTGCCGCACGTAGGTTGCGTGGCCATATGCAGACGCTCAATGTCTGTGATGCTTGGAGGACAGTACACCCCATGCGCCGGGAGTATACTTATTACTCATCTGTCCACGACAGCTCGTCTCGTATAGACCTGTTTTTAGTGTCCAATGAAACCATGGGAGGGGTCCTGGATTCTCCCCCGCACTCTGTCCGATCACGCTCCAGTCACACTTTCCTTGAGGCTGGGTATACCCACCCTGACACTGACACTGAGCACTTGGCGTTTCAAATCTGAGGCCCTCAGGGACATTGTATTTAGGGCTGAGATCCTCGCAGACATTATATCCTTCTTTGACCACAACTCTCTCCAAGACACATCAGCCGCGGTTAGGTGGGAGGCCTTTAAGGTGTACATCAGGGGGATGTCCATCTCACGGGAGGCCGGGGTACTGAAAGCCATCCGAGCCAGCCTCGGTCGCTCTGAAGCCAAATTGAAACAGTTGGAGCAGCAATGCCCCACAGGTGCTGATCCCACCTTACTTCTCAAAAGTAGCGAAGAATTGCAGGCGTACAATGCGCTAGCTACCAATGAAATCCGGTACTTCAGCCGCCCACAGGCTGCCAGGAAATATGGTGAGGGTGACAGACCGGGGAAGACGCTGGCAGGCGTAGTGAGAGGGGAATTTGGCCGAACCCAGAACACCTCCATCAAGGACGCATCTGGCAACGTACAGTGGGCTGACCAACAGATCTTGGAGGTATTTACTGAATTCTACAGGTCCCTCTACTCCCAGCCTCCTGAACACTCCGAACGCCACATGCGCGAGCTGCTCGCTCAGATCCCCACCACCGAAATATCCCCCACTGCCCGCGACCAACTGGACTCCCCGATAACACTGGATGAGATGGTGACCGCCATCTCTAGCCTGCCCAAAGGCAAGGCGCCGGGACCTGACGGCCTCACGGCTGAGTTTTACCAAGAACACGTGGCCATACTGGCTCCCAAGTTACTCGAGGTTTGGGTCGAAGCGCTCCGCTTCTCCATTCTCCCCCCGTCCATGCGAGAGGCGGTCATCACGGTACTGCTTAAGCCTGGCAAACCAGACGACGAGTGTGGGTCCTATAGGCCCCTTTCCCTCATGAACCTAGATACGAAAATCATCGCTCAGATTATAGCTAACCGCTTTCTCCCCATTATGCCATATCTGGTCCATGAGGACCAAGTGGGCTTCGTCCCCGGCAGGTCCACCTCCCACAATATAAGGAGATTGTTTAATGTTATGTCCCACATTAATCAAGACGCCCAAGCCGTGGCGGTCACTCTGGACGCTCAGAAGGCCTTTGACATGGTCTCTTGGAACTACATGTGGCTGGTGCTGGAGACGATGGGAGTTGGCCCAAACATGATCGGGTTTATTAAACTATTGTACGCCTCCCCGGTAGCCCGGGTCAGGGCTAACTCCCTGACATCCGACCCTTTCACACTCTTCAGGGGTACCCGTCAGGGCTGCCCCTTCTCCCCGATCCTCTTCGCCCTCGCAATTGAGCCAATGGCGGATCTTGTCCGTGCTCGGCATGCCCGCAAAGGGATACGGTTGAAGGATGACCCCGAAATCATATCTCTGTATGCAGACGACATGCTATTATATATTAGAGAGCCCACGGCCCACATTGACCCCATACTGAGGGACATCACCCGCGTCGGCACCTACTCTGGCTTCACGATCAACTATTCAAAGTCAGATATCTTTCCGCTCACTAAATCCACCCAGCAACCTACCACCGAGTACCCCCTTCGTTGGTCCCTGGACGGTGTCAGATACCTGGGGGTGCAAATATCCCTGACTAAATCCACTCTGTTAGCCGACAATTACTTCACCGCGGCGCAAACGGCTGAGGCCAAGATGTTAAGATGGCAATCGCTGACTGGTCGTCTCTCTCTAATCAAAATGATCCTGCTCCCCAAGCTCCTTTACACTTTCAGCAACGTTCCTGTGTGGCCTGGAAGGGGCTACTTCACTAAACTGCATACACTATGCGCACAGTTTCTGTGGCACTCTGGCGCGGTGCGTAAGAAGTGGTCTGACATGGCGCTTCCCTATAAACAAGCGGGGCTCACTGCCCCGAACCTGCTACTCTACTGGACTGCGGCCCAGGCTCAACATGCCACCCACTGGTACCCGGGCTCCCCAACGCGTCCACATGTCAAGTTAGAGCGACTAGCGGCCACCGGAACCAATTTGATGTCCCTCATATTGCATCGCCATTACACACCTGACTCGCCCATTGACCCTGTCGCTGCGACCATCCACGCATGGGAACGCCTGCTACAGCCGACGGACGGGTCCCCCCCTTACTACAAATGGCTCCCGGTGTGGCGCCTGCCCGACTTGGAACCAACACACGATATTGCCTTAGCCCAACATTGGGGAACGCTGGGGTATCAAGCACTGTCCGACTTCTACCCAGATGGCAAGTTCATTGGCCCCCAAACATGGAAACAAGGCCACACCAGATCCGCCTTGGAGACTCCAATACTATAGGCTACGCGCAGCGTTCCGCGCCGCGTGGCCCTCATTTCCTGATGAACCCCAGGATAACCCGGCGATCGCATACATTGCCAAATCGGGCGGCGCCCGCGGTGTCGTCTCTTCACTATATAGGATCCTTCAGGAGTCCGGCACAGTCCCAGTGCTCAGGGCGCGCAGCGGTTGGGCGAACGAGTTGGGCCTGGAGTTGTCTGATGGTGATTGGGGCGCAATGTGCTTACACACCCAAAAAGTCTCCTTCAATTTCCGTTACCGCGCCATGCAGTACAAACTCCTCAATAGGCTCTACTATACTCCACACAGGACTTCGACGTTCGCCCGCACCGCTGCGGCCCTGTGCCGACGCTGTGGAGCCGAAGAGGCTGATCACTTGCATATGTTTCTGTCCTGCAGGGAGCTATCTGGGTTCTGGGAATGCATCTTGAAAACACTCTCTGACATAACTGAAACTGTGGTTGACCCTGACCCCCTGTCGATTCTGTTCGGGGTCTGGAAAACCGATGAAACCAGACGCCTAGCTAAGTTCCTAAATATAAGCTGTATGATTGCCAAAAAATGTATACTCCAGAGCTGGAAAAGCCCTGCTGCCCCGGTCTCTCAGAAATGGTTGCGCTTACTCACATGGTCACGCAATTGCGAGGAAGAATACTTGTCTATGCTCCCCGCCCCGTCTCGCCCCAGGAACATCTGGGCTGAATTTAATGCTTACCTTAGCGTCCAGAGCAAGGGCACCCCCGAATCTGGCCCGTCCCCCGCCCCGTCGGGCCCTGATCCCACTGCGTGAGGCCCTAATTTGTTCCTTTGTTTTTCTGTTGGTGTACTCCTTCTCAGATACCGTCTGACTGTCCATGCTGTGATTGCTGTATCCCTTAGTGATGTGCTGCTTCATGATGTAACTGCTATGTATCTGTTGCCTTGTGTGTGCCTTGTGTACTTATGCCGTCCAAAAATAAAAGTTTAAAAAAAAAACAGAAGAAGTGTAGAGAAGACTCTATAACACTGTTAAACGTGTTAGCTACCAAAGGATACAAAGTTGATAAAGGGAAACTACAATATTGCCTTGCTGAAGTTGTATACCTCGGACAGTTAATATCGAAAGATGGAAAACAAATACTCCCTGACAGGGCAGCTGCTATACGTAACATAATAATACCAAAGACAGTGAAGGCCATGCAGAAATTTCTTGGCATATGTAACTATTGCCGAGCATGGATCCTTGATTATGCAGCATACACACGCCCATTATTGCAAGCATTAAAAGAAGCGCAAAAAAGTAGAGCCCCAATAAAATGGACACATGACATGATGGCTCAGTACTTCAGATTGAAAGATCTTATCGCTGAGGCTCCAGTCCTCGCGAGGCCACATTATGAGAGGGAATTTTTCTTGTTCTCACACTGCAATGGAACACTGATGACAGCAGTGTTGACACAGAAAACATCATTAGGCCACTGGCTTACTATAGCGGAACACTGGATGCAGTGATGCAGGGCCCCTTCGCATGCGAACAAGCCCTCGCAGCCGCGGCCTTCGCCATTGAAAAAAGTGCCACAATTGTAATGGGATGTTCAGTAACATTGTATGCAGAGCATTCATTATTTGCAATTCTTGAGCGGTCAAAATCAACACTGACAACAAAGAGGGCAACCACATATGAGATAATAATTTCAAGCCCCAATGTGCATGTAGTGAGGTGTAAAACAGTAAACCCAGCAACATTCATTACAGAACCATGTACTATGGAGGATATGCAGGAACACGACTGTGCAACCTATGAGGGAGAGGGTGATGATATTCCCAAGGCGAGTGAAAACGCCCTGACGGAAGGAGAAATATACTTCATAGATGGTTCAGCGTCAATAAACCCAGAAACAGGAGAGAAGCATGTAGGGATGGCCGTAGTACGAATGGAGGAAGATAGCTATGAAACAATCGTCCAAAAGCGTCTCCCGTCCCATTACTCCGCACAGGCGGCTGAACCAACTGCATTAATTGAAGCATTACGTACAGCCAAAGGATGCACAGTGACTATATACTCAGATTCAGCATATGCAACTACCACTGTCCATTCAGGACTATCACGCTAGCGCAGAAAAGGGTTCAGACGAGCAGATGGCTCACCAGTGCAGCACGCCACACTATTGAATGAACTAATCGAGGCGTTGGCAGAGCCCTCGATAGTGGCAGTGGTGAAATGCCAAGCCGATACCAACAACACAGATGCGATCTCATTGGGAAACGCGGCAGCCGACGCGGCAGCGAAGGAGGCCTCATATCTCAATATAACACCAGCGGCTGAGTGCATTGCTAAAGCCGCCGCCGTAGAACCACTTGAAGAAGCCTATAGTAACACGTACATAACACAGCTAATAGAGTTACAGAGGAGAGTACCATTAGAGGAACAAGAATTATGGAGCAAGCGGGGATGTAAACAGTCGGCCACAGACCTCATTTGGAGGCAGGAGACAACGGGGAAGGTAGTGATGCCGGTAGAATTATTAGAGCTAGCATTCCAACAGCTGCACTTTCCAGCCCATGTAGCGAAACAACACATCACCGCAGACATTCAGGAACATTGGTTTGTCCCAATTTACAGAAACATCTGTCAAAATTTATCATAGACTGTACAACATGTCAAACATACAATTCAGAGATGACACTGAGGACATTGTGAGGTACTTTGCCACGACCAGCAGGGCCCTTCAGAGAACTCCACATAGATTATGCAGATATGGGAGAGAGATGTAACGGGGCAAGATATTGTGGTAGTATGTCCTTTCTCAAGGTGGGTGGAGGCGGGTCCATGCCCTCACCCAGACGTGAAGTGTGCGTGAATGACCTCTTCAAAGAAGTAACATCACTCTGAAGCACAAACTGTGTTCCATTTATCATCCGATGGCCAATGGAGTGGTGGAAAAGATCAACGGCCTATCAAAATTGTGTAACACACTGAAGACAAACTGGGTGTATTGCTTGCCCCTAGCACTGTTCCAACTCAGAACGCAACCATGTAAGGACCACCATTTGAGCCCCCATGAAATTGTGACTGGGAGGCGAATACACACACCACTCTCCCCGATTAGGAGAGCATCAAATGCACACAGGGTAGCCACATTGCTGGGGGAAGAATTCAAAGAATACTTGACTCAGCTGACGCACGCAGTACGCAGCATAGAGCGACAAATAGCACCGCCTTTTACAGAAAATATGGCAACTGATACTACCATGCCAGCTACAGATAGCACAGCTGAGCCGCTGAGGCCAGGAGCACAGGTATATGTGAGGAGTTTTGTCAGGAGATGGAATTCACCAAGGTTTCATGGCCCATATGAAGTGATTTACAGTACGCCCACTGCAGTGAAAGTAAAGGGACTGAAATATTGGGTGCACCTCTCAGATGATCAAATGAAAAAAGGAACTTGTGAAGAGCAAAAAGAATGATGTGCCTTCTGATTTGCCTTGCCCTACTTCTCTATCGTTCTCCCTTTCACTCTCCTTTCATCACAATATCTTCCTCCTGCTATAAAAATGCACAGTACAAAAGAGAATATAAGTGAAACGAATAACAGGAAAATGTATAACTACAACAACCATAAACGAAACAATGAGTAAACATGATGTGTAAATATATATACAATGTACATATTCAGGTGACTTAACAAATTTATATCGTCCCTTCAGGTGACAAAATGGCCCAGCGAAGTGCACTCGAAGAGAACACGCTAATGTTAGATAGCAATAGGGATGCCATTAGGGCTAATAAGTTTAGTAATGTTGAATGTGTTTTGAAATGTGCTGCTGTTTTGGTTTCTGTGATGTTGTTCTTCATGGCTTGGTATTACACTCTCTTATCTCTGGTTAATGACATGCATAAAGGGGGGAGCGGGGCTAAGATGATACGAGAAGGGTCAACCCTAATATGGACTGGAGTAAAGACAATATGGGGAGAAACATATATCATTGGTATTAACGATACAAATGTAACACAAACTTCAGAGTACGCTCCTGCTGATCCAACAATTGTCTCCTTGTCACATCCTGGCATAAATATGAGTAATGATTATGAATTAAATGAATATGATGGCGACTATTATTGGCCGAGTAACTTAGCCAACACAAGTATGCATGCACAGACAACCATAGAACCTACCTCATATTACACTGCTGCAACTAACGAGTATACACATGCAATATTCAACAGCAATGATACTGCCTGGGCTGGAATGTTCCCAATACATTATCAAAAAGTGGGAAGTTATAAGGAGGGAGGGAAAAGGAGAGAAAAAAGGGGGGCGAGAAGGAAAAGATATTACATTTATCATGACCTGGGATTAGATGAAATAGAAGACCCCCGCCACCCTGATCAATCTAATAAATGGTATTCAGATATGAGTGTTACGGCAAAGCAAACAACAAATGAAAGCTACAGTCTGTTCACTCATACCGCATGCATCAGGGACACCCAAAATGTTGGTAACACAGGAAGTGCCCTTGTCGGTTTGATTCACTTAGTTCTATGTAGGATAAAAAGCACCTTCCAGGCACACACCGTCAGCCTAGAAGGACTGGAAAATGAGAGAATATGCACGAGCCAGAGTCAAGGAGTAATTTGCATCAGAGAGCCATTTCTTGTCATAAAAGGAACGAGGTACGCAGAGAACAAATGGCACGATGAAACCATCGAGTGCAAAGCAGAAGCACTACGGGGACTATCTGAGAACAACTTCCAATGGATAAAGGAAGTGTGTGCCCCTATTTGATCGCAACACGTCACTAAGCTAACATGGATCACAGCACTGGAAAAGCCTATAAAAATACAGAAAGAAGTACAGCACGAACTATGCTTCCATGGGGAAGGGAAAGTGAACCTGGGGGAGGCAAGGAAATGCAACAAGACAGTGATGATACCTGATATGAAGAAAGGCACTGCGCCACTCATGGACATGTACTGGATTTGCGGCAAACAAGCCTACCTGCATCTACCTGCATCCTGGAAAGGTACTTGCGCCTTAGTCACCCTCCATACGGCCATGATGGTAATACCCGAAAGCCATATCCAAGGGGCAGCAGGAGAATTGGCTGGCAAATGGCAGCAGGGCAATCGGCTGACCCATCAAGTAAAGACAGAACCTCCAGCTTATGAACTGTTGTCAGAACACGAGTTGAAAACAAAGTTATTGCAAAGAAAAAGATCATCCAACTATATTTCGTCTGAATCATCAAAACTCCTTGCAGAGATCCCACAATAATACAAGCTCTTCTCCTCCGCAGCGAACATTTTTGCATCGCTCCTAGCGCCAGGGCTCCAAGCACGAGCAAATGCAAATGGTTACAAATAGTGCGCTGGAACCTAATCCAACTGGCCAACGACACTGAAGAAGGGTTCAACGTTATAAAACTAGAGCTCCGTGCCTTGCGCCTAATGACAATGAAAAACCGATATGTTCTAGATCTCCTCACGGCGATGGACGGTGGTGTTTGCCGAAAAATCGGGGGTCCTGTTGCACATTCGTGCCATCTGAAGATGCAGATAACGGGACACTCTCACATGTAATAACAGCAGTTCACAATTTATGAGAGAGGATGAGAACAGAGGGAGGAGCAGAAGAAAGCACATGGTGTCATGATGCCTACCTCCAAAGAGCCAGGTCCGACCCAGCAACCCCAGAGGCAGGCATCATTTCCCCCAGGGGAGTGCCCGCGGGCCCAAGCTGGGGCCCTTTGGACGCAGTCCTGGCGCCTTAGGCGCCAGGCTCATGTTGGACCCCTGTCCTGGCGCCTTAGGCGCCAGGCTCATAAAGCTAGACATGTGTTCAAGTGTTTTAATGTGCAGTTACCTGATGCAGACCATGCTGCTACATCCAGGCCCTCTTGAGGCTGGAATGGAACTACTTTACCTGTGGGACTACTTTCCACCCGGGTGTGGTCGGGGAAGGATACATACCTGATCGGTGGAAGGATACATACTTGGAAATTCTTCCAAAGCTATTTAAACCACGCCCGATCAGCAACTCACGCTTCGCGTTGTTCTGCTCCTCGCAGCTGGACGCTCACCGTGTCAGCTCCTGCATCTGGACTTCAGCCACGCCTGTCAGCATCCTGGGTCACCTGCAAAGGGAGACAAGAGACCTTACCTGCTAAACCTGCACCACGGAGACATCACACCGACGATCCTGAAAAGGAAGGCATCATTTTTAAAAGCATTTCGCTACGATCGCTGCAGCGCTGCATTTTACTCACCTTTCCTGGGCTCCTCCATCTTCAGCAGCGATCATCGGGATACACAGCCACTTCCCAGAGCCTAGAGAGAAAAAGACAAGAACAAAAGGTGAGAGAAGGAAGGGAATAAGACTTACCTGTTGGGTCATTCCCATTTCATTTCGGGTCTTGCCCCTTCCAGGCATTTTCCGGACCCCGGCCCCTATGGGGAAAAAAGACAAAGACATTGAATGAGCGAATGCAAAGACATTACCCGAGCGCTCATCCAGAACTTACCTCTCATTTACTGGAACTGCACGTTTCACTTCGGGTCGCGCCATATCTCCGGCATTCCGAACCCCGGCCCCTAAGGGGAAAAAGACATAAGCATTAGCGCTTGCTGCAATAAGACAATGAACATTATTATTAAGCTTGAACTTTTGAACTTGCAACAGAACTTTTACAGCGCCTTACCTGAATAGTCAAGCTTATTTGAACTCCCATCAAACCTCAATCCAGTGAAGTAACTGGGTTTCAACGCACCCCTGCATCAGAAGCAGGATGGAGAACTCATCCTTCCAGACCCTAAGATGAGACTTCACGGGGAATCGAGGAAGGGTATCGTGGAGGGTTGGAAGAGAGTGGGAGGCTTGAGCATTACTCTGTCAGTAGGTAATACTCCCTTTTCACGCACAGGGGTATATTCCTGCGAGCCAGAGAAGCCAGAGCAGAGGGTCCCTTCCTGTCCATCTTCAGAGTCCTGCGCTTCACCATTAAAGAAGCATCAGCACTCGAAGCCAGATCTGCGCCTCCGTGGGAATCAGGTGAGCGTTACAGAACGCAAAGCCTACCCACAATTTCCCACCCGGGCGCTATGGAGACTTCTAAGACTGACCAGCTGGCCCAGCTTTTGGGGGAATTACGGGCAGAGGTGCACTCAGCCCGCCAGGAGACTAACGCTCTCAAAAGAGAACTGATCCTATCCAAGGAAAGAACAGATGACCTGGCCAAAAGGTTATTGCAGGCCCAGGCAGGGCACACTCCTTTACCTAATTCTGGAGGTACTTCGGCATCAATGGGTTTGAATAACCCAGCACAAATCAATCTACCTGGACACATGCCTTTGGCCCCGCCTGAACGTTTTGCGGGGGATCCCAAGAAATATGCCGTCTTTATGAACCAATGTCGTTTACACTTTCTATGCAGACCCGGAGCCTTCCCTAACGACCAGACCAAGGTAGCCTTTATACTATCTTACCTCAGTGGCAGTGCTGCCGATTGGTCTATTCCATTGGTAAATCAGGATGATCCCATTCTCCAGAATTTTCAGGGCTTCCAGGCCAGCATGGAAAGATTGTTCGTTCGACACTCTCAAGGACAGGCCCTTGATAACGAACTGCTATCCTTACGACAAGGTAATCAGGATCTTCTGCCCTACATTGCCACCTTTAATAGACTGGTTGTGGAAACTGGATGGCCAGAAAACAAAAGGATCACATTGTTTCATCGAGGCCTGCGCGGAGAGCTTAAGGATGTTCTAGCTCAGATAGTAAATCCACCCCAGGTCTGCGCAGACTACATAGACTTGGTGGTTCAACTGGATCACAGACTTCAAAACAGAAAAGCAGATCGGTTCAAGCACGAAACCTGAGTACCGATCAAAACCCACGCTAACTCCAAGAGTACCGACGTATCCGAACCTATGCAAATCGGCGGTGTTAAAGGACCATTAACGCAGAAGGAACGAGAGAGAAGGCGGCAAATGCAACTTTGTCTGTATTGCAGGACTTCCGGTCACTTTCTTCGAAATTGTCCGGTCAAACCACCTAAGAAGGTGGTTGGAGCCACTGATAACGATTTATTGACACCTGATTCGGGAAACAACCTAGCCCGACAAGCGTAGGGGTCCGCTTGCCGAGCTTGAAAACAAACTCTTTGACCTCGCATTTTGTCATGCCAATGGTGCTCGTGAACCCAAAACAGCCTCAGCAGTTGCATGCTATAAAAGCATACATCGACAGTGGAGCTATTGGAAATTACATAGACCGTGAATTGGCTTCCAGGATTAAGCTCCCTCTCCGCCCGAAAGTAACCCAAGATGTCATTACTACAGTAGATGGAACCGAAATAGCCTCAGGGCCTGTAACGCATTCCACTGTTGAAATTACACTGGTGGGTCAGGATGGACATCGGGAAGCAATCGTGTTTGATGTGATCAAGGCCCCACAATTTCAAGTAATTCTTGGAATTCCTTGGTTAGAAACACATAATCCAAGAATTGACTGGCGAGCAAAGAAGATAAGTTTTCCTGATTGTGAACTTGTTATCCAAGAAATCCAGCTATGGGTCTAGCCTCAGCAACTTCTACCCCTGTACAGATACCGTCAGAATACCAAGAATTCCAAGACGTTTTTCAGAAAGAACAGGCTAACACGTTACCTCCCCATCGATCTTATGATTGCCAAATCGATCTGTAACCAATGCTCAACTACCTTGTAGTAGGATTTATGCTCTTACGGAACCTGAGAACCTGCATTTGCGTCAGTATTTAGATCAGTACCTAGCCAATGGTTTTATTCGCCCGTCCAAGTCTCCTGTCTCTTCAGCTCTGTTCTTCGTGCCGAAAAAAGAGGGCGACCTTAGAACATGTATAGACTATCGCGCCCTAAATCAAATAACGATTAAGAATCGTTATCCTCTGCCCCTGATCCCTGAGTTTATCGACCAGGTGAAAGACGCTTGTGTGTACACCAAGTTAGATCTCCGAGGAGCTTATCACCTGGTGCGTATAAAAGAAGGCGACGAATGGAAGACTGCATTCCGCACCAAATTTGGGCTCTTCGAATATCAGGTGATGCCCTTCGGTTTGTGCAATGCACCTGCCGCCTTTCAGTACTTTATGAATGATGTTCTTCGGGAACTTATCGATGTCTGTGTCATTGTTTATATTGATGACATCCTGGTGTACTCTTCTTCAGAATCCGATCACAGAAAACATGTTAGGGCAGTTCTTGAGAAATTGCGCCAGCACAGACTATTTGCAAAACTAGAAAAATGCTTTTTTTCATACCACAGAAGTTGAGTTTCTCGGATTCATCCTGACACCTCAAGGAGTTCGAATGGACTCGCGAAAGGTGGACGCCATCCTCAAATGGCCATCTCCTAGTTCAGAGCATGCTCGGCTTTGCCAATTTCTATCGCAGATTCATCCCGGAATTTTCCCGAACAGTCCAACCCATCACAGCTCTCCTAAAGAAAAACAAACGCTTCGAATGGACTCATGAGGCCGAACAAGCCTTTCAGGACCTGAAAACCAAATTCACCTCTGCACCTGTATTGAAGCACCCGCACCCAGATCTCCCGTACATTGTGGAAACCGACGCATCCAGTTCGGCCATGGAAGCTGTCCTGTCGCAAAGAGACCCAAAAACTAACCAACTACACCCTGTGGCCTTTTGGTCCAGAAAATGTTCTCCTCCTGAAATCAACTACGCAATTACCGATAAAGAGTTACTGGCTATTAAATCTGCTTTCAAGTCTTGGCGTCACTACCTTCTTGGGGCAAGACACACCATCACCGTAATTACGGACCACAGAAACTTACAGTATTTAAAGACGGCCAAAGCTCAATCTTCACGACAACTCCGATGGGCTCTAATCTTTGCGGAATTTGATTTTGTAATTACCTATGGCCCTGGCTGCAAGAATGGTAAAGCGGACGCCTTATCCCGGATTGGCATGGAAAAACCTAATTCGAGCTTAGAACCTGTGCCCATCATACCCGAGCAAAGAATCTTAGGCTTAACTTCATTGCAAACTATTAAGGACATCCAAACGCAAGTAAAACAACTTCTAGACTCTTCAACCTTGCTGGAATGCAGTCAAAAGGGTCCTCATTACACCGTTAAGGATGATTTACCCTACTTTCAGGAGCGGTTGTTTCTGCCAAGTAAAGAATTGCAAGAACTTGTTATTGCCCATCATCATGAATCTTTAATGGAAGGACACGCTGGTATCGCTAAAACGGAGGAAAAAATCAAACGCCACTTCTGGTGGCCTTCTTGGAGAAAAGACATAAAGTCTTTTGTACTGTCATGCGGAATTTGCGCCCAAAACAAGGCTCAAAAGAAAAGGCCAGCCGATCTACTTCAACCCTTGGATATTCCACCGGCACCATGGCACACCCTGTCAATGGACTTTATAACTGACCTGCCTATGGTTTCCCTTCCATATTAGTCTCGGATCGTGGAAGTCAATTTATCTCCCATTTTTGGAAGAAGTGTTGCCAATTAGCACAAATAGATGTGCGGTTATCCACCCGCCACCACCCCCAGACCGATGGACAAACCGAGAGAACCAATCAGACTCTCGAGCAATATCTTCGGTGCATGTTACACCAATCTGAGTTGAATTGGAAAGACATCCTTTGGATCGCAGAATATGCATACAACAATTCAGTGCATTCTGGAAACGGACAAACCCCTTTTTATACTTTGTATGGTCACCATCCTCGGACCTCTGACCTAGATCCACCTCTGACCCTGGAAATGCCCGCAGTAAATCATCTGCATTCCACAATAACCCGAGCCTTCAAAGAAGCTGCAATTCATTTACAGCAAGCCAAGAAAAAGTATAAAGAAAACGCTGATTTGCACCGAAGTAAAACTCCTCCTTACCAAGTAGGAGACCAGGTATGGCTAGCAACTAAACATTTACCCCTCAAGGGCCCGCGAACCTTCAATCCCAGATTCATAGGACCTTATCCCATCAAGGCTATAATCAACCCAGTGGCCTTTAAACTGGATTTACCGTCCAACATGCATATTCATCCAGTTTTTCATGCATCACTTTTGAAGCCAGTACAACCAGGAACCCGACTGTCCAAGCCTCCAGATCCAGTTCAAATTGAAGGGGAATTAGAATTCGAAGTTAAAGACATTTTAGACTCCAAGGTGGTAAAGTCGAAACTCTTCTATCTTGTTGACTGGAAGGGATATGGACCTCAGGAGAGATTGTGGGAGCCTAGTAACCATGTTCACGCACCTCGGTTAGTACAAAGGTTTCACCGGAGATTTCCGAACAAGATAAAAAAAAAACCCCGGAGGAAAGAACCTTGGGAGGGGCCTTGAGGGGGGTACTGTCATGATGCCTACCTCCAAGGAGCCAGGTCCGACCCAGCAACCTCAGAGGCAGGCATCATTTCCCCCAGGGGAGTGCCTGCGGGCCCAAGCAGGGGCCCTTTGGACGCAGTCCTGGCGCCTTAGGCGCCAGGCTCATGTTGGACCCCTGTCCTGGCGCCTTAGGCGCCAGGCTCATAAAGCTAGACATGTGTTCAAGTGTTTTAATGTGCAATTACCTGATGCAGACCATGCTGCTACATCCAGGCCCTCTTGAGGCTGGAATGGAACTACTTTACCTGTGGGACTACTTTCCACCCGGGTGTGGTCGGGGAAGGATACATACCTGATCAGTGGAAGGATACATACTTGGACCTTCTTCCAAAGCTATTTAAACCACGCCCGATCAGCAACTCACGCTTCGCGTTGTTCTGCTCCTCGCAGCTGGACGCTCACCGTGTCAGCTCCTGCATCTGGACTTCAGCCACGCCTGTCAGCATCCTGGGTCACCTGCCAAGGGAGACAAGAGATCTTACCTGCTAAACCTGCACCACGGAGACATCACACCGACGATCCTGAAAAGGAAGGCATCATTTTTAAAAGCATTTCGCTACGATTGCTGCAGCGCTGCATTTTACTCACCTTTCCTGGGCTCCTCCATCTTCAGCAGCGATCATCGGGATACACAGCCACTTCCCAGAGCCTAGAGAGAAAAAGACAAGAACAAAAGGTGAGAGAAGGAAGGGAATAAGACTTACCTGTTGGGTCATTCCCATTTCATTTCGGGTCTTGCCGCTTCCAGGCATTTTCCGGACCCCGGCCCCTATGGGGAAAAAAGACAAAGACATTGAATGAGCGAATGCAAAGACATTACCCGAGCGCTCATCCAGAACTTACCTGTCATTTACTGGAACTGCACGTTTCACTTCGGGTCGGCGCCATATCTCCGGCATTCCGAACCCCGGCCCCTAAGGGGAAAAAGACATAAGCATTAGCGCTTGCTGCAATAAGACAATGGGCCTCATTACGACCCTGGCGGAGTGGGTTTACGCCAGCGTTATTCGCGGCGGACCCGTCCGCCCTACTACGACTTCCCGTAGCGCCATGGAGCGTTCTCCGCCTGGTTTTTCCGGGCGGAGAAATCCATGGCGCTACGGGACCTTGATGTTAATTACGCCACCGTATTTTACGGTGGCGTAATTAACGCCTTCCCCACTCCCATTATACCCTATGGGGCAAAAATGGGAATGGGGAAGGGTAAAATGGGGAATGGGGATTTACCGCCCCGCCAAGGTCGGCATGGGGCGGAAAATCCGCCAACCCCCATGGCGCTATCGGCAGCTTTCCGCCGTGCTCCGCAGTGCATTTAGCACCGCGATTTCCGCCAGGGTCGTAATGAGGGCCAATGAACATTATTATTAAGGTTGAACTTTTGACCTTGCAATAGAACTTTTACAGCGCCTTACCTGAATAGTCAAGCTTATTTGAACTCCCATCAAACCTCAATCCAGTGAAGTAACTGGGTTTCAACGCGCCCCTGCATCAGAAGCAGGATGGAGAACTCATCCTTCCAAACCCTAAGGTGAGACTTCACGGGGAATCGAGGAAGGGTATCGTGGAGGGTTGGAAGAGAGTGGGAGGCTTGAGCATTACTCTGTCAGTAGGTAATACTCCCTTTTCACGCACAGGGGTATATTCCTGCGAGCCAGAGAAGCCAGAGCAGAGGGGCCCTTCCTGTCCATCTTCAGAGTCCTGCGCTTCACCATTAAAGAAGCATCAGCACTCGAAGCCAGATCTGCGCTTCCGTGGGAATCAGGTGAGCGTTACAGAACGCAAAGCCTACCCACAATTTCCCACCCGGGCGCTATGGAGACTTCCAAGACTGACCAGCTGGCCAAGCTTTTGAGGGAATTACGGGCAGAGGTGCACTCAGCCCGCCAGGAGACTAACGCTCTCAAAAGAGAACTGATCCTATCCAGGAAAGAACAGATGACCTGGCCAAAAGGTTATTGCAGGCCCAGGCAGGGCACACTCGTTTACCTAATTCTGGAGGTACTTCGGCATCAATGGGTTTGAATAACCCAGTACAAATCAATCTACCTGGACACATGCCTTTGGCCCCGCCTGAACGTTTTGCGGGGGATCCCAAGAAATATGCCGTCTTTATGAACCAATGTCGTTTACACTTTCTATGCAGACCCGGAGCCTTCCCTAACGACCAGACCAAGGTAGCCTTTATACTATCTTACCTCAGTGGCAGTGCTGCCGATTGGTCTATTCCATTGGTAAATCAGGATGATCCCATTCTCCAGAATTTTCAGGGCTTCCAGGCCAGCATGGAAAGATTGTTCGTTCGACACTCTCAAGGACAGGCCCTTGATAACAAACTGCTATCCTTACGACAAGGTAATCAGGATCTTCTGCCCTACATTGCCACCTTTAATAGACTGGTTGTGGAAACTGGATGGCCAGAAAACAAAAGGATCACATTGTTTCATCGAGGCCTGCGCGGAGAGCTTAAGGATGTTCTAGCTCAGATAGTAAATCCACCCCAGGTCTGCGCAGACTACATAGACTTGGTGGTTCAACTGGATCACAGACTTCAAAACAGAAAAGCAGATCGGTTCAAACACGAAACCCGAGTACCGATCAAAACCCACGCTAACTCCAAGAGTACCGACGTATCCGAACCTATGCAAATCGGCGGTGTTAAAGGACCATTAACGCAGAAGGAACGAGAGAGAAGGCGGCAAATGCAACTTTGTCTGTATTGCGGGACTTCCGGTCACTTTCTTCGAAATTGTCCGGTCAAACCACCTAAGAAGGTGGTTGGAGCCACTGATAACGATTTATTGACACCTGATTCGGGAACAACCTAGCCCGACAAGCGTAGGGGTCCGCTTGCCGAGCTTGAAAACAAACTCTTTGACCTCGCATTTTGTCATGCCAATGGTGCTCGTGAACCCAAAACAGCCTCAGCAGTTGCATGCTATAAAAGCATACATCGACAGTGGAGCTATTGGAAATTACATAGACCGTGAATTGGCGTCCAGGATTAAGCTCCCTCTCCGCCCGAAAGTAACCCAAGATGTCATTACTACAGTAGATGGAACCGAAATAGCCTCAGGGCCTGTAACGCATTCCACTGTTGAAATTACACTGGTGGGTCAGGATGGACATCGGGAAGCAATCGTGTTTGATGTGATCAAGGCCCCACAATTTCAAGTAATTCTTGGAATTCCTTGGTTAGAAACACATAATCCAAGAATTGACTGGCGAGCAAAGAAGATAAGTTTTCCTGATTGTGAACCAACTTGTTATCCAAGAAATCCAGCTATGGGTCTAGCCTCAGCAACTTCTACCCCTGTACAGATACCGTCAGAATACCAAGAATTCCAAGACGTTTTTCAGAAAGAACAGGCTAACACGTTACCTCCCCATCGATCTTATGATTGCCAAATCGATCTGGTAACCAATGCTCAACTACCTTGTAGTAGGATTTATGCTCTTACGGAACCTGAGAACCTGCATTTGCGTCAGTATTTAGATCAGTACCTAGCCAATGGTTTTATTCGCCCGTCCAAGTCTCCTGTCTCTTCAGCTCTGTTCTTCGTGCCGAAAAAAGAGGGCGACCTTAGAACATGTATAGACTATCGCGCCCTAAATCAAATAACGATTAAGAATCGTTATCCTCTGCCCCTGACCCCTGAGTTTATCGACCAGGTGAAAGACGCTTGTGTGTACACCAAGTTAGATCTCCGAGGAGCTTATCACCTGGTGCGTATAAAAGAAGGCAACGAATGGAAGACTGCATTCCGCACCAAATTTGGGCTCTTCGAATATCAGGTGATGCCCTTCGGTTTGTGCAATGCACCTGCCGCCTTTCAGTACTTTATGAATGATGTTCTTCGGGAACTTATCGATGTCTGTGTCATTGTTTATATTGATGACATCCTGGTGTACTCTTCTTCAGAATCCGATCACAGAAAACATGTTAGGGCAGTTCTTGAGAAATTGCGCCAGCACAGACTATTTGCAAAACTCGAAAAATGCGTTTTTCATACCACAGAAGTTGAGTTTCTCGGATTCATCCTGACACCTCAAGGAGTTCGAATGGACTCGCGAAAGGTGGACGCCATTCTCAAATGGCCATCTCCTAGCTCGGTGAAGGGAGTTCAGAGCATGCTCGGCTTTGCCAATTTCTATCGCAGATTCATCCCGGAATTTTCCCGAACAGCCCAACCCATCACAGCTCTCCTAAAGAAAAACAAACGCTTCGAATGGACTCATGAGGCCGAACAAGCCTTTCAGGACCTGAAAACCAAATTCACCTCTGCACCTGCATTGAAGCACCCGCACCCAGATCTCCCGTACATTGTGGAAACCGACGCATCCAGTTCGGCCATGGGAGCTGTCCTGTCGCAAAGAGACCCAAAAACTAACCAACTACACCCTGTGGCCTTTTGGTCCAGAAAATTTTCTCCTCCTGAAATCAACTACGCAATTACCGATAAAGAGTTACTGGCTATTAAATCTGCTTTCAAGGCTTGGCGTCACTACCTTCTCGGGGCAAGACACACCATCACCGTAATTACGGACCACAGAAACTTACAGTATTTAAAGACGGCCAAAGCTCAATCTTCACGACAACTCCGATGGGCTCTATTCTTTGCGGAATTTGATTTTGTAATTACCTATGGCCCTGGCTGCAAGAATGGTAAAGCGGACGCCTTATCCCGGATTGGCATGGAAAAACCTAATTCGAGCTTAGAACCTGTGCCCATCATACCCGAGCAAAGAATCTTAGGCTTAACTTCATTGCAAACTATTAAGGACATCCAAACGCAAGTAAAACAACTTCTAGACTCTTCAACCTTACTGGAATGGAGTCAAAAGGGTCCTCATTACACCGTTAAGGATGATTTACCCTACTTCCAGTAGCGGTTGTTTCTGCCAAGTAAAGAATTGCAAGAACTTGTTATTGCCCATCATCATGAATCTTTAATGGAAGGACACCCTGGTATCGCTATAAAACGGAGGAAAAAATCAAACGCCACTTCTGGTGGCCTTCTTGGAGAAAAGACAAAGTCTTTTGTACTGTCATGCGGAATTTGCGCCCAAAACAAGGCTCAAAAGAAAAGGCCAGCCGGTCTACTTCAACCCTTGGATATTCCACCGGCACCATGGCACACCCTGTCAATGGACTTTATAACTGACCTGCCTATGGTTTCCCTTCCATATTGGTCTCGGATCGTGGAAGTCAATTTATCTCCCATTTTTGGAAGAAGTGTTGCCAATTAGCACAAATAGATGTGCGGTTATCCACCAGCCACCACCCCCAGACCGATGGACAAACCGAGAGAACCAATCAGACTCTCGAGCAATATCTTCGGTGCATGTTACACCAATCTGAGTTGAATTGGAAAGACATCCTTTGGATCGCAGAATATGCATACAACAATTCAGTGCATTCTGGAAACGGACAAACCCCTTTTTATACTTTGTATGGTCACCATCCTCGGACCTCTGACCTAGATCCACCTCTGACCCTGGAAATGCCCGCAGTAAATCATCTGCATTCCACAATAACCCGAGCCTTCAAAGAAGCTGCAATTCATTTACAGCAAGCCAAGAAAAAGTATAAAGAAAACGCTGATTTGCACCGAAGTAAAACTCCTCCTTACCAAGTAGGAGACCAGGTATGGCTAGCAACTAAACATTTACCCCTCAAGGGCCCGCGAACCTTCAATCCCAGATTCATAGGACCTTATCCCATCAAGGCTATAATCAACCCAGTGGCCTTTAAACTGGATTTACCGTCCAACATGCATATTCATCCAGTTTTTCATGCATCACTTTTGAAGCCAGTACAACCAGGAACCCGACTGTCCAAGCCACCAGATCCAGTTCAAATTGAAGGGGAATTAGAATTCGAAGTTAAAGACATTTTAGACTCCAAGGTGGTAAAGTCGAAACTCTTCTATCTTGTTGACTGGAAGGGATATGGACCTCAGGAGAGATTGTGGGAGCCTAGTAACCATGTTCACGCACCTCGGTTAGTACAAAGGTTTCACCGGAGATTTCCGAACAAGATAAAAAAAAAACCCTGGAGGAAAGAACCTTGGGAGGGGCCTTGAGGGGGGTACTGTCATGATGCCTACCTCCAAGGAGCCAGGTCCGACCCAGCAACCTCAGAGGCAGGCATCATTTCCCCCAGGGGAGTGCCTGCGGGCCCAAGCTGGGGCCCTTTGGACGCAGTCCTGGCGCCTTAGGCGCCAGGCTCATGTTGGACCCCTGTCCTGGCGCCTTAGGCGCCAGGCTCATAAAGCTAGACATGTGTTCAAGTGTTTTAATGTGCAGTTACCTGATGCAGACCATGCTGCTACATCCAGGCCCTCTTGAGGCTGGAATGGAACTACTTTACCTGTGGGACTACTTTCCACCCGGGTGTGGTCGGGGAAGGATACATACCTGATCAGTGGAAGGATACATACTTGGACCTTCTTCCAAAGCTATTTAAACCACGCCCGATCAGCAACTCACGCTTCGCATTGTTCTGCTCCTCGCAGCTGGACGCTCACCGTATCAGCTCCTGCATCTGGACTTCAGCCACGCCTGTCAGCATCCTGGGTCACCTGCAAAGGGAGACAAGAGACCTTACCTGCTAAACCTGCACCACAGAGACATCACACCGACGATCCTGAAAAGGAAGGCATCATTTTTAAAAGCATTTCGCTACGATTGCTGCAGCGCTGCATTTTACTCACCTTTCCTGGGCTCCTCCATCTTCAGCAGCGATCATCGGGATACACAGCCACTTCCCAGAGCCTAGAGAGAAAAAGACAAGAACAAAAGGTGAGAGAAGGAAGGGAATAAGACTTACCTGTTGGGTCATTCCCATTTCATTTCGGGTCTTGCCGCTTCCAGGCATTTTCCGGACCCCGGCCCCTATGGGGAAAAAAGACAAAGACATTGAATGAGCGAATGCAAAGACATTACCCGAGCGCTCATCCAGAACTTACCTGTCATTTACTGGAACTGCACGTTTCACTTTGGGTCGGCGCCATATCTCCGGCATTCCGAACCCCGGCCCCTAAGGGGAAAAAGACATAAGCATTAGCGCTTGCTGCAATAAGACAATGAACATTATTATTAAGCTTGAACTTTTGAACTTGAAATAGAACTTTTACAGCGCCTTACCTGAATAGTCAAGCTTATTTGAACTCCCATCAAACCTCAATCCAGTGAAGTAACTGGGTTTCAACGCGCCCCTGCATCAGAAGCAGGATGGAGAACTCATCCTTCCAAACCCTAAGGTGAGACTTCACGGGGAATTGAGGAAGGGTATCGTGGAGGGTTGGAAGAGAGTGGGAGGCTTGAGCATTACTCTGTCAGTAGGTAATACTCCCTTTTCACGCACAGGGGTATATTCCTGCGAGCCAGAGAAGCCAGAGCAGAGGGGCCCTTCCTGTCCATCTTCAGAGTCCTGCGCTTCACCATTAAAGAAGCAGGCCCCTCGCATCCTTTACTTCTCAGTACAAAACTCGGATCAAGTGCCTCCAGTAGTGGGTTCGCCCCTTGCCCTTATGCGATGTCAACTTTGGTTAACATTCACGTAGATGGGACCAATGAGCATGACACAGGGCATCCATTTTGTACCCCCTTTCAACTCCATCTTGGTAACTAGGCCTCACTGCGATAGTACAAAACGCTTCTCTTCCTTTTCTCGCAACGGCCAGACGCGTAGGGCACATGACCCCCACCATCTTTCCCACTCTGACTGGAAAACTCCACAGCTACATTCTCACGCAGCAGCCGGAGGTACTTGCAACAGATAATAAATGTAACACATCACTCTTCCTCTGAGATAACTGTCCTGCATGTGAACCAGCATGAGCTAAGCACATAGCTCGTTCATCTCCACAAACGTGTCCTTGCCCCTGCACCCTCGCCAGTGGAAACTTACTGCCATTGTGACCCTGTGCCCCTGCAAGGTATTCCTTTCATGTACCAGACCACTGACCACACCATGATGCCCACCCAACAGATCCCCAACTAACATTAGACCCCTGCTGCAGTATATCGTTGTCTACCACTAACAAAATGTCACATACCAGAGATTCTTATGAACACAGACCCTCACTTCAACTGGTGTATTATGGTGATCAAGACCCTTAACCTAGGGCCTTTATAATCCAATGTTATTGATAGTATAGACACACGTGTGAAGTTTTATGGAGACATGATAAGTTGTTCAAAGACTTCGAACAATTATTATTTAGTGCATGCATTTTTGAGAATATGTTATGTTAGCTTAGCTAGTGACTACCCTGCTTCACAGCTACCTGACCTTCACCCATTCGGAGCACAGATGCCTGACGTCCATCCTCCCGCCAACCAAGCAGCCAACCCGGAGGAAGAGATGCCACCCACACCCTGGGCACCATATGGACTGTCCAATCCGGGACCAACGCAGTATCTTATGTTAGTCGTGTCATTTGCCCTATAAAATGTATTGTAACACTAATTTTGGTCAGAGCGCTCTCAGAGGCAACAGAGATCTTGAATGCCAGTTACTTATATAAACTTTGCCTTGAACTCTCGCAGCCTGCTCTCTTTGCCTCATTCCCAGTGTGGGGTGTGTCTGTTTTATTCTTTTGCATGAGAAAGACGGGGAGGGCACAAACAAGCTCCCAATGCCGAAAATGCTGTTTTGGGGAGCTGAGAAGTGGGAGCAAAATCCTGACAGTGCATTCTGGAACTAGAAGTCCCAAAACACTTTTTGTGAATTGTGCGCGGAGACTCAAGCCCGGTAGAGGGAAGTCTTCTTTGTGAACTTTGAAGTCTTGAGAGGGGTCTGAGCTCAGCAGAGGGAGACCCTTGTGAGCTTTGGAGGAAGGCCCGAGGCCAGCAGAGGGAAGACCTTTATGAACCTTGGCAGAGGGGTCCGAGTCCGGCAGAGGGAGACCCCTTGTGGACTTTTGGAGAGAACTTTTGGGAGCATGGTCCGAGCCCGGAAGAGGGAGGCCTTTTGTTAACCCTAAGAGAGGTCCGAGCCCGGCCGAGGGGGAACCTTGTGAACTTTGTGAGTGAAATTGCCACCAGAGACAGAGTGGTCCGGCGCCACGTGGGCGCTCATTTTGAAGGTTTCTGGCTGGTGCCCCTCTTCTGAACAAGGAAAGTATTGAACTAAGATTGTTGAAACTACAAGTACCCAGAGGCCTTAGCAGAGGCTGGCGGGAGGTGTGAAAGTGGTCATACGAGGGTCAAGCCAAACCCCCTGTACATTCGAAAGTCTTTGACACGTTGTAGAAGCAAAGTGAACTGTGTTACTGGGGCAAATGTGAACACAACTTGGGGAAAGCCTAACTGGGGGCTAAAACCCGGACTTAGGTAAGAGAAGAACCTAAGAGGTCTAGAATTACTCTGTTGAACTATGCTAAGATGGCAATGTGAACACAACGGAGGGATACCAGGAGAAAGTTAAGGGACGTGAATCCTGCATTGTGGTAAAGCTAATTTGGCAAATGGGAACCCGGCTGAGAGATGCCTGCGAATTAGGGTGAGCAGTAACACACCCGTGAACATTGCGATGACAAGTGTGAACCCGACTGAGGGATGTCCACAGTGAGTAGTTGGTCTGAGCCTGACTGAGGGAGGCTAACGACTGAGAGAAGGATCGGAACCCGGCTGAGGGGGATCCAAGGGTGAACAGTAATCGCCCAACGTGAAGATAAATAGAATGAACTTTTGTTGTTTATGGCACATCAGGCCCTCTGAAGCAAGAGATTTTGCATTAAAGAGACTTGGGCACAGAAGGCCCTGATATTGATGAAATTAACTGTAACCTTGTTCCGGAGAAGACCAGGAGTGTGCTGTGCCCGAGAGTCTAGCCTTGTCCATAACTTAAAACGTGGGGAAGGGAGACCCCGGCCTTAACATCCTGACTTATTCTTTTGTGAACACTTTTTTCTTTTCTTGTGAAAATAATCCCACACTATTTTGTAGCATAGAAGGACTGGCAATAGGTTTTTTAGTATAGGCCCTTTTTTTTTTTTTTTACTAAACTCCACTAGGACTGTATTATTATTATTTGATGGTCGTAGCTTTCTCCCATCTTAGATTTAGGTTTAGATTAGGTGTTTATCTTACCCATTTTACAGTTTAATAAAAAACCTTTAACTGTGATCACTTGTGTCTGTCTTACTTTGATACCACGCCTTCCTTACACCACCTGCCCTCCCTCTTTGCATTACAGATCTGCAGGAGCGCATGGAGACCACTCAAGTGGCATCTTTGCGCGTTAACATTATTTCGGTTGAACTAAAACAAATAAATATTTTGTATAGTCGCATCGGAAGGATTTGTATCCAAACGGACTCTGGAATGGTGGTAGATGTACAATCTCGGTCCTTTAATTGATACATATTTAAGACCATTGTTAAATATAAAATGTTCATTAGTATTATAAATTAGACCCTATCAAAAGCATTAAAATACGTTTATGTGCAAGTCACTCAGCCTCACCATGTGGATGTTGGATGTGTCTGTGCTTTCCTCCATGGTAACTGTATGTACTTTCATCAGTACGGTCTACGTAAACGTAGAGATGGTAAACACATTTTACAAAATAATCTATTTGTAAACAACTCAATGTAAGTTTTTCGAGAAGGCTCACATTGCACCGAACTATTAGTGTATTCCTAAACTAGGGATACACAAAGAAATCTACAATTATAATTGTATAAACTTTCACTGTGGCATTTGTTTCAGCGAGAAATACATCAAGGTTATTGATCTAATGCTTTGCAATTTAATGACAGTATCGCAAATGATTAAAAAAGCTATTAATATAATTCAATACATTCTCAGTTTTCACACCTCATCCTCCAGACCAGTTGCAGTACAAGAATAGTAGTATGTTGTTGAAGTTCCAGCCCCCCCTATATCAAAGTAATTTTAATAAAGATGTAAAAGCAAAATTGCAAACAGAAGTTACACGCAAAATATGGTTGATATTTACATAGAATCCCAAATGCAACTTAGACAAATGTCTGGGTAGGGATGCACTTGGTTGGATTTCCAATCATTTCACCAACTAATGAACTCACTCCTCTGCATACACCTCTCAAACTAACTCAACAGCACTACAGTCCGCTCTCTTGATCTTTTCTAGCTCAAAAACCACAGACCCTCCCTCTTTACATTACAAATCCGCCTGATGGCGTGGAGACCACAAAAGTGGCATTGTTGTGTGTTAACTTTGTTTCAAAAGCTAAAATTGTACATAACAATAACCAATATTTTTGAAGTTGAACTTAAACAAATAGATATTTTGTATTCTCGCATGTGAAGGATTAGTATACAAATATTACTTGAAAGTTGAGTGAGGTTGCTGTTGACTCTGGAACAGTGGTAGATGTACATAGATGTACAATAGTGGTCCTTTAATTGTTGCATATATTCATACCAGTGTGAAATAAAAAATGTACATTAGTATTAAAAATTAGACCACATCAAGAGCGATAAGGTAAGTTTATGTGTGGGTCACTTAGCCTCACCAGGTGGATGTTGGGCGTGTCTGTGGTTTCCTCCATGGTAACGGTCTGTACTTCGATCATTGTGGTCTATGTAAATAAAGAGATGGTAATCAACACATTTAACAAAATTACATATTTGTAAAAGACGCAATGTACGTTTTCGAGAAGGCTTACATTGCACAAAACTGTTATTGTATCCTTAAACTAGGGATACACAAAATAATCTAAAGTTATAATTGTATAAACCACAGTACATTGTGCCACGAAGGCAACTTGTGCAGTGAAATATCAATTGAAGTATTCCACAAAAACTCCAAACCGTTTGTTGTGTTACATGTTCAAAAACTATTTCAATGTATTGAATGATCATTTTGAAAACATATTATATTGAAAACATTTTGAAAAAAGTCAACTACATTAAATTCTACTACACTACTACCCTGGGTCAGCGTGTGCTGAAATTCAGTAGTAACTGCATTGGAAAGTAATTTGAAATGGATTCTGAGGCAACGCTTTTTAGTGAACTTTGACTGTTCGTACATATCTTATTGTAACGATTGTCAGGGGCAGGAAGGGGTCAAGACAGACTGTGTCCTGCACCAGCGCAGACAGAAGCAGACAGAAACACAAGCAGGCACCTTTGAAGCCCCTTTACAGGCTTTTCTACCTTCCTTGCAGAGCAGCAACCTATAAGACTGCATTTCCCAGCAGCCGCTGGGCCAGGAACTATAGCCGGCAAGCCACGTTCGGTGTGGTTCACCTACGCGCATGAGCGTAACTGAAGGCATGGCGCTTGTGCTCCAGATACCGACCCAACAAGACGTGCCAGGAGGAGCTCCAGCCCGGAAAGCACACGCGAGGGGCCACACCCTACCTGAAAGTTATTCCGGCCCCCTGCACACTACATCTAAGTCGCAAAGTGCTCCAGCAACTTGGTAGAAGCCAGGGGACGCGCGGGGGCCGCAACCATTCCTTGCCCTCTGCTCAAAACACAGATAAGCTGCGCCATATGTTGCTATGCAGCACACTACAGTGGCTGCAATAAACCCCTGCAGAGCGCTACTCTCCTGGGGCTCCACCATAGTCTCGGCAACAACGGGGAACTTACCTTAGGCTCCGCTGCATCCAGGAGCAACCATAGCTATTCCGCCGCACGCCAGTAGTCTAGTGTGGCTATGTAACGCTCACCTGATTCCCGTAGAGGCGCCGGTCTTGACTGGGCGTATACCGTATCTTCAAAGGTGATGTGTAACACACGGCTGGCTCTTTGGGCTGGACCTCTGTGCACTGTATGTCTGACTCGAAGGGTAAGATGTCTGCAGATAGAAAATATGGGATTATGAACTGGGTTATTGAATGTCTCTCTCTTCTTCCCTTTCTCTTCTCCTGTAGAACCCCAAAGGTTAACGCTCTCACCTTAGGTAAGTGAACGCCGTGCTCTCCATCTGCCTCGGGGCAGGGTGCTGTAACCAGTTTCTTCACTGGATAAGGGGAGCAGGCCTCTTGACTTCAGAGGACTGCTGTCCGTCGTTTACTGCACGAACGGTAAGTTTCGAGTAATTCTAATGTCTTTAAAAGTCTTTAGTAATGATGTCTCTTGTTTTGCAGGGTTCCGGCGATGGCGGATGACGGGCTGAAGTGAGTTGAAGATGGAGCCCGTGTGATGAATAGAAGCGCCTGGAAGCACGTAAGTAAGCGCTTGTTGCCTGCTTCACGATGCGCTCTAACTGTCTTTTTATTTTGCAGGTACAAGTTCGGAGCGGCTGCAGGGTGCCGGAATACCCACTGGGTTAGATGTGGAAAGGAGTAATGGCACGTGAGTATTAAAGTTCCCCAATATCTTTAAACGCACCTTGTTTTGTCTTTCAGATGCGGGATGCAGCGCCGAAGACCTCCGGAGCGCACGAAGAGTAGGTAAGCCTTTGTCTTTCAGATGCCGGAATGCAGTGCGAAGACCTCCGGAGCGCACGAAGAGTAGGTAAGCCTTTGTCTTTCTGATGCCGGAATGCAGCGCGAGGCGTTGGTGACAGCCGATGGACCAGGTAAGTGAAGCGCTGTCACTGAAGACCGTAATGCTAACCTGTTCTTTCTTGTCTTTATAGATGTTGCTGAAGACTGGATTCAGGATGGTAAGCCTTTTTCCTTAGGCCCAGGATCAGATGCAGAAGACACGATGAGCGTTCTGCTGCAGAGGATGCAGAATAACGCAAAGCAAGATTCATCCATCGGGTATGGTTTAAATAGCCTCCTGTAGTGCTTAGATGTCTCCTTCCACAGCCACGCCTAGGTAAGAAAAGAGTTCCTGCTTTCCAGAAGAGTTCCAGTGTTCTGAACCTAGGGCGTGGCTCCTGCCCCACCCAACAGGAAAAGTAGTTCCAAACAGAAGAGGATCAGAGGCTCAACTGGCAGGCAAGTAAGCAGCATGGTCTGCTGCAGGTAAGTCCACCCAAGCATTATGAGCCCGGTGCTTCCAGCGCTTGGACTGGGCATATTTATGAGCCTGGTGCCACTGGCGCCAGGACTGGGTCCAAAAGGTCCCAATTGGGACTGGTTGGCACTCGGAACTTGGGTTATGGATCTGCTTCCAAGGGAGTTGGGAAAACCCTGACCTTTTGGAAGCAGAGATCATGACAGTACCCCCCCTCAAGGCCCCTCCCAAACCGGGCTTCTCCGGGGGTTTTGGCTTGTCAGGAAATGTTCGGTGAAATCTTTTGATTAGGTGAGGAGCGTGGACATATTCAGCAGGTTCCCAGGATCTCTCTTGGGGGCCGTAGCCTTTCCAGTCAATTAGGTAAAATAGTTTAGATTTGGAGATCTTGGAGTCCAGAATGCTTTTGACTTCAAACTCGAGTTCTCCATTAACTAGGATGGGTTTTGGAGATTTAGTTAGTCGGGTTTGAGGTTGCACGGGTTTTAATAGAGAGACGTGGAAGACCGGATGTATCTTCATGTGCGGGGGCAAGTCCAACTTGACCGCTACTGGGTTTACTATGGTAGTGATGGAATAGGGACCAAGGTATCTTGGGTTGAATGTGCGTGGCCCTTTTAGAGGTAGATATTTGGTGGATAACCAGACTTGATCCCCTACTTGATATTGAGGGGCTTCCTTCCGATGTTGATCTGCTCCTTTCTTGTATTGTTCTTTAGCCCTTTGAAGGTGAGAAACAGCTTCCTTAAAGGCTTGGGTGATTGTAGAATGCAGGTAGTCTACTGCTGGTGTTTCAAGATCTTGGAGGGGATCCAACTCCGAGGTTCGAGGGTGACTGCCGTATAAAAGAAAAAACGGGGTTTTCCCAGTTCCCGAATGGACAGAGTTATTGTAGGCATATTCGGCTATCCAAAGGATGTCTTTCCAAGTTTTTTCAGTTTGTTGCAGCATGCAGCGTAAATACTGTTCCAGAGTTTGATTGGTCCTCTCGGTTTGTCCGTCGGTCTGAGGGTGGTGACTGGTCGATAGTCTCACATCAATTTGAGCCGACCGACAGCAACTTCGCCAAAAATGAGAAATAAATTGACTACCTCGATCCGAAATTAGAACCGAAGGAAAACCGTGCAGTCAGACGATGTTTTCGAGAAATTCTCGGGCCAGAGTTGCTGCTGTTGGCAAGCCTTTGAGCGGAATGAAATGCGCCATCTTGGAGAATAAGTCCACGATTACTAGAATCGTATTGTATCCGGAGCATGGAGGTAGATCGGTGATGAAGTCCATAGAAAGCGTATGCCAAGGGCGAGGTGGGATGTCAATAGGGCGTAAGAGGCCTGCTGGTCTTTCCTTTTGACTCTTGTTTTGGGCGCATACTCCACAGGACATTATAAAGTCTCTGATATCTTTTTTCCAAGACGGCCACCAGAAGTAGCGCTTGATCTTTTCTGAGGTCTTGGCAATACCGGGATGTCCTTCCATTAAAGAATCGTGATAACAAGAGATTACTTTTTTCTGTAAATCTGTGCTGGGCAGGTATAATCGTTCTTGGAAATACAATAAGTTGTCCTTTACTGCAAAGTCCTTTCCCTGCAGATGCCAATTCTGTATGTCTGCTGGAGTTACAAGTTGCCTGGCTTTATCCTTAACTTCCTCTATGGATTGTGTGGCGATTACACCCAGAATTCTTTGTTCGGGAATGATTGGTACAGGTTTAGGGTTGATCAAGTGTTCTTCCACTCCCATCCGAGAAAGGGCATCAGCTTTACCGTTTTTTGTACCAGGTCGATAGGTAATTATGAAGTCAAACTCGGCAAAGAATAATGCCCAACGGAGTTGTCTAGAGGATTGGGCTTTTGCGGTTTTCAAATATTGCAGGTTTCGGTGATCCGTAATCACAGTAACGGTGTGTCGGGCCCCCAGCAGATAATGCCGCCAAGCCTTAAAGGCAGACTTGATAGCCAGAAGTTCCTTGTCAGTAATCGTGTAATTGATTTCAGGAGGCGAGAATTTGCGGGACCAAAATGCCACGGGATGCAACTGATTGGTTACCGGGTCCTTTTGTGATAGAACTGCCCCCATGGCAAGGCTTGAAGCATCAGTTTCCACGATGTAGGGGAGTTCGGGGCGAGGGTGTTTTAAGATTGGTGCAGAGATGAATTTAGTCTTCAAATCCTGGAAAGCTTGTTCCGCCTCGGTAGACCATTCAAAACGTTTGTTTTTCTTTAACAAGGCAGTGATGGGCTGGACTATTCGAGAAAATTCGGGGATAAACCTGCGGTAAAAGTTAGCGAAGCCTAACATGCTTTGCACACCTTTTACGGAGGATGGTGATGGCCATTTGAGAACTGCATCGACCTTCTTTGAATCCATACGCACTCCGCTAGGTGATAATATGAATCCCAAGAATTCAACTTCAGTCACGTTGAAAACACATTTTTCCAACTTAGCGAAAAGTTTGTGTTGACGCAATCTTTCGAGGACCATTTTCACGTGTTTCCGATGTTCACATTCCGATGAAGAATAAACGAGGATGTCGTCAATGTAAACAACAACACACACATCTATGAGCTCTCTGAGGACATCGTTCATAAAATATTGAAAGGCGGCCGGGGCATTGCAAAGTCTGAAGGGCATGACCTGATATTCAAAAAGCCCATATTTGGTGCGGAAGGCCGTCTTCCATTCATCGCCATCTTTTACTTGTACCAAGTGGTAGGCTCCTCTAAGATCCAGCTTTGTATATATGCATGCTTTTCTGACTTGGTCCAGGAGTTCAGGGATCAAAGGTAACGGATATCTATTCTTGACGGTGATCTGGTTCAGGGAGCGATAATCTATACAAGTTCTAAGGTCTCCTTCCTTTTTTGGAACGAAGAACAAAGCTGAAGAAGCAGGGGACTTGGAAGGACGAATAAACCCATTTGCCAGGTATTGATCCAGGTATTGTCGAAGGTGAAGGTTCTCAGGCTCGGTGAGGGCATAAATTCTACTACAAGGAGTAGTAGATCCAGGTATCAGGTCTATCTGGCAGTCATATGACCTATGAGGAGGTAGAGAGTTAGCCTGATCCTTCCGGAAAACATCTTGGTATTCTAGGTATTCGGGAGGTAACTGGGGAGTCTCTGAAGAAATTGCTGCCAGTGCAACACCAGGTGGAGGGTGACAAGTAGAGACACATTCTGGAAACTGGACCGTTCTTGCTCGCCAATCGATCAGAGGATTGTGTTTCTCCAACCAAGGTATTCCTAGAATAATCTGAAACTGAGGAGCCTTGATCACATCGAACACGATCTTCTCATGGTGTCCATCTTGACTTACTAGCGTCACCTCTTGAGTGGTATGCGTTACTGGCCCGGAGGCTATCTCCGTTCCATCCACCGTAGTAATGACGTCCTTTACAGCCTTGGGACAAAGAGTTAGATTCATCCTCAAAACCATTTCATGATCCACATAATTGCCGATGGCACCGCTGTCGACGTAAGCTTCAATTGCATGTAATCGATCCGGATTATCAGGGCTAATGAGGACCATAGGTATCACGAAATGCGAGGTCACGGAACTGGTTTTCACGCTCGGCAAGAGGACCTCTATTCTTGTCGGGCGAGGTTGTTTCCCTGCTCAGAGTTTGTAACTTTGGTAACTGCAGCTCCTACTGCCTTCTTGGCAGGTTTCACCGGACAGTCTCGAAGAAAGTGCCCTGAGTTTCCGCAATAGAGGCATAATTGCAACTGTTTTCTCCTTTCCCGCTCCTTTTGTGTTAGAGGACCTTTCAGGCCCCCTATTTGCATGGGTTCCCCGGAGTCTACACCTTTGGAAGGAGTCGGCGGTTTGGAAAATACTCGAGCATCAAACTTGGAACGATCGGCCTTCCTGTTCTGCAGTCTGTGATCTATTTGAACGACTAAGTCTATATAGTCCGAACAATCTTGTGGGGGATTCACTACTTGGGCTAACACATCTTTGAGCTCTCCACGTAGACCTCTATAAAACAGCGTAATCCTTTTGTCCTCAGGCCATTGAGTTTCCACTATCAGTCTGTTGAAAGACGCAATATAAGCCAAAAGGTCTTGATTACCTTGTCGCAACGAAAGAAGCTCATTGTCCAAGGCCTGCCCATGTGAATGTCTTGCGAACAGTTTTTCCATACTGAGCTGAAAAGCTTGAAAATCATGGAGAACCGGATCATCTTGATTTACTAGAGGGATCGACCAGTCTGCCGCATTGCCACTAAGGTACGAAAGCACGAAAGCTACTTTAGCTTGATCAGTTGGAAAGGCTGCTGGCCGGCATAAGAAATGCAACCGGCACTGATTGATAAATACTGCAAACCTCTTTGGGTCACCAGAAAATCGTTCGGGCGGAGCCAGAGGTACATTCCCAGGTAGGTTGATCTGCACTGGATTCATAGAGGATGTAGAAGGAAGATTTCCCCCAGATGCGGGTAACGGGGTCTGTCCGGCTTGTGACTGTAGCAATTGTCTAGCGAGATCATCTGTTCGCGCCTTGGAAATAATCAGTTCCCTTCTTAGAGCGTTCGTTTCCTGACGGGCTGCATGCACTTCTGCCCTTAGTTCCCCAAGTAACTGGGCTAGCTGGTCGGTATCCGAGGTTTCCATAGCGCCTGGACGGGAGTTTTGCGGTAGGCTTTGCGTTCTGTAACGCTCACCTGATTCCCGTAGAGGCGCCGGTCTTGACTGGGCGTATACCGTATCTTCAAAGGTGATGTGTAACACACGGCTGGCTCTTTGGGCTGGACCTCTGTGCACTGTATGTCTGACTCGAAGGGTAAGATGTCTGCAGATAGAAAATATGGGATTAATGAACTGGGTTATTGAATGTCTCTCTCTTCTTCCCTTTCTCTTCTCCTGTAGAACCCCAAAGGTTAACGCTCTCACCTTAGGTAAGTGAACGCCGTGCTCTCCATCTGCCTCGGGGCAGGGTGCTGTAACCAGTTTCTTCACTGGATAAGGGGAGCAGGCCTCTTGACTTCAGAGGACTGCTGTCCGTCGTTTACTGCACGAACGGTAAGTTTCGAGTAATTCTAATGTCTTTAAAAGTCTTTAGTAATGATGTCTCTTGTTTTGCAGGGTTCCGGCGATGGCGGATGACGGGCTGAAGTGAGTTGAAGATGGATCCCGTGTGATGAATAGAAGCGCCTGGAAGCACGTAAGTAAGCGCTTGTTGCCTGCTTCACGATGCGCTCTAACTGTCTTTTTATTTTGCAGGTACAAGTTCGGAGCGGCTGCAGGGTGCCGGAATACCCACTGGGTTAGATGTGGAAAGGAGTAATGTCACGTGAGTATTAAAGTTCCCCAATGTCTTTAAACGCACCTTGTTTTGTCTTTCAGATGCGGGATGCAGCGCCGAAGACCTCCGGAGCGCACGAAGAGTAGGTAAGCCTTTGTCTTTCAGATGCCGGAATGCAGTGCGAAGACCCCCGGAGCGCACGAAGAGTAGGTAAGCCTTTGTCTTTCTGATGCCGGAATGCAGCGCGAGGCGTTGGTGACAGCCGATGGACCAGGTAAGTGAAGCGCTGTCACTGAAGACCGTAATGCTAACCTGTTCTTTCTTGTCTTTATAGGTGTTGCTGAAGACTGGATTCAGGATGGTAAGCCTTTTTCCTTAGGCCCAGGATCAGATGCAGAAGACACGATGAGCGTTCTGCTGCAGAGGATGCAGAATAACGCAAAGCAAGATTCATCCATCGGGTGTGGTTTAAATAGCCTCCTGTAGTGCTTAGGTGTCTCCTTCCACAGCCACGCCTAGGTAAGAAAAGAGTTCCTGCTTTCCAGAAGAGTTCCAGTGTTCTGAACCTAGGGCGTGGCTCCTGCCCCACCCAACAGGAAAAGTAGTTCCAAACAGAAGAGGATCAGAGGCTCAACTAGCAGGCAAGTAAGCAGCATGGTCTGCTGCAGGTAAGTCCACCCAAGCATTATGAGCCCGGCGCTTCCAGCGCTGGGACTGGGCATATTTATGAGCCTGGTGCCACTGGCGCCAGGACTGGGTCCAAAAGGTCCCAATTGGGACTGGTTGGCACTCGGAACCTGGGTTATGGATCTGCTTCCAAGGAAGTTGGGAAAACCCTGACCTTTTGGAAGCAGAGATCATGACAGGCTATGTCAAAACTGATTCTTGCCTAGACTATATGTATCTCCGTCCCCAAGCACCAGTCAGTGAGATTGGTAAGAACTTGCTGACCGGTTATTGAGGCCACAGGTGACTGGAACAATAGACCGGGTCCCCAGGTAGCTGCAATGGAAACAATCACGTGTACAATTTGTGCCCTAAGTCTTAATCAAGTAACTAGAAAACTGACACCTACCAGTTGGTGTGGCCGGGAAGATGTGTAGGTGGAGGACGGTGGACAGGATGCCTGGCTACTTCCCAACTAGGGCGGTGCAAGGTGGAATTCAAATCCAGCGATGAGACACCTTGTATCGGAAGGTGCTTAAAGTGGAACCAGGCAGGAACTCAGTTAACGTTTCTGAATAAGAGTATGTCGTTTCTGAATAAGAGTATGTGTGGAGCAGGGAAGGTATGCCAAAAGCAGTCCAAAGAACACAGACCATGGTCAAAGTCTTAGTTCACAATTCCAAAGCGGCAAAACCAAAACGTTAACACAAGAGGCAGTCCATACAGCCTTGCCATTCTTAGCAGTTCGAATGATCCATGCCGAGGGAAAGGTCGTAGTAGCCGTGGAGTTACAAAAGAGGTATCCGTGTAGCAAAATCGAGGTCACAATCTAGTAAATATCAAGTTGGAGGTAAGGAAATAGCAAAGTTCGAGGTAACTTTAATACCGCTGTGAGCTGGGTCAAAACGCAGCTGAGAAGTGTCGGATAGAGTTTCCGGCGTTATTTTATGTCGTTGCCAAGATAACGCGATCACGCGATCTAGCTCGTCTCACACGCTCGCGTAGCCGTGTAGTCTGAACGTTGCTTAGCTTCCAGGACAACTGGCAATTATAACGCGGCTGCAGCCACCACGAATACTGTGGTCGTAGGAAAGCAGCCTTTGTTGGAATGCAACGGAGGCACCATGCACCTAGGCCCCCACGTCGCTGCCTCGAGGGTAACCATGAGTACTATGAATACTACGTGTGTGTTGTACACTAGCCGGTTCATGATGTACACTGGATGTGGTATGACGTGTGGAATGCGTGACAGACCAGTCAGCCCTACGCTTCATGCAAATTAGCCACGTGCGGCCATCGCAGTCACTGCAGAAAAAAACGTATGTGTTAAGCACACGGATTAACGTGTGAACTCTGTTAATATAGTTGACAGTCAAGCAAGCATGTCTGAATCAACGTGCAGCCATTGTTTTTTTTTAGAAGTGACTGCAGTGCTTTTTTGCAGCATTATTCTGCTACCACAAGACAACCCAAGTCTGGGAGCTGCAGGAGCAACAGGGGACACTGCGATCAACAGAAAGCAGAGCTAAGTGAACTACTATTATGTACTTAACTAAGTGCGTTATGTACTGTGTGCTCAACGGAAGTGCATGCATGTGTGCAAGGTAGTGTATGCAGGTTGTTTACAGAAGTGTGCATTAGGTAGGACTTTCCAAAAGACCCTTTAACTGTCCATTCAATCTCCTACATTCTCTTTCCGGTTATCCTGAATCCCCCATAACTATCCAACCATCAAGACCCTAATCCTCCTTCACTCCTTGGGTCGCAAAGGCCTGTGTAAGCTTGGACTTGCAGGTCCCAAAACCACACAGGGGGTATGGATGCTGCGGCGTGGGCAAACTCCTGGTTCAGAGGGACAATGGCATCCTTTACGATTGGGAAGGGTTCCTAGATGAGTTTGACAAGATCTTTAACAGGCAGGCTGCAGCCATGGATAGAGAGCTCCTAACGCTGAAGCAAGGAAGTGGAGAGTTTGTCATGTACGTTACACACTTCAATCGGCTAGTGGCCAAGTGGGCCAGGGAAAAAAGGATATCTCTGTTTTATCAGGGTCTCCGCGACGACCTTAAGGATTTAATCACACAGGTAGACCCACAACCTACAGATTGTCCGTCCATGATAGACTTGGCCCTGCTCCTAGACCACAGACAGGCAGAAAGGCTGGGTGAAAGAAGGCGAGGGGACATGCAACCCATGGTGCCGCTCGACCAAACACACCAACCAAGAATCCCAGAGAGGCATGGAGAGAAACAGGGTGATGAGGAGCCCATGTAGATAGGGTCCACTAAAGGCCCACTGACAAAGGAAGAGAAAGATTTCAGTCGAAAAGAGGGCTTATGTGTGTACTTTGGCACTACAGGCCATTTTGTATGAGAGTGCCCAACGAAAACTAAAACACAGGGAAATGCCTCAGCTTGGCGGTCGTAGGGGTCACACAGTTGAGACTAGGCACAGAGGAAGCCCATGCGGTGGGTAGCACCAATTATGCGTCACACGTTTTTTTGTCCGGTCAATTGGGTTTTCTAGGCCAGGAGGTCACTGTTAGCTTGCTCGTGGACTCAGGAGCTACGGGTAGTTTCATTGATGCCCAGTATGCCGCTAAACAAAAGATTCCGGTAAAAAGCAAATAGGTGCCGGAAGCTGTTAGGGCGGTAGATGTAACTCTGCTTTGTTCCGGTCTTATCACACACTCTACACAGTCGGTGTGGCTGTACAGTGAACGAGGCCATCAGCAAAAAATCCAGTTCGACCGTATTGCAGCCCCGCACTTTGGGCTCATCTTAGGGCTCCCTTGGATCAAGAAACATGACCCCCCAGAATATCGTGGTCCGTGGGAAAGGTCTATTGGGGTTCGCCATATTGGGCTGAACACTGTTTCAAGGCAAACACAGTGCCAGCGCGTTCTGAGCACAAAGTGCTGAGTGAAAACATGCAGGAACCTCCTGCAGACCCATAGATCTCAGTGCCCTGCCCCCAGACTATCATGACTTCTGTGACATGTTCAGCAAATGGGCAGCAGAAACCCTGCCTCTACACCGTGCATTCGATTGCCGTATAGACCTGGAGCTTGGGGGTGGTTTTACCATGTTGTCTCGTCCATGCATTAATCGGGGAGGAAACTAAACATCTACGTGATTATATCGACACCAATCTATGGAATGGGTAGATTAGACAATCGAAATCACCAGTTTCTTCGCCTCTCCTCTTCGTCCCGAAGAAAACGGGGGACTTACGTACTCTCATTGACCACCGTGGTGTCAACCGCATCACCATCAAAAACTGCTACCCACTGTCCCCATCCCAGTCCTTCTGGACCAGGTGAGGAATGCCACCATATACACAAAGCTAGATTTGAAGGGTGCTTACCATCGGGTGCGTGCAGAGGACGAGTGGAAAACCGCCTTCGGAACAAAGTTTGGCTTGTATGAGTACCAAGTAATGCCCTTTGGTCTCTGCAATGCGCCTGGGGCCTTCAAGCAATTCCCTGGATGAGGTTCTTCACGAGTACCTTGATGTATTCGCAGTCGTGTATACAGACTACATCCTCATCTCGCGCGATGAAACACATGTTTATGAGCGTGATACAAATAAAATATATCATATCATATCTACTCCCAGAACAAGCACGACCATGTTAAGCACATCAGGGCCTTCCTACACCGGTTGCGAGAGCACTGTCTCTTCGCTAAGCTTGAGAAATGCGAATTTCATCAGATCACAGTAGAATTTCTGGGGTATTTCCTCACACCATTGGGTGTGCAAATGGACAAACGCAAGGTACAAACCATTTTAGACTGGCTAGCACTTGTTTCAGTAAAAGACATGCAGTCCTTCCTCGGATTCACCCATTTTTATAGGCGATTCGTCAAGGACTTTTCAGCCCTTGTTACATCCATTACCAAACTGCTAAGGAAAGGGCAGGTGTTTTGTTGGGATCAGGCGACTGAATACGGGTTAAAACAATTGAAAGCAGTTTTTACCAGCGCGCCAGTCCTAAAACACCCAGCTCTCACACAACCCTTCGTTGTGAAAACCAATGCATCCAGTTATACTCTCGGGCGGTGCTTTCCCAGAGGGATCCACAGACCAGGCTTTTGCATCCCCTGGCATACTATTCTCGAAAGATATTGCCAGCAGAAACCAACGACACGATAGTAGACCGAGAGCTGTTGGCAGTCGAATCTGCAATCGAGGAATGGCGACATTACCTCATGGGGGCATATCATACTGTGACAGTGATGAATGATCACAGGAACTTGCAGTTTATTGAAACCGCCAAGTCTCTTAGTCCACGTCAGCTACGTTGGGCACTGTTCCTTGCAGATTTTGACATCCTAATCACTTACCGACCCGGAACAAACAACAGAAAGCCGATATTCTCTCTCAGTACCCTGAACCATCAGAGAGGGAGACCAAACAGGACCCACAGCCCATTATACCCATGTGCAAATCGTTAGGCCCCGTACCACAGCAACCGTATTCTAGGCAGTACAAAAGGCCATGTCCACAGATGTACTAAGCAAATGGTGCGAGTCAAGTGCACAACATACTTTAGTGGACGGGCTCCCGTACCATGGGCACACATTGTATTTGCCCATCAAGGACCAGCAGAGAAAAGCCATGCAATGGTGTCACGACACCCCTTTAGCCGGCCACCCAGGCATAGCCAAGACACAAGAGACAGGAACTGGTAGCCTGCCATTTCTGGTGGCCTACTCTGTGGAAGGACGCACAGTGGCGGATTGCAAAACCTGCAGCAGAAACAAGGCCAGTCATCAGAAACCAGCCGGACTATTGCAACCACTGCCTACTCCACCGGCCCCTTGCTATACAATTTCAATGGACCTCATAGTAGAAGAACCACCCGTACAACGCTACACCTCGATACTGGTAGACTCTTTGACAAAAATTAACCAATTTATCACTTGTAAAGGGGCGCTGACTGCGGGAGAGGTATCAGAGCTTTTTCTACAAAATGTGGTGCCCTTACATGGCTTACCATTGCGAATCATCACAGACCGAGGCCCACAGTTCACATCACAGTTTTGGCGTTCCTTATGTAAACTAGTGGGGATGGAAGTGCGCATGTCCTCAGGATACCACCCAGAAAAAAAGATGGTCGGACCCAAAAGGTAAACAAAGTACTAAAACAATACCTACAGTGCTTTGACACCCGCATGGAAGCATCATGGGTTCAACACACCTGGTTAGCTGAAATAGCATTCTATTCATATAGATTTTTGTAAAGCGCCAACTCACCTGCAAGCCTCAGAGCGCTCAACAACGCAATCCATAGCTCAACAAAGTGCACTCCATTCCTTGGGTTATAATGGTTTCCATCCTCTGGTTTTGCCCATAGCTACAGCATCTCCGCCCCCACTTCTACCAGCTTTGGTGGGTCAACATAAACACGTCCAAGTATGGAATAATATTCAGACCAATTTGAGTCATGCTAAGACAAGATACAAACATTATGCAGACAAACACTGACGAGCCTGTCCTCAATACCAAAAAGATCACTGGGTGGTGCTATCCACCTACAACATTCAAATCCAAGGCCCAAGAAAATTGTAGCCACGATACCTGGGACCATTTTACAGTAACCAAAGTGATAAATCCTGTAGTAGTCCGATTAGATCTCCCAACCCAGATGACAATACACCGGGTGGGTTACGGGCCTGAAGATCGCTCTTGGGAACCGGCTTGTAATGTGCATGCACCTGACTCTTGAAAGCTTTTCACAAGAATAACCCAAGAAGCCCCAAAAGGGTTGTATTGTCAGGGGCAGGAAGAGCAACAGCCTATAAGACTGCATTTCCCAGCATCCGCTGGGCCAGGAACTATAGCCGGCAAGCCACGTTGGGTGTGGCTCGCCTAAGTGCATGCGTGCAACTGAAGGCACAGGGAATGTGCTCCAGACACCGACCGACAAGACGTGTCGTGAGGAGCTCCAGCCCGGAAAACACACGCGAGGGGCTATGCCCTACCTGAAAGCCATTCCGGCCCCTCGCACACTAAAACCAAGTCACGCAGTGCCTCAGCAACTTGGCAAAAGCCAGGGGACACACATGGGGGCCCAGCCATTCCTTGCCCCGTGCTCAAAACCCATGTTGCTACGCAGCGCACTACAGTGGCAACAATAAACCAACGCCCGCGCACAGCGCTACTCACCTGGGGCTCCACCATAGTCTCGGCAGCACTGGGGAACTTATCTTAGGCTTCGCTGCATCCAGGAGTAACCATAGCTATTCTGCCGCACGCCAGTAGTCTAGTGTGGCTAGTTCGCTCTGGACTGCATGCAAATTAGCCATGTGCGGCCAACGCATTCACAGCAGAAAAAACTGCATGTGTGCACAGATTAACGTGTGAAGTTACGTGCAGCCATGGATTTTTTTAGGCACTAACTGCAGTGCTTTCTTGCAGCATTATTCTGCTACCACAAGAGAACCCAAGTATGGGAGCTGCAGAAGCAACAGGGGACACTCCGATCAGAAGAAAACAGAGCTAAGTGTTCTACTGTTATGTGCTTACCTAAATGCATTATGTACTGTGTGCTCAACAGGGAATTGCATGCATGTGTGCAAGGTAGTGTGTGCAGGTTGTTTGCAGAAGTGTGCATTAGGTAGCACTTTCCTAAACTCCATTACCTGTCCATTCAATCTCCTACAACCTCTTTCCGGTTACACTGAAACCCCCCATATCTATCCAACCATCGAGACCCTAACCCTCCTTCCACTCCTGGGGTTGCAGAGGCCTGTGTAAGCTTGGACTTGCAGGTCCCAAAACCACAGAGGAGGCAGGTTGGTTCATGCCACTCCTGCGCCTTGGAGCTGTGGACCCTGTCTACGATACATGAAGGCATTTTGGGATTTTCCTTATGATCTGTTAAAAAAACTACAAAAAATGACTATGGCCCTCATTACGACCCTGGTGGAAAGTGACTGACCGGACCGCCACAGCGGAAATAGCGTTTCCGCCATAGCACGAAGGAGCTAAGTGCGGCCCATTCCGACCCATCGGGCACGAGCACCACGCCATGGCGGAAGTGCAAAGTCCGCGATGGCGGAAATGACCCCAAAACGGCCCACACCGCCGCCGTACGGCGCCCCAGGTGCAATACCGCCACCCCTCTTAGCGGTCACCGCAGTGTGCGCCTACCGGAAAGTACGGTGACCGGAAATATACGGAAACGGAAGTAAAAACATGGGCCCGGAACGGGAAACATCCCGCCGTACACCTATAAAACCACTGAAACCACACAACCACCAAAAACACTACCCTGAGACACACCCAAACCCGTCATCCACCCTAGCGAAACCAAGAAAAATGGGAAAAGTAGCGAAGAAAGCGTGCGACCGCAAGCGGCAGGTCCACTTCTCCCGTGAGGAACTCACCGTGCTAACAGAGACCCTCCAGGAGAATGCTGCCGTCGTCTTCTCCACGCAAATGACCAGGACGGCACTTGCAAACAAGAAGGCCATATGGGCTCTGGTGGCACAGCGGGTAAGTGCGGTGGGGACCGCACCCCGCAACCCACAGCAATGCAGAAAGCGATGGGACGACCTGCGGATACGCGTCCGTAGCATACTCTCTGCCAACCGCAACATTGCCACAGCCACCGGGGAAGGTCCTGAATCACCCATCAAGTTGACCCCCTGGGAAGAAATCTGTGCCTCCACCATCGGAATGGAGAGCATTGAGGGAGTCGGAGGGATGGAGAAAGGAGTGCAGACATCCGAAGATTCAGGTAGGTGGGCCAGATAAAACAATGCTAAATCCCCAATGTCCAATCATGCGAAGTACCATGTGTCCACATAGTGCAACAGAAACACATGTCCAGGAGAACGTCCACACACATCGGCCTGATAGCGCACATTAAAACCCACAATAAATACATAATTAATTAAAAACCCCTAAAACACGCACTACACGTGCAGCAGGCACACCCTAACTGCAGGCTGCCAAACAACTGCACCCTCACTCCACACACAAATGAAAGCACCTCCAAGGCCCCGACCCAAATCACCCTCAGGTACCACCCCAATGCATGTGATACAATGCCTTTCCAATTTCCACAGACCCATAAATAACCCTCGCCCTCCTTTACTCCACCACAGGGTCCGATCCAAACGACGAGCTCCACGACACCCCTACCAGCACACCTGCAAAGAGGGCCAAGACCAACGGCCAAAGACCCTCCACCTCAGCTGCACGGATCAAGACACGGCAGCAGCACAAATCAGGTGGCAGCACAGAGGAGGGAACATCAACAGGCACCCCAGCAGCCAGCATGCCCACACCACCACCACCACAGGTCCCCCCAATGGATGCCACAGAAGGCACTGCCTCTGGTGGCAGCAGCACCATAGGTGACACCCCATTGATGGCAGCATGCTCGGACACAGAAAACGGGGATGTCGAAGTCAGATCCATCCATGACCTGTCCCAATCCCCCTGTCTGTCCCATCCCGTACAACATGAGGATACCACGCAGGGGCACCCACAAGACGACGACTGGCCATCCCCCACAAGCCCCGTGGCAAGGCAACATGAGGTCAACAGCCCCTCTGTGACACCCCCGCAAATGGCCATGGCCCAGCAGAGGCAACAGTCCCTCGACCAGTTAATCGTGCAACAGCAGCGACTGGCCACGCTCCTCAAGGACCATGCCGATGAATGTGGGGGCACTAAGGCAGACATAGAAACATCAACTGAGACACTTAGGGCAGAAATGGAGAGAAGTACAGAGACACTAAGGGCACAAATGGAGAGTAGCACCGAGAGCCTGAGAGTCCAAATGGAGACTAGCACCGAGAGCCTGAGAGTACAAATGGAGAGTGGCACCGAGAGCCTGAGAGTCCAAATGGAGAGAAGCACCGAGAGCCTGAGGGGGGAACTGCATGCGACGTCCACAGACGTATGTGCCGAACTTGCCGCAGTGCGCCGTGTGCTCACTGAGCTCTCACAAACACTTAGGGACATGCATGGACGTGAGCAGGCAGAGACATCATCCGTTGCAAGTTCCGTCCAGGGCAGCCCCCAACATAGATCTGGGAGGAACCTGCGCTCCACAGGCAGGGGTGCCCCTGATACCCGCAGAGGGGGCTTGCAATAGCGACGGCCCACTGACAATGAGCATCTTTGGACACTGGTGTTCGGGGGGGAGGTAGGAAGGTGGAGGGGGTGTGTTGGGCTCACTTGGGTGGCGGGTCGATAGGGTGTTCAACATGATATCACATATGCCATAAACAGTGCACGATCAACCAATGAGATGTGTGGACATTGATCTTTGTGTACTAGGCCATCATAGGCGTACAGTCCATATTGTGCATGTACCAGACACACACAGTGCCACGAGTCCCGTGTCCATGTATCAGCCACCAGGCGTGAGTGCTAGAAGCATGCATCAATGAGATGCTGACGAATGTCACGGGCCTCCGGTGCCTCGCAGACTCCTTGAGGTGCTGCCACATCCCCACCCTCATCATGACCATCATCAGGTGCTTGCAGTTCTGCGTCAGGGGGCATGGGCACATTTCTACGTACGCACATGTTGTGTAGCATGACACATGCCATGACCATCTTTGCAACCTTCTCATGGCGGTACAGGAGTGCCCCGCCAGACCTGCTGAGGCAGCGGAAACGGGTCTTCAGTAGGCCGAATGCCTGTTCAATGACTACACGGGTACGTGAGTGGGCATGGTTGTAGTCCTCCTCATGCTGGTCCCGTGGGTTCCGGACTGGTGTGAGGAGCCATCTCTTCAGTGGATACCCAGCATCACCTGTATGTGGACGAGAAACGTATGATGTGGAATGCCATTGCTACGTACGCACACCCCCCCCCTTCCTGCCAGGTCATTGCCGCATCACATACCCCACATCATCATGCATGAAATGAGACTCACCGAGTAGCCAGGATCTGTTCCCTGCGTGTCGCTCCATGTAGCGTGGTATAGTAGAGTTCCTCAAGACCATGGAATCATGGGTTGATCCAGGGAATCTGGCACAACAATGTGTAATGATCCTGTTGGAGTCACACACCATTTGTACATTCAGGGAATGAAATTGTTTTCGGTTGCGGTACTGGGCCTCCATGGCATGTGGGACGACCAATTCCACATGGGTGCAGTCGATGGCACCAATGCAACCCGGTATGCCGGCAAGTGCATGGAATCCCACTTTTGTGTTGGTAATTTCCTGCTCCGAGCGTGGTAGAGAGATGTAGTCGTCTGCGTGCTGCAGGAGGGCATCGAGCACTTGCAATAGTGTCCGTGAGAACAGTGGCTGAGAAATGCCATGCAGCTGTCCGACTGTGTGCTGGTAGGTGCCTGTGGCCAGGAAGTGGAGTACAGACACCACCTTCAGTAGGGGTGGGATGGCGGTTGGGCTATCTATCATGCTGACAAGGTCAGCCTGTGTCATGTCCACAATGGCGGCTATGGTGTCCCGGTCCAAACGGTAGAGGGTGTGGATCTGCTCATCAGTGAGGTTGAACGGATGTGCTCGGAGGCGTGGGATTGCGGGCTGCCTGCGTGGTGGTCGTGGCCGTGCTGGCGGCCCTTGCTGGCCCTGCCTTGGCCTCCTCCTCCTCCTGCGTCTCCTCCGTGCGGCCGGTTGTAGTTGGTGTTCGTCTTCTTCTTGGAGTTGAAGTACTTGCAGTGCTATCAGGTCCCCCAGGGCCAACATCGCGAGTCCTGCCGGTAGCATTTCGGAGTGGGTGTGGTTGTGGGAGGAGACTGGGTGTGCAATTTATGTGTTTTCAGGCTGTATGGCCTCCACCTGTGGTGATTCATTCCACCTGTGCAAACTGCTCTCCCCTTTGGCCGAGCACGTCCAGCACACAACGCTGCAATTCGAGTAATGGCATCTTGCTATTGCAATCATGTATTTGTACCCGACGGCCGTGTAACATTGGTTGATATGTTCATTCTGCTGTGGTCCCATTGTTTCACATACTATCTGTGCAGTCGCGAACAGACTTGTGAAGGGTCAGTGGAACGTAGTACTCGAGTAACGGTGGGCCCTCATGCATCACTGTACCGAGTTGCAACGACGGGCGGGGCGTCCCATTTGTGGGTGAAGGCAGTTGCCATTTTCACACACAGCCGCACTAGATGGATTAATTTGTGATTTCAAACGGCCACAGATGCCTCTTCGACGTGATGTTGCAAATGAGGAATTCGAAGGGCGGCGCTTTCGGTTTTCAGCTAGCGGCGAGGAGATGCCCACAGGTCTGACTGCAAATATAACGTTCTATTGTTCAATGTCCTTGAGACAGGGGCCATGGGGAGGGTGCAATGATTGATATGAATAGTTTGGGATGCGCAATAGCGACGTGGGCGATGAGGCCGGCCGTTCCCAAATACATGTTACTTCACAACACGGGAATTACGGGCTGGGGCACAGTGGATTTTGCAGGCTGCATAACGCACAGACTCAATGGAAATTTCACATGTTATGTGAGTATGGAAACAGGCGTTTGCATTACGGGATGAGGGAATGATGTATGGATGCATGGACAGATGATTTGATACAGAGTTTGCCATGTACAGGGCTTCTTGGAATGTATCCGCCTCCCCTGCGCTATGTGATGCAGGGCTGCCATAGTGGGACCATCGTCTATGTGGCCTTGTTGAGCCCTCCCTGTCTCGACGCGCCTTCAGCCACTTGTGTCCATGCACGTTAACATTCCCATCTGATGGATTCTGTTTTGACAGACGCATGCACAGGTACACTCGTTTGTGATGGTGTTTACACCTCGATATAGATAGTTATGAGTCGCAAGTGGTTTTGGGGTGGTGATGATCCTTTGGAGTGGGCTAGCATGCATATGGCTGTGGATTTAGTGTGATCATTGAAGTGAGTTGTTCGGATGTAGTTCTGATTGCCATTCTGTTCTTTTTCTTTTCTTTTGGTTGACAGGTATCTCCTCCCCTTTTGCCACTGCCATCTGTATGCCACTCCTGCAGATGGCTTTTACTCCCGACACCTGCTGCTTCGTGTTAATCAGTGGAGCAGCATTACGATCTTATGGGACGATCGCCAATGGGCCACATGCCCTTACGCAGTACTGGTGGCTCGGAGCAACATTTCGGCCTTTCAGCTGGACTAGTGCCTCCCCATTGGGACGGCCCTGCGGTTCTGTGCGCTTCCATGTTGCCTTTTCGTACGTGGATGTGGCTCTGTGTACCATGATGGAACAGGGCGTCACACAAGTAGTGGCTGGTCATTTCTTGCGGATGCAGCCCACAATGGTGAAATGTGTTTTGGAGTTCATGGCCTAATGGCTGTATGGGCTTGGTGATTTTGTTGTGCATTGAATTTCTATTCTGATTTGGCCCGTGTAGCGTTCTTCTTTGCAAGTGATGTGGCATATTCCTATTTGGGGAGCGATGTATTGGGAGGAGATCTGCATTGGGTTCCAGCTTCGGAGTCTAGTTGCGTGGTACTGTACTGGGCGCATTTGCCTACGAAGCCCAGTGAGGTCAGGGATGGGGGCTGCCAATTTGACTGTTTGAATGTTGTCATGCTCAGGGGCGGGGGATTGGGTTTTGTGTAACAGATGCCGGTCAGCCAGGTGGACTGGTGGGATGATGTGTTTTCCGAATATTGCTGGTCACAGGTGCCTGTGTTTGCGTGCGTTTCGGGGGGGGGGGGGGACTGTGGTCATGTCCATTGGATTGGCTTCTGTATTCGTGCCATCTGTGCCCTGCTGCTCCCATTGGCCCCTCTTGTGTTTCTTTTGTTCGTTGGCATGCATGGGTGACTTGTACATTTCACTGGTTGTTGTGACTTCATTGCACCTGCGGGGAGTTGTACTTTGTGGGCAGGGAGCGGTGTACAGGCACTCAGTGGGGCCGTTTACGGGTGATTCGCGATGCCGTACTTCTCCGTTAGGTACATGTCCGCTAGGGTCGGAATTAGCGTACCCTTGCGCCATGGTGGTATTTACGGTTTGGCATGGCGCACGCGCGCGTGCTTGGTGCAGTTAGCGTTGGCGTTCACTACGGTGTCGCTAATGGCTTCGTACTTTGCGGTGACGGGTCATAGTCGCACCGAGCGCTATTCGATGGCGGTATTGCATTTCCGCCATCGTTTTCCGATTTCCGCCAGGGTCGTAATGAGGGCCTATGAAAAGAAATGTCACAGTGAGTAAATCAAACATCACATTGCATTGATAATGAAGGAACATTTTTAAAATGCCACATAAGTCAGAAATGTATTTGCATCAAAACATAGTTACTGGTGCCTGACTTACCGGCAACCGGGGTTGTAATACCCCGGTGCTACCGTCAAGCCAGGCACTGGTAACTGTTTAAGGGTCCGGCGGCAGCCTGCCGGATTTACCGGCATGGCTACGCCAGACTTGTAATGACGGCCACTGTGTCTGGTCTGGCCATGATGTGCCCAATGGTCCCTGTGCCAAAGAGTCCTTTGAGGTGTAGATGGTGTTCAGCAGCTTGAGCCTTTCCACCCACCTACCCAGCCCCCTTGCTAGCGCACGGCCACAGGTGCAAACTGCCACTAGTCCCGCAGGAGGATGGATGTGGATGAGGCGGACCCAAATCCCCCGAGCACAGTCAAAGGACACAGAGATATGTTGATTGCAGGGGCAGGGTCTTCAAATGGGATTCTGGAGATACCGGGTCTGGGCTGGACATGTGGTCAATGGTCCCCGTGCCAAAGAGTCCTTCGAGGTGTACATGGTGTTCGGCAGCTTGAGCCTTTCCACCCACCCAGCCCCCGTGGCAGCGCGCAGCCACAGGTGCAAACTGCCATTGATACCAGAGGGGGATGGATGTGGATGAGGGGAGCGCAATAGGTCCTGAACACAGTCAAAGGACACATAGCTATATAGATTGCAGGGACAGAGTCTTCAAAGGGGATTCTGGAGACACTATTTCTGGGCTGGCCATGTGGTTAATGGTCCCCGTGCCAAAGAGTTATTTGAGGTATACATTGTGTTCGGCTGCTTGAGCCTTCCCACCCACTCAGCCCCCTTGCCAGCGAGCGGCCAGAGGTGTGAACTGCCATTGATACCGTAGGGGGATGGATGTGGATGAGGCGAGCAAAATAGGCTCAGAACACAGTCAAAGGACACAGAGACATGTTGATTGCAGGGACAGGGCCTTCAAAGGGGAGTCTGGAGACACTATGTCTAGGCTGGCCATGTGGTCAATGGTCCCCGTGCCAATGAGTCCTTTGAGGTGTACGCTGTGTTAGGCAGCTTTAGCCTTCCCACCAACCCACCCATCCCCCTTGCCAGCACGCAGTCACTGGTGCAAACTGTTAATGATGGCCGAGGGGGGATGGATAAAAAATGTGGATGCGGCGAGGGCAATAGGCCAGTAACCTTGTTGAAGCACACCAATCTTTCATGATACTCTTAGATGTTTGTATGTGTTGTGGACTTACAAATCATTTCAAACACCTTTTCATATCGATTCTTTTTTTATTTATTTTTATTTATTTTTGTAAAGTGGATGGCAATGACAAACTACAAATTGTACTGCTGCGGTCGAGGTACTACTGTCTCCATAAATCTGCAGTATTGTCCGGCAGTCACTGGAGAATTTCTCAGGAATGGAGCGAACCACACAGGCATGTATCACTCGTCGAACACGGAATTCCAGTCTTCCATCAATCCACCATGTAATCGCACAATAGGCCACAAGCCTGTACCACCTATGCAAGATATAAAGAAATTGTTTATTTAAATGAACCCAATACTTGCATGTATTATGTTTGAAAAACCTTTTTAAATGCAAGGCATTGCGATGCTTTCAAAAGTACCTTTTCGTGGAAAGTACTGACAGTGCTTGGGATATCAAGTGGGGATCAATTTGGGAGATGGGGGAATATTGTTTTTAACTTCAATGTGAAAGAAAGGTAATTGCTTGCACATTGATTCCAAAGATGAATATTAGGGTTTGAGATTAGAAAAAGAAATGTATTCTATTTACAGAAAAATGCTTTCATCAGTGACCCAAAGAAGTTACAATGATATAGGGGAACAACATGCAATGTTAGCCGTCTTGGTTGTCAAACACACTACATATATTGAGGTAACTTACTCGTTACTTGGCATTCGAGGGAGAACTGTAGATCAAAGTTTGTGCCTAAGGACCTCAGCATTCACTACACGGATCTTGTAAGGCAGGCTGCCCTGAACTCATGCAGCTTGGTAACGCATAGCGGTGGTGTGTCTTCTTCGGCAATGTAGCCCGAGCAGACAGAGTTTCCTCTGCAACAACAGTTCTCCACCACAGCTGGCATAACCTCTCAACAATAGCAGGTATACCAGTTGGAAACATCTTTCATGTGACTGGATTCAGGCTCCGCTGATTGATCGTCACGACTAGCATCTGTTTGCACATGGTCTTGACTTTTTTCTCTTTCACAGATTTCCTCTTCTGAATATTCTGGCTTGTACATTTAGGGCTGAATAGTGGCCATAGTCGCTGACTATTGAAGAAGTACAGAATCAACAGTGAGATAAATAGAAATATTTTTGTTTGTAAGCAGTAACGAAATGAGGTTTCACATTAAGATTCAATGTTAACGAAAATAAGCGAACAAACAACATGTTAGAAAAACCAATCGTGCAAACACAAAATTAATAGGGGAAAACAACTTTAAAAGTTTGCAAGGACGCATGTACATTTTTCTTTTCTTTATTATTGCATTATTAGTTTACATAAAACCTTATACAACATTTCGCACAAAATACAAAGCACAATTCATTATATAAAAAACTGTATATACAAATATAAAATGCCAAGATACCATACAAAATCAGAACAAAATTTCAAATTTCATCAAAATCAGACATTGTCATAAAAAGAATGTTCATAAAATATCTCTCCCAGCCCTTGATTAATAAGCATTACCTTTTTTCTCTTTCCATTCCCATTATTCTTCCGTAAAGACCTTACATATTAAGTTCCTTTTTCCAATTCTTCAAATATATTTTGTAGCAATAAATTTAAAGCAAGAATTAGGGAAATGTTTACACCCCACATACAACGACTCCAAAACAAATGGATAGACATTTCAAGATCCCTGTTGAATCTATCTTTAAGATAGAGCGCTCGTTTGGACTCAAAGTGGGTGCAAGTTAAGACAAGGTGCTTAAGGGTTTCTAACGTATCAGTTTCTCCACAAAAGCGACAAATGCTGCTAATATGGTCTTGATTAAGCACCTGTTCTTTATATCCCCATTGCCGAATCCTTTCTAAAGTCAGCATCTGATTGAGTCTAAAACGCATAAATATCGTTCTCGCCTTATAGCAAGGAAATATTTGTAAATAGAGAGGAATACATTCCTTTGCATGTCGAGGAGTAGGACTCTATGCCATTTACTGTGTCCACCCAATTTGCCTTAAATAAAGATCTCTTAACTAGTCTCGGTCGTTGTACCAGATCTTCTAAATATTATTCATTTTATCACTGAATCCTCTAATAGATTTTACTGACCCAAATTTAATGACCTTGTTTAACAGCTCATATAGGGTGTTCACAGGTGGATCATTCATCTTTCTAAACAGAGATAATTATCTCCACAGGTATCTTGCTTTAAGTGAGATCAGACATAGCATTGGGGACCGCCATGGATAGGCCCAATACTTCTTTCCACATTTTTCCCTGGACCACATTCAAATATGAACTCATATCATGGGTACAAATGTCCAGACCATACAAAAGAACCGGCTCACATTTAGCCAGGTAAAAGCGTCTTATCGGTAAGAGTGAAAATTTACATACCCTAACATTCAGAAATTTCATTTGGATCTTTAATTTAGACGCTTTTTCTACTAAGCTCGATTTCCACATCTTAAGGCTAGTTTTATTAGTGAAATTATAGCCTAAATAAGTTACTGCCCGGACCTGTTCCACCCGATCATTTCCCATGCCGTGCTCATCCAGCTGAATCTTTTCCTTCCAGCTACCATCCAGCTGACCCCACTGGATATCCAGCTACTCCTCTTGTGGACGCATCTGCAGCTTGCAGTGAAAAATCAAGGGAATGCAGGGAGACAATAACCCCCAGTAGACACTTGTGCACCCTGAACAATACACTCTCTGCTCGTCTTAGTTGCAACGCTAGTTGCAACTACAACGCCTTGGACTCTGACAACCTGTGTGTTGAACAGAGTCCCAAAGAACTTTATTGTGTGCCTCGGATAGAATGTGGACTTCTCGTCATTCACTGAAACCCCCAGATGATGCACCAGAACTACTTTGTTATGCATGACCTCTTTTAAACCCTCCTAAGAAGCGGGGTAGCCAGAATATCATCTATGTAAGGATACACATGCACTCCACTAAATTAGAGATGTGCTGCCACTGGAGAAAGGCATTTTGTAAAGGCTGTGAGCCGACCTCAATCTGCAGATACAAATCTTTAATTTGTAGTGAACTGCCAGAAACTAGAATCACAGGAATTTGTGATATTTCCTTAGGATTGGTAGGTGAAATTATTTGTGCTTCAGGTCAAAGGTGCAAAAGAAATCCCCCCCCTTTGACCAATAGGATCACCTTCTGCAAAGTCATGATCTTGAATGTTTTCTCAATTACCTATTTGCTCATGGTGTAAAAGTCCATAATGTGCCTGTGCCCTTTTTTTCTCTATTGAATGTGGAAGTATCTTGAGTAGACTCCTCTCCCCTATCCCCTCCAGGGACCAACACAATGGCATTCACTAATAAAATATGTTAATTATTCCTGGTGTTGTTTAGGCACCCCTCTCGTCCAAGTGGTCTATACCGAGAGGTTCACATCTGAACTACAAAGCATGGAATTGCACCACAATGATACTTAGAGAGACACTAGGGAAACCATGCCAGAGTCATCCTTAGACTCTTCAGCTACTATAATACAAAATGAACCCTCACATAGATGAGTGAAGGAGGCGATGAGGATTAACACATCAAAGTATTATTACAAAATAATTATACACTATTTCAAAAGAACTAAAATATCTCTAACAGTCCATTAATACTGGGGCAGAAAATCACTTAGCACCAAGCTACTTATTGTATTCAGCTCAATTTGTAGTATAGTATTTCACCACCATGTCCAGCACCTGCTTGACGGATGTTATCGAAGGGCCAGATGGCTTGTGAAACTTGCTCCCACCAGAGTGCTATAAGTGGAAGCAGCCGGTGGAATGTCGGCCTTGCTTGCATGTCTAGGCACTTTTATCCTGTTTTCCTCCCCTTCTGGCACTATGTGATGATTGAAAGGAGCTATGCCTGTTATAAGCCTTGTGGTTCTCAAACCTCACTGTAGAGGCCTTACAATAAGGCTGGTGATTATGAAAAGAAGACATTGAGGGCCAAATACGAGCTTTCAATGAGGTCGATGATGGTGATGGATGACTGTAAGACAGCACCCTAGCTGCTCTGGCCATCTCAGTATAGGTTTTCTAGGACATGGGGTCATCATCACTGCTCTTGCCAAACAGCATCATTCTATCAAATGGGAGGTTTAGGTGATTTGCTAAGATCTCTGGCCTAATGCCCGCCAGCTTCAACCAGGATTTATACCTGAACACCAGCTCACAATTATGCCTCAAAGGCTGGCATCCACAGAATGTAAAGAGGTCCACATGACACTTACGCAGTCTTCCCCTTCCTGCGGCCTATCTTCCAGGAGGGATCAGAACAGCGAGTGTGTCTGGTCTCACAAACCTCTTTCATAGTGGGCAAGAATGGTTGTGGTGTTAGTGAACTTACAGCCCGGGATGCCAACAGGATGACCTTTCTCTCCTTCGTGTCTATCTTGAGGGACTCCTTACTAGGAAGCAGAGTGGACAAAGACCCAGGTATTGCTGACTTATACCTCACAGCCATCGCCATAATCAAATCTGGGCAACATTGATGTCTAAAGCAGAGTCTTGGGTCCTGTACTTTTTCTCTTGCCGACTGGTGAATGGAGGATTTGACACAGGAACCCTGAAACTTGCTAGCCACGTTTTCAGACATAGGCCCTCATTACGACCCAGGCGGATTTTTTCCGCCATCGACGGACTTTTCCGCCATGGCGTAAAGTCCGTTTACGCCATGGCGGATGGCGGACTTACCGCCCCATTCCGAGGTTGGCGGGGCGGTAAGTCCCCATTGACCCATTTACCCTTCCCCATTCCCATTTCGGCCCCATAGGGCTCAATGGGAGTGGGGAAGGCGTTAATTACGCCACCGTACATTACGGTGGCGTAATTAACACCAAGGTCCCATAGCGCCATGGATTTCTACGCCCGCAAAAAGCGGGCGTAAAAGTGACCATGGCGCTTTGGGAACTCGTAATTGGCGGTAAGGGGTCGGCGCAGCTAACGCTGGCGTAAACCCCTTACCGCCAGGGTCGTAATGAGGGCCATAGTCATTGTCTTCCTCAATTTAGCTGCCAGGATTACCGTTTTCAGTTTAGCTCCCTTGCACTCTTCTGACCACCCCCTACTTTGTTCCCTAATTTGAAGAAAGTTATAAAGAGCAATGACACTACCTTCTCAACAATGATGAGTGCCGATGGCGGGAACATGAACAATGGTGGGATCTTGAACTATCCCGAGTCCCTGATCCCTGATCGACAACAGACCCCCTCGACAATGTCCTCTAACAATGGCTCACTTACGAATATTGTCACTCAAAACACCCTGGCAATGGCACTACCACCAATGATGGAGAATGATGGCGTTCTTCGACAGTGACTCACCCGTCGACTGTGTGGTCAATGATGATAGCTACTCGCTTGCCATCAACACTGTAGCCTCCACAGATAGAGACAATGGTATTGATAGTCACTTCTTTGTCTTCGTTACAGCCAGACCCTACTGGCGATGGTGGTATAACAGTCAACTTTGTAAATCCTGATTAAGTTCATAAAGCTTGTCTGGGGGCACCAGACCTCACCCCATTCACAGCACATGCAAGCCGCAATCTGTCCATCCTAGGCAGGCACCATGTCTCCCCTTCAGCGCTTCTGTGCTTCCCTTTCTTCTTAGCAGACATGTCTCAACTTTGGGCTTGTGCAGCCAGGCTTTGCTCTTCCTATCAGTTCTGGTCCTGGTGGAGAATTATAGCCACAACTCACAGGCTGCATCATCATGGGGATGGAGGCATTAGATGTAGTGGCCATCCTGTCCAATGTTCTTCCTGAGAAACTTGGAGCACAGCTTAAACAGGGCATCCTTCTTCTTGGCTAACCGGAAAGGTGCACAGCCAGAGTAGCTACTATCTATTGCAGCCCAAAGAGCCCTGACAGTGATTGGAAGCCAGCAAGGTCAAATTTGGATAAACAAATCTTCCATATTTAAAAAAGCACAGCAGAAACAGGAGCTCTCTCCGAGGGTTCCTTCTCCGACAGCCAGAAAAAAAAGAATCTGAAAGTCAAATTGCAGAATGTGGGCTGTCGTACTGGCTGTGTCACAATGACCTGGCTATTAATGAACTTTTAAAGGAGAAATAGCATGCAGGCTGCATAAGTGGAAAAAATTGAAAGGGTTGCCAGGGGATCCAGCCTGACAAGTTGGAACATACTGAAGTATGTGCATCTATAAAAGTCCCTCTACTCGGGTATCACAATTCTTCACAGTGGTTATCTCTTGGCTGTACAATTGCAATTGCTTACACAGAACTCCAATAAACATGCAAAGTAAACTCTAGAACCGCAATGCTCATATGATGTTGTAACTGAGAAGAGAAAACCACACTATGCTTGCTCTGTAAGTACTCAAATGGCTGCTGTGACACAATGCTCTGCCTGATTCCATTGGTAGATGGTGGGGTCAACGAGAGGGCTGCGGGGCGTGGCTACGAGAGCCATGTAGGAGGACGCGTTCTGGGGGAGCTCCCGAGATCCTGCAACGATCCGGGCAAATAAGTGCGTTAAGACGGACCGCCGACCACTGACAAAACACATGCCGATGTGTGAATGATTGGGCTACGCAGGGTGAACTTCTGGATGGTGCAGGAGTGACGGCGGCGGAGATTGGTGCGGATGAGATAAAGAACACCGGAGACGACGGACGACACAAAATGGCCGACCAGAGTCCGGAACAAAGGAAGAAGTGAGCCGCACGGTGACCCAGCGGAGGCGGCGCACTTTGTGCACATTTGTCACTTGAGCAAACTACAGGTTCCCTGGGTCATGTCGAATAGGACAGTGAGGCCGAAGGCGAAACAGCCCACCCTGGACGACTTCACTAAGACGCTCCCGGGTCAGGACATCACCAAGAGCAGGGACAAGCTGGCTGCGAGCGGCACGATGACTTCGGGCGCCAACCAAGAAATCCTGGCGGCGATTGCGGACCTAAGGGCGGCCTGGGAATCTAAGCTCGAACTGGCCGTCACCGAACTAAAAACGGCGCTGGACCTCAATGTCGGAGAGGTTCAAGAGGACGTTAACCTACTCTGACAGGATGTCAGGGCCTTGGCGGAGCGCACAGAGTCCCTTGAGAAGGAAGCCGGCCCGAATACTGCGGATTGCGCCTCCCATGAAGCCGAATTGCACACCCTGATACAAAGAGTGGGCAACCTGGAGAGCAGAGCGGAGGAGGCGGAAGGACGTGCCCGTCGCAATAACATCCGCATCGTGGGCCTGCTGGAGGGCCGTAATCCTACGGAATTCATCGAATCCATGTTATTACAAGAGATACCGGGGAACCCGCCTAGGCCCATGATCGCCAAAAATTCTCAATTACCGCGACCAGGAGAGGATACTGGAACACTTTCGTAAGGGAGGAACGATCACACGAGGAGCGGCAAACATCACGGCTTACCCGGATTATACCCTGACTGTACAGCGTAGCCGCATGAACTTTGGGTTGAGGGAGGCGGGCCACAAATATATGTTACTTTACCCCGCAAAAATGAAAGTCATTCACGAACATAAAACTCTGTTTTTTGAGACCCCGGAGGATGCCATGGGATGGCCCGATGCACAAGGATGCCCCCAGGAGCCAGAAGTCCGGAGGAGAAAAAGCTCGGAAGAGATACGGGAGGCATGAAGATGGCGTCGCAAGATGGCGTGGCACGTGGGACTTGAATATAGTTATTTGCGCCGCCTTCGGTAGAGAAGGTCAGATGATTGCAATATTTGTCATAAGCACTGTGGTTAATGTTGACTTAACGGGAGCCTTACGGAACGATTCTCTTTACCCCACGATAGTTTTAGTTGGGTGGCCATTAGGGCGACCTCAAACCTACTGAGCTCTGTGCATCGGTGGGTGCTTGCAGGGCTAGATGTGAGGCTGGAGCTGGGCAGCAGTTGGGGTGTGTGATGTTGGGGAAGGGACGGGGGGGGAGAGGAGGGAAGTTGGGGGTTTGCTGTGTACATAGTTAAAGGGGGTTTCAGCTGGTACGAGGAGCTACTAGAACGAGATGCTATCTGCATCACGTGGGCAAAGGGGAGTCGCTACATCGGAAGCAAGAAGATACTCATGAGCCATGGGAGACCTTAAGATCGTAACATGGAATGTCAGGGGACTTAACAGCTATTTAAAAAGGAACAAGGTCACTGGCCACCAGGGGGCGCACGGATGGAGACGTTCTCCGTGTGAGCTCCGCGCAAGGGTCCCGAAAAGTGGGTTGAGCCCCCACCACGAGACCCCCGCCGGCTAAAATAGCGTCAGAACCCGGTGTCGGAACCACCCAGGCACCGTCTGGTTCCAACTCTGATCAAAATCGGACCTTCCATTCCGGAGAAATACTCTTCTGCGTCATACCGAAGGAAGACGCGCGAGGCCTGGAAGCTTCCAGCACGCGTTGCACTGACACGGTCCCAGGAAACCTGCGACTTCGCGGACCCTCGACTCGGCTGAACCCCGCGAGAAGGTGCGTGCAACTTGAAAGACGCACAGGCCACACCTGACCTGCAGGAAGTCTACAAGGAGTGAGCCCGCCACGGGTTTCGACGGTGCGCGGGTCCTCACACTCGGCGTGGGGCAGACGCATCCCCATTCCGGGGTACCGGCACTACGCACTTCTCTTCCCTCCAGGCTGCAGTGGGCTGAGGGTTGGGCCCCTGGTCTCCAGGGCGTGTGCCCTCCTCGGCCCCCGTCGTCGGCCACTGCTCCTGCTGGTCCCATCGAACTGTCACTCCGCCTGGCCGGGGATCTCTGGACGCGGCCGCAGGTCTCAACGGCACAGAACCTATCTGGACCGCGAGACGCACCACCCCGTGCAGACGCTGCCCTGAGAGCACTCCATTGTGTGGTTGTGACCCCACTACCCATGGACCCTATGGACAAACTGGCAAAGTACAAGTTTGCCCCATCGCAAGACGACCCCCGGGGCCCGGACGAGCAAATGATGGCCTCCCAAGGATCTGAGGCCGCAGCAACTAAAGGGGACGTAGCTGATCTACTCAAGGAAATGAGAAGCATGAGGGCAGACATAGGGAGTCGGATTGACAAGATTACGCAAAGGATGGATAAAATGGATGACAGAGTGGAACAGCTCGAACACAATCAAACCACCTTAAATACGCTGGAAACACAGATGGACCTTCGTATTGCAGAATTAGAGCATAGGGAAGAGGAAATAAAGCTGAAGGTGGACGATCTTGAAAATAGAGAACGTCGTAACAACATACGTGTTCACGGCATTCCTGAAAAAGAAGGAGAGACTGATCTTGACCTGAAACAATCCATTCACAACATCCTGAAACTCCTCTTTAAGGATGACCTGGTAGACGAACCCAAAATCGACCGCATCCACAGAGCAGGAGGCAGGGCAGGAGGCCCGCGTTCGGTCCTAGTCAGATTTCATAACTACGCTGATAGGGCCCGCATCTTGGAAAAAGCTAGAAATGCCCCGCCACTCACCATCGGTGACGTGACTGTCTCTCTTTATCAGGACTTATCATCCCTCACGCTTGCCCTGAGGAGAAAATGTATCCCAATTACGAGGATGCTGAAAGACAAGGGAAGCAGATATCGATGGGGGTACCCGTTCTCTCTCACCTTCGAGTGGCAAGGCTCGACGATAAAGCTCGCTTCGGAGAAGGAAATAACAGACTGCACAGCTGACCTCCTGGGTGACCACGTAGGGGAGCCCTCCCAGGGGGATCCAAATATAAAGGAAGCTGAATGGCGCATCAAGGGTCCCCGTCGGAGGCGTATTCAGGGTTCCAGGAAATTTCGGAGGATGAATGACTCGCGTGACATGGAGCACTAACTTGGACAGGGGTTGTGTGTGCTCAATTGCTGGAAAAAATGGCTTCTTCAGATGGGCGCTTTTCCCCGATCACTCCATTTGGGACCCCGCCCGGGGCCGCGTGAAACCAGGTCGAGGTGTCGACTGGCGTGATATTTGCTCAATGAGGATCATGGTTGCATACGTCTTCCTCAAGGCGCTCCTCGACTGCAATATGTCAACCTACCTATGTGCATTGAGCACTCGATTCTGTTTGCACGGTGAACTTGGTGAAGGATATGAGGTAATATCCATGCAGCATAGACATTCTGGGGGGAGTCGATAGTACCATTTCGAAGCTGCGGTTTACTCAGGTTTTTGTATGATTTGTCTGTTGGGGGCTCACTGTTATGTTTGCTTGTAGTGGGATGGGACTGCTTGTTCTTGCGGTCCCCACTGATGGTCCGAGTTCGACTGGGTGAGGTTAACCCAGGCGGATCGGGCGCCGATCATAAAGAAGATGGGAGGGGGCGGGGGGGTGGGGCGGGTGGGCAATATTTCATCGAGCACAACTCAGACTTGAAGGGAGAAATAGCACAATACCCATGAATGTGAGGGCTCCACACACGGCGATGGCACTGACGCAGGCGCACTCGAGGTGCACATACACGTACATGACCTAAAATGACACACACACTCTCCACGGATACGATACGTATCTGCACGCTTAATGTTAAGGGGCTGAACTCCCCCACCAAGAGATCTATGGTGGCCAGGGAATTTAAGAGATCGAAGATCGACATTCTCTTTCTTCAGGAAACGAGATATCGGAAGGGTGAGGAGAGAATGATCCCATCACGGGAGGTTGGGCCCACCTTTTGGAGCTCGGGCACCTTGAAGAAAGCGGGAGTGGGAATCATAATCAGCAAAAGCCTGCGGAGCACAATTATGGAGACATGGACAGATCAGGAGGGGAGGGCTCTCATAGTCATTGCTAACATAAGGGGCACGATAGTCACCCTCGCTACGCTCTACGCACCAAACCAGGGGCAAAACAGATTTCTGCATAGAATCAGTGAAAAGGTCTTTGGAATGGCCAGAGGACACACGGTCCTCGGCGGGGATTTTAATATATGGATGGACAGCTCCTTAGACAGACAATCTAAAGCAGACGCAGCAGACCCACCCGGTACCCCAAACGAGGCAAGCATCAAACTGTCCCTTGACCTCTTTGGCCTCACTGATTCCTGGCGTCACTTACACCCGTTGGAGAGAGGCTTCACCTTCCATTCCCTCTCCCATGACACGCCCCCGCGCATTGATTACATTTTTCTCTCAGAGCATCTCTTGAGTATAATGCAGGCAGCTAGTATACAAACCTCCGCATGGACGGACCACGATATGGTGATGGTGGATATACCCTGGCACGATCTAACCCCACGAAACTCCAAATGGAGATGTAATGATTCTTTATGGGCCGATTTGGTCTTCAGAGAAAACCTTGAGACTGAAATCAAACAGTTTTTCCTTACCAATGATACGGGTGAGGTGGGGAAGACACACGTTTGGGAGGCCGCCAAAGCGACGCTGAGGGGAATACTAATAAAAGAGGGAGCCGATAAAAAACGTGAACGTGCTCTGGTGGAGACAGATATAAGGGAAAGGCTTGGGAGGGCCCAGGATATGGCACAGTCATCCCCATCCGAGAGGTCTGCACATATTGCCGAAGTCTGCCGTCTCAGGGAAGAGTTGAGAATACTCATTGCCGGTAAGACGGCCCAGACCCTGCAATATCTTAAGCAAAAGTACTATGAGAAGGGTGACAGGGCCGACGCTCTCTTGGCGGCCCGCCTCCGTGCGCAAAAAGCGGAGAGATGGGTTGAAACGATCGAGAGACTGGATGGCACTCTCACAGACACGGTAGTCACAGCCCCTGAGGACATACAGGAAGCATTTGCCTATTTTTACGAAGACCTATATACGTGTGACCCGCCCCCCCCCCGTAGGAAGTATGGACACATATCTGAAAGAATTACGGATCCCCACACTAACACCCACTGCAGCGGATTCCTTAGACATGCCTGTCCTTGAAGAAGAAGTCATAGAGGCCATCAAGAGGTTGAAAACAGGGAAAGCTCCAGGGGATGACGGATTCACACCTGGGTTCTATAAAACGTTCTCCCCCTTTATTGCTCCTTTTCTTACTTCACTGTTTAACCACATCTTTATCACAGGCCATGCACCTCCATCCTTTTCACAAGCCCTCCTCGCGGTCATTCCAAAAGAGGGCCGTGACCCCAGACACTGTAGCTCTTACCGCCCCATCTCCTTGCTTAATATCGATGCGAAGATTTACGCCAGAGTGATTGCAGCCCGGTTAGAGACATTCCTCCCCAGACTGATAAACTCCGACCAAGTTGGCTTCGTCCTTGGCAGACAGGGCGCGGATACAATGAGAAAAACGCTGCATTTAATCCATGAAGCGAAGGAGATGGAGGGAGACCCGTCCCTTCTGTCTCTGGATGCCGAGAAGGCCTTTGACCGGGTCTCCTGGGAATTCCTGGAGAGGGTACTGAGTTCATACGGGCTGGGACCACAGCTTTCCCGTGCCATTAAAGCACTCTATAGCTCCTCCGTGACGTCCGTGGCGGTGAACGGGGGATACTCTCGTTGGTTTCCCCTTGAGAGAGGCACAAGGCAAGGTTGCCCACTGTCAGCGATCCTATTTGTGATGTCTCTGGAACCACTGGCGCAAAAACTGAGAAATGACACCAGAGTTAAGGGTATCACAGTGGGCGACCGGGAATATAAATTGGGCCTATATGCTGATGATATTTTGCTACATGTGACCGACCCCTTAGACTCGATCCCCGCAGCATTTAGTATTATTGAGGAATATGGAGCGCTTGCGAAACTGAAAATCAATACGGGCAAGTCTGTCCTCCTTCCAATAGATAGCCGCAGAGACGCGGATGCCGAGCGCTTCGCCCCCCTGGGAGTTAAGGTCAGCCTCACTACGCTCCGGTACCTGGGCATTAACGTCACCCGTGACCTTGGATCCCTGTATGAGGCCAACTTCCCCCCAATGTCTCTTGCTCTCCAGAAAGATGTCCAAAGGTGGTCCAAACTTACCATTTCGTGGCTAGGGCGTCTAAATGCTGTAAAAATGGTCCTGCTCCCTAAACTATTGTATCTATTTCAAATGCTCCCTATTAAAATGCCCCCAGACTACTTTACAGACACAAGGAAATTGATATTAACCTTTCTATGGCAAGGCCAAAAGCCAAGAATCCCGAGATCCCTCCTTCAACTTAGAAAGGATAACGCTGGGGTGGGTCTCCCAGATATTGAGACATACTACAGAGCCACTCAGCTTAGGGTCCTTGTCCCACATTTCAGGCAGCAGTCAGAACCCCAGTGGATAGCGCTTGATAACTATCACCTCCGTCCCTTTATTATGAGTGAATGGCTATGGGTGCCTGGACCACAACTACGTAACACTGTCAAATCCCACCCCATCATAGGCACGATATGGTCGATATGGAAACCAGGGAGGAAAATGGTGGGTGTCACTACATGGCCCGCCCCACTGGGGCATCTCTGGTCACCAGGGATCCGCAACGCTATTCCTGAGCCAGGGAGTTATGAAGCATGGTATCAGGCGGGGCTAGAAAGGGCAGGGCAACTGCGCCGCAATGACTCCTTTATTACCATTCAGGAGTTGCAGGAAGCCCTCGGCATAGGTAGCCTCTCGGTCTTCCTGTATCTTAGACTCAAGGGGGTAATGTCCAGACCCATATGGAAACAACAGTTACAAAGAGACCTCACACCGTTTGAAAAGATCCTTGATTTATGCACTAGCTCCAAAGGTTTGATCAGTGCTATGTACCTTGCACTCATTGAAATCGATATTAAACCCTCCTTGACACTCAAGGGCAAATGGGAAGCTGATATGGGCAGGCAAGTCTCCCCAAAACTATGGTTACAAATGTGCAGAAGAACGGCGAGATCTTCCCTATCGTGTCAATACAAATTACATGCTATCAAACTACTATACAGATGGCAATACGACCCTGCCCGGCTGGCCAAGATGTACCAGGGAGTAAGCCCGAATTGTTGGAGGGGATGTGGGAGGCGGGCCGATTATTGGCATATGTGGTGGGGATGCGCAAAGGTCCAACTCTATTGGTCAGAAGTCCTTAGCTGGATCAGGGACCTTGACGGGGAGGAAAGAGAGACGCATCCACTGCTCGTTTTGTTTTCCTTAACTGAGGACGATGATAAGATAGTGGTGGCATGCAAAATGGTGCAGGGCCTATTGATGGCTGCTCGAGCATGCCTTACTATGACATGGAAGAGACCCACGCTCCCTAGCAAGAGTGAATGGCGAGCAGTCGCATTGAGCATCTACAGAATGGAGTGCCTGACTGCGGCATTGCATGGGGATCGTCCCACGGTAGAGAACACCTGGTCGGAGTTTCGCTCCGTATATGCTTTGTGAAATGTGTCTGACTCACGCTATATCTAAAGCTATTAAGGTTTAACGCTTGGATTGACTCGAGTAGGTGTCTGTTGAATCAATGCGCGACTTTTATGCCCACTGCCATGACTGAAATGACGGTTTATTGGTGTTGTTTAATGCTCTCTCTAATTTCGGGTCTGATATCATGTGCGGGGGGTGGGAATTAGGGGTGGGATATGTTCGGAAACAATGGTTTGGTTTTCTTCAGGTATGCAAAATAAGTGATTGTTATACTACTTACATGCTCGCTTTCTTTGTAACAAAGAGATGTAAGCTGCATTTATGTGACTGCCAAGCCTTTAAAAATCAATAAAAGTGAAATTTAAAAAAAAAAAAAAGGAACAAGGTCATGATGTACCTTAAACGACAGAGGATTGATATTGCGCTGCTGCATGAAACACACCTGACCCAACAAAAATTGGAACTGGTGGGGAAAAAGTGGAGAGGCACACTAGTGGGCTCTCCGTACTCTGCCTATGCTAGGGGAGTGCTGATCTGGGTGGCACCGCATGTTCCGCTCCGACTCATACAGGAGGTGGTGGACACGGAGGGCAGGCTGGTCGTGCTGAGGGCCTTGGTAGAGAATAGGGAGGTGTGAATTACAAATACATATGCCCCCAACCAAAACACTGCCACGTATTTCAGAACCCTATGTACTCACCTGGGTGCGTGTGTGGGGGGAGCGGTTATTTGGGGAGGGGACTTTAACTGCGTGCTCGACCCAAAGGCAGACAGGTCTGATGAGAAGATTGATCGGCCCACCCCGGCGGCCAGGGTATTACAGGTATTACTAGAGGACTTTGGGCTGGCGGATGTTTGGAGACTGAAACACCCTAATGACACGCAGTACTCTCACTACTCTGCTCCGCAGCACTTACATACGAGGTTAGATTATTTTTTTGCCACGCCAGATGTGGTGATAGAGACCACCCACATAGAATATAGAGCAAGGGTCCTGTCGGACCACTCGCCCCTGGTGCTGACCTGGCAGTACTGTCGCCCTAGGGCGCGGATACCGTGCGGAAGCGCTTAGAGACTCAGTCTTCAGGGAAGACATCAGGGATGCGATCTTGCAGTACTTTGAGGTGAATACGGGCAGTGTGGATTCAGCGAGTACACCCTGGGAGGCCTTTAAGGTTGTGTTGCGGGGTACTGCCATTTCTAAGTCAAAAGGCCTGCAGGGTGGGGTCCTAATGGAACTAGAGCAGGCGGAGAAGCAACTGGAGCGCGAAAGCGACAGGGCAGGAGGGGACGCGGAACTTGTACTCGAGCTGCAGCAGAGGTGTGCGGAGCTTTGGGAAAGGCTCTGCAACCTTAACTACAAAAAATATGTCGAGAGGCAACATGCAGGTGGGGACAAGACTGGCCGCTTGTTGGCGTGGTTATATAAGAGCGAAACCCCCAGGCCACCGATTAGGATAATAACTAGAGAGGACGGGGAGGTGGTTGACACCCAGGTAGGAGTCAATGGGGCATTTTTTGACTATTATAGAATACTATATGAGGACAGAGGAGGGGAAAATCAGGAGGAGATTAGAGAAACATTGAAAGACATGGAACTTCCTAAGATTAGTGATGAAGAAAGGGAGGAACTAGACGCACCTATTACTCTGGATGAACTAGAGGAGGTGGTGAAACAGCTGCCCACCTGCAAGACCCCGGGCACGGACGGATTCCCGGGCGAGTTTTATAAAGTATATAGGGCAGAGGTACTCCCCCCTATGCTAGAGATGTTTAATGAGTCTTTTGAGAAGGGTCGGCTACCGGATACGCTTAGAGAAGCACTAATCGTACCGCTCCCCAAGCCCAACAAGCCAGGGCATTGCTGCGGCTCGTATAGGCCGCTGTCAATGTTGAACCAGGATAGCAAGATCCTGACAGCGGTCCTGGCTAATAGGCTACGAAGGGTCATCAGTAAATTGATACACCCGGATCAGACAGGCTATGTCCCCAATAGAAATATAACTCACAACCACAGGCGACTCCACCGGGTGATTGAAGAGGGGAACAGAAGCGATGAGGAAATGGTGGTGGTGTCCCTAGATGCAGTCAAGGCTTTTGATTCGGTGAGGTGGCCATGGTTGCTGGCGGCCCTGGAAGAATACGGGATGGGGCCGGGTTATGTTAGGTGGGCGGAATTGTTGTACAGCGAACCACTGGCCAGAGTACGCACGGGATCAGTGATATCCAAGAGGTGGCAACTCAGTAGAGGCACTAGACAAGGGTGTCCCTGGTCCCCGATGTTATATATTCTAGCCCTGGAGCCCTTAGCAGTGTACCTCAGACAACAGTATGACTTGGTTGGCATTGAAGTGCGGGGAGAGAAACACCTAATATCCCTATATGCTGACGATGTGTTACTGTATTTGAAGTATCCGGAGGAAAATCTCCAGTATATTTTAGAGGTCATGGAAAAGTATGCAGAACTGTCCGGCATAACGGTAACCCCCCAAAAATCGAGCATGTTTCCATTGGGGAGCTACACAGGAGTCCCTCTGGAACGATTGCCAGTGTTGTCCGTGCCTTGGGCAGCTGATTCGTTCCGCTACCTCGGAATAGATGTATATCATACTGTGGAGGGGGAACACTTGCACAATACCGAGGTGGCTGTGAAGAAAATCCGCACGAATATGAAGTTCTGGGAGAAGCTGCCGCTGGCGATGATGGGGCGGGGAGCGATGCTCAAGATGGTGGTCCTGCCTAGGCTGTTGCATTTGTTCAGTAACATACCACACCTGATACCCAAGAAGTTCTTTGCCAAACTAAACAGTATGTGTAGGGACTTCCTGTGGCATGGCACCCGCAATAGAGTGGCGCTGTGGAAGCTACAGAACTTCCATGATAGAGGGGGCATCAAGCTGCCGAACTTTGAGGCCTATTATGTGGCCAGCCATTTGCAATATGTAACCAAATGGCTTTCTGATGCAGAAACTCCTGAATCTAGGCTGTTTGGGCAGGACTGCGCCCCGTTTTACCTAAAAGAGATCATCTGGGTTCCTAGACTTGAACGGAATGAACGCCCGAGTATGCTGTTGCTTGGGTGAAAGATGTGGCACAGAGCATGCCAATTGATGGAGAGCCCGTGCCCGTGTTCCCCACAGGTGCCGCTAGTTGCCTTAACTAAGGGAGACAGCCAGCGTAGGATAATAATCAGGACCTATTGGGAATCGGTTGGGCTGGCCACATTGGGAGACATATGGCAAGAAGGGGCTATTAAAGAATTTGTAGACCTGGGAGAAGAGACAGGGTTGCATGGGGGCCAATATGTTACGTATCTTAGGCTGGTGCAGACTATCCGTAAAACCTGGCCGGAGACTGTGCTGGCGGAAGAACTAGACGCTCTAATTGGAACGATATATGACATATCGGAGGGAGGGCACGAGATCTCCAGATTATACGAGATGGTGATGACCCGGGTGGGGAAGGACTTGATGGAATTGAGGCTGGACTGGGAAGCCGAGGTGGGGGGGCTCAGTTGACCGATGGGATGTGGGAACGGGCCATGGGATTCCATAAGAAAGTGTCCAGAAATGCTAGATTGCAGCAGATACAGCTATATATAACGCATAGAGCCTATATGACCCCGAAAAGAATATCTAAGTTTGCGAACGCAGGAAGACAAGCATGTCCGAAATGCGATGAGGAAGACGCAGATATGACACACATGTTCTGGTCTTGCCCAGTGATCAAAGCTTTTTGGGGGGAAGTGGCACGGAAACTAGCAGACAAAGGGGTCCCGCTACACATAGATACGGCCTGGGCCTGCCTGCTGGGAGGGTTTCCCAGACCACGGAACGCTAAACACCTTGGGAAACTGAGGGACCTGGCATATGTGCTTGCTAAGAGAAGGATAGCCATGAGCTGGAAGCAATGCCACAAGCCACGGATAGAGGCATGGTGGCGGGACTTGCAAAAATGGGCGGAGGCGGAAACGGTGGTATGGCAGGAGGCATGTAGCAATTGCAGGGAGGAAGATGTAGGTAACCTGACGGCTTGGAGGATGTTAATTACAGGACTGTTTGGCACAGTAGTGGACCCTGCAGCTTCGGAATACCCAGCCACACGCAGTGGATACAGAACCGAAATGTTGGTAAGCTTTTGAGCGGGAGGGGGGGGAATTGGGGTGCAGTAACGAGTGTTAATTGATGTTTTTGAGCCTATTGTAATTAATGCTGCAAGTTTGTTTTGTATTGTTTATTTTCAAAATAAAAAATTTAAAAAAATTAAAAAAAACGAGAGGGCTGCGTGCCACCACAAGCGACGTGATATTAGATCCAGTGGCGATATTGGAAGGAATCCCGGGATACCCCATCATGCCACTCATGGAAGGCAGGGGCTTGTCACAGTGTGACCGCAGCTACACTGGTCACTTTAAGAGAATCAAGGAGCAGCGTTCCGGTGGCACCGTCTTTATGCTCGGCTCTCCTTGAACAGGTCCTGAAGCCGCTCAAAAATCTTCCCTGAAGAAAGAGTGCAACCTGTGCTAGGTGATGGGATTCCAGAGACAGCCAGCCAATGCCTAAAACATAAAGAGGATTAGGAACTCCAACATGACAGATGTGGTTCCTGAAGATGCGGTCCAACAGACACTAGAGACCCAGACAGGCCCACACAACTTTGATCCTAAGTTGCCTATACCAAACCAGCTCACATGTGCTCCATTATCCCAGAGAGAGGGTGGCAGGCAGAGGCAGGGGTTTTCAGGCAGAAGGAGAAGTACCCAGCACAAACCAATCCCAAGTCCCACATCATGACTGTAAGCCATCCCCAGTTGCGGAGCCTGGCAGCTAATCCCCATATACCCACCACACCTGAGTTCCATTACATCAATGGGGTCAGGAAGGAGGGGCCTATACAAATCTGAGGTATCAGCCAGTAGCTGGAGGAGCCAAGAGGAAGAACTCATTTGGTGCTGGCTGAAAGGCAGAAGACAAGAAGCTGGAGAAGGACCTGGAAACAGGAGAGGCGCATTTGGAGCCTGAGGAGAGCAGAAGAAAGAAGACTGAAGGAGAGGATCAGAAGGGCGAGGCTAAGAAGAGACTGGAGGCTGCAGGTACAGCCCAAGAGGATGGGTAAAGATGGACCCTAAAGGCGGGGAATTAGGCGAGCCAGAGAGATGGAAAGAGCAGGACCCAGAAGACTAGAGAGTATAAAGTCAATGTGGTTAGGAAGAGATCAGCCCAGTGCGCCCAGATGAGTTGAGGGAAGGAGTACCGAAAGCAGTGAAGGAGAGAGAGAGAGAGAACTAGAAAAAGAAAGAGAAAGCCAGACAGAGAGCGAGATAACTAGAGAACCTGAATTTCTCTAAAGGAGAAGCCCAAAGGGGCAAAGCAGATTGAGAGACAGAAGGGAATTAGAAGACCTGGGTTGTTCTAATGGAGTCACCCAAAGGGGTGAAAAAGGTGAGGACAAGAGTAGACAGTTGCTGCAAAGAAAAAGCAATGAAGGATGCAAAAGGATAGGAGGAAAAGGAAGGTAAGCAGAATGGCAGAGGAAGTCTTGAAAGACGAGAAGTGGAGTACCCTCCAGAAGGTGAAAGAGGAGTTAACAGAAAGAAATGCGGGGTGAACGTCAGGTAACTTCATAGAGGCAGTAGAAGGTACTGAAGAGGTGTATTTGAAGACCAGTTAAGGGCTGAAGAGAAGTTAGCCGACAAGAAGACCAAGAGGGGTATACCTAGAAGACAGATACACAAGTGTAACCTGAGGTGAGATCGCAGGGAGGAGAGAGAGAGTTTGAAGCAGGTGGCTTGACAAGCAGAACCCTGACAGAGAGGGAGAAAGTCAGCCACCTGGGGAGAACCCTGATCCCACATTAAGGGCAGCCTCCTGTTTTCCTATGGCTCCAATCCATCTTTTAGAATGCCCTCCATTCACAGAATCCACTCCCAGGTTCCATGTACAGAGCTAAACCTTGGAATGAGAACAAAGGAAAATAAACCCAGGACGTAAACCTAATATAAGAGAATGCAAGATCTCTGTAAAACCTGGGGCCATGAGCTCATGACTTACTTTGTGGATTAGCTGTGACACATTCAGCCATGAATTTACTGAACACTGGCAGAAAGGTTTGTTTGAATCCTTTACTTCCCTGTCAGACTCTTTTATTTTTCTTTATGTTTTCCCCAAAGCATTAAAATACAGTGAAGAATAACCATCCTGACAACTTTTAGTTTAGTTCAGACCTTACTTGTTTATTTTGGCCATACCTGTACACATTTATTAATAAAAGCTATTGTTAACCCGATTTCCCGGGATTGCCTTTTTGTTGATCAGTGTCCTCTATGAGAACCTTCCAAAAATGGAAAGACCCCATTTTAATACCATGAGCCCAAGCCCTGGGATACTGTTCGACAGTCTCAGACCTTCAAACATATCAGAAGTCTCAGATCCACTGATTTGCAGCGCCTCACTGTCAACTTGTTGAAATAAAAAAGGCTCAGTGTTAGACCCCTTTGTGGACAAGGGTTTACCCTGTGGAATACATGTCCTCCTCCTCAAAGAAAAAGCAGAATTCCTACCATTTCTGCAAAAGGCTGAATACACACTGATTCCGCATAATACAGAGACATATAGAAACTCAAGCTAACTGTATCTGTACCGGTATACTACTGGTGAGACAGATAAGACCAGGTATCATCACTTGGAAACCCACATAATGTATGAGAATTAAGAGTACCTGAAAGCTCTTCACGTCAACATTGAGAGAAAGCAGAGGGTGTCCCACCCGCTAGTCCCTGGGGAACTCTCAGGTGGCCAGGGCACAGCCATCACCTGTGGATTTCGACCCTGTGTGTGGACCAGTGCGGGAGGATCACTTGGGTTAGGGGTCTTCGGGGAGTGGGGGTGAGGCAGCCGATGGTGAGACGAGGTATTCTCCCTTTTTTGTTCATCTACCATCCTATTTTGTAGGATACACTGAGGTCCCAACTCCCCTGCGCACTTTTTATACAAACACTGGGCTACGGAAGAGGTTGACAGAGTAACAAAACTAATTCTCATACATCGTACAAGACATGTCCCGTTAACTGGGTCAAAGTCAGACACTTTTTTTCTAAGTGCATACACCTGATATCAATTAGCTCTCCTCACACGAATAAAAGGCAACACCTTAAGAAACACTCTGAGCAAGGCGGAACAAGAGTACGAGCAGGTATTTCAAGGCAAAGGCAAACCTATTGAAGCAGAGCGACGGTCCAAGGGACAAGATCAGCGGGTCGGAAACCCGAAGAGTTCCGTAATGGAGGTTGTTGGATCCGACAGGCTGCGAACGACACGTGGAGAAGGCCAGATTCGGCAAGTGAAGACTGCATTGTGTTTCAAGGACGCCAGTGACCCTCCTGGGTGAACAGCAGCGTTGGGGAAGCGAGACCAAGCCTGTGGTACTAACCTTGACTTGTGAATTGGAATAGTAAAACCAAGAAAGAAACGCACACAGCCGGTGAGTTGGCAAGCGACCTGAGACACTGGTGTTTGTTAAAGTTTGAGGTAGCAACATTATATCGCAAGTGAAGGCTGCACGCGTCTTTTGAGAGACACAAAGAAAGTCCGACCAGTGAACGAGCTTTGACAGCTGTGAAATCAGCGATACTGAGTAACGGAGTGGTCCGGTGAAAGGTAGTAGCTCACTCGAAAGTCTCAGTGAAAGGTGCATTGTCTGAACGACAAATTGAATGTGCAAAAGCAATGTAAGGAACAAGTTACTTACCTGTAACTATTGTCCTCTAGCAAAGGGGTCTGGCATGGATTCACATGCTCATGAATATTCCCCGTTGTCAGGCTGGTAATCATCATTAAAAGAAAAAACAGTTTCACTTTCACTTACAAACTGTATTTCTCCTTTAAACCAATCACTGTCCTCTGGGTCATACTGCTCCCACCCAATGACAGCCCTCTCCCTAAGCCCCTCCTCTGGGAGCCATCTTCAGATTTAGTAAACACGCAAAGTGGCATTATGACCTTGGAGAGCCGCAAAAGGGACAGAGAGAATGTTTGCATGTGAATCCATGCCAGACCCATGCTGGAGAACAATAGTTACAGGTAAGTGACTTGTTCCTTTTCCAGCATGTAGTCTGGCATGGATTTGCATGCTCATGAATAACGAATACATAGCAGTATAACATTATACAACCACTGGGGGTTGCAAGGCTCAAGAGAAGCAATCAACTCTTACCTCTGGCGCAGACTCACCTCAAGCGAACAGGTTGCGTACGACTGCTTGGCTGACTCTGGATTCCTCCCTGGAATCCCTGTCAATGCAATAGAATTTCGTGAAGGTTTACGAGGACCTCCACATAGCCGTCCTGCAGATGTCCAGCAGGGGCACACCAGACAGAAATACCATCGTTGCAGCGATTGCTCTGTTGGAGTGGGCTCTCGGATGGCCAGGCAGCGGTCGGTTCGTCAACCGATGACAGTTTGTGATGTAGCCGGGGAGCCACCTTGTGATGGAAGCCTTGGACAAGGCTTTCCCATGGTTCACAGGACCAAAGTTGACAAACAGTTGAGAAGTCTTCCGAAAACTCTTTGTGCGGGCCACATAATAATTCAGTGCTCGAGCCACATCCAGCGAGTGCAAAGCCGTTTCAGCCTTGTGACAAAGGCATCCGGAAAAAACAGGTAACAGGAAAGGCTTGTTGAGTTGGAATTCCAACCGTACCCTTGGCATAAAAGAGGGGTGCGTCCACAGTTAAACCCTCGATTTGTGGAAAGTCAGGTATGGCTGTTTGCAGGACAGGGCCTGGATTTCACCTACCCTCCTAGCGGAGGTGATAGCCACAAGGAAAGCTGTTATCCATGAGAGGAACTTGAGAGGGGCCTGATGCATTGGCTCAAAGGGGGCCCCCATGAGCCTCGTCAACACCACGTTCAGTTCCAACGTCGGGGCAGAGGCCTTCCCCGGCAGGAAAGTTCGAAACAGTCCCTTGAGGAACTCTTTGACGAGTCGATGAGACCAAAGTTAAGATCTTCCTGGAGACCTGGTGTACCGAGAGATAGCCGCCAGATGTATTGTGATAGAGGCCAAGGATGGCAAGTATGGAAGAATCTGCGGGCCGTGACCCTAAGTGGGGTAATCTTCTCAGACCAGCACCATCTAGCGAAACGATACCACTTGTGATCGTAGCACTTCAGAGTCGATGATGCCCTGGCCTTGGCGAGGACCTCCCTACAGTCTGCAGGTAACTCATGTCCTCTAAACTCTAGGACTGCAGTAGCCAAGCCCTGAGGTTCAGCGATCATGGGTCATGGTGAGGGATTGAGCCTCTTTCTCTGGTGAGAAGATCCAGAACCACTGGAAGCTTGACCAGAGGCGACACTGACAGGCTGAGAAGGTCCAGGTACCAAATATCCCTCGGCCACGCTGGGGCAATGAGTCTCATCCTGGATTGGCACTGTGAGTGTGTTGATGACTCGTAGCAGGAGAGGCAACGGAGGAAACGTGTACAGAAACAGGCCTTCCCACAGGAAGGAGAACATGTTGCCCAGGCTCCTAGGTTGGTGGGATCTGCTGGCAAACTTCTGGCATTTGGCGTTCACTGCAGTCGCAAACAGATATAACTGGGGCCTGCCCCACTTGACGAAGATGCGGTCCACCTGGTCCTGCCGAAGTTCCCAATCATGGCAGGAGTGGAACATTCCCTGCTGAAGGAGTCTGCGATGGTGTTCTTGACTCCCGCTAGGTGAAGAGGAACGAGGAACATGTCTTGTCTGATGGCACATTGCCACCACAAATCCTGCACTTTCCTCGAGAGCGCTGGGGATCGAGGTATACCGTATTGAGGCTGACTCCTAAGAACAGCGCGTTCTGCGATGGTGTCAAGCAGGACTTTGGATAGTTGATGGAGAATCCCAGATCTGTCAGCAACTGGACGGTCGCCTCCGTGTGTCCGACAGCCAACTCTTGCGAGGGGTGCCAGATGAGCCAGTCGTCGAGGTTCAGGTTTACGTGTATACCCATGGACGCAGATGGGCTGCCACCGGTGCCAGGCACTTCGTGAACACTATGATGGCCGACTTCAAGCCGAAAGGTAGGGCCTTGAACTGGTAGTGCTGTCCCTGCACCACGAAGCGTAGAAACTTTCAGTGTTTCTTGTGAATGCGGACCTGGAAGTAGGCATCCTCCAGGTCCAGCGACATCAAGAAGTCTCCTTTTTCCAGTTGGCCGGGCATGTGTTGCAACATGACCAACCTGAATTTTTGGGAGTTATTTGTTCAGACGTTGCAGGTCTAGAATGGGCCTCCAACCCCCAGTCTTCTTTCTGACTAAAAACAAACGGGAATAGAGGGAACTAACTCTATTGCCCCTTTTCACAGCATTGCCCGCACCTCCTCCAAGAGCTGAGGAATGTGCTGCTCCTGAAAGGCCACCAGAGGGATCCGCAGACACTTGCACGGAAACTCCACTTGCGCGGAAACTTGCACGCAAGGGTATGTCCTTGGGCGAGAGCGTCCAGCAGCCATCGGTTGGTGGTTATCTTTTTCCACTCGCTAAGGAACCTTGTCAGCTGGCCTCCCACCGGGGTGCACGGTGGGGGCCCGACATCCTGGCCGGTTCAGGATTGTTTTGGCTCCGGGCGACCCTGTCCTCTGCCACGGTAGGCCTGTGAACGGCCTCTGTAGGCTTCTTGAGTCATAGATCTGGAAGGCTGACTGTACGATGAGGAGAAACTTTCTGAAGACCTGCTTGACTTTCCTCTGGAGGAGCGAAAAGAAGAGCGCTGTTGCTGGAGGGTGCCCAGGGAACGGGCTGTCTCCGTATCCGCCTTGATAGCCTGTAGGGACTCATCGGCAACCTTCCCAAAAGGGTTATCTCCGTCCAAAGCCATGTCCAGTACCTACGCTTGGACCTTCTGGCAGAAATTTGTGGACTTCATCCAGCCTTGGCGACGAAGGCAGACCCTGTACCCCATCTGCCGGAACCCTGCGTTGGCAATGTCCAGCGCCACTGTGATGGCATAATCCGATGCTACCTCCCCTGCCTGGAAGAGAGCGATTGCCCCACCCTCTTGTCGTTGAGGAGGAACTCAAAAATCGGACCTAGCTTGTACCACAGCTCCCTGTTGTACCTGGCTAGGATCACCAGTGCGTTGGCCGCCTTCACGGTGGACGCCGTGGTGTACATCACCTTTCTTCCCATGGCATCCATCTTCTTCCCCTCGCTGTCCGGAGGAAATGAAGATGACGAGGATGGGTTAGAGGACAGTTTCCACACGACCGCTGAAACCACCGAATCCAGCAATGGTTGCGACCTCAGGCACTTGGGTGAGGATTCCAGCATCCAGTACTTCTTCTCCAGCCCATCCCGCTTGGCCGCAGCCATGCAAGGCCCTCCTCCCATACGTCATTGAGAAAGGGCACCGCCATGATTGTCTTCCTCTTGGCCTTGCACCTCTGGCACAATGAACTCTCCTTCTTGGTTTCTTCGGGCACAAGCTGCAATAGCTTGGAGGCTCTGACGGTCATGGAATGGAACAACCTCACCTCATCTGGTGGGGATAACCTAGGCTGCATTGACCCGCCACCTGCTGCGATGATATTGTCGTGGCCGTACCCATCCCCGTACCTGTGTCTGGGTCTGCTGGGGAGAGGGTACCCGAATTGGATGTGGAGGCTGAAATGCGGGCATCGGATGACACTTCCTCTTCTTCACTGGCGGCTGATCGGGGGACCATTGGAACTGGGCCCTGTGGCACCCTCTTCTGGATCTCCAACACCAATGTGTAGAGGGTTGGGAGAATGTCCAGAGACACATCCCTTGGCTGAGCTGGCATGATCGGAACACTAGGCCCGCGCCCTCGTCGCCCACGTTGTCCTCTTCCACGTCCTCATGGACCGTGTGTAAGGACTCCAGGTCTGCGTCATCCGTGGACGAAACTTCCATTATTTGGGCCACAACCTGAGACTGATCTGCGGGCCTCCTTGCTCCCCCCCTTTTTTTCCACCCTGAGGGGCCGGAACTGGGTTCTGAGATGGTGTCCCCTTCTCCGGCATGCCAGCAGACTTTGCCAAAATCACTACAGCAGTTTCGCACCTCATGGGCAGGTATAACTTCTGCGCTGCAGGGTTACCTTCACAGGGTCAGCCCCTTTAGCCATCGTGATAGAAGCTGCCACCAACTCTATCGTCGATGAATTCTTATCCTGTGCTGGTTGGGCCTTCTTGAGCAGTTCGGCCTTCTTCTCCTCTGTTCACAGTTTCTCAGGCTTCCCCCGCAGTTTGCTAGTGTGTAGAATGCAAGCCAGAATAAAATGGCGTCGGTCCGCAGGAATTTTGAACATTCATCTACCATTGCAGTAATAAAGTCACAGATATTTTGCAAATGGACTGACTACAGAGAATAGTTATTGTATTGTCCAGTGAAAGACGAATACAGAAGGGGAGGTGGAGTGCGCTGCAGCTACACGATAAGGGGTCTGGGAATGCATGCAAGTAGAGAAGCGCTGGGTTTTTCCACTTTCAACTGGATTTTTCCACCCTTTGTCTCTTCGACTTGTGATCTGCCTTTCAGCCGAGAGCAGTACGCAATTTGGAAGGGGGGGGAACGGGGAATGCCCCATAAAGGAGAAGACATCATGGAAAAGTGGTTGTTGGATGTTGAACCCCGAGTGTTGCAGTCTCGCTAATAGGGAGGACGCTCCGCTTCAGACCCCGTTGACCATAACAATCTCTGCAGTGTTGTTTGGTGGGCAAGATTAAGTTTTCCTCTGCTTCATGGATCACAGTGATGACATTTATATTCTAATCAATCTGTGTATATTTATTTGTATGTCTTGGTGTTCTATTTGTTTATTATTAGCTATATGATATGAATAAACGGCTTATAATGATCAATTTTTTATAACCTTATATAGCAGAGGTCTTCAAACTGTGGGTCGCGCGGCCGCATCTCAGGGGGGTCGCCAGATCCCAGCATGAAATGTAAAAACAAAAACTTTTTTTTTTTTTAATTTTATTTTTTTTAGATTGGAGGAAATGGGAAGTGGCAGCTCACATGGTCAGACTGGACCATAAAACGGTCTTAGGCACCAATGAAAAAATGGCCAGAAGTTGCAAATGGATATTCAGTCCTTTAGTCACAGACAGTTTGAAAAGTACACAAGGGGTTGTTTTTTGTTCAAATGTAAACAAAAAGTGATATTTAAAGAATACTTATTCAGCAACAATGTTCAAAACTACCAGCTGCATAGTGAAGTAACTCCTCAAACTGGCCCACATTGGCCAAAAAAGTGGCCCATTTTTACTGGCCTACACTAGCATTTTGCATTTTTGGTACGGTCATCACCCTATTGCCCTATAGGCCAGTCCAAGCCTGCCGGCTCATCCATAATGGGTTAGGGGGTGTCCACCCACTGGCCATCTCACCCATTATGGAGGAGCCGAGGAGCCAGCCCATTGAAACACTGAGGGAGTGCTCCTGGGCTGGCTGAACTGTCAACGGGAAACTCTGTTTGCCTTTGACAGTTCATTTCCCCAGCCGCACATGATCACTGAGCCATGCAACGCTGGGGGTGTTTTGCTTCGCCAGCCTTGCATAGCTCATTGGAAATGCTGGCTGGGGCACTGCATGTATGTATGTGCGAGGGGGTGCTCCTGTGCCTCCTTGCACATACGGGCAGAGCAACCTGGAGCGGGGCATTTTAGCAACCACGCGAGGTACGTTTATGGTGATTTCTTTTTTTATTTAAATGTGTATGGATGTGTGTATGCTTGTGTTATGGGACTGTGGTGGGAGCAGAATGGGCGGCAGCACTGGGATAGTGGTGGGAGTAGGGTGGGGAGAGCCCAGGGTCTGTACTGGGAGTAGGGTGCAGTGACTGCAAGCAAAAGTTCATAGCGATTTCTACATACTGTCCATCTGGCACTTTTGGGGGGGCCCGGCCTGCCCAACCTTTGCTCAGGGGGGGCCCAGGCCAAAAAAGTTTGAAGACCACTGTTATATAGTAGAATAGACAAAGTGACTAGTGCCTGCCGGTCTACGCTCCCGCAGAAAAAGTAATTCAATTCAAGGTTTAACTTGGTTAAGTAATTAATCCATTACAATGTAAGTAGAGGTGTAGATACAAGTATTTATTCACAAAAGTGGACACTGCACGCCAACACGTGTTTCAGGCCTCTCCGGGCCGTCCTCAGGGCGTATTAACATTAGGATGGTAAGTAACTGTTAAGAAACATTTATAATCCATGCCCGTTACATTTAAACAATGGGTAGCCACATTGTTATGTTTTGCAAAGTAATACAATAAAATAAATCGGTCAAAATTTTAATAGGGACATAAGCCAGGTAAAACATACAATGTAAAGGAGGAGTGGAAAAAGAAACAAACAAGGGAAAAAGGGTCGGGGGAGAGAGGCGAGAAAACTAATATTTTCAAATTAGATGTGAGTTAGTATTACACAATTGCTAGTTACTTAATTCCAAGTTACTGATTGTTATAACAGTGTATAATGCTGGTTTTTAACAAAGTCAGGTCGTTACACCTTAAAGAAAGAGTGGACAGTCCATTAATATGGTGTACCTGATAATTGTAAGTTGAGAGAGTAATAGCATCAGTCAATCTCCATTGAGTATATTTTCTGGTACCTGTAAAAATATATAAGTGCAAGTTGTAACCTTGTGGGTGCTCTAAGTTCTGAAATATAGTTGCATATGCGAGATTCACAAGTGACAGTCTGTGAAATACAATGGTGTTTGCTCGCTTACCTAAGGTTAGGGTACTTGATTATAGTTCTGTGAGAAGTAGTTTGCTGGATAGTCCTAGCGTCTTGAGTGTGCGAGCGAAATCTGTTTTGGAAAAGGAGCGCTCCTCTGAATAGCTACTTCTCCAATACTATTAAGTGCTACCCAGCACATCTCACAACATTCCTCCATGTACCTCTTCTGTTAAAACAGATTTCGCTCGCACACTCAAGACGCTAGGACTATCCAGCAAACTACTTCTCACAGAACTATAATCAAGTACCCTAACCTTAGGTAAGCGAGCAAACACCATTGTATTTCACAGACTGTCACTTGTGAATCTCGCATATGCAACTATATCTCAGAACTTAGAGCACCCACAAGGTTACAACATGCACTTATATATTTTTACAGGTACCAGAAAATATACTCAATGGAGATTGACTGATGCTATTACTCTCTCAACTTACAATTATCAGGTACACCATATTAATGGACTGTCCACTCTTTCTTTAAGGTGTAACGACCTGACTTTGTTAATAACCAGCATTATACACTGTTATAACAATCGGTAACTTGGAATTAAGTAACTAGCAATTGTGTAATACTAACTCACATCTAATTTGAAAATATTAGTTTTCTCTCCTCTCTCCCCTGACCCTTTTTCCCTTGTTTGTTTCTTTTTCCACTCCTCCTTTGCATTGGATGTTTTACCTGGCTTATGTCCCTATTACAATTTTGACGGATTTATTTTATTGTATTACTTTGCAAAACATAACAATGTGGCTACCCATTGTTTAAATGTAACGGGCATGGATTATAAATGTTTCTTAACAGTTACTTACCATCCTAATGTTAATACGCCCTGAGGACGCCCTGGAGAGGGCTGAAACACGTGTTGGCGTGCAGTGTCCACTTTTGTGAATAAATACTGGTATATACATCTCTACTTACATTGTAATGGACTAATTACTTAACCAAGTTAAACCTTGAATTGAATTACTTTTTCTGAGGGAGCGTAGACCGGCAGGCCCTAGTCACTTTGTCTATTCCCTTATACAGAAGGGGTACCGAGAACTCACCCTTCTACGCCTTGCCACTGCTGCAAACCTCTCTACACCATAGTACCAATATTTAACCAGTACGAGGGTGTGCGCACCTACCCACATTGGGGATAATTTCTTGGTGTCTTTACCACTGTTATATAGTGTGTGTCTATCTCTTCTGCTAGCCTGAGTCCAATTATTTGTTATTGCGAGAAGGAGCTGGGGAGACGTAAGTGTTGGTGTTCTTCCCTTATAGCCAAATAGACGCAATACATAATTGGCGCTGTAAGCAGGGTCTTTGTGCTGAAATGGATGCCAAAGTATCTTGTTAATAAATTAAGGTTTATGATATTGGACTCAGAACAGAAGAAGAAAAAAAAAGTGGATTTTTTTTTCTTTTTGGAAAAAACGTGTGTGTTGTTTTTAACGTGTGGGACGTGAAACATTCATTCTGTTATTATGGCCTCTCTATTTAAAAAAAAGAGTAACTGCGCTGGCGGAGATTGCCCAGATATAACGATCCCAGGTTGGTCAAAAAGCCCTTATGATAAAATCGCACAGACTTGGCCATGTAGTGCGGGATTAAGTGAAACATGGGATACTAGCATAGGAGAAGCAAGTCCAGATGAACGAATGACATGTTTACAATTGGTCCCCATGGAGAAGGGGAAGGAGTGTTCACCTCTCAGGAGACGGGATGGATTTTATTGCATGCTTTTAGAAAAATGCATCAATTAAATGTGGAATTACAAGATTCGGTTCAAAAGCTAGAAAAAGAATTGGCTGCTGAAAAACAAATGTATCATGACAAAGCAGATTAATATCAAGCTATGGCTGAACGTGCTGTGGTTAGAGTTGCACGATATAAATATCAAAAAAGAAGAGGCAGGGTTAATGCACGTAAAGTAGCAACAGTAAATGCTGCAGCGGATGTTAATTGGGATCCTGATAAATGGGATGGTGACGTTTTTGATAGTGCTATTGCAGTTGTGATTCTAATACATCTGATCCTACACCTAAAGCCAAACCTATATGTAAAGAAGTGACGGTTAATCCCATAATTCAAAGAAAATGGGTCGCCATCCATTGAATACAGGGTGCAGTGTTATAGATATGACCGCCCTTGAGGATTACTCACAACAAGAAATTGGTGAAATTATCAATAGATTGAAACAGAGGTAAGGTGAATCTTGGCTGGCTTGGATGGTCAGAATGTTTGATGGAGGTGCTGCGGGTCTTCTAGTGGAAACGAAAGATGCTGCTAGGTGTTTACCTTTGTCTAATGATGTTCGAATTCCTGAGACCCTGCATGCTGGTCCTCCTCATGATCATAATAGTGATGATGGACAATTATCTCTTTTGCAATTGGCTGCACATGGATGTAATCACAAATATCCAATCACGTCGGACTAGCCTACTAATGATAAAAACTGGTGTACCTTCAAGGAAGCTATTCGAAGGATAAGGGAACTTGCTATGAAAGAGGCTATTAATCTTGATACTCCCGAACATATGGAAATGATACATTTGTCTGTTTCAGTTAGAAATTCACTTATACGAACTGCCCCTCTCGCATACAAAAATGTTATAATGACATTGTTAGTGGGAATGACTGGAAAAGACACTGAAGAGGTTGTAGATGTAATTAGACAACTATTGGATTTAGGTGAATGGGACAATCCCCAAGAACGCAGTAGTGAGAGGGGGAGTCGATCAGAAAAACATACTCCTGGCAAGAGGTTTGATAGCAGAGATTCACGTATATCCAGTAAAGATATGTTTTAGGCTTTACTGAAAGATGGTGTTCCTAGAGAAGAAATAGATGGAATTCCTACATGTGACATGTATTTATTATATAAAAAATGACGTTTGGATGGAAAAGAACGCTATAAACAAGTAAAGCGACAGGACTTGCATAAGCCAAAAGATTAATTGGATCCTTTTGGATCGTCACAAGAGGAGGGTGAAGATGAGCTCTCTCAGATCTCGATACCCTCCCAGCCAACTTATGATGATTTGAGAAAAATGGTGAGTGCATTAGTAGAGAGGGAATCGAAAGGCATTCATTCTAAAGATTAATAGCATATTGGTCAAGCTTCAGTGTCAGCAGCTCATGTTAAAATAGACAGATGATCTCATGTTAAAGTCAAATTATTTTGGCATACTGGCAATATACAGGAGGTTTGTGCTTTAATTGATACTGGAGCCGAGCCCTCTTTGATTCATGGAAACCCTTCCAAATTAAGGGGTAAACATTTTATGATTACTGGATTGGGTGGTAAAGAAACATAGGCTGTACAAACTAAAAATGACATGAAAATTGGGCAATTGAAAAGAGGCACCTATCAAGTATTAATTGTCCCCCTAGCAGAATACATTATTGGTTTTGATATTCTAGAAGGTCTAACCCTAGATCTAAGTGTAAAACATATCAATTTGGCGTGGATGCTTTTACTTGTTCTCCAGTTGTAGTGGGTCAATTGAACATACTCCCTGTGCAGGTTCCGATAGCAACTAAACAAGTGTCCATGAAACAATATCGGATTCCGGGTGGGCATAAGGACATTTTAGAAACTATCTAAAACGATGTTGATGCAGGCGTATTACGTTCCGTGACTACTGCTTGGAACAATCCGATATGGCCTGTTAAAAAACCTGATGTTAGCTACATGATGACAATTGATTATCGCAAATTAAACAAATATACTCCTACATTGGTGCCTGTGGTACCTGATGCTGTGACGTTAATTGAAAATATTAAAAAATTTGAGGCACCTTGTATGCGGTGTTGGATTTGGCTAATGCTTTTTTCACTATACCCATTGCAGCTGAGTGCCAAGAGCAGTTTGCATTTTCTTGGAATGGGAGACAATACACTTTTAATCGTTTACCTATGGGCTATATGCATAGTCCGACTATTTGTCACCGGCTGGTGGCTGAACATTTGGATAAAATTCCATGTAAACCTGATGTGGCTGTGATTGTCGGAAGCGGCTGTAGCGCACACAGCGTGATGTGCACAGTGCGGCTTGACGATCACAACGTGACCCGTGTAAGGTTCTTTCCTCAGCCACAGCCTCGGGACGCGAGAGCTGTGCTCTGGTGGTTGTGCCACTGGCTGGCGGGCCAAAAATACCTGGAATTCCTGAAGCCCCATGGGTGTTCCTGAAGCGCAGTGTCGGATTGCCGGAGGAAGGGGGAACGCGCGACCTTGAACAGCGCGGACCTTGGATCTTGGATCCCAGACCTTATAGAGTAAGGACAATATACACCAATAAGACTGAACCTGCACACCTACAGAATGAGTAGGTGCAACAATAACATCAGTAGACTGTGGGCCTAGAGCCTTTGATCCTGTTGAGGAACTGAAGCAGATTCTGGTAAATTGAGTCCTGTGGTCAGAACTTAGTAAGTCAAGATTGACAGCTTGCAGAAGGCGAATTGCCCAGGATACCTCACCGGCCTACCGTAAGGGGAGCACCAATTGGCCGGTTCAAATGCAATAGGGAAAAGATCGGAATCAGACCAAATATAATCTAAGAAGAACTAAAGAGACGACAAAATCCCGGAGACCAGCCAACAAGGAGGGGAACATGGGGACATGGAAAAAGCAAAGTCTAAAAAGAAATCTAAGAATACCATTCCCGCAAACCAAGGTGTGATTACGGAATTTTTTCCACAAAATCCATCCCTTGACATAAACTCCACCACTATTGAGGAAAGTACACCAGATAACTGTGAAAATGGCCCATTGAGCTCATCAAACTTTGAAGACATTGATAATAATTTGCTATTAGAACTATGCCTAAATATCCAAAGAAGCATGACACCACACCCCGAAGTAAGGCCAAGCGATAACAGTGGAAGACAGGTAAATAGACTGAGGTAGATTATAAACCTCACCAAACCTAGCGATGGTCTCAATTGAGGATGTTCCAGATGCTGATATAGATTGTTTGGATAAGCACTTTCCAGGGGCTGCAGAGGTAGCCGTGATTCAGTCATTAGTAGCATCTCTACAATTTGCGCTTAAGATTCTGCTTAAGATGTCGGGGCGAATTCTGGCCAATACTAAAGCACTAACCATGGAAAATAATGGGAGGGCGAAAACTGCTGAACAAGCAGACATTAATCTCTCCAAAGCCATTCACATTGCTAATGAAATTGAGGAGCAGCAACATTTAGAGATTGGCCAGAATCTGGCCAGCCCCGATCCATTATTTTCGAGAAAACAGCAAAGATTAGCAAGAAGGGCTGGAAAGAGTAAAAGAGCCAGTACTATGACTGCCCCATTGTTAAAGCAGGCCCCGGCGGGGGTGTCCACCAAGAAGAGCAGGAAAAAGAACAGCAAGAGCCAAGAAAAGGAAGGCAACCAGTGAGGGTTACCTCACTAGCTGGCTGCTATTGGAACAAGCGATTGAAAACGAGCTGGAAGAGGTGATAGATACCTCGGTGGTGGAGGTGGAGTGTGACAGGGATGTTATAAATATGGACACGCCCTAAGTCAATCTATAGTGCTGGAAAAACCAGGAACTACATTAACTGCCATTATGGATAACAAAGGGGAGGCGATAGGAAGCCGCATATGTTTGATCAAGAATTTGTATAGGAGTAGGGTCAACAAATGGCTATCGCGCTTCGAATTTTTTACGAGACTATACTCAGTGCCACAATTGCGGGTCCTTAGATCTGATGACTTTCAATTTGTGGAACCACTGAAAGGCCCAAACCCTAAAGTATCTGCACTACATTGTAAATTCCTATCCACAGCCGAATTATTGAGAAGCTATAAAGAGGAGCTGAAAGCAGTGGATGTTGAAGTTGACGCCGACCTAAATGAAATAGACCTGAGCTGCCCGATTGGAGAGGCAGAGATCCCGCTGGTAGTAGTAGATTGCTCAAGCTCACCAAAGGGAAAGAAGGTTGAGGCATCAGATGTCCAACAAGTATTAAAATGGTTGGTGGATGCACTCCCCCAGATTTTATCAAAACAATGAGATCTTTCCATACTATCTTGGAACTGTCGGGGCTTCGCAAATCTTTTATCATAGGAGGGCTCTACGAAACTGCTCGATAAGCATAGTTGTTTCTGTTTACAAGATATTATATGGCTATGTGATATACCATTCGGCAGCCAAAAGAGGAGAAAAAGGCAGGCCATATGGTGGATTGATTATAGGTGTGGCTAATACTTTGGGCTCGAGACAGATTCATTGTAATCTTGAAAGCAACATGATCGCAGTCAAAGTGATCTTTGACAATAAGGGCCCCAAGGGTACACTTTTACTGGTGAGTTTATACAATCCCCCTGGGGCGGTGCTAAGTGAGCAACTGCAAGACTCCCTCCACGACCTATTGGCAAATTGGCTGTCCATATCTGACGATAAAGGAATAATAGTTGTTGGTGACTTTAACTGCCATATGACAGGGCACGGGGGTAAATTGCAGAACCCTAAATTAAAAGAGAAGGGAGTCATGGTCCACAATAAAAAAGGACCTTGAGGGTGGAGCATGGGAATATCTGTTTGAGTCTTGGGATATGGAAATGCTCAATGGTAGAACAACTAGCGACCATCCAGGGCATTATACATGGTCAAATGGTAACTCGCCTAGTACGTTGGACTATATATTTCTGTGTCCCAAGATCCAACTACAGGTGGAGGACATGATAGTTATCCCCAATGAATGGAGTGACCATGCTGCCCTGAAATGTGAGTTTAATATTCCTAGAGTGGAGCCCTTGCCCAGTAACATGGGTATTGTGAAAACTAATAAAGCGGCCACCAGGATTTCCTGGTCAGATAGAAATATAATACTCGCTATTGAAGCTCTGGGGGTCGCAGGAGCCAATCAGCTCCCTAATTTTAATGAGATGTCAATTGACTCTATAGAGGACTGGATCCATGCTTTTGCTGGAAAGCATGCTGCGGCACCTATGGGGGTTATGATAGGACTGGAGGGGAAAAAACGTCCCTATGATAAGATGATCAGAGATGTGAAAAGGAATCTCAGAGCTGAGCTTCGCAAGGCCAAGAAATCAATGGCCCCCGGGGAGGGATATTATGCAAAGGTCAGGGGGATTAAAAACAGATATGATCAGCCATTAAGGAGAAAAGAAGGGCGGATAAGGTTCTTTCCTGGCAAAGATTGGTGAAGACCATATGTGAAGGAAAGACTCGTAATATCTGGTCCCTTTTGGGCGAGGCTCGAGGTGTTCAAAATGGGGCACTAGCCAACCCCATTCAAGCTAGGGTGTCGACAAAATTCTTGGAAAATCGGAATATCGAGTCAGAGGACGATAAACTAACAGCATTGGGGAGTTCCCCACCAGTGGCACCTATTGACTTATCATACAAACTCATATTGAATAAGATCAAAGAGATAAAATCTTCTCATGCACCAGGCCCTAACGGATTAGCTAATATTGTTATTAAATCGTACCCTGAGTTCTGGGCCAGCCTGCTGGGGGTATTATTTGAGAAGATTCTAAAATCAGGTAAAATACCCCGTTCATGGCAAACAGCGATATTAATCCCCGTATTTAAAAAGGGAAATAGATTAGACCCAAGCAACTATAGGTTGCTTTCAATGTTAGATGCTATAGGGAAGATATTTGCCTCACTTTTGTTAAAAGAGCTCCAACTATGGGTAGAGGGTTCCGGCATACTATCTAAATTTCAAAGTGGGTTTAGACAGGGATACTCCACCTCCCATAATATCATGGTTATGATCTATTACGATCTAGAGCGAAGAGAAGGGGGGCTGCCCCACTTTACGCCTTATATATAGATTTCACAGCGGCTTTCGATTCCATCCCTAGAAGCCGCTTGTGGTGGAAATTGAAACTAATGGGCTGCCCTGAAGGTTTATTATACTATCTCAGACTCTTACATCAAGATAACTCAGTAAAATTGAAGTTAGACCAAGAAGGCCATACCACTGCTAAAGTTCCCCAAAATAGGGGAGTAAAACAAGGCTATGTTACAGCGCCTCTAATTTACAATTTGTACGTTTTAGAAAAGCTATTCTTCAGAATAGAGCAGCTATTGATTATTTGTTTTTGAAACATAACTTAGGTTGTGGAGTGGTAGAAGGCATGTGTTGTTTCGATCTAGGTGATGATTCCTGCTCTATCGAAAAACATATTAAAAATATTAAGGGTCTTATTGCAAAGGTAATACAAGATCAATATGAAAACAGTTGGGAATATTTATTATCCTGGATTCCTGAATCATTGTGTTCTGCTTTATTTTGGCTTTTTGGTATTATTATAGTTTTGTTTGGTCTTTGTTGTTGTATTTGATGTATTCCTAATATATGGAGAATGATTTATAGGTTTTGGTCTTCTTCTGAACAACATAACGGTTATGGTAGTTGAGTGTTCAAGGGATGGAGTGCAATGCTATTATGTAGAATGCGAGCCAGAATAAAATGGCGTCGGGTCGGTGCACAGCCATTTTGAACACTCATCTACCATTGAAGTAATAAAGTCTGCGCTTTCGTTGGCCTCACAGAATGAACAAGTAGCAGGGAAAACAGAGCAAGGTCACATGGATATTTTGCAAGCGGACTGACTACAGAGAATAGTTATTGTATTGTCGAGTGAAGGAAGAATAGAGAAGGGGAGTTGGAGTGCGCTGCAGCTGTACGATAAGGTGTCTGGGAATGCATGCAAGTAGAGAAGCGCTGGGTTTTTACACGTTCAACAGGATTTTGCAACCCCTTGTCTCTTCGACTTGTGATCTGCCTTTCGGCCGAAGGAAGAACACAATTTGGAGGGGGAAGAGGGGTGCCCCATAAAGGAGAGGGCATCATGGAAAGGTGGTTGTTAAACCCTGAGTGTTGCAGTCTCGTGATAGGGCGGACGCTCCGCTTCAGACCCCATTGACAATAAAAATCTCTTCGCCCACCTGCTGAGGGACTAAGCAGTGTTGTTTGGTGGCCAAGATGAAGTTTTCTTCTGCTTCATGGATCACAGTGATGCCATTTATATTCTAATCTATCTGTGTATATGTATTTGTATAACCTTATATAGTGTGTGTGTATCTCTTCTGCTAGCCTGAGTCCAATTATTTGTTATTGCGAGAAGGAGCTGGGGAGACGTAAGTGTTGGTGTTCTTCCCTTATAGCCAAATAGAAGCAATACAGCCGGGTTGGGCGATTTCATTTTGGAGGAGGAGCTTGGTTACCGGCTGGAAATGGAGGGGGAGGGTGATGTCGATCGCGCCCTGTCCACCGTGGGACCCGCTTCCGCTGTGACCCCGGGGGACCCGGACTTGCGTTTTTTAGCCTCGTATTGGGCCTTCAGGAATGAGGCACCCTCAAAGAACTTAGAAGACCGCTTCTGGGACCAGTTGGTCCTGGGTGAAGCATGACCCTGCTTGGAGCACGGGGCAGAGGCCTTGGCGTTCAGCCACGTCACCAGTCTACTGTGCCTATCCTTCGTCGTCTTCTTGGTGGAACTGAGGCATATCTCGCATTCTCCTTCCTTGTGGTCTGGATGCAGGCAGTATAGGCATTGCAGGTGCTTGTCTTCAACAAACACATTTCGTAGCCCGCACTTGAAGCAGGACTTGAAGAAGGATCTTCCTTCTTTCTCCTCCATCATGGTCGGAGGGCACAAAGTAGGCACGATGGCCTTCTTGAAACTTCTACGATCTTTGCCCGTGAGGGGTGCTAAAATTCACCGACAATGGATCCCCGATGTCAGCAGATGGAGAAGAGAGCACATAGGCTCCTTTCAAACAAAAATAGAACCTTGTTTTATCGAAAACATGAAAAAACATAGAAGTAGCTCGCAGAGCAAACTCGAGGACTCCCAACACTGAAGTGTGCAGTAAAAATCTGAAGATGGCTGCCAGAGGAGGGGCTTTGGGAAAGGACCATCATTGGATGGGGGAAGTATGACCCAGAGGACAGGGATTGGTTTAAACAACAAATACAGTTTGTAAGTGAAAGTGAAACTGTTTTTTCTTTTACTGAGGATTCCCAGCCTGACGACGGGGAATATTTATGAGCATGTGAATCCATGCCAGACCCCATGCTGGAGAAGCAGAATTAACTCCTAAAGAAGGGGAGAGTGGAAGTTGAAATTTGAACTTTTAGTCGAAGTGGTCCTGCAGAGATCTGTAAAGAAAGACACGCACATTCAAAGGTCTTAGACGCTCGAGAGGGATCTGAGCAGGGCTGAGGGAGACCCGAAGTGAAATAAGATTGGGGAATGGAGCCCCTTTGAAGGTTTTGTTGAACTTTGTGTTGAAAAGGTCTAAGCCTGACAGAGGGGGACCCATGTGAACTGTGTATGAAGAGATATGAGCCCGACAGAGGGAGACCGACGTGAACCAATATTTTGATGTCAGGAAAAAAGACTTTAACGTGGAAGGCCAAGCGGGTCTCAATCCATGTTGCTGAACTGCTTATTGTGTGGAAACCGAGCCAGAGTGTGTCATCATGCCTACAGGGACTGCCTTACTTCGTGAGGCCTAACGTGGGGAGGAGAGAGAGCTGGTTCAACCACATTTATTCTTTTGAACACTGATTTTTCCTTTGCATACATTTCTCCTTTATACACTTTTTTTGTACAAGGGATAGGGCAGGCATTAGGTCTTCAAAGGCCATTTTGATTTGACGGATTCCACTAGGACTGTTTTGTTAATCGTTTGTTGGTCGAGACTACTCCCATCTCAGTTATAGGGCAAGGTAGGAGTTTTTCCAGCCCCAACAACTTCAACAAAGGTTTTATAAATTGCATCCATTGTTTCTGTGTCAAACTTGTGATACCATGCCTCCCCTACAACATCCACCTTCATAATGAGGTTTGCTTGAACAAGCAGTGAAACTGTGCCTACTCATCAAACACTGTGTGAATGCTTGCCCCTTACTATCGCCCAAGAAAATCAGCGATCACTGTCACCCGACACCCTCCTTATTCCTGCACCCTCCATTGAAGAGTTTTGAAGTGGACGAGATGCGGCTGGCAGCACTTTAGTAAAACTGTAAAATAAATGTATAAGTACATATGAACATAATATTGCATTTATTGCATGTTCTGACCTCCTTTAACACAGCAAGGATCTCATCCACATCCCCGTCAAAAGATGCCTCTAGGATACGCTTCTTCCTCCGTAGCTCTTCCTGCTTCTTCTTTCTCTCCTCCTCCTCCTTTTGTCGCTGACGCTCAGCTTCTTCCTGTTCCCTTTTCACCATTGCAACAAACGCCTGAAAAGTACAACACAATGCAAGTGCTACTGGCCCATTCTTAATGCAGTTGGACATATGCTTAAAATAAATGCTCACATTCATTCGTACTGTGGTCTACGTTTACTGCCCTCAATACCTGAACAGCGTGGCTATACAGCACAAGAATTCTTTATAAATTCACAATCTGTTTGATAATGTTAACACATTTTCACTGAATTATTCTAAGTACTAAGACAGATCTGTTTAATTGGAAGGTTCTGTAATTAATTTAGCTGCATGAAATGCTGTAGCTAGGCTTTATGTTTACCCTTCTCATCAAACACAGAAGAACAGTTATTTACTAACTAGTAACGTTCTTTCGACTGGATGCTACTCCAACGTATTCCTTATCTTTGACATGTAATGTCCAGCTTCGGCTGCTTCAGAAAACTTTTTCGGCAGAGGGCACCTTGTGTCAATGGTGTTGAGTCGATGTCCCTCGAGGGCCTCCGTCGAGGTGACGTCATCGGATGTTATAAGTAGCACGCATGGCGCCTGTTGGCCACAGTTCTGTTTTTCCCCTCCTCGTGTTAGCAAAGTTGCCCGTTAGTACAGGCAGGCAGTAGTCAGCCTTGTTGGAACAAAAACTGTAATAGCATGGGAAATTCTACAGAGGGGTAGGATGGGAGGGTGATGAGGAACATCCAGTCGAAAGAACCTTACCAGTTGATAAGTAACTTGTTCTTCGAATGGATTGTGTCCTCCAACATATTCCTCATCTTTTACAGACTCCCAAAGCAGTATCCAAGACTGGAGGAGGGTGGAGAATTTAGATTTTCCAATTGTCACATGGCAGAATAAAGTGTCGCCTTACCAAAAGCAACATCCTCAGCGTGGGAAGTATCCAAACAATAATGCTTGATAAATGTGTGCAACGATGACCACGTTGCAGCATCACAGATGTTTCGAATGGGGACTCCCCTTTGCAGGGCTGCCAAAGACGCAATGGCCCTGGTGGAGTGTGCCCGCAAACCCTCTTGAGGGTCCTTGCCCGCCAGTCTGTAACATTCTGAAATCGTAAGGGTGATCCACCTGGACAAAGTCTGTTGTGATACAGCTTGCCCGAACTTGTGTCCAGTATATCCTATAAAGAGCTGGTCGTCCACTCTCAACTTGGACATCCTAGACACATAAAAGCTTAAAGCTCTTCTAGGGTCCAATCTATGGAGGCTTTCTTCCTCTTTACTGTGATGCGGCGTAGGATAAAATGCCAGCAGAACAATTTTCTGATTTAAATGGAAGTCTGAGATACTATTTTAGGTAGGAAGGGGGGTTTAACCCTCAACGCAACCCTGTCCTTGTGGAATATGGTAAAGGGTGTATTTGAAGAGAGTTCCTGCAACTCGCTCACTCTATGTGCAGATGTTAGAGCAACCAACAGTATAGTCTTGAAGGTTAATCACCTCATTGGACATGTGTGCAAAGGTTCAAATGGTGCACACATTAGGAATTTTAGAACCAGGTTAAGGTCCCAAACTGGAACCTGAAAAGCAGAAGGTGGGAACACTTTCGTGAACCCTTTCAGAAATTGATTCCCTAATGGAATTTTGAAGTAGGAACATTCCTCCGATGAGTGCTTGAATATGGAGAGCGCTGCTAGATAACCCTTAATGGACCCAATGTTAAGACCTTTGTGTGCTAATGAAAGCAGAAAGGAGAGCACATACGGAGTAGAACATAGAAAAGGATCAACATTCTTTTCCCTGCACCAGTCGCAAAACTTATTTCAACGGTACAGAGATTTTGTTGCTGGCATTCTTGGCGAAAGCAACACCTCCATCACGTCATGAGAGTGTTGAACTCTGAATGCAGAACCTGACCCTCCCTTTGCGAGAGAAGGCCCTCTCTTTGTGGAAGGCGTATCGGAGGACAGATGGACATGTCCAGAAGGTCCGGGTACCATATCCTTCTGGCTCAATCCGGGGCAATAAGGATCATGTGGTTCCTGAACCATCTCAAGCTCCTAATTACTTGAGGAATGCTGGGGACCGGCAGAAACGCAAATGCAGTGGAAAATCCCAATCCACCACAAACGCTTCTCCTAGAGCTCCTCTCGGAGGAAATTCCCTTGAGCAGTAACTTTCACACTTCTGGTTTATCCTGGTAGCAAACAGATCTACTTGAGGGGTTCCCCAAAGGCCGAAGATCTCTTGAAGGACTTCCTGAGCTAGTTCCCACTCGTGGGAGACTGTGCTCTGCCTGCTCAGAGCATCCGCCGAATTCTCCTCCCCGGCCAAGTGAACTGCTGATAGGGAGATTCCTTCCCGAATTGCCCAGTACCAGAGCTGCATTGCCTCTCTGCACAGTGCCAGTAACCCTACACCACCTCTTTTGTTGAGGTAATGCATAGCCACCGTATTGTCCGTCATTATAGGGACATTGTTTCCCCTGACTGAGGGCAGGAAGACTTTCAACGCTAGTCTGTTTGCCCTCAGCTCCAAAAGATTGATATGTAGTTTGGACTCCGATGGAGACCAACGACTAATGGATGTCAGATCGTGTGTGTGGGCTCCCCACCCCGTGAGTGAGGCGTCCGTCACTACAGTCGTCTCCGGCCATGGTTGCCAAAAAGGATCTCCCTTCAGGATATTTTCCTCACAGGCCCACCATAGAAGATCCTGCGTAACTTTGATCGGCACATGTAATAGGACTGGAATCATTGTGTTCGGAGAGCCCACTGTAAGGATCTCATTCGTAGACGGGCCTCTGGCACCAGATAAATGCAGGATGCCATGAGACTGAGCAACCTTAGGAATTTGAAGGCCGGGAGACAGCGGGCATTCTGAAACTTTGTTACCATCTGGAGAATGTCTTGAGCCCTCACCTTGGATGGCAAGCACTTTCCCAAGGACATGTCTAAAACAGCCCCGATATACTGGAGCTGTTGGGAAGGTGTCATGTGAGACTTCTTGAAATTGAGGGAGAAGTCTGTGTAGGGAGTGACAGGTAACGCTGAGGTGATCCAAGGCTTGTTCGGGAGAACGTGCCCTGATCAGCCAATCGTCTAGGTAGGGGTAGATGTGAAATCCCCCTTCTCCTGAGACTCGCTGCCACTACCACCATCAGTTTGGTGAACACCTTCGGGCGGAGGTCAACCCCGAAAGGCAGGACTCTAATCTGATAGTGCAAGCCATCTACGCCGAACCTCAGGTATTTCCTGTGCTTGAGATGGATTGGCACATGAAAATAAGCACCCTGAATGTCCAATGACACCAATCAATCCTGTAATTGGAGGGCCTGAAGGATCTGAGAGAGCGTGACCATCTTGAATTTGTCCTTCCTGAGGAACTTGTTCAAGTATCTCAAGTCCAACATTGGTCTCAGTCCTCCGTCCTTCTTGGGAATAAAAAAATATGGGGAATATCAACCCTTGTTCCTCTCCGCTACAGGGAGTGGTCCTTTAGCGCCTTTCTCTAGCAGGGTTCATATTTCCTGCACAAGGAGCGGATATGGAATGCTCAAAGAGTGTTTCCCCGCTGGATTGGTGTGAGGCTGCGTTATGAATGGTAGGAAGTAACCATGGGCTATTGTCTCCAGAGCTCACGCATCTGAGACAAGTAATGGCTCGCCATTCTTCGAGATGCTGAGACAGTCTGCCCCTCACCGGTGACACGTGATGCAAGCTCTCAAAGTGGTTTTGAAGCGGTTGCTGCAGACACTGATGGCAAGGTAGCTGCAGCTGGAGTTGGCTTGGGACCTCCACCTGGTGTAGTAGCGAAAAGATCGCCCCCTCCAAGGCTGTCTCGCTGGACAAAAAAGCTGAGGTTCCAAAAGATTTGGCAGCCGCCTTCGAGGCCTGCAACCTTTCAAGGTTCTCGTCAGCCTTGCTGCCAAAAAGGTGAGACCCATCAAATGGCATGTTGAGAAGACAGGCCTGCATATCCGGTGCAAAACCTGACTTCTGCGACCACGCAAATCTGCGCATCACGGTGCTCATGGCCATGGACCTGCTGATGCTATCCGCAGTGTCCAATCCAGACTGAAGGGACTCGCACATGGCATCTTTGCTGTCGTTAATAATAGCCAGGAAGCCGTTCCTTTCATACCTTTCTGGAATATGCTCCACCGCCATGGATATGTACTCCCACAGAGTGTATAAAATGTTGCTAAGGCACATGTGGAGATGGCCGACTTCAGGGCCATACTCCCAGCTGAAAATACCTTTCCGTGCCCATCCATCCAAGCACTTGTCGGCCCTATTGGGAGGAATGGTAGGCTATGCTGCCTTGTTGGAGGTAGCCATGGCTGCCTGGACCACCAGACTCTCCGGAGGGGCAGTATTTCTTTGTAAGGGACTTGTCCACCGCCGGATTGGTGTCAGGGGTCTCCCAAAATCTGCCACCCTTTTTTTCAGAGCCACATTGAAGGGTAATATAGGATATGTAGGTTGACCTTGGTCTAGAATACCCGTCAGCTCATCCTGATCAAACTGTACCGGGGGTCCAGCCAAACCTAGGTACTCCACTACTCTGGACATCAGTTGCCAGTATGAGGAGTCAGCATGCTCCCCTGGTTCTGGCCTGCCGAACTCCAACTCAGGAGAGATGTCAATGCCGCTGGCATTGTGCAAGGTGCCATAAAGATTTTGCATCTTGCTCTCTTCTGATATGAGGCATTCCGCGTCATTGGGGGTTCCATACCGAAGCCCAAAAGGGGCATCCTCTCCATCTGATCTCTCCTCCTCTTCAAAGATGGAAGGGAGGGATTTGAAAAATCCTTCTTTGGCAGAGGATTGAAGATTTTTTCAGGGGTACTCACTGGTTTCGAAGGTATCGATGTACATTTGGTTTTAGCCTTCTTAAGAGGGTCCTCAGGCCCTGGGGCAGAACTGCCAGAATAGGTTCCTTAGGTGTCGACGGCTTTGGCTTCGACAATGACATCGATGGTGCCGGAGGCCTAGATGAAATCGACGGCCCCGTCGATGGTTTTGGCGCTGAAGGCCTCGAGGGTTCTACAGGCTTCGAAGGCGTCGATCTCGAGCGCTCGCCATGTCTCGAGTGATCCTTGTCCATTCGAGGCCTCCTTAGGCTCTCGATGCGAATCACGCAGTCCATCCGGGCTCAAGGATGTGCGAGTTCCGGGCCGAGACTGCTTCTTGCCGACTTCTACAGAAGGTGCGGACAGAGCCTTACCCTGCTTCTCCATTTTATTAGCATAGCTACATGGAATGCTTCCACTCTCCGGGCAGCAACTTTTTGGAGGGGCATCTTACCCTCTCGGGGATGCCGCCTGACAAGGACGAAGAGGAAGGCAACCAATGGTGCCTCCTCCTCGATCGCTTCGTCGAGGACAAAGAATGGCAGGAGCCACTTCGGGACCTTGAGCGTTTTTTATCATCCTTATGCCGAGGAGAGAGGTCTCTCGACTTGGCGGTCGAAGAACTAACAGGTCGGTTTTTATGGGGCTTGGATAACTTGCCTACCAGCAGTTTCCCCTTTTGTTCCCGTAAGGCCTTTCCTGTCATAGCTTGAAACTTGGAACAGTTATTAGCCTCGTGCCTTCGCCAAGGCACCACAGACAGATGATGCTTGGAGCCGCACTCCTTGCATTTTTTGAATTCGGAACGAGGGGTCGTTGGAGTTGAAGAGAAAGACATATTTTTCAAAGGTAACTGCGCAATTGAGGTAACGCAATCCAACTGAACGAGGCGTGCCAAGTTTCGAAGCAAACACGCTTGCGGAATAACGGAACTGAGGCCAACGGGCGCTGTGCGTGCTACTTATAACATCCGATGACGTCACCCTCAACGAAGGCCCTCGAGGGACATCGACTTGAAGCCATTGACGAGGGCGCCCTCTGCCGAAAAAGTTTTCCATAGCAGCCAAAGCTGGACATTACATGTCAAAGATGTCAAAGATGAGGAATACGCTGGAGGACACAATCCATTTGAAAGAGAGGCGGTTGCGTGGGTAACTGTGACTCTTAAGAGTTAATCATACTGGAGAAGAAAACATTACTTACCTGTAAACACAAATCTTCATCTTTTGCCATAACCTAATAGTGAGCAGTAAGCATACCACATAAGGAGTGGTGGGAAGCTAAGGAGAACAAAATACAATTTTGTTTCATTTCATGCAGACAAGTCATTTCCCGAATTTGGCCTAGGCAACGATTATAGCACCTGGTTGGGTAGCCAGAATGTTATTAGTTTTGATTTAAAGTGCAAACCCAGAATCTTTTCATTCATGCGTCTGTAAGCACAGTCCCAGAGTAAGGATAAATGTAAAATGTGGTTTTTATAAATGTCCCAGTGCTTTCAAGCGTGAAGAATCCAATGTTGTCATCACTACAATGGTGTCATCATTCCTTTCCCAGCATTGACCTCCAGGGGAGTGACATGACATCAGATTAGACATGGTATCCCCCTTTTTCCTTTGAGGATACGCCATCCATTTCCCGTTCCTTAATGCCATATGCTCATACCTCCCCTCACCCACCTAGGAAGGTTCTGGAAAACCTCCCCATACTTTGTACACAAGTCGCTGAAACCTGACTTTTGAAACTAGTTTTCCAAACTTTTCATACAAGTCCCCAAGAACTTATTTGCCTTTCAACATGACTGAAAATACTTTTCCAGGCTATCCAAGCAAGTCACCTAGAACAGACTTCCTCTTTCCTAAATCCGAACGTACTGGGACAAGAAAGATGTGCCGAGTAATGAAGATCAATGGAGGCCAAGAGCACAAGCCGCGCTCTAGTTGTTGCAAGGAAAGGCAAGTTGCCAGGAGACTGAAACCAGCAGACCAGCTGACAGGCAGATGCTGGCTGGAGAACTCTAGTCCTCTTGGTGTTGCCCGAGAAACTGCGGGGTTGGTGCGAGGTCCATGGAGCCAACCGGCTCCCCGAAGAACCCGAGGGGAGCGGACAACAAGGAGCTACATGCTGCACGGATGCCAAAAGCAGATGAAAAGCTTCACAGCATTCGCAGATGTCGGAAGGCAGCATCCTCCCCGCCCAAGCCTGGAGAGACGAAAAACAGAATAGTGTAAGCCACGAGGGGCACAGAAGCTGTAAGACAGAGGCGGCAAACAGGAACCTAATGCCACAGAGATGTAGGCTTGCTGTGGGAACGCCTATACACGCCATCAAGAGTCAGTGAGTCAAGAGAGAATAACTTGGGTGGGTATAAGAGACTATTTAGTATGTGAGTGTGCACAGTGTACATATGAGGAAAGTCCTGGCAGGAGAGTATACCAGGCAGCTTCAAGCCACAGGAGAAAAGCCCTGGCAGGAGAGTATACCCGGTAGATGCAAGCTGCAAAAGTATTCATATAAGAAAGCCCTGCTAAGGACGCATACCAGGCAAAGTCAAGTTGAACAGTGTGTAAAATACATCAACTGAGGAAGTCCTGGTAAGGGTACAGAAGAACTGGCAAAGGGCTAAGTTTAAGTATACCAAGAGGAGAGAAAACCTGGTTGGAGAGTACACCAGATAACCTACAAAGACACAGACTAACAACCAATTGTGTTGATCCAGAGAAACCTAAGGAACTGATATATGATACGATACTTTATTTATATAGCGCCTATACACAATTTGTTTCAAAGCACTTCATGGCAAGGGAGGGAACAAGGGAAAAATACAATGACATTCTTACAGGCCATGAACAAGAATGTGAAATTAACTATCATACTCGGCCTGACAACATTTCAGATAGAGCAAGTGCAAAGACACAGATAGGAAGGAATGGGAAACAGACAGGTGACTACCATACTAGGCCTGAAGACATTTCTGGTAGAGCCGGAATTTTACAAGAGTAGAGGAAGAATTGATGAGAAGGAGGCAGAGGAACAATACAAGCGACTATCGTACTAGGCCTGACGACATTTCAGATAGTGCTGGAAGGGGGGCGGAGAACAAGTATGGGAGGCGGGAGAGAGACAAATGTTGTTGCTATCATACAAGCTCAAGGGACAATTCTGATAGAATAAGTGCATAGAAAAGAAAGGGAGGGCGGGAGGAGGGAGGGAGTCGTGAGAGGACGAGAGAACAGAGAATAAACAGTGAAAAAGAGCAGAGAAGCAGAGGGGAGAGTGAATACAGTTGCAGAGGTCAGAAAAACACAATGTTGCAGGGAACAGAAAATGTAGGCAAGGAATCAAGAAGGGCACAGCATGATTCAGGGCCACCCTGAGTTTGTGATCTCCGGGAGCTCCAGCATGAGAGTTGAGAAGATGAAACACCTAGTCAATGTGTCCATAAAGTCAAATACAAGCGTTGGCAACAGGTCGGTGATGGTGAGACAATAGTGAATCGAGACAACTCCTGTAGTGAAAGAGGTGTGGGGACAGGGGGTGACAGAAAGGATAAGGGAGAATGAAAGAGCGAAGAAGAGAGCTGGCAAGCAGATATTCTTTAAAGTATAAAACAGATTGAAGAGAAATCCAGGGGAAGGGAATCACCCTATGGAACGAAGAACTCTGTCCTTCTGGAAGCTTTTGTGTTGGAGTTGCATATTTCCTTTTTTTTTTACATTTATACACCACTCAAGGCCAAAGACATTACCATTTTGACCTTAGAGTTAATTTAGTTAGAATGTGAGGCCCAAAATAGTACTTTGGACAGAGGTTGGTGTGAGAAACCTGAAAGTATTCTCACTTCTTACCCCCTTGGATCCTTTGCACATGTGGCCAGGGAAAGGTCATCACTTTTGGATCCTTACCCTGGGTGCGTAGAAGCGAGGGAGGATCACCTGGTTGGAGGGTCCTTGAAGATTAGGAGTGTGATGACCTTAGATGAGACATGGTGTCTTCTTTTTCCAAATGACTACCAACCTAACCCTACCCCGACCTTTATCGGTTATTTTAAGTCAGTTTGTCTGAAATCCCTATATGGGACACTTGACGGTACTGAGACGAGGAAGAGGCAACTGAGAGTAATGAACACCATACACTCTCACCACTTTAGTACTGAGACGAGGAAGAGGGAACTGGGAGTAATGAACACCACACACTTTCACCACTTTGGTACTGGGACGAGGAAGATGCCTGCAAAGTGGTGTGAAGGACAAGCATGTCATCTTAATTATGGTCATGCAAGGCTGATTGAGAAAGCACACCTGCAAACTGTTGGAGGGTTGCAGGTCTATAAAAGGAGGAGAAAAAAGCAACACGAGGAGCAGCAGCAGGGACTCCTGTATGAGAAGCAAAGAACCTAAGAGAGGCGGCTGTTGGAGGGAACTGCCGTGGAAAGGCCTGAGGGGCACAGCACACAGACGCTCAAGACTGCCAGGAGATGTGACCTGAAACAGCTTGGCGTAGGGGCAAGAGCTCCAGGGAACGGACTGGCAGCAGACAAGGGAGCCGCGTGAAAAGGCCATCAATTTTTCTTTCAAATGAAGTGCTCATTCCCCTTTGCCAAGGAGCCGGTCCAGGGGTGTCAAAGGGGCAGAGGTTGGACTCCAAGCAGCAGAAGCTACAGATTGTGTGCTCTGCGAGGAAAGCCCCTAAACAGACAAGTGAGTTTCTGTAATGTAAGAAACCTGTTCCGCGAAGCGCATATAAATATTTCCATTGTGCTGAAATACCTTGAATCTAGTAGCAGAGTAATCATGTGTTTTACGAAAGCACGATTTCGAAGATCTCCGCGCCAAGGCCTTTTGTCCATTGTTGAACTTCAAAGAACAAGAAACACTTTGTATCGGAGGGGTCATGTTTTTTAAAGCAGAATGGTTTTGAAAGTCTCTGAACATTAAGAAGTTCTCTTAAAGTGAAAGGCACAAATAATCCATACCGGGCTGAATGAAAACAAGAACTTAAACCAAATCAATGTTCAGAAAATGCTGAATTGGATGCAAACTTTACAATTAAGCAGAACATATCGCTTGACACTTTTAGCAGTGAAGAGAACTGTGCAATCACCAAAATTCAATGCATGAACAGCATTTTTAACACAATTGAAATTTCAAGGTAAAATAAATCACTGAATGCTGGGAAGTGAATTTCATTAACTATATGGAATCCTGAAAGTAACTTTATTACATGAAGAAAGGAAGTGAATTTGCATGGGCCAAAAGAAGGATAAAGAAAATAGGCACAGCCCTTTTCTGGTGTGTGTTTTTAACTACATTGGTACTAGGTCAGTAATTATTGCAAAGTACTGTATTTGGTGGCGCTGTCCAGAAGAAACCTAATTTCTCACTGATTGATCAGGAGCCAATATGAAAGCATAAGGCAACTCCGAACTGAGTTTGTGATGGGTTTTGGTGCGAAAGAGAACTTACTTAAAAAAATCATTGGTTTTCCAAGTCCTTCAACAAAGGTCCTGTGGAACTAATTTGAATGTAACAAGCCTTCTTTTAAAATGTCTGTGACACGTGACTGTTAGAAAAAACATTGGACCCCATTACAAGTATGGCAGTGCGGGTAAAATTGAGATTAAATGATGGTAATTCCGTTACCACCATTTTACCTCTGCATTACCTCAGTGGTGAACTTTGAGTTAGACTGTAAAATGGAAGATTTGCCTCTAGCTTCTTTCTGATGGAGGTAAATCTTTCACCTTACCGCCAAAATTGGCAGAATTATCGTGGTGGTATTACAGCCTGTGTTTATTCTGTCGACAAAATCCCAATGGAGTCAAATGGACTCCAAAAATGGGGAATTACACCATCCTACCACCATTTGTAATCCCATGGTAAATCCATGGTACCTGGTGACGGTAACAGTAAATAATTTTGGTGCTCATTCGGTGGCTTTTCCGCCAAACTCATTATGAGGCCCACTGTCTCAAAAAAAACATGATCAAGAAGAACACTCAAGAAAGGACCGCACGTTTGACCATGAATCCGACGTCTGTCTGAGCCAGCAACTTCTCCGGCATGGGTTTTATTTGTACATTATAAGACTTCATCAACACACGCATTCAATGAACAGCTCTGATGTTGCAGAACTTTCTTTGGTGACAGCTTCTGGCATGTTCCTATTTAAATTAACCAATCAGAGGCTTAAAAGTCATGGCACAAGACCCAGGGTCACATCCTGACTCAGCACTACTCTTTATCCATGCTACAAAAAACACAAACTTGTTCCAGATAATTTTGTGTGTCACCACAAACTGTGATGGGCTTTAGCATTAACCTTTCCCTCTATTTATTTTCTCTTGGAGCGGTCAGTCAATTTTATCACACTTGCTGAAGCACGTTTTTCACTGAATTCTAATGTTTTTGCAACGGTCAATTAACCTTAATGTCTATTTAACTAAAGTATTTTCACTTAATTTCAATTTGTTTTATGATGTACAGTATTTTATCTATAAAGTACCCAGCATGAATGTCCTGCAACCTTCTAGACCCCCCCCGGATACTCCTGCGCCCCAGACAGCCATGCCCTGTGAAGCCATGAGCCACCCAATAGCCGGGCCATGCCCAGTAGATCGCTGGACCGGGGCCAAGCCACCTGATAAGCCCATTGGTCATTCATTCGGCCTGCATTCAGACATGCCCCATACTGCCCTAAATGAAATGTACTGGCCACAGGCTACAGCTAGTAGCCTATAACCCCCTGAAGTGGCCACTGGCCATGGCCCATGTTCACAGTCAGTTGTCCTCACTGATGGCCTTCTGACAGGGCTCCCCAATCCTCCCGTAGTGGCCAGTGGCCACTGTATTTCTCGAAATGGCTGTACCGAATCCACAGGCCATCCCAAGACTCAGAATGGGCACTGGGCCTGGCTGCAAGCCTAGTCTGTGAACTGCTTCCTGGGGCTTAGATCCAGATGAAGCCCAGACACCAGATGTTGGGCTATGGGGGACCCACCAGGTGGCACGTGGATAGCTGCAGCCAAACATACATTTTCTTTACATGTTTGTGTGACACTGCGCCCAGCGGGTACACTCTTTGCTCTCAGTGGGATTGTGGTGCTCCTAAGGGAGCTACAATATTTCCCTTCTGAAACACGCGACTCAGCAGACCTTTCAAAGTCTGTTGGCTGCATTGACGACCCCTCAAAATGTTTTTCCTCTGGAAATCAACCACAATGGCTCTCTTTCGTTGGCTAAACTGATCACCCCTATATGGAAGAGGTTTGCTGACAAAGAACCAGGTAGCCAATGGAGAGGCCCAGAACAGCTCTGTCGGTATGTGGATTGTACCGGGCGGAACCAGATGAAGCTAATTAGATGTTTTGATACTTTAGGGAAGATTGAAAAATATGCTGGACTAATGCCCACCACATTTGTGCTTTCAGGATCACATGCCTGAGCCTCTCGAAGAAGTGGGTCCAGCTTTCCAGAAAACCATTTGTCTATAGAAAATAAAAAGGGAAAATTTAGGAAATCACCCTCTTTGGGACTATATTTTCTGGAAGGTTCCTTGAATATTTGTTGAATGGCACCAATGCTATATATAAGCCTCCCATTCTAAATACTTATGATCATCTCATGATGGACAACCAGCTTATTTAGGACATTGGGACTCATTAAAAGTATGCCGTTCTGGAAATAGTGGTGCCAGTAGCACCCTACCAGCATTTTCCGGACCGGAACATTCAGAGTCACAAGTGCGGAAACACTGTCACCGCAAAGTGACACCCACGGTGCTACTAAACCCGGTAGCACCGTGGCCGTAAATGGCGGAAAGAGTTGCCAGACGTCCCTGAATTACTAGCACGGCGGACCAGGCGTTTAGAATTCTGCCTACACGGAAACACCGCCATAAAAATGGCGGTGGCACTGTGACCACCACACCTCTAATACCGGCACCGCGGACCAGGCGTTAAACAGTGCCAGGTAAGCAGCAATAGGCCCCAGCGGTACCAAACCAGCATAGATGTACACCATTGACCACTGTGAATGCAGAAAAGGACCACACCCACACCCAGGCCACCTCCTAACACAACCATGCTGGTAAACAGGCCACAGGCATACATAATTAGCACAGCTGCACACCATTGACCACTGTGAATGCAGAAAAGGACCACACCCACACCCAGGCCACCTCCTAACACAACCATGCTGGTAAACAGGCCACAGGCATACATAATTAGCACAGCTGCACACCATTGACCACTGGGAATGTACAAAAGGAGCACACCCCCACCCAACCCACCTCCCAACACAACCAGGCTGGCAGTCGCTGTAGCAGCAATTGGACTGGGGAACCTGCAAGGACCTGAGAGGCAGAGGAGGTGGCGCAGTAGGCGAATGAGGAACCAGTTGGCCATGCCTAGCATCAATGTTCAATGTTCAGCAGGTAGCACCCCGCAGGCAGCCACCAATACCCTGCATCAGAGTTTCGCCCTGGAACCTGACCCCAAGCCAAATCCACACCTTGTACCGGCTTGACAGGGAGTCCATAATATCAATAGTCACCCTCATTAATGACGACATCAGCAGCATGATAAACATACAGACTGCAATCCCCCCCTTGCTGAAAGTAGTGTCTGTACTGCACGTCTGTTAAGGAAAGCGCCACAGGGATGCTGAGTACCTGAACTTCCAGATGACTGTCGCAGTGAGGTAGCCAGGCTATCCAAAGATTCTATGAAGAAAGGGTGACGCGAGAAACCAGTCCAGTACCCTGATTAACGTGGCATCAGGACAGTGCAAGCACTGACAGAGAAGTGAAGACTTGAACTCTGTAGACTGTGGGGTCCAGTACTCTGGAAATCTCAGGAGGATGTGAAGCAGATGGCGGTAGCAGGAGAAGTCCCACAGTGGCAGAGTACCCAAGCAGAGGCTGGGGGTCAGGCACCACAACCCAAGATGGGTTATGAACAGGTTGGACAAACAAATCAGGACCCAGGAAAAGGAAGCCAACCTCGGTGGAAACAACAGGAACCCCTGAGGGCTAGAAAACCAAGAGCCCGAGAAGGACCCACCCCGAGGACCCAGGAACCCAGGAAGGAGAGACATCAGGGAGCCCAAGGGCAGCAGGGAACAGCAACAAGAGGAAGGAGAACCCAAGAGCCAGGAGGCGAGGGACCAAGGGACAAGGCAACAATGATGAAGGGTCAGGAACAAGGAGCAGGGCAGAAGGCAATTTCAAGGAACAAATCTGGCGAGGACGCAATGAGGAAACAACCACGTTGAGATGCGTTTTTTTCCCGTGATCAGGGCCCTAATGAAGGGCATCCAGCACTGGGAGGCTTGGAACGCAAGCTGTGCTATCCAAGGGTGTTGATGCGCCCAAAACAAGGCCTGCAACGCAAGCCCGCGTTGCCCCGAGTGCTAAGTGGACAGCGCATGCGCGGAAGGTGGAACACGGCCGCCCGCGCATATGCAAACCCACGTGAACGGGGAGCCCGGAAGCAACGGGGGCTGCAGATGACCGTGCCCCCCCCCCCAAATGAAACAACGGATAAATCTGCCACGATGGGGGGCGCCCAGGACCCCAGGTGAGTGGCTTGACAACGTCCTTGCAACCGACACATACCAGCACACCGTGGGTGAACTACACAGGCTGTCACAACCCTGTATTACAAGGGTCTTGTTCCAGGTACTGGATGCACTGCTGCGCCATGTGGCAGACCACATCGCCCTACCCCGAACCCCAGTTAATGCCACCAAAGTGGCCTTCCATGCCCTTGCAGGCATGCCCAATTGCATTGGTGCTTTAGATTGCAACCATGTGGAGTTGGTGGCAAGACATGCCATTGAGGCAGTGTATGTGATGCTCAACACCTCATCACCCATTGCTGTGCACAGTTTCTGGGATCCACACACGACTCACTGGTCTTGCGGAACTCCACGTTGCCAGGGTACATGGCACGGCACATCAGAGAGCGCACCTGGCTGTTGGGTGAGTAAAATGACCAATGCATGACTTCTGTGTAGTGGGAGGGGGTAAATAGGCACTCACCAGAGTGCATCTTGCTGTTGGATGAGTAGAATGACCAATGCATGACCTCTGTCCGCGGTGCGGGGGGGTTGAAGCACAGTCAGAAGAGCATGTGGCAAATGCGACCTAACACTAATACATTGAATCCCTTATTCAGAATTCATGGGACACATGTACCAAACGGGCAGATGGATCACACCCAATACATATCAATGATAAGCCAAATGAGGCAACACTAAACTACCACATGTACCTCAATGCATCAGACAATCCACACATGTGTCTGCTAAAAGACTGTGCAAATCCCCCACCGCCTGCTTCCCAGACAAGTCAAATCATGCAAACCTACATACCATCATTATTGAACCCCATAACAGTATTCAGTACACATGCCTACACATTTGGTCAGCAACCACCAAGTACTCATTCCCGGGTATACACCCACCTCAATATGAACTATGAGCAGTCTGGAGATGTTGAGTAGCATGTTGAAGCAGTCAAAACACACAACATGAAAGAACAATGCAGTGGCAGTGGAATAGTGCATTAATATATGAGAGACATCAACGCCAAAACGCACATGGGCCACATCCGTAGGCCTGCGTGAAGCTCAAGCTATCCCCTGATGGAGTTGTGCCGGACACCACACACCTTACATGCACCAGCTGACCGATGCTTGAGGCCCATTAGAGGTTACTGTGTGGCAGGAATCCAGATGCCGGTAAATTGAAAGTCCCCCTAACCATGGAGTGCCACAGTACGCAATGGTGATATGTACACTGATGAGAAAGTAGCTGGTGCTCCACTGACCACACTGCCTACTGGGCCTGCAGCGCAAAGCAGTGTCTGTCCTCTTGGGCGCTGCGGGTGCAGAAGGCAGATTGTTATCACCATAAAAGATGGGAGGCTCCCAGTAAGCAAAACTGAAGCAGGATACCGGCGGAGCCGGAAGGCAGCAAGGCACGGAGGGATGCGAGATTATGGAGCATTAGCACTCGAAACGAGCAGAGTTGCAACGCATCTGTGCGTTGCTTTGTTCTGGTAAAAAGCACTGCGGCGGCCATGTTTGGGGTAGTCTAGACCGATGAAGCCGGTTCCCGAGTGCCTAGTGAAATCTCCACTGCTTCCACAGCCGCCACGGCTGATTCGTGACAGTATAACCCCTCGGGGAACTCCCACCCCCCCCCCGCCTTTCCCGGGTTGTACCTGGGAAATAGACTGATCAGTCTGGGGGCCTTTATATTGCTTACTGGTTCCCAGGTTCTTTCAGAAGCAGGGTAGCCTTTCCAGTGGACTAGATATTGTAAACCACCCTTCCTGTACCGAGAATCAATTAAACGGGATACCTTGTACTCATTGGTAGATTCGTCAGAGTTACCCTTGAGTCTTCTTATTGTCCTTAAATAAGGATCGGGCAGGTACGCCTTGAGGAGGGACGTATGGAACACAGGATGCACTTTATTCAGTCGGGGAGGGAGTCGTAAGCGGAAGGCCACTGGGTTGATTCTTTCTTCATTTATGTATGGGCCGATAAAACGAGGAGAGAACTTCCCTGTATGGACCCACCGGGGAAGAAACTTTGTGGAAAGCCAGACCTTAGTGCCTTTCTCCCATGATGGGTTGGATCGCCTACCCTTGCCAGCCCATCTGTTAAAGTCTTGTCTGCTGTCCTGAAGGTTCCTTGATGCCACCCTGTGTGTGTCCCTCAGAATCCCTATGAATTAATCCACTGTGGGCACACTTGATGTAGGCAGTCCTTGTGTAGGAAGATGACCTGGGTGTTAGCCATAAGTACAATAGAAAGGGGACATCCCTATAGATGGGTGTTTGGCATTAGTGTAGGCAAATTCGGCTATTGGAACGAGACCAGCCCAGTTGTTTTGTTCATGGTTACAAAAACACCTGAGATATTGCTCCAATGTGACATTTAATCTTTCTGTCTGCCCGTTGCTTTCTGGGTGGTATCCTGAGGAGAGAGCCCTATGTATGTTCAGATGCCTACAGAGTGTAGTCCAGAATTTGGAGGTGAATTGAGAGCCTCTGTCCGAGAGTATGGTGAACGGAAGTCCATGTCATCTAGCTATGTCCCTGAGGAATACCTCAGCAGAGTGAGAAGCATTCAGAAGACCCTTGAGTGGAGAGAAATGGGCAAGTTTGCTAAAGGTGTCTACCGTCACCATAATGACAGTATAACCTTGTGAAAGAGGGAGGTCAACGCTAAAATCAGTAGAGATGTGTTGCCAAACCTTGATGGTGGTGGTTCCTGCTGTAAGAGACCCAAAGGTTTAGCAGTGGAATACTTATTCTGAGCACAACTAGGACAGGTAGCAACGTATTCCCCGACGTCCTTAGTTAATGTAGGCCACCAAAAATGGCGAGTTGTCAGTTCCAGGGTGGCGGCTTGGCCTTTATGGCCAGCCATTGGAAGGTCGTGGCACCATGACATGTCCTGAGACTGTAGTGGTTGCTTTGGTAGATACAGGGCTGTCTTCCGGAACAGCAGGCCATCCTTGATCTGCAGGGGAAGGTTGTTACTGGCAGTGTGGGCTACTAGAGCTTGCTTGACTTGTTGGATAAAGGTGTCCACCACCCTGATGAAACTTTTCCCGCTAAGACCTTCTCATGACCAGTGTATTGCCATGATTCTTCGCCAAAGCTGCAGGAAAGTGCGTCTGCCAGGACGTTTTCACGACCAGGTAAGTAAGTAATCTCAAAGTCGAAGTGAGAGAAGTAGTAGGCCCACCGTGCATGCCTGGCATTGGCGCACTCCATCTTCTGTAAAACCTTAAGGTTGTGATGGTCTGTGCGCACTTGAAAAGGATGAGATGCTCCCTGGAGTAAGTGTCTCCACTCCTCGCAAGCTTGGCGAATTGCAAGTCCCTTTTCCAAAACAGAATAATTTTGTTCGCTGGGATTAAGGGTTCTTTAAGAGTAGGCGATAGGGTGTTCCAGACCATGCTCCTCCCTATGTAGAAGCGCAGCCCCCAAAGCACCTCCTGAGGTGTCTGTTTCCACAATAAAGGGGACAGACTGGTCTGGCTGCCTTAGTATAGGGGCAAAGATGAAAGACCTCTTGAGTCTTTGGAAGACTTCTTCCGCTGTTTGATCCCAAACAAACCGTACCCTTTTAAGTAGAGAGGTTATTGGTAAGACAGTCTTTGAGAACCTTGGAATACATTTCCTATAAAAATGTGCTAGCCCCAGAAATCTCTGTATGCCCTTGACTGATTTCGGAACAGGCCACTGTAGGATCGCTAGGATCGTCTTGACCTTGTTCGGATCCATCTGGACCCCATTGGCTGAAAGAATGAAACCCAAGTATGATACTGTGGAGGCCTCAAATGTACACTTCTCTGACTTGGCTAGTAGCTGGTTTTGGCTCAGACGATGCAGGACTTCTGAGACATGGCGCCTATGTTCGTGAAGATTTGTTGAGAAGACCAGGATGTCGTCCAGATAGACCACTACCAATGAATATAGTAGATCGGCAAAGATGTTGTCCATGAACCATTGGAATTGAGCAGGAGCATTCACCAGACCAAACAGCATCACCTGGTATTCGTAATGGCCTAACAGTGTCCGAAAGGCTGTCTTCCATTCATCCCCAGCCTTAATACGTAGGAGATGATAGGCTCTGTGTAAATCCAGCTTATCAAAGACAGTAGCCCCTTTTACCGCCTCTAGGATGTCATTAATGAGCCTGTCTCATATGGTAATGTTATTGAGATTGCGGTAGTCAATACATGGTCTTAGCTCAGTGGTTCAATTCTTAGGGATGAAAAAGAGAGTCTTGCCTGCCGAGGAGGTGGATTGACGGATCAAGCCATTCTTAAGGTTTCCCTCGAGGTATCCAGTACCTTGAGCTGTCCTCTCAGGCAGTGATAGGGGATACATCCTTCCAAAGGATAATGTCGCCTCGGGAAGGAGATCGATGGAACAGTCCTCTTTCCAGTGAGGTGGTAGCCTTCTGGGTAACTTCAGATAAGGGAAGGAACCCCGGGTGTGCACTCATTAAACAAATGTCTGGGTAATGTCTCTACCTAGTCCCGGGTGGGGGTAAACTATGAAACAATCAAGGAGGTAGAGACGGGTCTGTAAGGTTAGGAATGACGGAAAGTGGAGTTTGCTTTCAGTAGTTAAAAGTACATTTATCATTAGAAATTATAACATTGCACATCATACAAGAGAATTTTCTAAAAGTATTGAGAGACCAACACTTCAATTGGTTTCATCTTGGTAAAAACACATTTCCAAACTGCCACAACGGTGGCCAGGGTAACTAAACAGTATCATTTGGCCATTAAGTTGTATCCTAGGTTTCCAACATATTGAAATCACATAGTGTTATAGCATACACTTTTTTAGTTGTTTGCATCAGGTTAAACACTGGGCCTCATTCCGAGGTTGGAGGTAAGTAACGGTCCTTACCAGCATGGCGTAAATAGCGTGTCCGTGCAGTCATTAGTCTGCTAATATAGGACTATTACGACTTCGCAGGCACGAGCTTTGCGTCATGCCGGTAAGGGCATTACCGCCATGCCGTTAAAGGCACGAAAAATGCCCTTAGCGGCATCATGCATAGCGCAGATAGCACTACCGGCATGGCCCAACGCGGCATTAGCGGTGACCGTTATTAGCGGTGACCACTAATAACGGTCACCGCTAATAAGCGGAACCGGAAGTAGCGTCATCGCACAGGAAAGGGAAGGAGCATGGCGGCCATCTTTAAAAACACAATCCATTGCCATCCTCACCACACAGGACGAGTGGGACTCTGCTGTTTTTCAGAAAACAATCTCCAAACACACCACTATGCCCAAGGCCCTTAAGAAGGGAGCTGCCTGCCTGCGCAAGGAGAGATTCAACGAGGATGAGTTGGAGATGCTAGCCCGGACACTGCAGGAGCATGCTGGTATTGTCTTTGCAAACAGCATGAAGAGGGAGGCCATATTAAAAAAAAAGGAGATCTGGGCACTTGTGGCACAGAAAGTCAGTGCTGTGGGAAACACCTCACGAACCACCAAAGACTGCCGTAAGCGCTGGGACGACTTGCGACTCAGAGCGAGAAATATTCTCTCAGTCAACAGGAGCCAGGCAATGGCAACAGGAGGAGGACCCAGCTCACCCATCAAGCTGACCCCATGGGAGGACATCTGCGCCAGCATGATCGGAATAGAAGGTGTTGGCGAGATGGAGTGTGGCGCCACAACATCGGCCGATGGAGGTGAGTGTCCTAAGAAAACACTGCAATGCTGAGTCTGATGAATGTCAACCAATATGTCAGTCCAAAGAGTCAAGCCATGGTCCAACACACACACTCTCCCAGCAAAGTAGGCGGACGCATCACAGACACCTGCCGTACCTGACACATACCACACAAAGATGTAAATGCCATGAGGCACACAGCATGCAGGCCCCAACAAAAAGGCATGTCAGATAGCATAGCTCTTGGCCAACATGAGTGACGCCGATGTATGCCTGCATAACCGACCCATGTATCAAACGACATGCTCATCCCAACTCAAACGCCTATTACCCTCGATTGTGTGGATGATCAATTGTCCAAATGTATGTATGATGCCTATCAAAACATCACTTATGCCGTCCCTCTCTTTGACCTCCACAGGCTCTGACCATGACAGCGATGGGCAGGACACAACCCCCGCAAAGACCACACCCCGGAAGAGTTCCCGGGATGATGCCAACCGTCCTTCGGCCTCGAAGGGACAACCCAGGGGCCGCCGTGCACCACCAGGCAAGACACCCCAGGTTGGCAGTACAACGGTGCCCCCAAAGGCCGTAGAGGCCGAAGCACCACCACCCATTGGCCATCCTGAGGAATCAGGCGAGGCACCACCGTCTGAGGAGTCCAGTTTGGCTGGGGAGGCGGCAGCCACAGCACCCCAGGCTGTGGAGGACCCACAGAATGACATTTGGGTGCCCGTTGAGGACGATGTATCAGAAGTGGTCCGCATACCCAGTCCACCGGCATCCCCCCAAATATCATTCCTCGAAACTGACCACGCCACCACTCCGGAGCAGTCTGGGCAGGAGCAAATGGAAGGGCACTTTAGTTCCATATTGCCGAGTATTGAGGCTGAGCAGGCTGAGCAGGAAAGCCAGGGACCATCAACCTCCACAGGTACACCCACAGGGCCGCATCGGTCAGAACAGCTGATTGCCCTTGTGCAGCAGTTTGTTGAGGACAACGCTCTGGCTAGACAGGAGTGGCGGGAGAACATCGCCTCTCTAGGCAGGTCCATCACTCGAGAACAACGCCTTCATGTCCAAAATATTTGCTGATAACACCAGCAGCCACTGCGAGGAGGTCTCCGCCCTCCGCCAGGTACTAGGCCGCATAGCTGATGCCATGGAGGCAGGGCATCCGGCTACCTAATCCCAGCAGGCGGCCACACCGTCATCATCTAGCTTGACCCAGACCATCCCGATCCCGCAGGTCAGCACGTACCCTGCGCCGGCAAGACATGCCGCCACCTGGTTCAGGGAGTGCAAATTGATAGGGCAGCCTCATGTAGGTATTGGATACTTGATGGGACATGTGTGGGGGAGTTGTGGGGAGAGGGGGAGGGTGGGGAGGGTGTGTGGGGAGTTGTGGGGTGAGGAGAGAGGGGGTGAGGGTGTGTGGGGGAGTTGTGGGGAGAGGTGGAAGGGGGTGAGGGTGGTGGAGGGTTTTTGCACTTTCGTTATCAGTGTTACATTTAATACACCCATTGTGTGAAAAGCAAGACCTGAGTGGACATTCATCATTGCACATGTGACTTGTATTCATATACAGAGCATAGTGTGCATGTACCCACACACCCAATGGCCTCTGTCAGCATATCATGTCACCCTCTGCAGCCATGTCTGTCAGTAATATTGTGCAATCACTGACTGACGCACAGCACGTCCCTCCTGTGCATTGGCACCGCAATGATGTGCAGCCACTTCTTCATCCCCACCAGGTGGTAGAAGTTCAATGTCAGGAGCATGTTGCGTAGGAATAACATGTTGTGCAGCATAGCACATGCCATGATGGTCTTGGCCACCACCTCATGCCTGTAGAGGAGTGCCCCACCTGACGGCCTAAGGCAGCAGAACCATGACTTCAACAGGCCAAGGTCTGGTCAATGACCACACGGGTAATGGTGTGGGATCGATTGTAGTCCTCCTCACGCCTGTTCTGTGTGTTTCGGATAGGGGTGATGAGCCACGGCATCAAGGGATAGCCACTGTCACCTGCATGGGAGGCCTTCAAACCTATATGTCAGTCGATTGATGATGGACAGTTGTACTAGTCACACATGTTGGCAGCTTATCGTTGGTCACATGCACATGTCCCTGGTTGTATGTATGCCATTTTTAGGCCCTCAATGAGTCCTGTGCCATGGGATGATGGTGTGGGTTGCATCTCCAAGATGATACACGGTGTGCTCTGCCGTATTGTAGCTCATGCATTGTGTACGCATACAGCTGTGTTTGTGTAAATGAAGTGATGTGTTGTGTTCTGTAGGATTTCCAGATGGGGAGCGTTGGCAGTAGGGTCTGCTATGTTAGGCATTCTGTGCTGATATTTTCCATGGTGACATGCAGCATTCCCTTGGTTGATCCGGGATATCAGGCACAACAATGGGTGATGATCTTGCTTGCGTCGCCTTCCATCTGCACCTGTTTGGAGTGGTATAGTTTGCGATTGCGGTAAACCACCTCCATGGCATGGAGGCCACCTTTTGATTCAAGAATCTCCTCTGGAGTCCGTGGTAGGGATATGTATTCTTTTGTATGCTTGAGGAGGGCATCCAGCACTTGCTTCAGGATGCAAGTGAATGAGGGTGGTGATATGCCATGCATGTACCACACTGTGTGCTGGTAGGTGGCTGTGGAAAGGAAGTGGAGAACCGACACTACCTTCAGTAGAGGGGGAATGGCTTTGCGTATTCCAATGAGGCTGACAATCGTGTATCATGTCCACAATGGTGTTGATGGTGTCCCGGTCTAGACGGTACAGGGTGTGGTTGTGCTGCAGGGTTGGGTTGGAGGGACTGGCTCTGATGTTCGGGATTGGGGGCTGCATGCATGGTTACGCTGGCTGCACTGGTGGGGCATGCTGGGCCGGTCTCACCCTCCTTCTCCTGCTGCGTCTCCTCTGTGGTGCCTGCTGTTGGTGTTGGTGTTGTTGCTGGTGTTGCAATGCATGCATGTCCTCCAGCTGAAGTGTTGATGCTACTGTTGGATTGATCTTGGTGTGGAAAGGGGTGTGGTGTGTGGGTGTGCTCCTTTTGGTCAGGCCCAGACTCCATTGCCTCTACCTGTGCTGATGGTGTGCACCTGTGGCAGTTGGGAACACTGCACATGGCATTTTACGGTTGGTCCGAGATGCCGGTATTTACGGCATGCCGGAAACCACTTTTAACGCCTTCATGATGCCGGTATTTGCATGTCTGCTTCACTTGTGATCTCCTCCAGTTTACGGCACGCCGCTATTGCCGGTATGATGGCCCGCGTGCCCGTGCCCATTCCGCTATTAGAGGAACCGTAATTTACGATGCCGCTAATAGCGGTTTGGCTGGTCGGAATAGCCCCTAGCAGTAAGCAATGCCGGTAATACCGGCATCGTTTATCCCTTACCTCCAACCTCGGAATGACCCCCACTGTCTTCAACATAGACAATACATTTTCTCAACATATTTCTGTTCACAAAAGATTTGTTAAATACGGAACATTCGTCAGGAGAGAAACCCTGGTTCATGTGCAAGCGTTTAGACTACGCTGGGATCTGTGTGAAGGAGCCAGCGAGAAATGTCTTCATTTCCTTGTTCTGTATTGGTGTGTTGAGAGGGCGAGGTCAAGCGTAAGGGCGAGGTCAAGCGTAATTGCTGAAAAGTAGGATTGCAATGTATCCTTCCTAGTGCCTCTCAGTGGAGGATTATTGGCCCTGCTTCAGCATTGCAGGGCACTCAGATACTGTGGGTGTTTGTATTCAGAGCGATGCTGCTAGTCTCATCTGGACCAACCCGTAAATTCGGGTTGTATCTTTTTGCTGGATAGTTCACAGTCTGAGCCGGTTTTTAAGTACTTTTCCCTTTTGCGGTTCACAACGATCGTAATAGCTTGCTTTTTAGGTTACGGGAACCGGAGGTCTGTCTCATTCTTGTTCTCGGTGCGCGGCTGGAGCTGCTAGTGTGGTTAGCAACCGTAGTCACGGTAACGCCTGTAATGGGTAAAACATCTTCAAAGACCTCCTGGTATTCTTGACACTGTGGCGGGACTGAGTTTACCACGGTGGTCTGGAGAGCCACTGCCTTCTCAGCACAAGGTTCTTCCTCACTCTGATGCAAACAATAGATGAGACAGTACTGGGATTGCAATTTGACTATGTTAGACACCGAGTCGATATCTGGATTGTGCCGGCGAAGCCAGGGTACCCCCAGGATAATAGGGAAGTGTGCAGCACGGATCAGATCTAAGGTTAGGTGTTCGTGGTTTGTCATCACGGATACCTGTATTCTTAAGGTCTCCTGTAGGATGGGCCCTGATTTCAGAGGTGTGCCATCCACACCTTCTTCTGGTATCAGGTTTGGTTTGTCTTGACGTGGGATGTGGTGTTCCTTGGCCCAGGTATCGTCCATGAAACAGCCCGCAGCACCGCAGTCCAGCATGGCCAGTGCTTGAATGCTAAGATCTCATTTTACTTGAAGAAGGACGTTAAACACCATCAGACGGTTATCAACTTCTGATTCCAGAAGCCGGGTTGTATTGCAGGGATGGTGGTGTCTTACCCCTTCCTTGTCCCTATTCAAGGTTGGGGTCGGTCGTTTCCCTGACGCCTTGGAGGCACCTCGGGACAGTTCCTCAAAAGATGCTTATCAGATCCACAATACATGCACAACCCAAGGTCCTTCCATCGCTCATGTTCGGTAGGTGTAAGGGGTCCTCAGGCCGCTCCGATCTGCATAGGTTCCTCAGTCCACAATCTCTCAGATGAGGTAGAAACAAGAGGAGACGAGTGAAGACCTGTTCCGATACGTCTCTTTTCCATCTTGCGTTCTGTTAATCGGAACTCTATCTGTAGGGACAGCGTCACCAATTCCTGGAACGTGGCAGGACGGGCAATGCAAGCAAGTTCGCCCTTGATCTTGTCTTGTAATCCCAGACGAAACAGGGTCTGTTGCGCAGTATCAGGCCATCCTGCCTCTGAAGCCACCCTCTGGAAGGCAGACATGTATGTCTGTACAACCGAGGTCCCTTGGCGTATATCAAGCAACCTCTCATAAGAGGAATACTGGACCTCAGCCCTCTCAAACCGGTTCCTGAACATTTGTACAAAGAGGGTATAGTCTCCTAACGCCGGATCTGCATTTGTGACGAGAGCGGTGGCCCACGCCAGGATGTTTCCTACCAGATTTGACACGAGAAAACCAACCCGGGCTCTGTCCGACTCGTATGATTGTGGGCGAAAGGTATAATACACTAGACAGGCATCAAGGAATTGTTTTAGTCTTCTGGGGTTCCCATCATATTTACCACATGGTAAGGGCAAGGGAGAGAGGTCTCCTCTCAGATCCTCTCTGAAGTTGGCCTGTTGGCATAGTGCAGCATTCTCAGCCTTCAGATTCTGTACTTCCACTGTGAGGCCCTGAAGGGCAGCTACCAATTCTTGGTACTGCTCCACGCTTGCCATAACAATCCTAGGGCATTGCAAACTCTCAGATTCTGAAACTTTCTCAGTTGCACTACAGGAGGTCTCTCCCTCAGTCTCCTCACCTGTGTCTCCAGTGGATTCCTCGGGTGACTCTTCTTTCTTCTTCCTTTGCTGAACGTCAGTCTCCTGGCTCTTCCTCTTCTTTTGGAAGAGATAAGGGCAAGCTCCCAAGGAGGTCACTTTGCCGATATGGCGACTTGACCAGCAGTGGGGACTCTGGGGAGTCGACCCCAAATCTGGGAACAAGCCAGAAGGCTAAAAAAAACCCTGGTCTGATGTAATTATCCAAGAGTTATTGAGGTGAACTGAAGAATCTTGATCCAGAGGTGAATTCCATTACCCACAATGAAGCATAGACTGTAGACAGCAGTAGGATGCTGGGAAAGCGCAGTGGCAGAGCAGAACTATTAATCCCAAAATGCAGCAGAAGGAATCCTCGAACCCAGTGGTCGAAGTGGGCGGGAGCGGTGCTCCTCTACTTCTTTTAATTATGTTTTACTGTTCCTATACTTTTATTTTTAAAAGAAACCGTTCCGGAACGTTTTCTTTTAAAAATAAAAGTGTAGCAATAAGTTGAAACTTGCACTTTCAGTGCACTGCACAGGACATTTCCTTAAAAAGCAGGCACATGCGTTTTGGGTTTTTTATTGTGCATGGGAGGGGGCGCGGCGATGTAGTCTTTGGGGAGTGGTGCAGGCCAGTAGGGAACATAGTTCCACTACTTCTTTTCGTACACTTCGACCACTGCTCGAACCCAGTATGGACTCGAGGTTCTGGAGATAGGCAAGGAAGGCTTTGAGTAGAAAGAAATCTTCACAGACATAGAGGAAGCAGAACAGCACAGGGGGACCGCCAGGAGAGAAGAAACACAGAAGGTAGCGAAGCGTGATAACGAGGAGAGAGTCAAGCCAGCCCGCGGAGCTCGGAAAGCAGACCAAAGTCAGAGGAGGCAGAAACGAAGAGAAGCAAAACTGAAGCAGGATACCGGCTGAGCGGGAAGGCAGCAAGGCACAGGAAACCCAAAGGCAAGGAGGGATGCGAGACTACAGAGCGTGAGCATTCGAAACGAGCATGGTTGCAACGCATATGTGCGTTGCTTTGTTCCTGTAAACAGAACTGTGGCAGCCATGTTGGGGTAGTCTAGACCGCTGAAGCCGGTTCCTGAGGGCCTAGTGAAATATCCACTGCTTCCACAGCCGCCACGGCTGATTTGTATCACTGGTGCACGGTGGCAGTTGTCACTCCCACAATGCCAGATGTGCTTGCCGTGGAGGTTGATGGATGTTGTGATGTGCCCATTACACGTCCGCTGGCCCTTGATGTCTGTGGTTGGCCACCGTCGTCAGATGATGTTCCTATGGATGAATGAAAGGCATGATGTAAGGGAACTGCTTGGCTGACAATTGTACATTTACATGCAACATCGTCATTGTGCAATATCACATTGTGGGGGCATGCACTGCTGCACGGTATGTCTAACTCATGCATGTGTTGCGTAGACTCAGCTGCAGGCACTGTGCAGATGGCACATGTGACACAACTGTGCTGGGCATGCTTACATGTACACCCACGTTGGGCTGTTGGTAGTGCCATGCGGGTCTGCCAGTGTGCAGGTATTTGGCACGTGTTGCAGGAGTTGTTGGGGGGGGGGGTTTATGCCTGGAGTCGATGTGTGACCTGGTTGCGTGGCCAGGATGTGTGTGGGGTTTTCATGGTAGGGCTGGCAGGGACATGCACTAGCCAATTGGTGGGTGCCCATGTGTACGTGCAGGTGAGGGCGTACCAGTGTTGTGCTGTGCTGGCAGTGGGAGCACGGTGCATGCACATGGAGTACTCGTGACCAGGATGCACAGTGTCGGCTTCATGGATTATGTTTTCTTCTATTGTCAGTTGAGTCTGGCTATGAGTTGTTCATCAGTGTTCTCATGTGCGGGTTGGGGGGCTGGGTGTGTGGCCTATGCTGTAGCCATGCTGTACATGCAGCTGTGGTGGGTGTCCCTGCATGGGCGTGTGTGCTGGTGTGCAGCTGACACTGTGCCTCATTATGGATCCGGTGTTAACTATGCCAGTGCTTCCCGGCAGCTTGCTACCGGCGGCTTGCTGCCAGAGCAATTAACAATGTAGATATGCTGACTTCACAGAGCCACTGGCCTATTCCAAGTCCAGCGGCCAGGAAGTCAGGCGGCAGGATGTTCTTGATACACATTCCCATTGAGTCCCATACGGACCCATGGAAGTGGTAAGGCAGGAGCAGTGGCAATGTTGTTGACGGTGGTGGTGCTTCCATGGCAACTCAGCATGTCAGGACCGCAGCACCTGCCACGGACAGGCCTGTATGGTGCTGCAGTCCTGGCAGCCTCTGTAAGGGGGCATCATCATGTGTTTGCCGGTCCTGTCACATGTGTGCCGGTCTACATACCAGCACCCTTGTTTCGGTTCACACAGTCATGTGTGGTGCCTTCTCATGTGGTTGTGTATGGAGCAATCATGGGGGCAGAGCATGTGACTTGCTTAGCGCTAATTTCACTAGGGGGGGCATGGGAGTGCTGGGTCTGGTCGAGGTCATGGGGCCAGTGCTATGGACATTTATGTGCATTGATGGTACGTGTTGGGGGGCAGGATGTGCATGTGTGAGCTTTATTTTGTGCAGTTTGTCTACTCACCAGCCTTGCCAGGTGTCCCAGCTCCTGCCTCTTCTGCACCGACTCCCTCAATACCCTCCAAATGCAGCACACTGCTGCACTTCTCCTTTCAGGGCAGCAGCTTGATGGGTGAGGGTGGTCCGCCGCCTGTAGCTGTGCAGTGTCAGCGATGTGCAGCCAGAAGGTTGCGCACACTCAGCAAGAGGTCATCCCACCGCTTGTGGCAGTCTTTCACACTACATGCTGTCACCCCCACAGCAGTCACCTTCTGGGCTGCTTCCGCCCAGATTACCTTCCGCCGGAGCTGTGTGCTGTGGCGCTAGTCTGCTGAGAATAGCTCCCCAGCATTTTCAACGATGTGGTCAACCAGCATTGTCAGCTCAGCCTCACCGAAGTGTGGCTTTCCCTGGCGGGTTTTGGGGAATCCTGGAGGACATGTCCCTGGATGTGTTTGGGCAATCAGTAAGGATGGATGGCTTCAAGCACAGTGAGATTGCAGTGAGTTGCGATTTTTGTAATGGGTGCCGGCCTCTTTCCGGTTTCGACGATCACATTATTTCTGGTTACAGTGGTTTCAGCTCCGTGTCCGGGGTGCCGCTACATCCGGCATGCAAGCGGTGAAGGCAGATGTACCGCCAACATTGGTGGCGGTACATCCGTCTCCACCGGTGTTACCGTGATGGTGGAGGCATTGGTTCCGCAGATAAGGGATGCGCGCGGGCAACAAGGCGTAATCCTAGCTTGTTTCCGGTGCCCAGCAGTGGCCGAACCGGTAGGACCGCCATCACAGTAACATCAGATTTTTACTGCCAGACTCGGAATGAGGCCCATTGTGTCTTTAACAATGTTCCCTTCCACTTGTTTGAACGTTGGAAGGTGATGCTTAGACACACCATGAGCAGCTCCTGCAGCATTTCTGCTTTACATTCTTTGACAATGTTGTGATATCTGTTACCGGGTGGATGCAACACTGCACTCGAGACACAAGCATCAATTCAACACCTTTATTTTCCTTGTGGAGAAGGCCTGCAGGAATTACTACATGGCTACGGGGAGCCCACTAAAAGACAATGGAGAGGCTTTATAGTAACAGTGTCAGTACTGCAGAGTAAATAAATCTTGTGCAAAGGTCCAAACTAAGCAGACCTACTTTACTAATACAGTGTTAAACTGCCTATGTCAAAGATACAATCTCAGGTTTTTCACACCCCAGACAGCATCTTTGAGATTGATTACTCAGGGGCTAATTTTAGAGTTCTCTGTAATTTGACGGCCGGGACCCTTTATGTTTACACTTTGACATAAGCCACGTCGCCACTGCCAAATGTTGGTCATTTGCACTGTGCGGTGCAAAAGTAAAGGGCAAAAGGCGGCGTACAAGCATGCCCTTCACATTTGCAGTATGCAGTGCAAAGTGAGTAAACCCTGCCTGGCATGCTAGACAGCATTTATTTTTGATTGTTAGCGCCGTTTGCCATGCTCACATGTCGGAGTGCATTCAAGTTTCATTTGTAAACACTGCTTACCAAGTGTGTATGCTAAAAGTCTTAGTTACTTACCTGTAACTGTATTTCTCCAGCATTGGTATCTTTCATAGATTCACATGCTTGAATATTCCCCGTCGTTAGACTGGGAATCCTCGGTGATAAATTTAATAATCATTTTATTTTTTTTTTTATTTTTTAAATATACACACATTGCTACCTAGCAGTGCATGTACATAGCCCATTATGGCCTATGAGCCATTTCATTGTGTAGTCCCTCCACCTCACTTTGGTCCTTTATGGCCCCAGCCAATGAGGTGGCAGGGCTTAAGCTCCGCCCCCGGCAGCCATCTTTAGATTTTGAACCGTGGAGATTACAGTATGATGGATGCCTAGCATAGAAGCAGCCTCTCAGGGGAGGCGGGCGGGCGGGCGCATGTGAATCTATGAAAGATACCAATGCTGGAGAAATACAGCTACAGGTAAGTAACTAAGACTTCTCCAGCATTGGATCTTTCATAGATTCAGATGCTTGAATAGAATGCCAAGCAGTTAAAACATGCCACCATTATATATATATATATATATGCATAAATACAGAAAAAACATATTTCTGATCAAACCTTTACCATGCAGCAACACAACGGTTACATACTTCGGGAAAGGTGGGAAAGGAGGCTGGTCCTACCTTATACAAAGAGATGGCGGAGCACTGCCTGTCCAACTGCAGCTTCTTTGTTGGTATCTTCAGTCAGGCAGTAGTGTTTGGCGAAAGTATGCAGAGTGCTCCACGTGGCGGCTCTGCATATGTCCTTCAATGCCACCCCTGCGTGGAATGCTGTTGACGCCGCCCTTCCTCTGGTGGAGTGCGCAGACGGCGGTCTAGGTAAAGGGTCGCCTTTCAACTGATGGCAGTGGGTGATGCAGGACGATACCCAGTGTGCCAGACTTTGTTTAGATATATGCTGACCCTTGGTACGGCCAGAGAAAGAAATGAATAGCCGGTTTGAGGAGCGGAACTCCTTGGTTCTTTGCAAGTAAAACTTCAACACTCTAGCAACGTCTAGAGAATGTAATGTTCTTTCCGCTTCAGAAGCGTGATTCTGGAAAAAGGTTGGTAAAACAATGCGCTCAGTGAACGACATCTCCGAAAGTACCTTGGGGAGGAACTTCGGGTGAGGCCTTAAGATGACGCGGTCCTTCTGGAACAAAGTAAACGGGGGTTCAGAAGACAAAGCTTGTAACTCACTGATCCTTCTGGCTGATGTGATGGCTATCAGGAAAGATGTCTTCCAGGACAAGAATTTCATTTCGCATCTGTGTATGGGTTCAAAGGGAGGTTGCATGAGGGCTGTTAAGACGGTGTTGAGGCTCCAGTCCGGAACTGGTGTAGGTGTAGGCGGATAAGTACGCATCAGTCCTTTCAGGAAGATTTTAACCGCTGGTAAGGAAAGTAAGGCTTGCATCTCCGCGGTTACTGTGTAAGCCGCTATGGCTGACAGATGGACCTTGATAGAGGACAGTGAGAGCCCTGACTTAGCCAGGTGCAACAAGTAGGGCAGAATCTGATTAACCGAGGCCGTGAGGGGATCGATTGCAGAGGTCTCGCACCATTTGGAAAACCTGGTCCATTTCCTGGTGTAGGTGACTTGCGTGGACGGGGCTCTAGCGGCCCTGATGATATCCCAGCATTCCGATGGTAACTTTAGGTGCATCAGTTTGCGCTGCTCAGGAACCATGCTTTGAGAGACAGGCTCCTCGGGTCGTGGTGGAGGACCTTGCGGTTCTGTTGCGTCAGTAGATATTGATGCGTCTTGAGACGAATCGGGGGTTGACAGGATAGATGCCTCAGCGTCGGGTACCAGACTTGCCGTGCCCAATCCGGTGCAATTAGAATCAAAGAACAATCCTGTTCTTTTACCCTGCGAAGTACCCTCGACATGAGGGGAATGGGTGGGAAGGCATAGAGGAACTTCCCCGACCAATTCACTGAGAACGCGTCTCCCAGTGATTGGTGCTCCGGGTATCTTGAAGCAAATCTCTTGCATTTTTTGTTGTTCCTGGTGGCAAAAAGGTCGATCTGCGGATGGCCCCATAAGGCAAATATCCGTTGGGTTTCTTTTTCGTCCAGCTCCCACTCGTGGGACGCTGAGTATTCTCTGCTTAGCCTGTCCGCTAGGACATTGTCCACTCCTGGAAGATGCTCTGCCCTGATCTGCACCCCGTAGTGCAAGGCCCATGCCCAAAGCTGTTGGGCTTCTTGCGACAGGATCTGTGACCTCGTGCCTCCCTGCTTGTTTGTATAGTGCATGGAGGTCGTGTTGTCTGTCTGGACTGTAAGAACTTGACCAGCTATAACCGGTAGGAAGGCTTTCAGCGCCAACCTTACGGCCCTGAGCTCTAACACGTTGATGTGGAGCTGGGACTCTTGTGTCGACCAAGAGCCCTTGGTTTGGAGGTCCGCACGATGAGCGCCCCAACCTGATAAGGAAGCGTCCGTCCTCAGCAGAAGGGTCGATGTCGGTGCTTGAAACGGCATCCCCTGCAGAAGATTCCTCGGAACATTCCACCATCGAAGGGCCTTGTGCAACGTCGATGGAATCTGGACAATGTCTTCCCAGCCTCCGAAAGCTTGTTTCCATTGGTGGTCCAGAGCTTCCTGCACAGGTCTCATGCGAAGCCTGCAGTTCGGTATGAGGAATATGCATGATGACATCATGCCCAATAGGGATTTGTAAGAGCGTACGGATGTTATCTCTTTCTGTAGGAAGTTCGAAGTTGAGCGTAGAATCGCTGCTATTCTTTCTGCCGATGGCCTCCCTCTGGGAATGCTGGTATCGAGTTCGGCTCCCAGGAAGAGAGCTACCTTGCTGGGAATAGGGCAGGACTTTGTCTGGTTTATGGAGAAACCTAACTCTTTTAGGAGGTTGACAGTCCTCGACACTGCCGAGCGAGCCTTTGCAGCGGAACTTGCCTTTATCAGCCAATCGTCCAGGTATGGAAAAACGTCCGTTCCTGCCCTCCTGAGACTTGCTGCTACCGGCACCAAGCATTTTGTGAAAACTCTCGGAGCCGATTTTAGCCCGAACGGGAGCACTCGAAACTGAAAGTGAAGCTCTCCCACCGTGAACCTGAGGAACTGCCTGTGCGCTGGATGGATCGGTATATGGAAGTATGCGTCCTCCAAGTCTAAAGTGGCTAAGAAGTCGTGCTTGTTTAACCAAGGTAGCACCCCTTGTAAAGCTACCATCTTGAATGTTATGCGCTTGATAAATTTGTTGAGTGCCCTCAGGTCCAAGATGGGTCTCCATTGACCGTTTTTCTTTCTGACGAGGAAGAATCGGGAGTAGAAACCTTTTCCCCTCTGAGAATAAGGAACTGGTTCTACTGCTGCCTTCTGGAGCAGTTTTTGCACTTCGGACATGACCTGTCTTTGCATATGCACTCTGCGAGATGTTGGAGGCAGGGAAGGAGGTTGGTCCAGAAATTCTAAGGTGTGACCCTCTCGGATCACCTGCAACACCCATTTGTCCGATGTAATTGATTGCCAGCGCTGGAATAACTGGCTCACCCTTCCCCCCACCAGGGTGTGGTGAAGAGGGGAAAAACATTGGTCGTCAGTTTTGCTTGCCTTGTGACTTCCCTTGGGCGGAGCCACGTCTGCCTCTATGGGCGTATCTGTTGGATGACTGATATTTATTGTCGTGCCGCCTTGTGCTTTTTAACCATACGCGGAACGACCGTATCCTCTGAACTTGGAAGATGAGCCTCTAAAGGGACGAAAAGACCGATGGTCCTTACTTTTGTCCTTTAAAGAACTGATGGCTCTGGCTGTGTCCGTGTCTGTCTTGATTCCCTTCAAATGATCGTCTATCTTCTTTCCGAAGAGATCTTGTCCATCAAACGGAATGTCTAATATCTGCGCCTGGACTTCAGGTCTAAAGTTAGTAGCCTTCATCCAGGCTTGCCTTCTGAGCACTGTGCCGTGCGCCATCTGCCTGAAGCCTGATTCGGCCACATCAACCGCTGCGTCGATCATGTGATCCGATGTTGCTTCACCATCCGCGATTATCGATTTTGCCTCCTCCTGGAGCTCTGGTGGTAATTGTTTCGCCAATTTAGACATGCGGAGCCAAAGCTCGCGATCGAACCTTGCGGTCATGGCCAGCGCATTGCCCGCTCTGATTGTAAGCGATGCAGAAGATGATACTTTCCTGCCCATGGCTTCCAGTTTACGTCTGTCCTTATCCGGTGGTGCCGACAACGGTGAGGAGAGGTTGGCGAGTTTCTTTCTGGCCGCCACTGTGATAACCGAGTCTGGTTTCGTATGACCTCTCAAACAAAGAGGTGCCTAATCCAGAGCTTTATATTTCTTTTCTGGCCTGGACACCAGCGCCGGAGTCGATAAGGGTGTGGATAGGATCTTGGATCCGGAATCCCAGATGGTATCGAGGAGAGGAATTGTGGTCACTGTCCTCCTTCGTTTGTCCCTGTGCTCATAGAGCACTGATTTCCTTTCCTCAGAAGAAACCTGAATTTTAAACAATTCTGCGGCTTTACCTATAATGGTGTGGAAAGAGACGAGATCATCCGACGGTGGGGCCTTGCCCGGCGAGTCTCTCCTCCTTGGCTTCTCGACTACGTAGTCATCCCACTCACTGGATGCGTCTGGCTCCTGTGTTATTTCTCCTTCTTCTGGTTCCGAGAATTCTCTAAAAGGATCCTCCTGCCAGTCTGATACCGAGATGGTGGACGGTACCATAGTGGGGTCCACATCCGGAGATCGCGGTCTGCGCGATGACTGTGGCGACGGGACTCTTGTAGGTGAAGCACTGTGGGTGCTGCTCCTTGGTCTTCGAGCAGGTTCCGGTGATCCCATCCGTTTTTGCGGTCTACTCCTGTGAGGAGAACAACCAGATGTGCCTGGAATCGGAGATGACTCTCTAGGAATAATTCCTGATTCTATGGGATCAATCGGGATTTGCTTCTCCTTTTGCCGCCTGTAAAATTCTTCTACAATCCTCTGCACGGATAACATGAGTATCGGGTCATGAGGGTATTCGGATTCTCCCGTGGACGGTTGCCAAGGAGGGCTGTATTGTTTAGGTAAGGGACCGGTGGACTCTTCCATCACTTCCGCATCAGAGAATTCTTCCTGAATAATTACATCCGGAAGTTCTGCCATGTGACCCAAAGGTGAAAATTGCTGTACCAGTGGTTCAGTTTCAGTATTCTTCTCAATGACATTGCTTTCAATGACAGGAGTTTCAAATGTGGAAGGCCGCAATTCCTCCGTAATTTGCGGTGCTGTCTTCTTCGTCAACAAGCATCCCGTATGAGATTTCGTCGGCGACTGAGATTTTCCCGTCGACGAGGGCTTCGCCGTCGACGACTGAGATTTTCCCGTCGACGAGGGCTTTGCCGTCGATGACTGAGATTTTGCCGTCGACGACTGAGGGTTTGCCGTCGACGAGAGCTTCGTTGACGAATGTGGAATGCGTTTCGTGGACGACTGCGTCATGGATGAATGCTTCGTGGACGAGTGGTGTATGCTCGTCGACGATTGCTTCGCGGTCGACGTGTCCGATGACGATGATCTTATTGTCGACGATGTCTTAAGCGTGGTCGTCGTCGTTGCTGGTTTCGTCGACGGTATGGCCGATGACGGGCCTTTACCTTTCCCTTCATTCGTGGGCGGTTTCCCCGCCGACGACTGCCCCCCCCCCCGTTTTTTGCAAACTCCTCCTTACCTCTGGAGGCAGATTTTGCAGACTTCTTCTGGCTTGGTAAGTCAACTGGAGGCAGAAAGGGTATCAATTCCAGCTTCCTCTTTTTGGACTTGGGAGAGGAACTCCTTTCCACTGAAGAGGCCCTTCTCTTTGAAGTTTGTCTCTCAGATGGAGTGCTGGATTGGACAGGAGCTGTTCTGACAGACTCTTCGTCCGAAGATTGATCCCTGGATTCCAGGTAAGAAAGGAGTCTTCTATGCCTGTCATGAAGGGTCTTGGTGGAAAAAGTTCTACAAATCTCGCATTTTTTAATGTCATGTGGGTACAGATAATAAATGCAATGCTCGTGGGGGTCTTTGTTGTAAACCAATTTCTTTTTGCACCTCGTGCAGTCCCTGAACAGGGAAGGCTTCCTGACAGCCTGAGGTGCCTCCAGTTCTGAAGAGAAGTTCAGTCGACGATTTTGAGAGGAAAAGAACAAGTTTTGTCTCCCAGGTTAATTGGGAACAAAGCCCCTGAGAAGGGGAACAAAATGGAATATATTTACCAAATATATTCCACACAAAAGTAGAAAGAATTTGAAAAAGCTCCGAGAGCTTGAGGATTCCCTGTGTCTGTTAGACTGCGGTGAAAAATCTAAAGATGGCTGCCGGGGGCGGAGCTTAAGCCCTGCCACCTCATTGGCTGGGGCCATAAAGGACCAAAGTGAGGTGGAGGGACTACACAATGAAATGGCTCATAGGCCATAATGGGCTATGTACATGCACTGCTAGGTAGCAATGTGTGTATATTTTTAAAAAAAAATAAAAAAAAAACAAAAAAAATTTTATTATTAAATTTATCACCGAGGATTCCCAGTCTGACGACGGGGAATATTCAAGCATCTGAATCTATGAAAGATCCAATGCTGGAGAAGCAGCATTTACAACTGAAAATAAAAGCCTTCTGATGCGCATGGCAGGCAGCGTTTACAATGGATCCCTATCAGGCCTACCTGCTTTATGCTAGTGGGATCTCCAGCATTTGCGCCAGTATGAAAATCCCTGCTGGTGCAAACGCTGGAGCATTTATAAGGCAGAGAGGAAGGGAGGCAGCGGAAATGCAAATTGTGCTCCGCGCGATACAAATTAATGAAAATGCGGGGTGATGTAAGAAACACTTGTGAAAGCGTGACGCAAGAAACGTGTAAAAGCCTTATGAAACGTTTTTACGCATGTTTCGTACGTTTGCGCCCCACCATGAACATGAGCCCCAAAGGGGCTCATGTTCATTTAATTCATAATGCGACAGGGGGAGCAGTTACATTTGCACTGCAACATAAACGTCTCCTCGCTGCCAATTGTTCATCATTTGCAAAGCAGAGTGTAAAAGTGCACGGCAAAATGTGGCGTATACATGTGCACACCGGCTTTTTGTCCTGCACTTTTTCACTCAGCCGTGCGTAGTGAGTAAACACTGCTGGTTTGCTTGCATGTCATGCAACATTCACTTTTAATTGTGAGCGCCACTTGCCATGCTTGCATGGTAGGCGGCGCTCACAGTTACAATTAAACCCTGTCCGAAATGAAAGTATATCGGGCAGAGTTTAATTTTTATTGTGTCTGCATGATAAGAAGTGTTCACAATTAAAAATATACGCTATCCTACATGCAAGCATGTTAGACAGCATTTAATTGCAATTGTAATCTCTGCCTGCCATGCAAGCATGGCAAGCAGCATTTACAATGGATTCAAATGGGGTACGTCTGCTGTATGCTGCTAAATAAAGCTAGTCGGACCCCATAGGGATCTCCAGCATTTGTGCGGCATGAATATCCATTCCTGTGCAAGTGCTGGGGATTTGTATGGCTGAGAGAAAGGATGTGGTGGAAAATAAAGTTGCGTTTTGCCCCTTCTCTCCACCCTACAAATGATTGAAAATGGGAGGTAAAGTTAATGGAAGGCGTAAAGGTTTTACGCAAGGCTTTTACGTTTTCCATTAACGTTACGCCCCCATTCAACATGAGTCCCTCTGGGTCTTATGGTATTTAAAGTGCATCAGCATGACTCTTTCCTGGCCTTGGAAATATGCTCAGAAGATGAGTCACCATCCTGGACTCTACAGTCGTACAAGAAAATGCAAACCCCCAGTTTATCCTCAGGGACTCCTTGGATAGAATTCCTCAGGCTGCAATAATTATCACCCCAAGCCAACAGTCACTTACCTAGGCTAGAGGATGATGCAGGCTCTTCTGAGGTTCTCAGAATTTGTTTGCAGCACCTGACATACTCTAGCCTCTAGCCTATAGCAGGTTCATAAAAAGTTATTTCTCTCACCTCTAAGGGCACTGGTGCCAGTAATCCCTTACCGCCCTACTACGAGGTCCCTTTGCTGATCCCTACCTTAAAGGCTGGTTTTACCAGCCGTTAAGGACGGGACCCGCAAAGGGACCTTGGAGGCAATTACGGCACTGCAATTTGTGGTACCGTAATTGCCGCCTTCCCCATTCCCATTGAGCCCTATGGGGATCAAATGGGAATGGGGAAGGGCCAATGGTGAATGGGGAATTACAGCCCCGCCAACCTTGAAATGGGGTGGTAATTCCGCCATTCACCAAGGCGGGATCGGAAAATTACCAGCGGCAACCATGGCGCTAATAGTGCCATGGTTACCGCCTTCCGTGTAATGAGGCCCATAAACTCCAACAGTTGTGTCTCGCTCTTGCCAGCTTCTGGGTCAAGGCCCACAACATGCTTCTTGCTCCATTCTCTCCCGTAAGTGTAATATCTCTTACGGTTTGGACAAATTTGGTTTCACCAACCCTCTGAAACACTGTCCAATACAGCAACGTGGTGAGAGCCTCTTTTTAACTGATTGCTCCAATATTCTCTGTAATGGATGGGTCAGTTTCTACATTAGCCAGTTGCGATTGATCTTTTCTTAGTGGTTCCTAATCTTCCCCATGCATTTCTTCTCCTCTTTCCCAATAGATTCAGGACTTGTGTGTTCTCCATTTGTCTGCCATCTTGGAAACAGTACATGCTCACTGAGATTGCTTCTGTGCTGTGCGATTATGCTTTGTTGCTTCTCCCAAGCACCTGCTTTTTCTCAGGCTACTGTCTGCACTCCACTCTGTGGGTTCTCCAGCCCATGTTGCGGATTGCGAGGAATCACACTCAGTGAGCGGGCCCATAGGCCGAGCCTGGGAAAAAAGGGGCAGGCTCACAGTATGAACAGCATACTTCAAAATCGTTTCCTTATTCTGATGTTTCTGCCTCATGTTACTACTCCATAACAGATGCTTCCCTAGGTGTGACACTTCACTACTTATTTATTTTATTTATTTTTATATTTGTAAAGCACGCTAAGTCCTGAGGCATCAAGGCAATGTTGAATGAGCAGCTTACATAGGATTACGTGTTGCACGCATGGCAGGGAGCATGTACAAGGGATCCCTATGGGGTCTGCCTGCTTTATGCACCAGGCTGCATAAAAGTCCATGTCGGCACAGTTGCTGGAGCATTTGTATGGCACAGAGGTGGGGAGCATCGGAAACGTAAGCTGCGTTCCGCTCCTCCCCTCCACCATACACATCCTGGAAAATGAGCCGAGGCATGAATGCAAGGCATTGAAACCTTACTTAAGGCTTTAACACCTCGCATTTACGTTACAGCGTTATCGAACATGAGCCCCTATATGTGCTGTGTACAATTACCACTGTGACTTAAGCTTCATAAAGCATGAAGAGACAATATGGAGACTTTGAATCTATTTATGTGTGGAGTACTAAGTGGGAAGCAACAGAGCACTGCACATACTAGAGACTTTCGGCCTCAATACAAGTTTAAAGGTATCTGAAAAAAGGGTATTAATGGTATTATTGTCTGTTCTTTCAATAAGCTATAAAGCCACAGGTGTGTTCAAGACAACATTACCATCAAAGAGATAGCATTGCCATCAGTGGTAGTAACTCCATTTCCCAATGCAGTCCAAATGGATTTAAAAATGGGGACTAATAAAGACTTAATTAGGCAAAGATGCCACTGTTACCACCAGTGGTAATGGTAATTCTGTGTGGAGGTGTTAGCTTTGGTGATAGCTCTAAACATGTTATGAAGCCTAAGGCTCAAGGTACCAAGCAGAGTAAGAGACTATGAACCAAGAAGTCTGGGATCGAAACACAATGAATTCTTCGACTTCCCTATATATGAGGTCAGCTTGTGAAAGAATGCTATGATGTGGTCCATCGTTCATTTACCTCTTTCTGAAGGCGATCCATTAAGTCTTCATAGTCCTGCTTCTCCTTCCTGCGCTTGGCAAGTTGCTTCCGAGCCAGAAATTGGCGGAAGGCACACTGAATTTTGATTGCAGCCTTCTGCTCAATGCTAAGTTCTGAAGTGAGACAAGAGAGAAAAGATCAGCAAATGGAATACTTAACAAACTATACTGAAAGTGAGAAACAACGAGCCCAGAAATGGGCTGCTGCAATGTAATTAGCACACTACAGTGAGCTGAGGGGGATTCAGATGGCTGTTCCTGGTACTACTTATTTAACACAAGCCAGAGGCATGTTAGACTGTTCCTCTATACACAAGTCAATGTTCTAAGAACAATCGTTCCGCCAGATATATATCCATTATCAGATGCAAGACAGTCGTAATATTTATTTAGAATAGTGCTACTCTATGAAAAAAAAGAGAAATGTGGAAAAAGTTGGCATTATCCTGTTTTCCAAAATGGCGATTCACCCCGCCCGCAAAGTATTTAACCTAGGATTGCTGCAACCTCCCTTCCCATCTTTCATTCCTCTACTCAGTGTGGTCTGGGGAACTTCACTGGGAGCAGGTTTTATTTCAGTTTGGAAAAAAGGCCTCTCAAATGACAGTCTTTCGAGCCAACTTTGTGTCTAGACCGCATATTTCCTATGCTGCTGTGGCTTTTATAAGCTCTTTTGACTGCACCCCTTAGTTCTAGGAGCCCTGCTCCAGTTCCTTAGGATCACCCCGTAGCCAAGAAGAGTGTGATGTTTCTCCACTTCACATGTGAATACAACCATGGGCCCGATGCTTCAGAGCGTGATAATTAAGCCATTGTACGGCCCATCTGACATGATTTATCAGCCCTCTAACATTTTCCAACATTGGTTCACATGCATGTAGTCTGTTACGAGGCCCGCCACAAATATTCACTTGAATCAGTCTGCTGCTTTAACACAGACAGATTGGCTGTTAGCTTGTGTTGTAGATTCTCAGTGCAAACCGGGATCTTGGGGAAGGTTGCGCCAGGGTCGTTCCTCTTTCTCTTACTAGTCTTCCCTGGTCTTACCGTGTCTCCCTAAGGCAGGTGTCCATAACAGGTGTTAGATCTATGGCCAGGTGACCCCTGTTATCTGTCGGTGGCTAGTGCTATAGATGGTATCCCTAAGGTGTTGGCTGACTTACTCCCTAGGGGTCCTAACCGTCCCTCTCCTAGGCCCACTTGGTATGCTGTCTCCTTGCACGCAGTTCCCACGACTCGTCACACATGTAGTCTTGCCTTGCCCTCTCCTCTCCTCCACTGGGTCCTAAAATGTCCTCCTCCCCTCACGCTTCTATCCCTCTGATCTTACACTCCACCTTCCTAACTCCAACCTTTAATGTTAATTCTCTTTCCGCTTCTCAATTCCTCCACTCACTATTACCATTATCACTTACTACCATCTTACTACTCTCTCTGATGTTACCTCTCTTCCTAGTAATCCAACTCCTCGCCACCAATACCTCTCTGCTCCTACCAAGACTCCTGCTCAATTACCACTACTACCACTTCTCCTGTCTCACTACTCTCGATACCACACTCCACTACCACTTACTACTACCACTTACCACTCTCACTGCTACTCCACTACTCCCACTACCTCCACTTACAACCACAACACCTCCTCTTTACACATACTCTACCATTAGTACACTCACTCCTCACACCCATGCACAACCAGTCCAAAGACGCTTCTCTCCAATGACTTCCACACCTCTTCGATTTGTTCTCCTCCTCTGGTCTCTCGGACGTCGATATCCACCTCCTGTCCTCACCCAACTACAACCCAACCTTACTGTTCTCAGCGTACCTTATAAATAGCCCACTGCCTCCCAGGACTGGCCTATGCAATCACTTAGCTTACTCAGAGGGGGTGTGGCAGGGGAGGGCTTGGGGAAGCTTCAAGACGCCTTCTAAGCCCCGCCCCCTTCTCCACACTGCCCTGATGCGTTTCTAAAATTGTCCGCACCTGAATGTGAAGGGACCAGGTGTTCCCTAGTGGCCTGTCCTACCTGTAGGGCTTTGGATAATATATTCTCTGGTAGGCTAGTGGGGTTTTATTTAATAGGGCTTTTTGGAAGACTTTATTCTACAAAATCCCTGTGGGCCACTGGTGATTTCTCTTGTACGTGGGCTCCAACAAGTGTCATACACAGGAGCTGCACTCATCGCAGGGAGGTCGAGTCATGTCCAGATTTCTCCTGCAATGACCCTCTTCCTTCAAACTCCGTCCCCTCTCCTCTACGCTGCCGTTCCATGGCTTCTGTAGTAGCTTCAGCCCCGTCCCCTGCTGCAATGCCGGCATCCTGCTGGCTGCAGCAGAGGGCCGGCTCGCCAGGCTTCGTCCCCCATCAGCATTTCGCACCCTGCCACTGATGCGCGGGGCTGGTTCATGGGACTCTGCCTCTCCCCTGACTCATTGCGGCTCTGGCACCACCTCAGGTAATTAGGGGTTGGGAAGGGGTCTCATATCCGTAGGGCAGGAGTACAGTTTCCTGTCACAAGTCTTAAATCATATGCCTGAGGCCCAGGAGCTTGATCCTGTCAGGGGGGAACGTGGATCCATCCCGACCTGTGGTCGAGGCCTACCAGGGCAAAAGCCAATCCATTCCTACCCTGGTTACCATTTTCAATCATGCAATACACCCCAACAAATTTGCTGGCCTGAATTCTTTTTGTGTCTTTTCAGAAATCCAGGGACCAGAATGCTTAGCAGCCACGCGAGCGCACAAAAGACCCAAGAAAGAAAGGGATAATCCAGTCCTGGGGTTACCACTAGATGGATATCACCAGAGTCAGATGATGGACACAGACAATGGAGGGTAGGGAGAAGGGCAGGAACAGGAAAAGGTGGGTATAAAAGGCCCACAGAAGTACAGCAAGGTGAAAGTTGTTTGGATGAGGTGTGGAGACCAACAAGAGGACAGAAGGTGGAGAGGAGGTTTTAGGAATATTTGCTGTTGCTGGAGGTTATGACAGGTGAGATGTTGAGTGTGAAAGAGAGCAGTACCAAGTTAGAAAGATTGAAGCTTTGACTGGAAGAGAAATTGAGAGAGTGAATGTACTAGGGGCTGAGTGAGAGGGGTGTATGAGATGGACAGAGAGAAGGAGAGAGGAGATGAGAGAGAAGAAAAGAGAGGAGAGGTGAATCAAAAGGGAGAGGAGAGGAACAATAGAGGGTAGAGAAGAGGGAGTGTACGACTAGAGTAGGAGAGATAGGAATGAAATTGTTAGAGTTATCAGGTTTGACATAGAATATTTTTATAGAAATCGATTAATGGAATAAAAGAATGCAACACCGATAGTAGCAGTGTAATTCTTGTGTCCTGGCATTTGAGATGATGCGTCTATATAGGGTAGAATACCAGGGACACTCGTAGAGCCTTTCTTTCCCTGGAGTCTTTTTCTGGTATGTTATAGTTCTAGCACGGCTTATGGTCATGACAATTTATGCCTAACACACAATTTCTTTAAATTCACCTGTGTCACACATCTGATTGTAGGCAGGACTGACTGGACACCTCTCTTTGAATCAACATGGCTGCAGATAAATGCCTATGATCATAAATATGTTGCTGAGTTACTAGCAAAAGCCTAATTATTAGGTGAAGTGATAGAACCAACTTCCACAACCAACTTGAGTAACTGGGACGAACTGACACAACTTAAAAAAACAACTTATATGGACAGAACAGTGCTGCTCGAATACCTTAGAAACTCAACCCAAGTTACTAACGTACCTAGGCTGTTTCTATATAATAAAGAATTCCTTCTGCAATGGCGCTAGATCTACAATAAATGTGGGAGAGACTGGACAATCCTAAATTTTGATACAGCAAAAGGGATATCGGAAAGAATCCTCATAGAATTGAATAAGTTTGAAGAAGAAATCAAATTGTTAGTACCATTGGAAAACTATAAAGCAAAATTAGAAGAAATTCATAAATAGATGATAGATTTCAAAGAGTTTACAGTTAAAGAACGCATTCGCAGAATGAAAAAAGATCTAGCAAACTTTAGCCATGAAAAGGCCTTCCCGTATTCGAAAGATGGTTTTGTGTTTAGAAACAACCTGGAACAATCAACGGGAAGCAACAAGAAAAGAGTGCGGTTTGATAACACATCATACAATTCAGGAGAAGACACATTTGAAGAGGAAAGAAGAGAAAGAGTATGAGGCTTACTGGAGAGGAGCATCATAAAGAAACAACTTTAGTATTAGGAGAACAGGAGGCCAGAGGAACAGAGATAGAGGGCGCAGAACATATGAGACAAGGCCTTTTCTATAGGACAAGGAACCAGAAGAATGAACTGAGAACAACAAGAAGTGGGAGAGCTTGGTAATGAATCTCTCCAGCTATGAACATAACCCACAAGAGATGCAAGTCCTCGGAAGAGGTCTAGGATATGCCAGTACTAATGTACACAACAAATTTGAGTCCAGAGTCGAATTTTGTCAATTTATGAGAACAATTCACCGAAAGGAATATATCGAGGAAGCCAACTACACAAGCGAAACAAATGAATCAGGACTCAGAAAGTCAACTTTCACCCCTCCTAACAGCTCTTTTTCAGCAGAATCTCGAGTATTCGAAAAGGAAGTACTAGCAGATGTGACTAGGTTAGAACAACAATACAACCAAGGAACTTTCATGAATATCTCCAAACAAGAAACATTAGCAATCAATCAGTTGAAAAACAATCAAGATATCGTAATTCAAAGAGCTGACAAAGCAGGAGCAATTGTCCTCCTGAATAGGACATATTACATACAAGAGTGCCAAAAGACAATTGCAAGATGATCCTACTCCCCACCTCATATCTTTAATCAAAGAAAAAGTACACAAAGCACTTGAGAGAGGATGGATTAGCCGACAAGAGGCAGCGTTTCTCGTGAAAGAGAAACCCAGAATGCCCAAATTTAGCATACTTCCAAAAATGCATTAAAAGGCTAATTAAACCACCAGGAAGACCGATAGTATCAGGCATTAGCTCAGTCACTCTCACAATTTGCAGATGTGTATTTAAGACCATATGTAAAAGAAATGCAATTGTTTGTTCAAGACATGACAGCAATCGAAGGCATGACTTTTGACTGTGAGAATGAAATTCTGATGAGCCTAGATGTGACATCATTGTACACCCTGATTACACAAAATGCCAGCTTAGAAATGATAGAGACAATATTGATGGGAAAAGCAAGGGGGGGAATACTTCCCAACTCATTTATCCTGTTGTGTCTGTCAATGACACTTAAAGAAAGCTACTTTCAATTCCAAGAAACCATATACAAACAAATCCATGGGACTGCAATGGGCGCCACAGGAGCACCTCATGTAGCAAATCTATACGCAGAGATGTTAGAAAAAAATAAACTATTTGCTGACACTAATCCCTACAAGAACAATATTCATTTATGGAAGAGATACATCGACGATGTATTGCTAATATGGATGGGCAACCAGAACACAGCAGAAACATTTGTACCATAGCTGAAGGAGCAAGATCGATACTGGAAATTCACAGTGACCTATAGCGAAGCTCAAGTGCATTTTCTGGGCGTGACAATCTTTCATAAGGCAAGTCATGTATTATGGGTAAAACCATATCACAAGCCAACAGACAAAAATACCCTTCTTAGATTTAACAGTTTTCACCCCAGACATACTAGGAACAACCTGCCCTTCAGGCAATTCCTCAGATTGAGAAGAAACAGCTCCAGTGTACAATTGTTCAAACAAGAAGCGGAACATCTCAAAGAGAAATTACTAAGGCGAGGCTCTCCCAAGAAAATAGTGAAACAAGCCTATAAGAGAGCAACAAATAACAATCAGGAGGCCTTGCTAGAATACAAATGGAAAGAAAAGACAGAAAGGCTAGTTTTCGTTAGCACATTTAGCCACCTCGCTGTTAAGATCAAGAAATCTGTGTTGAAAAACTGGAGGATCTTTAAGAAACATGAATCAAGTCCCAATCCCCCTATGTTTGCATTCAAACGTAGCATAAATCTCAAAGATAGACTTACAATGTATGATATAAGGCTACCAGCCCAAAAAGATAGAACTCTAACTGAAATATGGGGGTTAGAAAACGCCAAAGGGCACACACCGTGTGGCAACTGCAGATGTTTCACATTCACTAAAAGAGGCGTAGAATGCTGCATGGGCCTGATATCACCATGGCAACAAAAGTCTCTAACGTATTACAACACCAAGATGGTGATGTATGCAATCTAGTGCCCATGTAAGCTTCTATATATTCGAAAAACAAAGAGAATGGTACGAACCAGTATTACAGAGCATACGAGCTGCATAAAAAATAAGGTAAAAAAGGCTCCGTTGGTAAAACACTTTAGCGAGAACAACCACAAAGCAGAAGATCTATACTGGACAGTGCTTTACAAACTACCTATATGCAAAGACATGGCAATAGACAAAGAAAAACTATTTAGGAAAGAACAAGCATGTATTTTCCTCACAAAAAGCAACTTAAAAGGGCTCAACGAGAATGTTGTTAATCTAAGAAACATTCCAGCTTGAGGGTTCTATCACCAGAGAAGGGTAGCCTAATCAAAAAGTATTTTACATAGGTTCTTGGGTAAGTAAAGAACCTGTACGTATAAGCTCTGTTTCGAGGAAGAGTAGAGAGTGGAAGGCCTATAAACTTGCAAAGATTACCATTGATTAACAAGTTTCGAAAACGTTTCGAGATAGTACTGGAAGTTCAGAAACACTGGGAAATCTGGAATACATACAATCCAGTCTCCCGCAACCTATTTATCAGCAGGCGGACATGCAAGAATTACAGTTGCTAAACCACAACGGCAGCCAAATAAAAAAATGTTCAAAATACTACACTAGAATGGCGGGGGTGTTTTGAACTAATACATATCAACGAGTTCAGCAAGGGTATACAACGGACTCAAAATAAGATTGTAAAGCATAAGTGAATAAATAAAAAATAGGTTTTGCACAGGAACAGTGGGGCACGTTGAACTAACATATATCAACCAGTTCAAAGACAATAGCGCCCAGTTAAGATTATAAAATAAAAAAAAACAACAAATAAAAATAACAGTCAATGAGAATACAAGTACCATGATGCCTGGCGAGTAATGACGAAGTCAGACGCACTGAGCGTAATGTTACAGGAAATAGGTTACAGGAAGATTACAAAGACAGCCGAGACGAGCTGCGAGAATACAAGATGAGGAGCAAACATACGTTGCATGACCAAACGTTGTTTAAACATGTGCAAGTAAGGCGGGTATGTCTCCACAGGTCACAGCTACATCGTGTTAAATCCTGGTGGGAGAATTACCTCACGGCCACATAAGAACGGGCAAGACATACATAATAAAATCTACTACGTAAGTGAATCAAAGGTTGAGATGTAAATTAGCGATACAGCTCTGTGACATACAGTAATACAAAATAGTTAAGCAGTTACTAAAAACAGCATTACAATGATGTTTACGTATACTTACAGCACAGGAAAGGTCAGCAAGAATCCAACTAAAAGAGTTCCCAGAGGCAGACCATGAGGAAGGTGAGAAGAACCCCTATGTAAGATATATGTTTGAAATATAGCATCTAGGTATCACATAATCTATGTGTTATAATATTAGGAGGGGAATACGTTTTGCAGGCTAAGGTAAACTAGTAGTGAGAGTCGGCGACTAGCAGACATGGTAGAGAGGAGGAACAGTCCGTTTGTCAACAATGGAGACACGTGATTGAATTGTTAAAGCTGTAGAGATTGCCCTTAATATGAAAGAATGTTCGTAGTGTTAGACAGCATGCGAACAATTAATTAGCACTCAGAGACACTTATGTTAAATGTTCTATGTCATACATACAGATGACTCAGCAATACAAGATACATATTTGGTTTAATTACAGCAGGATAAACGAAAAGTTCCAAAGCGGCACTAACTAATAAGCCTGTTAAGTACTCAAAAGAGCACGAACAAGAAACGTAGGCCTGGATCACAGAGGTTGTAGCGACCCAGTCGCAAAGATAGCCATGCAGGAATCCTCAACATCAAACGTTGCAAGGAGAAGGGGCGGAAGCACCTCTGTTGGTTCAAAGCTTATTGACACTAGTCTCATGGAACACAAGAGGCTTCCATCACCTGACAGTACCTAGCGATGTTAATTTGGGAAAATTTGACATCTTATGTCTTCAAGAGACATGGCTCGCAGAAAAACCTTATCTGGATGGCTTTGAACTCTTTATCTCTCCGGCTCAAAAGGCTGAGAAAGGACGACCAACATCGGGCTTGATAACAGCAATATGTATCGGAAGCGAAATACAATTTACAAAAACACTTACCTCAAATTTATTTTTACAAGCGTCACTCTTGCTGTGGCCCCAGTCGGGCTCTTCAGTAGAAGAAGGGGCGGGCGATATATTGATAATAATCAACATATATTGGAACCCTCACGCAACGAGTAATGGGAACTTTTTAACAATGGTAGAGAATATCATTGATGAGGCCTACATAGAACACCAAGCAAAATATATAATCATATGCAGAGATTTAAACGCATCTTGCTTGGAACATCATGGAGGACGAAACAGCTTGAATAAGCTATCCGCAGTAGCTGAGAGAGGAATCTTATGGAAAAAACTGATGGATTCCAGAGAACTTCATAACCTACATTTGCAATTAAATCAAGAAAAAACATGTGTACCGACATGGGAGCACGACGGGTCACACGCAACAATAGGTAATATTTTTGTGTCTAGAGAATTCCTCCCTCTAATGACCACTTTTGAAGCAATAAGAACTAAACACAGTGATCATAATCTGCTGACCACATCGTGGAAAACTCTTAAGAACTTGAAACCCAAAATGACGACTCAAGTCGAAGAATGTAACCGTGGCAGTCGTCTAAGAATAACTGTAAATGCTATCGAAAAGCTGACAAAGAAATATCAATTGAATGGTGAGCCAGGAAAAACAAATAAAGGAGTGCCAACGGTCGATTAGGAACCTTTGCTTATTCCTCACTGCTTAAAAAGAAAAATGTAAGAAACATCTTAACGCCTAACATCCATACATACGATATACTCCTGGTTGAAAAGAGAAGAGAACTGCAGAGGGCCAAGCGTTTGGCCTTTAGTACCAACTGCCAAGAAAACATAGATAAGGCAAAACTTACAGCAAAGCAATGTAAAAATTGGATAATTGGCCACCGATTTAAAATGTATCAACTAGACTCTGAACAAATGCTTCGAGTGGTCTGCAGCCGAAAATCAAGAGAATTTTGGTGCCTGGTAAAATCTATAACAAAAGTTACTAATGACTGCCTACAAAATAACAGAGGTGAGAACACATGGGTGTACCACTTTAAAAAGCTCTTCCAAAAACCTGTTGGGGATACATTTGTCTTCCGAGAGAAGCCATCAACAACCTGGGATGTTCCATATGACGTTGAGACAATTTTGAGGAACATTTCTAAGTTAAACACCTCGAGGGCAACAGGCCCTGATGGTATAACTAAAACTATCCTAAATAATGGGTCAACTTCATTTACGTGGTGTTCAAAAGGGGTGTTCAAACAAAATCAATTCCAAAATCTTGGAAGACGTCAACGGTTGTTCCAATTTTCAAAAAGGGGCAGAAAGACAACTGAAGGAACTACCGCCCGATTGCCTTACTAGATGTCATCGGTAAGGTCTTCGGATCACTAATATTGACCCGCTTTCAATCATGGTCTAGATCAGCTAGCTGTGCTGACCCGTTTCAGGCGGGTTTTGTAAAACATTTGGGAACAACAGCAAACATCATGCTACTAAGCACTTTGAAGGGCAAGATCATGGAAGGAAGCCCAAGGGTGTTCGTGGCTTTCATCGACCTGGTCCAGGCTTTTGACCAGGTCAATCGCAAAACCCTATAGAAAAAATGGCCAGCCTGGAAGTTCCCAAAAGACATTTTGGAGCCCGTACAAGCCCTTTACACCAACACATCGATAAAAGTGGGGCTAAACCAATCGGGTTTATTATCTACAGAAATCCCTACAGCAAGAGGGGTAAAGCACCAATGCCCGCTCGCACCCAGCTTTGTTCAGCTCTTACTTGGGAGACTTTCAGTTCTCTGAGCAGAAGAGAAGATCTTTATCGCCAACAATAGGAGGGACAAAAATAACACGCCTCCTATATGCAGATGATCTGATCCTGTTAGACCAGACAGCAGTCGGTCTTCAGCAACAATTAGACAATTTATCTGCATATATAAAGGAAAACAACTTGGAGATCAACAAAGACAAAACCAAGGTTACGTATTTTGAAAAATCAACTAAGAGAACTGACAAACTGAATTGGTATTTGGATGGAACACAGATTGACAGAGTGAAGGAATTTAAATACCTTGGATTAACACTGAACGGCAACCCAAGAGAAACTTCGATGCAAACTGTCCTTTTGAGAAGACCAAAAAACTATCAGCACAAACAAAGGCAGAGGGTAAGAAATGTGGTTGTTTCTCCATTATACCAATACTACATTTTTATAAGGCGAAAGTTCTTTCTTCTCTGTCTTACGGAGTAGAGGCAATGCCAGGTATCCCTGCGAAAATTTGGCTGAGACTGGAGGGCTATTTTTGCCAACGAGTCTTGGGTCTCGCAACATCCACCCAATGCCTTCCATATGCCAAGAACTGAGTTTGGTGTCACTTCAGGCTAAGATTGAGCGGAACAGCCTGATGTTGTACAGAAAGATACTTCTTCCCACTCGTCCGAAAATCTTTGACACCATCCAGAGTGAACTCATGGGAGGACACAACAGAATGTTGAACTGGGCAATTAGAAATAAAGGAACACTTGAAGTGATTGGCAGCACAGAAGAAGAACTCAAGCAAAATCCAACTAAAGTTAAGAAAAAAATGGAAGAATGGGATTGAATGCAGACACTTGATAAAGCGTCCACCAACAAATTGACAACTAACCTACCAATCAATACAAAAAGGGTAAATCAACTTACAGAATATATGAAGAAATTTCCGAATAGAGCCCTACAGAGCACCTTTTTAAGGGCCCATCTAAATCTTTTGGTGACCAATGAGATCTTGCCAATAAGAGGCTTGTCTACTTCGAATAAATGTCGACAATGTGGAAACCCAGATCAGGTGGAAACAGTGAGACACCTGTTGCTATCTTGTCCGGGCACCAACAAACTTAGGAACACTTATTTGGGCCACCATTTCTCCAACCTCCAGGTTTACAAGGAAGGAGACTGGTGGTCACGTCTGATGAGTGGAGACAAGACGTCACTGATGATCACAGTGGCACTGTTCCTCCAAAAAACATTGGCCTGTAAAAGAGAAAAAGAAAAAGGACAAGTCAGCTGGAAAGGAGGAATGCACAGCTGCTCCCTGTGACTAAAGACATTAATGACATGCAAAGGTGTAGGATATAAAGTTAGTTTATTTGTTTTAATACGGATCAACAATTTCTTTTCATTTCTTTTCTTGTAAGAATATCCTTTTAGTATTTGGGAACGAAGCGAGGGACGTTTCACTGCAGTGGTTAATAAGTTATCTTGTAAAAATTGTAAACAATTGAATCAAGTATTAAAAAAATAAATCATTTAAAAAAAGATCCAAAGTAAAGTAACAAAAGACACAAGAGTGGAAGAGTTTACGCCAAATAAGTCGAATGAATTATGTGAACCTGTAGGAACATGCAAAGATGAATTGTTGTATAATTCTATGAAACACACAGTAGAGAATGTATAGACATATATGACAGACAAGCACCTTAATGTTTGTAGACAAATTAGCCACTGAAGAAGTTCCAGAGATCAATCCTCATGCCAAGAAGGAGCGAAACATGTTGGGCAGGCTGCATTATGTATTAACGTCATAATGGTTTTTAATATAAATGCGATTTATTAAATCATTGTTCGATACTTAGCACTTTAGCACTTTATGAATGAATGTGTATGAATGAATAAATGCCATAGTGTTTACTTGCGTAGCTGTTAGTATTTCTGAGTTGTCTGAAACAGTTGGTGTTTGTATGTGTTTTAAGGCAATTTAGGTAGAATGCACTACAGTTTTGTAAAATAATGTAAGAGTTATCAGACTTGACATAGAATATTTTGTATAGAATTCGATTAATAGAATAAAAGAATACAACACTGATAGTAGCAGTGTAATACTTGTCTCTTGGCATATGAGTTGATGTGTTTATATAGGTTAGCATACCAGGGACACTCATAGAGCCTTCCTTTTCCTGGAGTCATGCTTGGTACCATATAGTCTTTGTATTGTGCCAGTTGGTCTGAGCATCCAAACGTAGCTCCTAGTAGTCTTTTATAGATATGTGCAAAGCTCAATGCATTTGTATCCAATTATCAATAATGACTGTATTCGTCTCGTCTAAAGAAATATATTGTATCTTGAACACCAAAAATATAGTTTAAAATAAATATGACTACAGATATTACTCAGTACACACTGATTCCTTCAATGGTCCTAAACATCGTTAACCATTGCCAATTCTTGCCAACACGTGTTTCGACCACTCTGAGCTTTCTCAAGGAAAATTTCTAACAGTATCGCAAGTACTTTATAATGTCCCAAATGCTATTTTTTAAACATGAGTCATCAACACCTGACTAACCTTGTCAATCAACCAAAAAGAAACATTTCATAACATATGTATCCAATAATACACAAACATTGTGAGGCACAGAAAATGTAATGCAGAGAGCAGTGAGTGTTTCATACCACCTTATTAAATTGCAGTCAATGAATGTTCGTGACATTAGTGTTGAAAAATCAAATAAAACCAGACACATACACATCATCATCTAGAACATAAAGAGAGAAAAAAGAGAAAAGAATCAGCCATTAGACAATTTGTTATTAGTACAACATGCTTCCTTATCCTAACAAAATAAACCATCGCCATCGTATATAATGCATTTAAGCAATCAAGTTTGCTAGTATTCAGAACATGTCAAGTGCCAAGAGAGGTGGAGATATGGAACAACGTTTAAGGTAGCTGGAATCCAAGAAAATATGCAGGTTACGCTGCAAAACTTTGGGACTTAACAAGGAACACGAAATGCATGTGTTCTTGTAATCCTAATATATTTACTGTTTATTAATCTACTGTCATTAAGGAATTGTTCAGTTTAATTTTACAGTTTATTTAAATATTTCCACTTTTCTTGTTTTCAGAAACAGTCTACTTCAATTATTATTAGAATGATGTATGGTACTATATTTGGAAAATTCTGAATGTCTTGCAAATTGGGCTTTTATATCCTATTTCCATAGCCTATTTCAATGCCACTTATCCATGAATAGGAGGTAATGTATTGTGCTGCAGGGATGTGATTTTAAATGGAGCTATTTTGAGAAAGATATAGGAAATTGTATGTAATTTACTTGAAATGCACACAATACAGATCTTGGGGTAAGAGTATTTAGATATAAGTGTTTTGAGTTGAAGACTATGGGCCTCATTACGAGGTGGGCGGTAAGGAGACCGGTTCCGGTAAACCCTTACCTCCGTATTCCGAGGTTCCTTAGCGGGTCCCGCTATGGGCGCCTGGTTTTACCAGGCGCCCTTAGCGGGAGCCGCTAAGGGACCAGGGAGCTAATAACGGGCCTGCTATTAGCGGGCCCGTTATTGGCTCCATCCCCATTCCCATTGAGCCCTATGGGGGCTTGAATGGGAATGGGGAATGGTTCTCGGAATGGGGACTTACCGGGTCCTCCAAGGTTGGGATGACCCGGTAAGTCCCTATTTTGAGAACCCGGACCCGGAATGCGGTAAGGGGGTAGCCATGGTACTAGTAGCACCATGGCTACCTCCTACCTCATAATGAGGCCCTATGTGTTTATTCGTGAAGGTCACTATAGAGGATTAAACCACCATCTTTTCATATGCATCTACAGTATTAGAACTTTGCTTACTATAATAGGTATGAGGTCGATCAATATGTACCTGAGAGTGGGGCATCAATCAAGCAAGGCTGAAGTTTATATCAAGACCTTATGCAAAAGGAGTAGTATGAGATCAGTGGGATAGGAGATGACTTTATGTATGGATATTGTACGGCATCAGTCCATCCTTGCCGGTAGAAAAAGTCAAGAAATGTGTTTAACTTATTTTTATGACATGGCTCTGAAACGTTAAAACTAGAAAAGGGATCCCTGAGATGGGGGCTTTAGTAATACCTATTATTGTATCAGTCTTGGAGTGTTAATGGGTCGAGCATTGGACAGTTAAACAGGTGCTGTCACTTTAAACTGCGCTGGAGTGAATTATATATATTTATTTTCTACGTCAAGGCTTCTAAATGTAGTAACATGAACAACGATCTCTGCCAGCGAGCTCCAGTATTATTAATTTCAATAGATCTGGATTGGTAAATAGGTGAACAATGGGCGCACTAAATAAAGTACTGTGTCTTTAAATCACGCCTCGATCACGTTATCACTTCACCCACAGGTGACGACCCACATAATATACAATTTTCCTATTTAAATGGTTGTCAAAATGGCCACTGCAGAAATTTGTTCATGGACGCCAGACGTAGGCAGGGGCTTTGGAACGAGAAAGGACCCTTTCACTGTGGCTTGAGGTAAGAACCATGGAGAATTTAGTAACATGTATTATAAGTGCAGCATTTTAGATTGTGAGAGGAATAGATATACGATCTCTTTCATCATATTTCAGAAGTAGACTGGGAGCCTGAACTGACAAATGATAACACGATAATTATCAGCTTAACTGGTCAAGGTTGAGGGTAAGCTTATACCGTTGAATATCAAAATAACATACACAAATATATTACATTGATAGCATTTGGAACATAAGAACTTTTCAATTGTCTCTTTTATCACTAAAGGTCAATATCTATTACTGTGCAAGCATTTGTTCTGCACTTTCAGTGGACTAGAAGTCCCAAAAGGGACATTTTAGGTTATTTCTACACAGGTCAGTCGATGTACAACATAGCTTGGAGAGTTTATAAGGAAATGTACGTTTGAATAATATATACAGCAGATTAATTGGGTATTGACAACCGAAATGTCATAGGTTTAACTCATATTACCAGTGGTTGTATCATAACAAATTGAATGGAGGTATCAATCTAAAGGAGTAAATAGTTAACTAAATGAGCCATATGTTCATTTCTGTTTACCACATATACTAAGTACGTCAGGAAACTAGATATTAAGATGATTTAAGTGTTTTTTATTACTTTGATCAGGTTATGAGTAGAACATGAATTATCATTGATTGAGTTGATCATACTTCAATTTGCGAAATAGAATATATAATTTAAAGTACGTGTGAAGACTTAGTCAGATGCCCAACTCTTAGGCACATTATTGCAATGTATGCAAGAGAAGAACAAGTTACTTTCTTTCAATGGGATGGTCCGACGATGTATTCCATAAATATGACAGGTAATCACCACAGCTCTGCTGCTTCGGAAAATGTTCAGCGTCTGTGTCTTGCGTCAATGACGTTGATACGCTGTCCTCGAGGGCCTCCGTCTAGCCGACATCACCGGATGTTATAAGTAGGACGCACAACGCCCGTAGCCTCAGTTATAGGTTTTTCCCAGAACGTGTGGCACCAATCTTCTGCCAGTATGACCACAGAAAGCCTTTCGGAAACGTAAGCTGCAATCGCATAAGAAATTCTGTAGCAGAGCAGGTAGGGAGAGAGCGATATGGAATACGTCGTCGGACCATCCCATTGAAAGAATGTCACCAGGTAAGAAATAACTTGTTCTTCGAGGAGATTGGGTCCTCCAACGTATTCCATATCTATGACAGACTCCCAAAGCAGTACCAATGTATGGAGGAGGGAAAAGAATTTAGAATATAGAAATTTAGAATGCCCAATTAAATTGCAGAGTAAAGGACCGCCTTGCCAAAGGCCAGATCCTGCCGATGGATAGAATCTAGGGAGTAGTGTCTTACAAAAGTATGGACCGAAGCCCATGTGGCTGCTTCACAGATGTTACGAATAGGAACACCCCTCTGCAGGGCAGTAGAGGCAGCCATACCCCTACTAGAATGGGCCCGTAAGCCTACCGGAGGGTCCTTACCCGCCAAGCGGTAACATTCAGAAATTGCCAAGATAATCCATTTAGACAAAGTCTGCTTAGTAACAGCTTGTCCCAAACGCCTTCCAGCGTAACCTATGAAGAGCTGATCGTCCACTCTGACCCGGGACATGGGTGAAATATAGAAACTTAAAGCTCTCCTAGGATCCAACCTATGGAGCCTTTCCTCTTCCTTACCAGGATGCGGAGGAGGATAAAATGCCGGAAGAATGACCTTCTGGCTTCAATGAAATTCCAACACCACTTTCGGAAGAAAGGAAGGACGAACCCTAAGGACAACCCTGTCCTTATGAAACACCGTGAAGGGTGGCTTAACAGAAAGTGCCTGCAACTCACTCACTCTGCGAGCGGAAGAAACCGCAACTAAAAATAGAGTTTTAAGGGTTAACAGTCTCAAAGGACAAGAATGTAAAGGCTCAAATGGAGCACCCATAAGGAATTTTAGAACAAGGTTCAAATCCCAACCGGGCACCTGGAAAGGTGACGGTGGAAACACATTAGTGAGCCCTTTCAGAAACTGAGGAATGAAAGGAATTTTGAAATAAGAACACTCTTCAGACGAGCGCTTAAATATGGACAGCGCCGCCAGGTAACCTTTAATGGTACCCACTTGCAGGCCCTTGTGGGCTAAAGAAAGCAAAAAAGACAACCACAAGAATCTCACATGAAAAAGGATCCACATTCTTAACCCTGCACCAGTCGCAGAACTTTCTCCAACGGCAACAGTACAGGGACTTTTGTTGCAGGCCGTCTGGCCGAAAGCAACACCTCCATCACATCTTCAGGGAGGTCCCAATTCTTATACCTCAACCTTTCAGAAGCCAAGCGTGAAGGTTGAAGGATCTGACCTCTGGATGGAGAACGAGACCCCCCTCTCGTGAGAGCAGATCGTCTCGGTAGGGAAGACGGCGTGGAGGGCAGATGGACAAGTCGAGAAGGTCCGGGTACCACATTCTCCGGGCCCATGCCGGAGCAAAGAGGACCATCCGGGAACCGAACCTCCGTAACCTCCGCAGCACTTGTGGGATGACGAGGACTGGAGGAAACACGTACAGTAGTGGGAAGGACCACTCCACCACAAACGTGTCCCCTAAGGCTCCTCTTGGAGGAAATTCCCTCGAGCAAAAGCTTTTGCACTTCCAGTTGACACTGGAGGTGAGGAGATCCACTTGTGGGGTTTCCCAAAGGGCGAAGATCTCCAGGAGAATCTCCTCAGCCAGCTCCCACTCGTGAGAGATCGCGCTCTGCCTGCTCAGAGTATCCACCGTCTCGTTTTCGTCTCCGGCCAGATGAACTGCCGAGATCGAAATTTCCTGCTGGATGGCCCAGAACCAGAGCTGCATCGCCTCACTGCACAGAGGAAGTGACCCTGCCCCCCCTTTCTGTTGAGGTAGTGCATGGCCACTGTGTTGTCCGTCAGAAGCAGGACATTCTTCCCTCGCACAGTCAGCAGAAAAGCCTTCAGGGCAAGCCTGACGGCCCTCAGCTCCAATAGATTGATATGGAGTCTGGACTCCGACGGAGACCAACGACCACTGACTGTCAACTCATTGGCATGAGCTCCCCATCCCGTGAGGGATGCGTCTGTCACGATCGTCACCTCCGGCCAGGGTAGCCAAAATGGAGCCCCCTTCATCAGATTGCCTTCGACGGCCCCCCACAGAAGGTCCTGGGCGACCGAGGGCGGCACCTGAACGGGGTCCGACATCCTTCCGGAGGACTGTGACCACTGCATCTTGAGAGCCCATTGCAGAGATATCATCCACAACCTGACCTCTGGCACCAGAAGAATGCAGGATGCCATGAGGCCGAGCAACCTCATGAACTCGAACGCCGGGAGACTCTGGGCATGTTGAAACTTGTGCACCATCTGCAGAATGTGATGAGCCCTCACCTGGGGAGGGAAACACTGCCCCAGGGATGTGTCGAGCACTGCTCCGATGTACTGGAGCCGCTGAGTTGGCGTCAAGTGGGACTTCTCTAATTTGAGGGAGAAGCCCAGCCTGTGAAGGGAGTGGCAGGTGACTGACAGATGATCCAGGACTTGCTCGGGAGAGCGCGCCCTGATCAACCAATCGTCCAGATAGGGTTAGACATGAATCCCCCCTTTCCTGAGATACGCTGCCACCACCACCATGAGCTTGGTGAAAACCCTCGGGCGGAGGTCAATCCGAACGGCAGGACCCGAAACTGAAAATGCGAGTCGTCAACCGCGAACCTCAGGTACGTCTTGTGCTTGGAATGGATCGGCACATGAAAGCAAGCGTCCTTGAGGTAGAGAGACACCAATCAGTCCTGAAGTTGAAGGGCCTGGAGGACTTGAGAGTAACCATCTTGAACTTGTCCTTCCTGAGGAGCTTGTTCGAACCACGCAAGTCCATGATGGGTCTCAATCCCCCGTCTTTCTTCGAAATCAAAAAATAAGGGTAATACCATCCCTTGTTCCTCTCCGCTACAGGCACCAGTTCTATGGCGCCTTTCTCCAGCAGGGATTTGATTTCCTGCGCAAGGAGCAAATCCGGACTCTTCAAAGAGAGATCCCCTGGTGGATTGTCGTGAGGCCTCTGCCGGAAAGGAAGACAGTGTCCGTGGGCTATGATCTCCAGAACCCACACATCTGAAGTAATGGCACGCCATTCTACAAGATGCTGCGCCAGCCTTCCCCCAACCGGCGAACCATGGGACATGGCCTCATGACTGAGCTGAAGCGGCTGCGGCAGTGCCTGAGGGTAAAGAGGCAACTGCCCGAGCGGCTCTGGCACCTCGAGTACATTGTTTTCCAACTCTGGCACTCCTACGGTGGCCCCTTTGACTTTTAGCCCCTATCGATCTACCAAAGGAAGAGTAGTACCGAAAGGAACCTCCACTCCATTGCTGTCCCCTAGGACGAAAAGGTGGAGGTTGGAAAAATGCAGCGCTCAACGACTTCGCTGCAGCTTTGGAGGTTTGCAACCTCTCAAGGCTCTCGTCAGCCTTGCTGCCAAAAAGATATTCACCATCAAAGGGCATGTAGAGAAGCCCGGCTTGCACATCAGGAGCAAACCCGACTTCCGCAACCACGCAAATCTGCGCATTACGGTGCTCGCCGCCATCGACCGGCTGACACAATCTGCCACGTCCAGACCCGACTGAACGGATTCACACATGGCATCCTTGCCATCCTGAACAAGAGCAAGAAAGCCATCCCGTTCCTCCCCTTCGGGAATATCTTCAGCCGCCAAAGAGACACAATTCCACAGAGTATGAGTGAAACGGGCTAAGGGACACACAGAGTTGGATGCCTGTAAAGCCATACCCCCTGAAGAAAACACTTTCTTCGCCCAGCCATCAAAACGTTTGTCGTCCCTATCAGGAAAGATGGTAGGGTACGACACCTGTTTTGCCGGGCCTGTAGCCGCCTGCACCACCCAACTCTCCGGAGTGGTGTGCGTAGTCAAGTAACTGGGGTCGCTACTGGCAGGACTTGCTCACTGCCGGGAAACTCTCCGGAGCAGTCCAAGCCGCAGCCACCCTTCTTTGCAAGGCCATATGGAATGGCAGTACCGGGTCAGTTGGTGGACCTTGGTCCAAGATGTCTGTCAGGTGATCCTGCAGAAAATCTCCTGGTGCCGCAGACCACCCCAAGTATTCAGTGACTCTCGAAATGAGGTGCCGGTACGAGGATTCAGCATGTGCACCCGGCTCAGGCCTGCCAAACTCAACCTCTAGGGGGGTGTCCAGACCACTGGCGTCGTGCAAAGACTGACGCAGGTCTTCTAACTGGCTATGACCAGATAATAGGTCATCAGGAACCTCCTCAGGAACCATACCATCATCAGACCCTTCATCCACCTCAGAAATATAGTCAAGAGGCTGGAATAAATCCCTGGATGAGGGCACGTGTTTGGACTTGGCCAGAGCCTTCCTCGGGGTTTCCACCAGTCTCCGGGGAACCTCTGAGAAATCGTCCTCGAAAGGCATTGAGGGTGTCGACGGAATCAGCGTCGACATTGAGCGTGGCGCCGATGGCTCAGAGCGTGTCCTTCGACAGCCTCGGCGCCGATGGCTTCCTCGGAGGCGGAGCCTCGAGAGAGTCCTTCGCTGGTCTCGGCACTGAATGCGTCGATGTCTTCTTCGAAGACCTCACAGGCTCCGATAGTCTCGATGGCGTCGAGGACCGGGACCTGGAGCTGGCATGGCTAGAGCAATCCACCTTGTCAGACCGGGGCCTCGAAGGTTGCCAGTGATTGCAAAGACCGCTCCAGCCCGAAGGCGTGTGAACAGTGTCTCTAGTACGTTCCCTGCCGGCGTCTTTCGACGACGCGGGCGGAACAGAGCCCTGCGACTGAAAAATCACCATCATCTCCTTACGGATTGAATCCCATTCCGCAGGAGTGGAATGCTTGGTTGGACAAGCAACCCGCCGACGGGCAGAGTCCCCGGACGAGGTCGGGGAAGGCGACCGATGACAGCGCTTCCGTGAGTGCCTCGAAGAGGCATAGGAATGGCAGGACCTACTCCGGGATCGAGACCCCCTGGATTTACGCCGACGATGCAGAGAGTCGCCCCTCGAATCATCAGTCAAAAGCCCAGTGGATTTCGACTTCCGGGGCTTGGACACCTTACCAACAGAAAGCTTCTTCTTACGCTCCCGCAAGGCCTTCGAAGTTAACGACTGGCAATCGTCACGTTCGTCCGTGGCATGGTCCTCACCGAGGTATGAGAGGCAGGCGTTGTGCGGGTCCGTCAGCGACATCTTGGAACCGCAGTCCCGACACTTCTTGAAACCCGGCCGCGGGGTAGAAGAAGACAAAGACATCATGAAAATCTTCACAAACAAACTGGTTCGAAGAACCGTTAGAACAACTCAGAAGAACCGGGGCACGGCGAGATCTCCGAATCGAACACGTTCGCAGAAAAAACTGAACTGAGGCGACGGGTGTCGTGCATCCTACTTATAAAATCCGGTGACGTTGGCTCGACGGAGGCCATTGAGGACAGCGTATCGACGTCATCGACGCAGACGCCGAAACTTTTCCGAAGCAGCACAGCTGTGGTGATTACCTGTCATAGATATGGAATACGTCGGAGGACCCAATCCCCTCGAATAGGGGTTACAGCTTGAAATGTATGGAGCCCCCCCGAATATTTGTATGTATATAATTAATGGGGGGGATAAAAAGAGGCTGTTTAACCTTTACAATCATAAATTCAGAATGCTTACATGCATTATATGCGATGACAATGGTTTATTTTGTTAGGATAAGGAAGCATATTGTACTGATAACACATTGTCTAATGGCAGATTCTTTTCTCTTTTATCTCCCTTTATGTTCTTGATGATGATGTGTGTGTGTCTGGTTTTAAATCATTTTTCAACATTAACGTCACAAACGTTCATTGACTGTGTGATTTAATAATGTGGTATGACAAACTCACTGCTCTCTGCATTACATTTTCTCTGCCTCACAATAATGTTTGGGTATCATTGGATACATATGTTATGAAATGTTTCCTTTTGGTTTTGGTTGACTGACAAAGTTAGTCAGGTGTTGATAACTCATGTTTAAAATATCAATTATTTGGGACAGAATCAAGTACTTGGGATGCTGTTAGAACTTTACCTTGAGAAAGACCAGAGTGGTCGAAACACGTGTTGGCAAGAGATAGCAAGAATTGGCACTTTGGTAATGGGTAAAGATGTTTAGGACCAGTGAATGAATCAGTGTGTACTGAGTAATAATTGTAGTCATATTTACTTTAAAATATATTTTTAGTGTTCAAGATACAATATTTTTAGACCAGATGACTTTAGTCATTATTGATAATTGAAATGAGCGCTTTGAGCTTTGCACATATGTATAAACGTTTACGCTTTTATAGCCTATATGGTGCAAAGCTCTGCAGCTGTACTTTCTAAACGTGATTCGAGAACATTTTTAACCTAAGCGCCCTAAGAACCTGGTTAAGACCTCCAACCTCTAGTTAGCTCCTAGTAGTGTGTGATGGCAAGCTAACCAGGTTCTTTTAGGCTAGAAGCATGAGCTAGGTAGCTCCCAGCAATTTGGAACCCTGTACTTTGTCTCCTCTGGTCAAAAGTGTACATGCATCTAATGAGGGTCTGGGGGATAATCTACATTATATTTGATACCATGTGATGCGAGAGAAGCCAAGAGGTTGGGTCTAAGTTGCAATATCTCCAGAAGTTTGATTTAGGGATCTTGTGTTCTCTCTGCAGGGCCTCTAAATCCCAAAATGCTCTATCCTCACAAAATGTTGCTTTGTATGTTGATACCTCGATTTCCCACTCTGGCGAATAGATCATCTTATTCTCTATTACTTAACTAATATTTACCAAGGCTAAGGGCAGTCCAAAGAGTTCTGGGGCCAGTCGCCTGAATTATGAGACAAAGTCAAAGATGAGGACGCATAAGGAGGGATCAGGGTCCATAACTCCAGATACACCAGCAGTCATGCCATTATCACTATTAGCACCTTCTGGGCCATGAGACACCTGTTCAGAACGCATAATAAACAGGGCGGTATATACATTTGTTAATTGCCACTAACAAAAATCAGACAGCAGCAACTGGGTATAGCAGTTTCATTTGTATTTCTATTACAGGTGTGGCAACATTTATTTATTTCAAACATATAGAGCGCAGCGTTCGTCCAAAGATGAGTCTTCAGGGATCTCCTGAAGGACATGTAGTTGTCCATCCTCCAGAGGGCTAGAGGAAGCAAATTCAACAAAACAGCTGCTTTGATGGAAAAAGGCCTACCACCAACCTGAGTTAGCCTAAAGCGGGGGACTGTTGTGACTGACTTTCCTGCCCTGTCCCTGTTTTCCTGAATGTATGGGGTGTGCATGCTAGATACGATGTCATGAATGGAATGCTAAGAGAGTGGGCCTCATTATGAGTAGGACGGTAAAAGCGGGTTCATTACCGGCATGCGGAATGAGCGGGTCCGTGCTCGTATGAACCCGCTTATAGCGGGTGATTACGAGTGCGCGAGCACGCGCGTTCCCCCATGCCGGTAATGGCAATACCGCCATGCTGCTAAAGGCCCTCCAACCCCCCTATACCGGCATTGCGTGAACCGCCGATAGCGGTACCGTCTCATACCAACCCCTAAATACCGGCACGGTAATACCACCATGGTAATACCGTGTTCGCAAAAAACTGACCCGGAAATTACGTCATCGCGCAGGAATGGGAAATAGGCTGGCGGCCATCTTTAAAAACACAATCCATTGCCATCCTCCCTAACCACCAGTCGATACTCGGAGAGCACAGTGGAAATCCATAGAGAATGTCAAAGGCTACCAGAAAGACCACCCTCCGGCTGCGTAAACAGCGTTACTCAGACGCAGAGATCACCATGTTAGCGGACACTCTTGCTGCACATGCACACACAATACAATCCCACGACAAGAAGCGGGAGGTGCAGCAACAAAAGAGGCAAATCTGGCAGGAGGTAGCCCGCAAGGTATCAGCCGTAGGTACCACCCCGCGCAGTGTGAGGGACTGCAGGAAGCGGTGGGATGACCTCCGGTTGAGGGTACGCAATATCATGGCCAGCAATCGGAGGGAGGCCATGGCCACAGGCGGGGGTGCCCACCCCCCTGCCAAATTGATGCCCTGGGTGGAGACGGCCAGCAGATTCATCAGTCCTGAGTCCATCGAGGGATTATGCGAGATGGAGACGGGTGCGGCATCAACCGCGGAAGGAGGTGAGTGACCCTGCAGATCCCTGTGGGGAGACCATGACGTAGCACAAGTGAAGTGGTAGAGAGTCTAGGCAAGGCAATACATGTCCCAACTCCCACATGACCATATCCAAATACAGATGGCGGGCCAAACGCTGCCACACTGAAATGCATGCTGAGTGCCAATTCCCATAACCAACACACAGCCAACACACCTGGAGCTTGCCCATGTGATACATCACACAAACCCAAAATCAACGGCATGCCACCTGCCATGCAGTGAATGCTAACATGCCCCCTCTGAATACCCTGCGTGACACACCTGTAAGACATGAAAGCATGATCAAATGAATAATGAACAGCACCATCTCATGCCTCTGCCATGTCACACCATCACTGATGCCCGACATCTCTTCTACCCACCCAGGCACTGATGAGGAAGAAGCAACCCAGGAGACAACTGATAGGGCATCCACCTCACACTCTAAGAAGAGATCAACCACCACCACCACCTCCGCTGGAGGCAAGCAGGCCACACCCACACCTGTCCAAGGGGAGTCCCTGGAATCACCCGCCTCCACTGGGGTAGAACTTGATGCCAGTGTGGAGCCTGAGGGAGACAGCGAGGTGACATGCCCGGCCACACCGGGCTCAGTGCCCACCCCCTCGCCCCAACACCTGCAGTCACCCACCTGCAGTGAAGCTGATCCCTGCCTCCGTGACTGTGACCTACCCACCTCTGAGGAGTACAGTCCAGAAAATGCCATCCACGTGACTGCACAACCCACCACTCCAGCCCCCTCCAGAACCCTGGAGACACGATTGTCGATGGTGGAGGCCCAACAGGAGGCCATGTTAGACCTACTCCGCCAGTACATAGCGGACGGGGAGGAAACCAGACGGGGTATTGCCACAGCAATTGCGGGGACCACAGCGGCCATCGAAGCCAACACAGCCGCTATCAATGCACCTGCTCGGCTAATGAGGGACTGCCTGGGGGTGGTGACACAGGTCCTGACTTCAATGCTGCTTCATATGCAGTGGCCACGGCTTGCAGGAGGTGTGGAACCTGCCAGCGAATCACCTACTACCTCCACACAAGCTTCATCTGTCCCCACCAGGCCAGTGCGCCACACACGTAGGAGTGCAAGGCACACTGAAATGCCAGCTCTGGACAGGAAGAGGTCCCGGAAGTAGTGTGGGGGGACAATGGTAGTGGGACACAAGGGTGGGGGTGAAGGGGTGCATCTTGTGGAGTCTATTGGGGGTGTTGGTGTTTGTTGGGGGGTCTGGGAGTTTGTTCGGGGGGTTTGGGAGTTTGTTGAGGGGGTCTAGGAGGGGGGAGTGGGCACATTTTTGCTTTTGTAAATAATACACACGTTGTGATTAGAAAAATCCATGGCTGGACATTGTTATTTTCGTGTGCATCCATTTAATGTGTTACGGTGTTCAGTGCCCAACTCCCAATATTCCCTGTGTGCATGTCCACATTGGCCCAGTGTCTGACTGACACATGTCTTTCATAGTCCCTGTGTTTCAGAAGTATTTGTGAATTAGTGCTTGGCGTACAGCATGGCCATCCCGTGCATCACGTACTGGCAGGGGGGCTACTTCACCTCTGTCTCCATCCTCATCATCCTCACCCGCGCCATGCATGTCAATGTCAGGTGGCAGTGGTACATTTCTCCGGACGCACATGTTGTGCAGCATGACACAGGCCATGGTGATCTTTGCCACCTTCTCAGGCCTATATAGGAGTGCCCCACCAGACCTGCTGAGGCAGTGGAACCGCGCCTTCAACAGGCCAAAGGTCTGCTCAATCACAACACGGGTACGGGTGTGCACACGATTGTACTCCTCCTCATGGCTGTTCTGCGGGTTCTGCACAGGGGTGAGTAACCACGGCCTCAAGGGATATCCTCCATCACCTGCAAGCAGACACAAATAGGCGTGTGTCACTCTGAACTGCCCCCTTCAGGGAGCAAAGTCATGGCGGCAGCTATTTGGTGTGGGCATGCACATGCCCCTGTACGCATGCAAAGATGTTACCTAGATGCAATCTATACTGTCATGAGATGTGGTAGTCTGGATGGCGTTCAATAGATGATGCAAAGTGTAATCATGCATGCTGAGGCAGATGTGCAGTGCTATTGCAACAATGTTTAGCCCCCAATGCATGCTGTTCATTCTCCACTATGCATGGTCACACTGACCACATTGCCACAGTTGCCATCCTGTTCATTCATGCATTGCTTGCCATCACTATGGTGGCCTGGTTGTGCCTCTTACTTGTTGACATCGATATGCATTATTTGTGATATGTGGCCCAGTGATGTGTCATGTTCCGTTTGAATGGTTCAGGTCAGGAGTGTTTAGCTCTGCATGCATTCTCCAATCACCGTCTATTGCCACCCAGGTGCAGCATTCCCCCCCCCTTTCCCACCCAGGTGCAGCATTCCCCCCTTTCCCACCCAGGTGCAGTATCCCCCCCCTTTCCCACCCAGGTGCAGTATTCCCCCCTTATGCATCCCCACACATCAGTGCCCCAAAGCACTGCCATAGGACGGTTGTGCAACTCACCAAGCAGCCAGGCACGTGGTCCAGCATGTCGCTCCATGTGATGGGGTAGCGTGGAGTTACGCAGTACCATGGCATCATGTGTTGATCCAGTAAATCGGGCACAGCAATGTGTGATCTTGCTGGAGTCACATACCATTTGCACATTGATGGAGTGGTATTGCTTGCGATTGCGGTACACCGCCTCTATGGCATGGGGGACTACCAATTCCACATGGGTGAAGTCGAGTGCACTGACACAATTGGGCATGCCTGCCAGTGCATGGAAGCTTACTTTGGTGTCTGCTATCTCCTGGCCAGTCTGTGGTAGGGATATGTGGGTGATGGCGTGCTTCAGGAGGGTATCCAGCACTTGGTTCAACATGCGTGAAAATAGTGGCTATGAAATGCCATGCAGCTGGCCCACTGTGTGTTGGTAGGTGCCTGTGACCAGGAAGTGTAGCACAGACACCACCTTTAGTAGCGGGGGGATGGCAGTGCGTATTTCTATGAGGCTGGCAATGTCGTTGTGTATCATGTCCACTATGGTGGTGATGGTGTCACGGTCCAACCGTTACAGGGTGTGGATCTTCTCAGGGGTTAGGTTGAAAGGGCTGGGTCTGGTGCGAGCGATTTGTGGTTGCCTACGAGGCACTGCTGCCTGCGCTGGTGGTAATTGCTGGACCTGTCTCACCCTCCTTCTCCTCCTGCGTCTCCTCTGTGCTGCCTGTTGTTGCTGCTGTAGTTGTTGTTGTTGCTGTAGTTGTAGCAGTATGGGCATGTCCTCCAGCGCCATGATTGCAACAGCTAGTGGTAGCATTTTGGTGTTGGAAGGGGTGTGGTGTGTGGGTGTGCTCATTTTATACTGGCCCAGCCTCCATTGACTGCACCTGTGGGGATTGTGTGCATCTGTGGCAGTTGCCTTGTATCCTGTTTGCTGTTTGCGGGTGGTCCGCTATGCCTGTATGGCCGGCATCGTGCAGCCCATGATTACCGGCTTCGCGATGCCGGTATTTGCATGTCTGCGTGGGTTGGGATTTCCCCCTATTACCGGCATGCCGGTATGTGCTCCCTGAAGGGGAGCGTGCACGCGCCTATGCCGCTGTTAGCGACACCGTTATTTAGGGGGCCGCTAATACCGGGTTTGCGGGTCGGAATACAACAGAGCGGTAAACGATGCCAGTATTACCATACCGGCATCGTTTTTGCCTTACTGCCAACCTCATAATGAGGCCCAGTGACTGGAATGTTGAGTTTGAAGGTGATTCCACCTAGGGCAGCTGGAAGATGTAGGTGGTGGGATCCACTGGGCTCCCCACTGTATTTCCCCATCTCCTTAATGTACCTGATGTAACCTGCTGATCTATGTTCCCTGATTAAAGTAACTTGATGAATACCTGCGGCCTACCAGAGTATCCTTTTACTTGTGAACATAACAACTGGTTACAAGCTGGTCTTTGATGAGAACCCAGGACAACCCAGAAAAAGACGGGTACCTGTGTGTATGTGTCCCAGAGAGGAGAAAGGAGAGTACTGCAGGGGGTACAGCATGGGAAATAAAGCTTTAAAAGTAAAAGAAAGGGGGCCCACTGACCGCCGCCAAAGATGAGTCCCCACCACACAGGGCAAGTAAGGGCGCCAAAGACTGTTTTGTTACCACCCAGGACAAGTAGGGCACCAGAGACTGTTTTGTGAGCACCCAGGGCAAGCGAGGGGGTCAGAGACTGTTTCATAACCATCCAGCGCAAGTTAAGCTGGCAGGATCCTTTTTTGGAGCACTCAGGGGGAGCAAAAGAGGCGCAGAATTTGTCTAAAGGTGTGGTAATTCGTCAGCCTGAGCGCCTGGGGATAAATGGTTAGAGGACACCCTGAATGATGTCAGCTTAGCGATGCTGGAGCGAGGTTCAGAGGAGCCACCCAATGGTGTAGTGACACTGTCAGCAGGAGACTACATCTTGAGAGTTGTAAAGCGCTGACAGAATCATGCCTCAGTGTAAAACGCTACTGCACTGTCTGGAGAGTGCTGTCCCGTGTGATCCGCCTGTGCGCTATGTTGTCAAGAGGAACAAGTAAAGAGGGTAATGCCCTACCAGCCTGAGGCCCTGGTGGCCGGCTGCAGTGACGGTTGGTTTCTCAGAGCTCCGTGCGGCTCTACATCCACTGTGACAATGGTGACGTTAGCAGCACTGCTGCGCTGGGGGAGCTAGCGTCCACCTGGAATGTTGATGCAGTCTGCGCTCTGCTACCATGAGTTTTCCAAGTAAAGCACCCTCTTGCGAGACACAGCGTCACACGGAAGTAATGGAGCTTTGATTCGTGTGAAAGCCTAGAGGTGGATCAATAGAACTAATGTGTCCCACGTGGGTTGAGAAGAGGTCACCGGGAAAACCATTAATCGTAATGTTTGAAACAGTTCCAGTGGTCTCAACAAGCGCGGTTTATGGGAAGTGTTCAATCGTGTCAATGGTGTGCTGTTTTCAGGTTTAGCCGCTCTTAGTGCGGCGGTTGTTTCCACAAAGTTCATGGGCACGAATGTTCCATGGGAACAATATTATGGCATGTTGTTGGAATGTTACATGCATTAGACCTATGTTTTGGAGGACTTGCAGCTTAGTGGATGCAATCTCACATATAAAGTGTTAGCTGGGTCGTTAAGTGATATTGTAATGCTGACACGTTGTGATGTATAGTATGAATATTCCTGGGAGTTAGAACAATTGCTAGGGGTAATTTTGGGAAGGTTGATGGGGGGTGCTGTTTGACATACTAGTTTAACATTTTGAGGATTTGCAGCATGTTCAGGTTGCGCCCTCAGCAACATAGACTTTTAGGTTGGTCAATTACAAATGCATGCGTGCGCATCAGCGTTAGTACTTAAAATTAGTTTTTAGTGGTTTTGCAGCAATTTTAGGTGGGTATAATCACCACATGGACGTTTAGTACAGCATGTTTAGTACTGTTATGTGTAACAGTGAGATGGGATCGCCATGGGAAGTGGATGGCATTCATTCATTTGAGGTTTTGACATTTGGTGTGGGTTGGGCCCTGCCCACACCCCGTTTGTCTGTAGAATGTTGCAGTTGTATGGTAACGCACCAGAATTTTTGTTGAAGTATCCAATGGAATGCGCGACTGCAGCACTTGCTGGATGGTGCGAGTGGTGGTGGATGCATGGTTAGCATGAACTGATGTGTGTTTCATGTGTGCTTCATGTGTGGTTTAGTGACCAGTGGGAAAAGATCACCACCTGTGGTTTGCTGGTCGAGAATGGTTCCTGTTGTAGTTCCGGCATCCTGTGGTGGAGCTTGCCATCGGATCGAGGGCTTCTCTGTGGTTGATCTTATCTTTCGGTGGGGTTTGTGTGGATCTGTGCAGATGTGATACTAGGCATCCATGGTTGTTTTGCCAGTGCCCCACCTAGGATTAGCATAGTTTCATTCTAGTCCTGTTTTTGGTCTACCGGAATCATCCTGGATTAACCTTCAGATGATTGTGGGGGCTGAGCAATTTTCAACACCCTTTGTGCCAGTGTTCAGCTGGTCCTGTTGTGGGCAGCCTTCTTAGTTGGAGTTTGGCGTTGGAGGCTCAGGGTGTCTGGCCAACACTCTGGGGTTGGTTTAATTAGAAGTTTGTTGACCATGTTGAATTCTGCTGTGCAGGTCAGTTGCCGGTGTGTGTGTGTTTCAGGTGAGAATGTTGTCATGGGTGTTGTTGTCAAGTATGTATCTGGCCCATGAGACGCCTGGTTAGAATGGTCTGTTAGGATAGTTAGTCCTGTTTCTTGTAGTGGTGTAGCGGGTCACGTGCAAGCCCATATAGGGGCAGTTTGTACTTGGGGTGGCAGCCCTGAGGTTCGCCAGTGGCAGTAGTCGACGGGAGGTGTCAGTGTTTCTTCATGATGGTTTGAATTTTAACGGTGTTGGCCCAATGTGGGGCAGGCAATGCTCCAGTGTGCCAGACTGGTGACCCGCCAGTGGCAGTAGTGGGTAGAAGGTGCTTGAGTGATTGGGCCTCATTACAAGCTTGCCGGTAAACAAATTGGAATTACCGGCATGCCGGTACTACCATGTCCGTGTGCACTGCTGCCGGAATCAACGGTTTATTCCGTGTCAGCGTGCACGTGCATTCCGGCATGCTAGAAACGGTAGCACCAGCATGCCGGTAACACAACCAAACAGCCCCAAAAAAAACATACCGGCAGCCTCACTGACGCTAACTCCGATTCCGGATCCGCGCTCATTGATCTACAGCACCGGTGTTACTGGTAGCGGTATTACTACGACTGGAAATAACGTGATCATCAGAACAGGAAATGTACCGGCGGCCATTAACAAAACACAATCCATTGCAATCCGCAGTGCACAGCAGTCAGAGCCATATCCAGAGCACTGAAAAACTTCCCCAGACATGGCCTCAAGGCAACCTGGTGCACGGAGGCGCAAGCCGTGATTCAGTGAAGCTGGCCTGAACATGTTGGCAGACACGTCGGTGGAGAACTCGGAGGAAGTCTTCTGCAGTGACCTATGGCGGCAAACCTAATTAAGGAGGAAGGCCATCTGGGAGGAGGTCGCATGGAAGGTGTCAGCGGTGGGGACACTCCCCAGAACAGTTAGGGACTGCCAAAAGAGGTGGGATGATCTACGTCTCTGGGTGCGGAACCTCCTTGCCGCACAACGCGCCCAGGGCACTGTCACAGGAGGGGGATCAGCATCACCAATCAAACACCAGGCCTGGAAGAAAACCTGCAGCAGCATTATACACCTGGAGGCGATCGAGGGAGTTGTAGATGCGGATGCTGGAGATGTTGCATCTGATGAGGCTGGTGAGTCCCCGAAAGCCCAACGTCATATCACAACTTGTAGCCCCAATGCTAATGAGTAAGCCAACATGTCAAGTATGTCGTACCCAAGGCCAGTATAGCCCTGCTGGCAGTCCACACACCGTCAACCTTGTTGCACACATTCGCATTGAACCTGCCTGCAACCCACACCCATACACCACTCCGATATCACACAGGTCCCCTCTATTGCCCACGCAAGTTGCACCTGCAGGCACTCGGGCAGTGCACAACTGCTGTTGTCACCGCCGTGCTACGGCATGCCCAAAGTCACGTCAGTATCAAGGACCCCCACCACCAGCAGATGAGAAGATGCACACATCAATGATACATGTGGCCCACTTGTCCCACCCACCATGTCCCATCCGCTAAATCACTATCAACGCAGCAACTGCCGTAGGCAGCAGACACATGTGTAACACATCTGTGTCTCAATCAGACAACCCCATGTCATACAACTTGTGTGGCACACCCATAACACCCAAAACAGAAAACACCAGTACCCCAGGCAACAGCCACTGCACACACCATGTACGCACACCGCACATGCACCCACACAGCATCCCCGAGACATGCATGTGTGCACCATGCCATGGCCACCACCATGGTACTTAAGTCTGATGAATCCACACCCATCACTGATGCCCTGCCTTTCTGACTCACACAGGTACCTCATCTGGCAATGAGGCAGAGCAGCCGATCAAATTGAGGGACACCAGGACACGGCGCAGCTGGCCAACCACCACCTCCTCCCAAGATTCCAGTGCATCCCCAGCAGACAGGAGCAGGAAACTACTCCTGCCGCCCAGCCACCACGCCAACAGGAGGCACCTGTGGCCCAGCCACCCCCCCAACAGGAGGCACCTGTGGCCCAGTCACCGCCACAACAGGAGGCATCTGTGGCCCAGCCACCACCCTAACAGGAGGCACCTGTGGCCCAGCCAGCATCCCAACAGGAGGCACCTGTGGCCCAGCCACCACCCCAACAAGTGGAACCTGCACCCTTTACGCAAGGGGGTTTACCCGACGACATTGGGGAAGAAGGTGGGGCAGATAATCTATCCAGCGACCACAGCTATGCGGAATCCATTTCGGTATTGGTGCAGGCACTTGCTGACCAACATCACATGCCCTTGCCACTGGCACCATCCACCAGTACCACTCCAGCAAGTTCCCTACCAAGCAGCCCAAGGCGCAGATCTGAGCGGCTGACTCGCCCTGCAGAAGGACGCACCCCTCAGCCTAAGAGGGAGGGTAAATAGGACACCATTGGGTATGTGTGGGGAGGGATAGTTTGGGTGGGGTTGTGGGAGGGATAGTTGGGGAGGGGGTGTGGGGAGGGATAGTTGGGTGGGATGGTAGAGGGAGTTAAGGCCTTTTTCACTTTTAAATATTTACAATCACAATATATTTGGTGTTGTCAAAAGAATCCATGACTGGATATTGATCTTTCATTGTGAGTGCATTTATTCAAGTACAGTGCCCAGTGTGCTCAATGCCCTGGGCTGTGTGTATAACAGGTGCTCAAAAGTAGTGATCAATAAGTTGCCCATGTCTGGCACGTCCATCCCTGCCCTCGCAGCGTTGACCAATGGCCTCATCATCATCAGTGTCCTCAGCATCCTCTTGTGGCAGCATGTACATGTTGGGGGGCACGCGGAGGTTGCGCCTGATGAACATGTTGTGCAACATGGCACATGCAAGCACAATATTAAAAACCTTTTCAGGATTGTACATCAGCGCGCCACCAGATCTGCTGAGGCAGCGGAACCTGTCCTTCAACAGGCCGAAAGTCTGCTCAATGGTGCAACGAGTACGAACATGGGCACGGTTGTATGCCTGTTCGTGGATGGTGTGTGGCTGCCTGACAGGGTCAATAGCCATGGTCTCAGGGGATACCCAGCATCACCTGCAAGGGAGCAACAGAAAGTGTACATGTAAATTTCCTGGTTATAACAAGTTGGCACAGGCTGTATAGTGTACATTTGAGACAAATTATATACTCAAGCACAATTGAGTTTAGCTCTCATTCGTTATCTTTCCTGTACCGCCAGCTTACCAGTTAACGTGCGTATCTTGCCCTTTTACGCATGTAAATATGGCAAATACGGACCATTTAATTTTGTACTGCGTACCGTGTACGCTTTGATTTATTCATTAAAAAAACATACTTTCCACCAATAGATGGCAATGTAGCATTTCTTTTGTCAGCAGCATAGCCTTCTTATGCATGATGGTGAATTTCCAACTGAAAGACCAAATCTGTGACAGCTAAGCGAGCAACACACCCTTTTAAAATGTGTTCATATCCATAACGTATGTGTTGGATAAGTTTTACTCTCTTGCAGAGGAAACTAATTTTTACTCTCTTGAAATTGCATTTACGCTCCAATTTGAAAAATCATGCGTAAAATACTCCCACCTCAAAATCTTATCTGGAGCACTGTGTACCACATAGGGCACTTGGTCAGTATGCATATGAGGAGTGTGTTGTGCAGTTGCATTCACATGGACCATTCGTACACCACGTGAGCTACATCACTTACTGTGCAAGTGACACACAAGGAATGTAAGTATTTCTGTTATGAAAAAGTACTATATGTGCATGTAGCACGGTGTCCTTATCATTACCATGATGTGCCGGTGTGATTTAGTGGTCTGAAGGGTATGTAGTCTTCATGACAAAATCTCTATACAGACTTTGTGTCGTGACTCACACATATGGGTGTAATGTGTGAGTGTGGTGAGGACCAGTATGTACAAAATGGTGGGGGAAGGTATTTAGGGGTGGGATGCGTTGGTTGGGGGTGACCACTCTAATCATCATAGATTTGATATGATATATCTTTCTGTGATGTAAAGTTTTGCAAGTTTCAGTATGAATGCATTGATTTGTATAGTGTCCATAATGGAGTCATCTATCCGGTACTTATGAGCTGACTGTACCAGTAACATGTGTGTGCAGCAAGAAGATGTATTGGGGGTGTTAGCCTTTGCAGCCTGTGGCTATGTATCATGAGTTGTGTGCTTGCTTGACTGCAATGTTGCTTGTTGTTGTAGTCACAATGGTGTGGTGCATTCTGGTACATGTAGTTCCTAGGATGTAGGAATAGATGTACTTATGTATGCACTGTTTATTCATCATACATGGTGGCACGCCTGTCAAGGCTTTCCACTTTGTCATGGTACTATGGTGTTGCCCCTTGACGTACGCCTACACACTTGCACATTTCATGCACTTACAACGCTGAGTACGTTCCTGTGCACTCCAATGTTTGCAGTTTACTCGTCTGACAATTGTGAGTACGATTTGAACTTGCTATGATTATTCGTCTACCTCCCCTATTTAAGCCCTGTGCACCTTCACAGGAGTTTGCTAATTGACTGAGAATATTGCGGGAGGAGTAATGATCGTCAAATGCATGCAGTGTGCACATCCACTGGTCATGGGTTCCATACTGAAACATGAGTGGATGCAGCACATGCCCTCGGAGTGAGCCTCACCCAGCTGCCACGTATGCTATGCTTGTTACTGCCCACCGACCCCCCAATCCAACACAGCACCTGCCGTTAGAGTTAACCACACCCAGCTGCCAGGTATGCTATGCTGGCTACTCCTCCCTCCCCCAATCCAACACAGCACATGCCCTTGGAGATAGCCTCACCCAGCTGCCAGGTATGCTATGCAAATTATCCCCACCCCCAATTCAATACACCACATGCCCTTGGAGTAGGACTCACCGAGCAGCCATGTACGATGTCTAGCGTGTCACGCCATGTACCGAGGCAGCGTGGAGTTCCGCAGCACCAAGGAGTTAGGTGTTAAGTCAGGAAATCTTGCACAGCAATGGGTGATGAGGTGGCGGGCATCACACACCATCTGTACGTTGAGTGAATGGTACAGCTTTCTGTTGCGGTACACTACCTCCACAGCATGCCTGGCCACCAGCTCCACATGTGTGCAGTCCACCGCACCAATGACATAAGGTATGCCTGCCAGGGCATGGAATGCTATTTTTGTGGCGTTCACCTCATCAGCAGTCCGGGGTAAGCTGATGTGGTCCCGTACGTGACACAGGAGTGCATCAAGCACCTGGAAGAGCACACGGGAGAAACCGGGTTGGAGAGCCCATGCAGCTGCCCAACTGTGTGCTGATATATGCCTGTGGCAAAAAAGTGTAGCACAAACACTACCTTCAGCAAGGGGGGGATGGCTGTACAGATGTTTACGAGGCTCACCAGGTCATCATATATCAGGTCCACTATAGTGGTGATGGTGTCCCTGTCTAGCCGGTACAGGGTGTGAATCTGACCGGGGTGTGGTTGAATGGGGTGGCCCTAAGGCGAGGGATTGGTGGCGGCCTGCGGGGTACAACTTGCTGCACATTGGGTATTTGCTGGGCCATGATGGCCCTCCTTCTCCTCATGCACCTCCGCTGCATCCTCCGCCTCACGGCCTCTTCAATCAATAGCTCTGCAGGCACGGCCTCCAGGTCCTGTACTGCTACAGCTACTGCTCGCATTGTGGATTTGGAAGGGGTGTGGGAGTGGTCCTTGTGTGCAGTGGCACAGCCCATAGGGAACACCTGTGCTGATGTTGTGCACATGTGGCATGTTTCTACACACCTGATTGCACTCAACGCCTGGTCCGTGATGCCGGTGTTTCCGGCATCGTTTTCACATTTTCACTGGCATGTCAATGCCGGTGAGTGTGTGACTTTGCAGCGCAGGATGTGCCCTTACTTACGCCATGCCGGTATCTCAGGCATGGCTGCAGTGCGTCTCCGCAGACACCGGCAACAGTGTTGCCAGATGTGGTGGGTCAGTTTCACTGCCTGTGTTACCGGCATCGCGACTCGGGCTATGCCGGTCCATAAAAAGGGGATGCTACGGATATACCGGCACTGATATTTCTGGACCGGCATACTTGTTATGAGGCCCAGTATTGTGATTGGTTGTTATGTTGGTGTGGTGCCGCTACCTGTGTCTTAGTTAGGCCTGGTTGGTCAGTCATTCCCCTGCCGGTTAAGCGGGTTTGCTTGTGTCAGATGTGTAGGTGCATGGTGTGTGTGCAGTGCTGTCTGGTTGCGAAGTGTGCTTGTCTGTGGTGTAACGGACTGGAGGTATGTTGTGACTGACTTTCCTGCCTGGTCCCTGTTTTCCTGAATATATGGGGTGTGAATGCCAGGCATGATGTCATGAATGGAATGCTAGGAGAGTGACTGGAAAGTTGAGTGTGAAAGTGATTCCACCCAGGGCAGTTGGAAGATGTAGCCTGGGTGGTGGGAGCCAGTGGGCTTCCCCCTTTCTTTCTCTATCTCCTTAATGTACCTGATGTGACCTGATGATCTATGGTCCCCGGTTAAAGTAACTTGTTTGTTTGTTTGTTTGTTTATTATTTATAATGCGCCGAAAAGCCCAAGGGTAACATGGCGCAGCAGATACAAGAAATTGCAAGACTTGGTTACAGACAGTAATATATGTACAGGGATGAGTACAGTAATAATATCAATCGGCAGTAGATATAAAATGTATACAGTTAGCAGTTATGTATCCAAGATGTAGGCCAGGAGGTCCTAGATGATGGTTGTCTTCAGCCAGGATTTGATCTTTGAGCGAAAGATTTGGTAAGGAAGGTCCATTCTAAGAGTGGGTGGTAGGGAATTCCAAAGCTTGGCTGCTTTCACTGGGAAGCTATTCCCGCCTATAGTTGCACGTTTGTAAGAGGGGACGGATAGGGAGTCTTTGTAAGCTAGCCTCGTTGGTCTTGTGGATGTTAGTCTGTGAAATCTGTTAGTCAAATAGGTAGGGGCTGCATTGTTAATGGATTTATGGGTGAGTGAGGCAGTTTTTAAGGAGATTTTATCTATAATGGGGGTCCAGTTGTGTTGTTTGCTGTATGTTGTGATGTGGTCTCTTCTTGAGATGCCCAGGGCCGCTCTAAGTGCGTTATTCTGGAGAGTTTGTAGTTTGCCAGTGACGGCTTTGGATGACCCAAGATAGAGGGCGTTGCAATAGTCCAGGCGGGAGAGTATAAGGGCTCTGGCCAGGGTTAGGCAACTGGCCTCGGATAGAAAAGGTTTAGCTGTCCGGATCAATTTACAAGTGTAGGACGTGGAGGAGGCTAGTGAGTTCACTTGTCTGCTAAAGTTGAAGTTAGAGTCCAAGTAAAAACCCAATGTTTTGACTTCATGTCCAACCCTGATAGTATTGCCATCAATTATGAATGATGAGTATGCAGGGCTCAAGTTCTTTAGGCTAGCTTTGGTGCCCAGTGTGATGAGTTCCGTTTTATCATCATTCAGGCATAGACCGTGAGTGGCCATCCATGCCTGGATGATGATGTAGACCCTATTCACCAAGGCCAAATCCTTTGCATAATCTCCAGAAAGCGGAAGGAGGATCTGGGTATCATCTGCATAGTTAGTGTAGGTGATACCGAGATGGTCCAGATCATCGAAAAGGGGCTTGGTAAATATGTTGTACAGTGTCGGGGAGACACAGGAACCCTGAGGCACACCGCAGGTGATGGGTATAGGGTCTGCCGCGTCTGTAGGCGAGAAGACCCTCATAGTTCTGCCATCAAGGAAGGATCTGATCCAGGTAATAGCCTCGGGGGAGAAGTGGGCAGCCGTGTGGAGATGGGTACAGAGGACAGCGTGGTCGACCAGGTCGAATGCTGCGGAAAGGTCAAGGAGGAGGAGTAAGGCTGCTTGACCATCGTCTTTGAGCAGATCAATCTGTGTTTTAAGGTCAATGAGAGCTGTTTCAGTCCCATGTTGGGGTCGGAAGCCTGATTGTCTGGATCCTAGCAGGTGGTGATCCTCCAGGTGCTTCTGTATTTGTACATAGGCGACCTTGTCCAGAATTTTCAGAAGGAATGGTACTGTTGTTATAGGCCTGTAGTTAGTTGGTATAGTTGGGTCGAGGGTGTTTTTTTTTAGTAGGGGTAGTACCCAGGATTGTTTTAGGTTAGTTGGGATGGAGCCGGTGGAGAAGGAAGCATTGATTAATTTAGTGATAAAGGGGGAGAGGTCACGGGCAGCGTTTTTTATGAGCTGTGCTGGGCATAAGTCTCCTTGGCAGTTAGATGGCTTTAATGACATGATGATTTTTTCCACTTCAAGTGTGGTCACTTTGGTGAAGTTAAATCGTGATTGTTCAGTTGTGGACCGTTTCTCAGGTTTAGGCAGGGCAGGATTGTTCAAGGAGGCTTTTTTACAAGATATTTTCTTTTGTAGCGTAGCGATTTTATTAGCTAGGGCAGATTGGATGTCGGTACACCAGTTCTTGTCTTTTATACAAGTGTCTATGGGTGCTATGGGGGTTTCTACTTCTTTTAGAATTGAGAATAATTCCTTTGTATTTGATCTGGCTTGTGAGATGCGAGAGTCAAAGGAGGTACGTTTGGCAAGGAGGATTTCTTTTTTGTACAGGGCTGCTAATTTGGTAAATTTAAGTTTGTTGTCTGCTGATGGGTCTTTTTTCCAGGTAGATTCGCAGTGTCTTTTTTGTTGTCTTAGGTTTTTGAGGAGAGGTGTGTACCAGTTGTTAAGGTGAGTTTTGGACTTACTTGGCCTGAGTTTGAGAGGGGCAATTAAGTCCAGGGAGGAAGACATGATTTTGTTATATTCCTCAACCAAGGTTTCAGGATCCAGGTTGTCATGCAGTGAGTTCAGTGTTGGAAGTAGGTTGGGGATAAGTCTCTCCACTGTGATACTCTTTTTGTTTCTAGTAAGAGTGGGGGGTGCCCTACACGGTAGTAAGGGTGGTGGTCTAGTAGTGGACAGTACAAATGATACCAGGTGGTGATCAGTCCAGGCTAAGGGTGAGATGTCCGTAACGCTGGCTAGGCAGTTATAGTCAGCTATCCAGTCTAGTATTCTGCCTTTGTCATGGGTTGGTTTTAGGCTTCTTTGAGTGAATCCTAGTTCGGTGAGGGTGTTCAAAGTGGTGATGGCGGCTTTGTCTTCAGGGTCATTAAAGCCCATGTTGAAGTCGCCGAGGATGAGCATTTGAGTGGCATTTTTTAAGTTGGTGGATAGGATGGTGTTAATATCCTCATCGAAGGTGCCTAGAGGACCTGGGGGGCGATAGATCAGATGGACATTGAGGGTTTGAGTATTTGTGATGGGGATTTTAGCTGAGAGTAGTTCGCAAGATGGGGCATTAGTGGGGGTAGCTAATCTTATTGGAAGGCTGCATTTGTGAATGATGGCAACACCGCCTCCTCTGGAATTGGGTCGGTCTTGTCTCAAGATGGTGTAGTTCTCTGGGATAGCTAGCATCAACATAGGTCCTGCTGCCGGGTGGAGCCAGGTCTCTGTGATGGCGAGGAGATCCAGATCCTCATTGATCAGTAGGTCTGCGATTTCAGTTGCGTGGGCTACTAATGATCTGGCGTTAATTAGAGCTCCCTTGATTTGGGGGCTTACCATAGGTGCAGTAGGGGCCGACAGTTTCTGAGGGGGTTTAGTGTTTTTCTGGAAGATGGGCGAGTTAAGGTCTTTGGTGGGATAGCTCAGAGATCTTTTGGGTCTGTAGTTGTCAAAGCTAATGAGGGTGGGTTTAGATCTTTTATTGGTAGGCATGGAGCGGGCAAGAGGCTCGTGAATTTTGGATAGTCTAGCTCTGAGTTTTATGTTCCTGACTGCAGTGGGGCATGGGAGACTGACCATAGATGCTAGAGGAGTCTCAGATGTTGTGGGCATTAACTTGCTTGAGGTCGTGTACATGGCGGTAGGGGGTTGGGGTGGCATGTTGGATAGAGTAAAGGTAATTAAGAGGAATATGGGGCTGGCAAGGTAGTTGCTAGGCAGGGGGGGCATGCTGGTTGGTGGCAGGAGTACGTGAAGGGGATCTTAGGCACGACACAATTCAACTGGTCTGAAGGCAACCTTAAATGCACAACACGAATCAAGTGGTCTGAGAGCGACCTTAGGGCACAGTACAAGTTAAATGGTCTGAGAGCGACCTTAGGGCACAGCACGAATCAAGTGGTCTGAAAGCGACCTTAAGGCACAGCACAAGTTAAATGGTCTGAAAGCGACCTTAAGGCACAACACAAGTTAAATGGTCTGAAAGCGACCTTAAGGCACAACACGAATCAAGTGGTCTGAGAGCGACCCTAAGGCACAGCACGATTCAAATGCAGATAACAGGCATGGAAGCGGGAGGGCTCCTGCCCGCTCGAGGGATTGAGGCTGCAGAGGGTTGCAAGTTGACCCATCAAGTAAGCAAGGCGTAGTGACACAGATGTTTCAAGCGTCAATATATTACATTGTACTCACAGATCATAGAGGCGCCGGTTGAGTGGGCACAGGGATATCAGGGTGGTCGAAATGGCAGGCAGCGGTTGTCTGGGGTGACGATGCGCTCAAGCAGAGTTTTGGGGCCTAGGCTCTGGCAGTCACTGGTCAGGCTCGGGTCAGGAGCCTTAGAGGGAGCCTTCGATAGGGCCGGTGGTGAGTGGGTCCTGTGGTCAGTTTGGAGGGCAGGCAGAGGAGACTTATGGTTGCAGTCGGATAGTGCTGGTCAGGGCTGTATTTCCGCGTAGCTCCGTTGACATTGGGTCCCTGTCGCGTATGGAACAATCTGTGTACGTTGTTGTCCAATGCAGTGTGTTTGTTAGGGCAGGTCTTTGGACGAGAAATTGGGCATAGTGGTTTGCCGACGCCGTCAAGCCGTCCCTGGACAGGCCCAGGACAGGCGCCTTGTATGTGGTGCCTTCGATGTGGGTGCCGGCTTCCGCCTGCCGGTCCACCCTATTGGCTCAAGTAACTGCTGCCGCTGATTGGTACAGCGTCGCAGTGGGGAGGCAGAGCCTCGTTCAGAAAATGGCCGCAGCCATCTTTGCAATGGTTTTTTTCCTTCGTGGGCCGGAGCAAATGGAGATTTGAAGGTGCACTTTTGTGTGCATGCAGAGAGAAATCAAATTGCAGCGATTGCAATTTTATAAGGGGCTGGGGGAGCCGTTGGTCTCCGATGAGAATAGATAGCACTACACGTGCTTTTCAGGCTCCGGATGGGCTTCCCTGGTGTCGGCGGTGCGAGTCATCACGGGGGGCTGCTCCTGCAGCTCACCTGGCGAGGGGGCCTTCCGGCTGGCGAGTTGGGATAGTGAGGCCAGGCCAGGACAGGCGCCTTGTATGTGGTGCCTTCGATGTGGGTGCTGGCTTCCGCCTGCCGGTCCACCCTATTGGCTCAAGTAACTGCTGCCGGTGATTGGTACAGCGTCGCAGTGGGGAGGCAGAGCCTCGTTCAGAAAATGGCCGCAGCCATCTTTGCAATGGTTTTTTTCCTTCGTGGGCCGGAGCAAATGGAGATTTGAAGGTGCACTTTTGTGTGCATGCAGAGAGAAATCAAATTGCAGCGATTGCAATTTTATAAGGGGCTGGGGGAGCCGTTGGTCTCCGATGAGAATAGATAGCACTACACGTGCTTTTCAGGCTCCGGATGGGCTTCCCTGGTGTCGGCGGTGCAAACTTGAAGAATACCTCCAGCCTACCAAAGTATCCTTTATGAGTGACCCTGAATTGTGAACATAAGGGACCTCCACCACATATGCATCTGCCGAGCGTAAGGACCGGCGAGGAATGTAGAACCGGACATAGCCTGCAGATAAACCGCCCCTGTCCCATGCAGGGCTTAAAAAAAACAGTCAGAGCGCCTTGTATTGAATCGGTAACAAGTGAAGACTGCATCAAACTGGTGAACTATGGACACTGCGAAGAGCAGATGTAGCCACACGGGCAGCACAGTTGTACAATTTGTAGGCATCTAATGAGATAGGCTGGCTGCGCAAGGAACAGCTAATCACAATAATCTAAAGTAGAAGCACTAGAGAGGAGACGACCAGTGCCTGAAGATGGGAAGGTAGAACCTTGCACTGTATCTTTAATTTGAGATGCCCCGTCTGGCAGCTTGCACTGACCTAGGTTGCCATTGATGAGGATGATGTGATTTTTACCCCCAAATCCTTTACCATTGGCACTGGATTAGTACAAGGACCCAGTGAAGAGTACCAAAAGAGAGGTGACCAGAGAGCAGCAGCTTCAGAAGAACCCACCACCAGTAGCTCTGTTTTTCCACCCTTTCAGTTTCAGGCAGTTAGTACACATCCACTCTCCCACAATCTCCAGGCATGTCCTAAGGCTGACAGCTGTCTCTGGTACCGCCAAATCGAGGAGAACCAGGATCTGTGTTTCGTCAGCATAGGTAAAGCAAGAGAAGCTGTGGGAGGCGATGAGTCTAGTAAGCGGCTGAATGATTTTGCTTGACCCGCTGCAGGACCACTTCGATTCACAATCCTTTGCCACTCTTTCACTTTTGCCACCTCTCAGTTGGATATCTTACAGAGACCTTTGAATGAGCATGCACGCGGTGCCGAACCACTCTGTCAAAGGTATCTTGGTTTCAAAGTTCCATCGCTCATCTGTTGTTCAATTTTATTTGATTTGTTTATCACATGAGTTTCATACACTGTTCGCTTCAGCGCTCACCATACAATGTTGCCGCTTGCAACCTTGGCTTCAAAACAGAGCGGTTTGGTATTGGCCTCCCCAACTCACCGGCTGTGTTGATTTCACTGATGCTGCTTTGTTGTGGGAGCTAAGGACAGTACCACGGCAGAAGGCGATTCTCTCCACCTTGATTATCGACGTGGGAGGGCCCCAGGTTCCTCTGACAACCAATACAGGATTCTTCAGCCTAGTTTCCTGGTCTTACGCTTTCTATTCCCAAGGTTTTGTGAAAGTAACGGTCATTTCTCGCAATCCCGTTCTGTTTCACCGTCTTTCTCCTCGTGTTAAACTGCCATCTTGGAACTGCTGTTTCCTTGTGTGCTTTGCCTCGCTCAAAGTGTGATCTCGTGCTCTGCCTTTTATCCGTCATGGAAGTTAGATGGCGGCGTGCTGCTGAGATGAGTAGCGCTGAAGGTGAGTGAGAGCGCGATGCGTGATGCACCCCTTTCGTATTTGCATTGAACTGAGTTCTTTTTCTGTGTCTTTTAGGTGCCGCAACGTTTTCAGCGTGGATGCCGGTTATGAAGAACAAATGCGGTGGGTAAGCGCGGTATGCGGCGCCTCTAGATTTTTCCACGCTAACCTGGAATGTCTTTTCCCTCTTGCAGATGGATGAGAAGTTCCGGAGACAGAGTTCCCCCAGAGCGGCTGGGATTCAGGTAAGCGTTTGAAGCTCATACAGTATTTAAAAATAAGCAGAGCTTTTCAGAATGCTTACTAATGCGTTTTTTCTGGTCTTTTCCCTTTTCCTTAGGAAGCGGCGTGCCAGGATGGGAATGAAACCGCCGAAAATGCCTGCAGAACAGAAGGAGTGATGACTGATGGGCAGAAGCGTCGCAAGGTAAGGCTGTTCCTAACAGTGTTCTTGTTCTTGCAGGAGCTAAGCGCAGAAGAAAGATGCAGGCCTACTGGAGACCGATCCGAACACGGTGAGTGTCACGCTGCAGGTGCTGAAAACGCAAAGCATGTTTCTCAGCCTGGGTGTGGCTTAAATAGTCTCTGGGTATCCCAGGTTCCTCTGGGCTGAACCACACCCAAAAGACTAGACCGAACATGCAGTTCTGGGAACCGGGATGTGGGGGGGATGTGGGGGCATCCATCTTGTCCCCATCAATGGACTACAAGTCCAATCCCCAATGTTATACTATGGGAGTGAGTGAGTGAGTTTGGTGCCACAAGCGCCAAGTCTGTCTCCAAGTGGGTCTTTGGAGGGATGGAGAGGCCCTTGAGGGCCATGTAGGTGATCGTGGCCTGGCTCCAGCCTGACATCTTGGAGGGCTGGGGACATGAGGGGCAGGAATCATGACATTTCATCTGCAGTCTCCTGACATCCATTAATCTTGATCCCGACGCTGCAGCACCGCACTCCGCATCCACGAACTCGGACCCTGTGAAGAAGAGAGACAAGGTTAGAACATCCGTCCTAGGGGCGCGCCGCATTTGAACCCTGCGCGCCCCCCAGTTAACAACTTACCAGCTACTGTACCGCTGCAGCTTCGTTCCTCATTCCCTCCGGCTGCCGCCTCGAGCTCTGCAGCTTCTGCCGGGCCGGCAACATCACCTGCAAGGGAAAAAAACAGAACATCAAAAGTGGAACGGACAGCAATACAAGACAACAAACCTTACAATACAACAAAAACAGACGAGGAAAGACAAAGGCAAATAGGAACACTTACCTGAAGTATAGTGGCTTATGGTGGCTTAGTCGCAGCAGGTCTGGCCTACAACGGGCAAGGGACCAGTGAAGGAACTCGGTCCAGATCACACAAGCGCCCCTGCCAGAAGGAGCAGGACGGAGTGCTCGCCAAAACTAATCAACAGGTGAGCTTTCCAGGGACAGCGCACCCACGGGTACCACGGTTTGGAAGAAGGGGTCTGGAAGGGGATCAGGCGCACAAGCTGGCATACTCACGCCCACTATTCTCCACACAGGAGCAGTCCCGAGCAGCATCACCTATTACCACCAGTCACCACATAAGCGCAGAGGGCGAAGTCAGACCCGAGCAACCTCACACCCGGGAGAGCTCCAACCGTGCCCAAACGCCTCTGCCTAGACCAGGTGAGCGTAACACCCAGGTGATCCTCCCGCACTGATCCACCCCTAGGAACTGGATCCAAAAGTGATGGCCGTGTCCTGGCTACCTGGATGACAGATCCCAGGGGACTAGTGGGTGAGACACTGTTACGCTCACCTGGTATCCACAGGGATGCCACTCAGCCGGGTTAGTCACTGGTATGCTTCTCAGCTTTACCCTGATGTGGTCTGCGGGGAAGGTTCTGCCTGAAAATACAGGAGCACTGTGTTCAAGACTGACCGACTGGGGTAAGTATCCTCCCTCCACCCCCGTATGATTTCAGTTCCTCTGGTGCCCTCTCCTCACCTTGTGGTAAAATTAGGCGTGCTCTCCGTCCTGCCTTCTTTGCAGGGGCGCGTTGTCTTTCATGGGTGAGTGCGGTCCAGTTACTTCACTGACGCCGGCCCGTTTGATATTGTTCAGGTAGGTCTTATTGCTGTTCTTTAGTTTTGTTGCTATCCTGCATGCCTTTCTTTGTTTAAAATGTCTCTTTTTTCTCCCGTAGGTATGCAGAGCTTCAGCGCGGCGAACTGGCTTGGTTGAGCCCCGCTGGTAAATGTTGGTGCATTAAGAGCGCTATGATGCGGTAAGTAAGCACTATGCACAGCGCTGCAAAGTCTTGCCTTTGCTAACCTGTGTTTTCCTTCCTTGTAGGTTGCGGTGTTCTTCAGCTTGAGTGGAATGTCTGGAGTGGTGCCAGTCGAGAGGCGACCATCCAGGTAAGCCTTTTGAGCAGTTCGTAATTTGTAAATGTCTCTACTGCTTTCTTTAATGTTGCCTCTATCTTCCTCTTTCAGGTCGTTCTGTCCGGGAGGCGTGCAGATTCGAGGAAGCTGTTCTCAGTAGCTGCGAGTGTTTAAAGATGAAGACTGCAGGTGAGATGCGGCTGCTAATGATGTTCCTTTTGTCTCCTTGCAGGTTCTGCTTCTCCGAGGTTCGAGGGAATAGCTGGACAAGGTGAGCGTCACGTTGCAAGCTGCAAAGTAACGCAAAGCGTGTTGTCTTGCTCGGGTGTGGTTTAAATAGCCCCAATAAAATAGTCCAGGAAAAGTAGTCGCTAGGCTACCACACCCAAAACACTAGACCGCATAGCTTGGTTCTTAAGAACCAAGCTGTGTAGATGCCTCCATGTTGGCTGACAATAATAAAGTAGTTCCCAAGCACAGTGTTTATTCATGGTGTATGAGCCTGGCGCCATAGTGTCACAACCTTTACGCAAATCGGAAAAATGATAGACTTATAAAGGATACAAGACCAGCATCCACTTTTGGGAGCCCCTTCACTCTGGGATGTCCTGGAATATCACCCAGATGGTTCTGGGATATCTTGAACGCAATGTTTAAACAAGACTTTCCCCCCAAGAGCGCAGCCTGTAGAAAGTACACTACAACTAACAGGCCAGGGGCTTAATTGGAAAGGCAGGAGCAGCGACAACAGAGCTAAGGGAACAAAGAAAAGGATAGTTCAAGATAGCAGCCAAAGAGTTTCGCAAGTACAGTACTTGCCCACCCGCAATTACCCCCTCTTGCCTGCTTAGTAAAACAGGAAGTCCCGCAACCTATGAGAGTCCAGTAAGATGGTGACTTGATGAAGGAGAAAGGAAGTCCCCGTTGAATGTCTGTGTAATGATCCACCTAACCCGAACGGCACGAGGGCGCAACTAATAGTGTCCAAAATAATCCCCAAGAAAATTCAGCAGCGTCCCCAAGTGAAAATAGCCAAACCAAGAAGTGACCACCAGAAACAGGAGAGCGTCCGTTTTATCACTTCAGTATGTAGAGCGTTGTCTTCTTGTGATGCGGGCAGCGCCGTGAATCAGTCCGAAGAAAAGAGTTTTGCTTGTGTGCTAAGTAATATGTGAAGGTAAAGGGAGTCAGGAAAACCCATGCAAATGTAACAGCAAAATAGAAAGAAAGAAATGTGCATGGAAATTCAGTTTAGGTTTCTTTCAATATCCGGCAGAGGGTTACATGGAGGTTTTTAGCAAAGTCCAAAATACCACAACAAACGGGAACAGGAGGAAGACAAATCCGAAATGGGAGCCAGGAGTTTGTTTACCAGAGGGAAGCAAACGAGGGGGTCAGGAGCCAGAAATCGTAGCAGAATACGTTCAGAATAGTCCTTAGGCAAAACCGGGTCAGAAATAACACAGGAATCAGAATAACAGAGAGTCGAGCACTCGAACTGTATACTCAGTTTTAGGAGCACCCGTTACAGGGACACTCCGTACTAAGTACTGGAATCTGTTCCAGAAGGCGAGGCACGTTGCGGGCGTTTCACGTGACCGCGAGCAGATGGAACTCTGGACATTGTAGTGCAGCGGATTCCACGAGCTGTAAACAGTCGCCAGGGCAGTTTCCACCTGGAAGTAAATGCCCGCGAGCGTCCAGAAACAGGAATGCGGGGCATGCCACATAGGCCCCATGAGGGCTTTTGAAGAGGATGCCAGGCTCTAGAGGCCCGAGTCCTGACTCCACCTGGCCAATGGGTTTGCCAGAGGGGGTTTTGGGCGAGGGTTATGACAGCACTCCCCCCTAAGGCCCCTCCCATGGTGTTCCTTCTGTCTGGCCCAGGTTTGGTTGGGAAGTTCCGATGGAATTTCCTGATTAGACGTGGTGCGTGGATATTCTCACTGGGCTCCCAGGATCTATCTTGTGGTCCAAATCCTTTCCAATCGACGTGATAATATAGCTTGGTCCTAGAGTATTTAGAGTCCAAGATATCTTTGACTTTGAATTCTGGTTTTCCGTCAACAAGTATGGGCTTAGGTGGTGTCCCAATCCGTGTGCCTAGTTGCATTGGTTTCAGGAGGGACACATGGAATACCGGGTGAATGTGTAGATTAGGTGGTAAATCCAGTTTCACGGCTGCTGGGTTGATAATTGCCTTAATGGTATAGGGTCCTAAGAATCTGGGATGAAAGGTCCGGGTTCCTTTGATGGGTACGAATTTAGAGGCTAACCAAATTTTGGGCCTCATCACGAGTTGGGCTGTAGCCCTTAAATGCAGTGGTAATGGTATTACTGCCGCATTTAAGGGCTGGCCCTATCACGTGTTGGGCACTAAATCGGCTGTTTTACCCCCATCTTTTTTCTGGAGGTGAAAATCCCTGTTTTTGGCAGTATTACAGCCGGCTGTATTAGCCCGCAGTATTAGCACCGAAAATTCCCCATTGGATCCAATGGACCCAATCAGGAATGGGGATTTACCGTTAATGCCCAACCCGTGATCCGGTGGTAATACCACCGGGCCGGTCGGTGCTAGGGCTATTACAGTCGGCAGTATTACAGCCGGGAATACAGCCCAACTCGTGATGAGGCCCTTTGTCTCCTACTTGATAATCAGGGGCATTTTTCCGGTGTTGGTCGGCGAATCTCTCTTGTTTTTCTTTGGCATGAATAAGGTGTTCCTTTGCCCTTTTGAAAGCTTGAGTAATGGTTGTGTGTAGAGTCTTTACCGCTGGCATTTCCAAGCTGGCTGGAAGGTCTAGTTCAGAGGAATGTGGATGTCTGCCATAAAGGGTATAGAAGGGCGTCTGTCCGGTGCTTGAATGCAAAGAATTGTTATATGCATATTCGGATATCCATAGCAGGTATTTCCAATTCCTTTGTTCGTGGTGCAGCATGCACCGTAAATATTGCTTGAGTGTCTGATTGGTTCTCTCGGTTTGGCCGTCCATTTGGGGATGGTGACTGGTAGATAGCCGAACGTCGATCTGCGCCATTGCACAACATTTTTTCCAGAAGTTTGAAACAAACTGGCTGCCTTGATCAGAGACCAGAACCGAAGGGAAGCCATGTAGCTTAACCACGCCCTCCAGGAACACTTTTGCTAAAGTGGCTGCGTCTGGGAGGCCTTTGAGAGGAATAAAATGGGCCATCTTCGAGAATAACTCCACAACTACAAGGATGGTGTTGAACCCTTGGCTTGCAGGTAGATCAGTGATGAAGTCAAGGGAAAGAGTGTGCCATGGAGCTGGAGGAATGTCCAATGGTTGTAGGAGACCAGATGGTTTTTGTTTCTGTGATTTATTTTGTGCGCAGACACCGCAGGACTGAATATACTGAATGATGTCATTATACCAGGTAGGCCACCAAAAGTTCTCTTTCACCTTAGCTAGGGTTTTGGCGATCCCAGGATGCCCTTGGATCAGTGAATCGTGATAGTTTGAAATAATATGCTGTTGTAATTCCTTCTTGGGTACACATAAGCGATCCCTAAAAAAGGGTAGATGGTTCTTGATGGTATATTGTTCTCCTTGAGTTTGCCATGCGAGGTAGGCATCAGGATTCATTGTACGTTGGATTTCTTTTCGTAGTTCTGCTTGTGTTAAGGCTGTCGTGATACCCAAGAGTTTGTCTTCAGGTATAATAGGTACTGGGTCTGGAGTTGTATATACTATTTCATCTATGCCCATGCGAGATAAGGCATCCGCCTTTCCGTTTCTGACTCCTGGTCGAAATGTGATTACATAATCATATTCGTCGAAGAAAAGGGCCCACTGTAATTGGCGCGAGGACTGGGCCTTGGCTGTTTTGAGATATTGCAGGTTTCGGTGGTCTGTGATGACTGTAATGGTGTGTCTGGCCCCCAGAAGGTAGTGCCTCCAGGCTTTAAAGGCGGATTTGATAGCCAGGAGTTCTCTGTCCGTGGTGGCATAATTAATCTCTGGAGGTGAGAACTTTTTCGACCAGAAGGCCACAGGATGTAGCTGGCCGGTTTCCGGGTCTCTCTGTGAAAGGACAGCCCCCATTGCGAGACTGGACGCATCAGTTTCAACAACATAAGGGAGGTCTGGATGAGGATGTCGCAGGATTGGAGCGGAGGTAAACCTTTGTTTAAGTTCCTGAAAGGCTTCTTTTGCTTCTTCGGACCAAGCAAACTTTTTATTGTTTTTTCATAATAGTACTGTGATTGGGTGCACAACCTGAGAGAAGTCTGGGATGAACCGGCGGTAGAAGTTCGCAAAGCCCAGCATGCTTTGTACCCCTTTCAGAGACGTCGGTGAAGGCCATTTCAAAATGGCATCTACCTTGTGCACGTCCATTCTGATGCCTCCTGGAGTAAGGATAAAACCTAGAAATTCTACTTCGGTGACGTGAAAAAAGCATTTTTCAAGCTTTGCAAACAAGCAATGTTGACTGAGCTTGGTGAGGACTGAACGAACGTGCCTGACATGATCTTGTTCCGAGGCTGAGTATACTAAGATGTCATCTATGTACACTAAGGCGCACACATCAATTAACTCCCTTAAGACGTAATTCATGAAATACTGGAATGCCGCAGGACCGTTGCATAACCCGAAGGGCATGACTTGATATTCAAACAAGCCGTACTTAGTACGGAAGGTGGTTTTCCAATCATCTCCTTTTCTGACTCGGACCAGGTGGTACGCTCCTCGAAGGTCCAATTTGGTATAAATCTGTGCATCTTTAACTTGGTCTAGCATCTCAGGGATAAATGGCAAGGGGTAGCGGTTCTTCACAGTGATCTGGTTCAATGTGCAGTAGTCAATACCGGTTTTCAAGTCTCCTTCCTTTTTCGCTACGAAGAACAAAGGACTGGCTGCGGGGGAGTTCGAAGGACGGATAAATCCGTTTGCAAGGTACTGGTCTAAATAGGATTTCAAATGAAGGTTTTCTGGTTCTGTGAGAGCATAGATCCTGCCACAAGGGATTTGTGCACCAGGAACAAGGTCGATCTGACAGTCATAGGGTCTGTGCGGCGGCAATGTATTAGCTTGGTCCTTTCGGAAAACATCCTGGAAATCATGGTATTCACTTGGCAAGGTATTAGTTGCTCCCAGGGTTGATACTGTCGCTCCGGGAGTCATGGGGATACAGACGTCGGGTTTCTCCTCTTGGTAATAGCAGGCAGGGAAGCAGTTACCGGGGAAGGTTAATTTTTGTGCCCGCCAGTCTATCAAAGGGTTGTGAGCAACCAACCATGGCATCCCTAGTATTAGCCTGAACTGAGGTGCCTTGATGAGATTGAATGAAATAGACTCCCGATGTCTGTCCTGGCACAGCAAGGTTACCCTGGCTATGCACTGGGTTACTGGTCCGGAAGAGATTTCTGTCCCATCCACGGTGGTTACCTTGTCCATAGTTGGCTTAAAACACAAAGGAAGCCCCATCTCTACTACCAGTTTGTGATCAATATAATTTCCAACTGTTCCGCTATCGATGTATGCTTCAACGGCATGCATTCTTGACGACTGTTGGTGGTTAATTAAGATCACTGGTATTGCAAAGTGCGAGGTCAGCAACTCTTTCTTCTCACTCGACAAACTGACCTCTACATTTTTTTCGAGCTTGGTAGTTTTTCCGATTCCTTAGCTTCATCCTTCTCTGTGGCCCCGACTGTTCTTCTTGGGGTTTTTACTGGACAGTCCTTCAGGAAATGTCCTGGTTTCCCACAATACAAACAAAGCTGTTGTTGTCTTCTTTTGTCCCGCTCTTGTTTTGTTAATGGAGGCCGTATCCCTCCAATCTGCATGGGTTCTACAGCATTTTCAGGTACACAGGGTGTGTTTTCCCTTGGTCGAACATACACGGTCCGAGGGTCCGTCTTAGACCGGTCTGCCTTTCGGTCCTGCAACCGGTGGTCTAGCTGCACGACCAGATTTATGAATTCTGCACAGTCTCTGGGTGGATCAACCACCTGGGCTAAAACGTCCTTTAATTCGCCTCGTAAGCCTCGATGGAATAACGTGGTTCTTTTGTTTTTTGGCCACCTAGCTTCGGCAACCAGTCTGTTGAAGATAGCAATATACGTTAACAAGTCCTGATTCCCCTGTCGGAGGGACAAGAGTTCATTGTCTACTGCTTGTTCCTGGGTATGGCGAGCAAAAAGTTTTTCCATTTCCTTCTGGAACCCCCCAAAGTCATGTAATAGAGGATCGTCATGGGTTACCAACAGCACCGACCAATCTGCTGCACTACCACTCAGGTATGATAAAACAAAAGCTACCCGAGCTTGGTCTTTTGGAAATGCTCCAGGCCTACAAAGAAAATGAAGGCGGCACTGATTGATGAACGCCGCATACTTCCGTGGGTCGCCTGAGAACCTTTCTGGTGGTGCCAGGGGCACTGTTCCACGTAACGTGATCTGTACCGGAGTGAGTGGTATGGCAGGGTTTTGCATCGTTGGATTGCTTCCAGGTAGAGGCGTCTGTCCTGCCTGTGATTGCAAGTATTGCCTGCTAATCTCTTCAGTGCGTTCTTTGGTCACTATTAGGTCTATCCGGAGGGCATTAGTCTCTTGTCGGGCAGAATTAACCTCAGCACGAAGCTCTCCTAGTAATTGGGCCAATTGGTCCATTTCTGATGTCTCCATGGCGCCCAGGTGGATTTGTTATGGGAGGCTCCGCGTTCTGTTACGCTCACCTGGTATCCACAGGGACGCCATCCAGCCGGGTTACTCACTGGTATGCTTCTCAGCTTTGCCCTGATGTGGTCTGCGGGGAAGGTTCTGCCTGAAAATACAGGAGGACTGTGTTCAAGACTGATCGCCTGGGCTAAGTATCCTCCCTGCACCCCCGTATGATTTCAGTCCCTCTGGCGCCCTCTCCTCACCTTGTGGTAGAATTAAGCGTGCTCTCCGTCCTGCCTTCTTTGCAGGGGCACGTTGTCTTTCATGGGCGAGTGCGGTCCAGTTACTTCACTGACGCCGGCCCGTTTGATATTGTTCAGGTAGGTCTTATTGCTGTTCTTTAGTTTTGTTGCTATCCTGCATGCCTTTCTTTGTTTTAAATGTCTCTTTTTTCTCCCTAAGGTATGCGGAGCTTCAGCGCGGCAAACTGGCTTGGTTGAGCCCCGCTGGTAAATGTTGGCGCATTAAGAGCGCTATGATGCGGTAAGTAAGCGCTATGCACAGCGCTGCGAAGTCTTGCCTTTGCTAACCTGTGTTTTCCTTCCTTGTAGGTCGCGGTGTTCTTCAGCGCGAGTGGAATGTCTGGAGTGGTGCCAGCCGAGAGGCGACCAGCCAGGTAAGCCTTTTGAGCAGTTTGTAATTTGTAAATGTCTCTACTGCTTTCTTTAATGTTGCCTCTATCTTCCTCTTTCAGGTCGTTCTGTCCGGGTGGCGTGCAGATTTGAGGAAGCTGTTCTTAGTAGCTGCGAGTGTTTAAAGATGGACACGGTGAGCGTCACGTTGCAAGCTGCAAAGTAACGCAAAGCGTGTTGTCTTGCTCGGGTGTGGTTTAAATAGCCCCAATAAAATAGTCCAGGAAAAGAAGTCTCTAGGCTACCACACCCAAAACACTAGACCGCATAGCTTGGTTCTAATGAACCAAGCTATGTGGATGCCTCCATGTAGGCTGACAATAATAAAGTAGTTCCCAAGAACATTGTTTATTCATGGTGTATGAGCCTGGCGCCACAGGCGCCAGGACTGGCCCCATGAGGGCTTTTGAAGAGGATGCCAGGCTCTAGAGGCCAGAGTCCAGACTCCACCTGGCCAATGGGTTTGCCAGAGGGGGTTTTGGGCAAGGGTTGTGACAGACACCTTCAGATTTCTCACACCTGCCCGGTCAGTACCCTTCCCCATAGCATCTTGCAGCTGCCGGTTTTGCTAAATATTTACTTTCCCTCTGCGCATGTGCTCGAAATTGCTCAAGTTTAGTGTGAATATCTGCCAGGACCATTGGGTCTGGTGTGGCTGCATAGGCGTTTTCCAAGTCTTTTAGTAGGCCTTCAAAAGTCTCCAGATCGCGTCTGAATGCCCTGAAAAATCCAAATTCTTTCAAGATAGCCATACCCCGGATATACGCTTTAAATGCCTGACATATCATGCCATACAATGTGGTCTCCGGAGTATTATGGGTAAAGAAGGCCTAGATGTCATGTTCTATATCTGCTTTGACCACAATCATGCAGCGCCTCCAACTTGAACCTCCAGGCTGCCCTATTGAACACACCCCTGCCCATATTAAACCGTATAGTGATGTGAGTATGGTCAGAGAATGTACGGGGGAGAATATCCACCTGTTGCACTTTGCCCACCAGCCTTCGAGAAATAGCACCAAGTCAATGCGGGAAGACATGTCATGTATTGATGAATAGAATGTGTGCTGCCATTCCTGTGGGTGCAAGACTCTCCAGATGTCCAGTTGCTCAAGTCTTTCTATCTGCCTGTGTAAGCAGCGGGAAGCTCTGGATGGCCGTCTAAGGGCTGTCCCTGTCCGGTTCATCTGTTGTTTCTAGTATGCAGTTCAGTTCATGCCCCCCCCAGATGACAGGAGCCGATGGATATGAATCTATATTATTTGCAATTTACTCATAGAAATCGAGGGAGTCTATATTCGGGCCATATGTAATCACCAGCAGGATTTCATCCACTTCCATCCCCCCCTGGACTACCACATACCATCCTTCTCGGTCGACCTAAGTGACCTTCAGAGTAAACTTGAGAGACGTGTGTATCAGCGTGAGAACCCCCCCTGGATTGGGTAAAATAGGATTTAAAAAACCTGTGATTGCCCAAGATGTAGCTACTGATTGGTTAATTGATGTTGTGGAGTGTGTTTCTTGGAAAAATAAAATTTTAGCCTTATGTCTATTAGCATATGCAATTATGTGCCTGACCTTGGTGTTATTACCGAGCCCCCTGACATTCCAACTGAGCAGATTAAGTATAGCCCTCCGAACCACGTAAGAATTCTATAAAACAGGTTCTCTCTTCCCGCTGGGCACGTTTCCCCTTACCCACCCAAATGAAAGTTTCTGTATATTCCTGCCTGCCAAGACATTTTTTAAAATGTGTCACTCTTGGAACTACCCCTTGACCTCCCACCCTCATCCCCCTCCAAAATAGGGTGATGTCAACTCTCCCACCCCCACAATACGGACCCACCCAGGAACTGGGCAGACCACAACCAAACTTAGATCCACACCAAGCAACTCAGCATGGGGGAGCTGTCGCTGGCCTCCTTGCTTGCTCAAACTGCCAAAACCCTCTACCATTTTCAAGGATAAAAAGCCATATCATACACCGCAGCAGACATATTGCAGATATAAAGCATGTAGGCCGTGCTGGCCAAGCCTGTCACTCCCCCGATCCCAAGCCAAAAAACAGTTCTGTGCACCTTATACAGGAACCGATGGGCACAGACAGCTTCAGGTGTCAGGGGCCGCAACCCCCTCATCTCCATTATTCCCCCGGAGGAGAGGGATGTTCGCTCAATATATGCCACCACCTCGTCTGGCAGTGTGATGTGAAAAACAGGGTCTTCTCCCTGTGTTGGAATCGCAGCCATGCAGGGAAAAGCATAGCGTATTGCAGCGATCTGTCACGCAGTAATTTCTTTACTCCGAGAAATGTTCTATATTCCATCTGGACAGCAGTAGAAAAGTCCAGATATATGTGCATGTTAGCTGACTCGTAGCGGAGGGGGCCTTTCTCTCTAGCAAGGCCAAGGAAAAGGTTACTGTTGCAATAATTCAATAGGCGCACTATTACTGGTCTTGGCGGTGCACCGGGCTTGGGCTTCAGTGTAGGGGATCAGTGATCTCTTTCCACTACAAAGGAGGTTGAGAACGGCGGGTCGTCCAGCATTTCCTTGAGCTGGGCCTCCATTGCAGGCTCCATAAGGACTTTGCCAAACCCCTCTGGCAGCCCCACTACACCCATGTTGTTACGGATTCTAAATCGTTGCACCGCTGCAGAGCCTGCTTAAGGTCCCTTGACAATGTAGAGACCTGCGTTTGGAGCCCTGCTATATCGTCTTCCTAAATCCCAATACGGGATTCCACCTCCGTCATGCTGCTACTTTCACGCTCCATCTTAGCGTTCAACGTGCATATTGTGGTGGTAATATCTAATTTGCCACTTGCAGCAGTGAATCCGGATTGCATATTCTCCACAATCTGTTGCAGGTCTGGTGTCTCGGAGGTGGCAGCCCCCAAGGACTCCCCAGGGTCTTCCACAGTGATGCGGCATGGCTTGGCCACCTGCCTGGTAAAGGAGTCAATGTTGCTCTGCTTTTTTTGGGTCCCACTCCCCTTCATCATGACCAGTGCAGGAGCGGGTCAGGAGCAACAGAAATCTATGGCCAATACTTGTCAGGCCAGGGAAGGTAGGGGCAGTCACTCTTTACACAGGATACATGATAAAGATGCTCGTCTAGGCAGGGAGCAACAAGGTTGGGAGTCGGGCGGATTAATAAATTGCAGGGCCCCCAGGGCTCAAATGTGGGCCTTGTCAATGTCTGCCCCCAAGCTCCCTGTGTCAACAGGCCCCTTTCCTGCCAGCTTCCAAACTACTTTCCTGGCATCCAGCAGCTTCGAGGGATCATCAGGCCTGCAGTGCCCTTCATGCACCCCTCCAGCTCTGGGGCCCCACACCCTCCAGGGAAACCTCTGATCTCTTTTCTTCATGGGGTGTGGGGGGGTTGGGTGCAGGCTGCCCTTCCAGTATTGGCGATATAGCCTCCACAGCGCACTTGCGCTACAAAAAAATAGTCCAGCAATCAGAATCGATGTGGCGGGACCTCGTGTTATTTCCAGCACTCCGGCGGCTTGCGGGCCGCTGTTCCCTTATCAGGTTTGCAGGGTCCGCTGCAGGCCCCCTCCATACAGGCGAGCGGAGTGGGCCTCATCACGATACGAGGTGGGGCGGGGGGGCACCTGCCTCCAGTTCCACTCTGCAACAACGGTAAGGAGCGGCAGGCCCAGCCCCATCCATGCTCTCGGTTCTCTCGGGAGCAGTTGTCTGAGAAAAACCCCCCCAGAGGCGAGCACAATTTCCAGCAATGCTAACAGCAGCTGCCATGGGTCTCAGGTCCCAGGATTTGGACCGATTATTCCCCTCCGGTATCACTGGATGCATTTTAGTGGTTATATTAGCCGGATTTTCGGTCTGCGGCCATGCGTAAGTGGCAGAGGGTCTCGGAGCTCAAGGAGAAGCAGCCATTTTGCATGCTGCCCAACAGCACCCCCTGAATCTGAACTTTTCCAGGGGTATTTCTGAACTGATCCAGAGGAAGGGAATTCAGCCCTGGTCACAAGGAGTACTTTCTGAGTTTGAACTTTAACACAGTTTTGTTGAATGGAAACCAGCCAAATATTCCTTTTCTACTTTTGTTGATTGTATTACTGTGAGGGTCAGAGACTTTTTGGACACTGGGTCATCTTTCTTTAGTTTTAGTTTGCTAGGTAGAGACATCCTTGTTAGCATAGGAAAAAAATGAGGTTTATTTCACCCTTTTTCATTTTATAAATGGCATACATTAAGAAAACTATACCTTTGTGTCCATCTCGCATTTCTGACCCCTCACACCACCTACCTTACCCAACAGATTTACCTGGTTAGAGTAGGTCTGACTGGGGAAGAGCTTAGGAAGCTTCCTAAAGGCTCACAATGCCCGTCCCATCTTCTGTGCAGGCTTGTTGTCCGGAATCTAGGCAGTCCATAAGGGACTGTTGTCTTTCTTTCCCAAGACTTTCTTGTGGGTCTTTCAAAATAAGGGTGATACCTTGTGGACAAGTGGGGTTTCCATGCCCTTCATGGAGGCCTTCGTTGAACATATATTACCTGGTGGTCTAGTGGATGTTTGAAGATCTTCATAGAGGTCTTTATTAAGAAAGAAAAACTCCCTGGGGTATTAGTGGCTTTCCCTGCCAGAACGGCCTCCAGCCGACACCGCCGGCGGGAGCCACGCTCTTTTACCGTCAATGTCCAGTGTGGTTGCTCTTACAGCACACTGTGGTGAAATGCAACCCGCCGCGTGAACGTTGCTCCCCCCTCCTTCCTCTCTCTGTTCCAGCTCCAGGGGGTTTCGGACTGAGATGCTGGTGAGGCTGCTCTGGCGGGGTACTCCCTGGCCCACTGCCAACATCCTTCAGGTAAGGAGGGGGTCTGTCCTTACTCCGGCACCGATCAGGGTATTGAAGTTTCTGACAGGGCCTGAAATCAGGCCCTCACAAATACCTGCACCCTTGCTTTGCGGTTCGCATCTTGGGCCTCCTGTCCCTGGGTTGCTAGGTTTTGACTCATTGGACATGGTCTGATTTAGTAACCCTTGGGTCTGCAGATATTGAAGCAATGAAGCCATGACAGTTTCCTTAAGGATCTTTAATAGTTCCTCCAAGGATGTGTCTTAGTTCTGGAAGGGGTTCAGTCATTTTGGTAATTCCCAGTCTCCTCTTTATTTATATTACTTCCCCGGGTTGCTTTTTTGTGGCTGATGTTACGGGTTTTTCTTTGCACTGATAGGATATATCTCCATGTGTCACACAGACCTAAAAGTTTATGGCCCGGTTCACCTGGGGTATTTGCGGTCTTATGGTCTGAAGAGCCATTCTTTGAGGTCATAGGTTCTTCATCTAAGCATCAAAATCATGAACATTTCATCATTTCATCCTATTATGAGGTTCTCCGGAACAATTTACGAAAACCTTTGTTTCCCAAGAAGATTCCCTGACTTGAATGGGATTTATGGTTGGCACCACCTCACATCCCCACACCTGTACTCCCTACTGTTTCCCTCACCCGTGGTTCACCCAAGGGCCTCGGGCTGAGCCGCTGCTGCCGCTGGCCCTCACCCTCAGGCTGGACAATCATATCTGCAGCCTGCGGCACTATCAAGAGTTGAGCCATCAGAGTGGCTGAACAATTTCCTTTGAACAGCAGCAGCTAATGGTCCAGACAGTAGCAGATGTGGGCCACGAATCTGCCGAGGTAGGGCATTCCATACAGCGGAAACTCTCTGGGGTGAACAGCAGGCTTGATGCCATGAACACCACTGCCAAGGACATATACCAAGACTTATTCAGGACTGGCACCATCATTGAGAACGCATCTGAGGCACATCTGGGAATAATAAGTAGACTACAGGTGCTGATCGAGATGCACAGCGTGGAGAGGAGGAGACACGAGATGGTGGACAGGGCCGTGCAGGCGACAGGCACCCCGTCTTGTGTGCCAAAGTCTGCCCACAGGCCCATTACTTGCCAGAGTGCCATGCAGCCAGGAGGCAGCCAAGCCATTAGGGAGGAGGACAGCCTGGCCTCCTCAGCATCCCAACCTGAGCCACTGGCTAAGCAGCGATATGGGAGGCTCACAAAGCAGCCCTCAACTCCAACCTCAGACTCTCCTCATTCCTCTCCTCCTACACACCCTCCTACTCCCCTCTGCACCACTGACTGCCACATCCTGAAACTCATACACCCCACACCACCCTCACTGTCACTTGTAAGCACCATACATACTTCCCCAAATCACCATTCTATACTGCACTAAATAAAATTATTTGAATCACTACTACTCATCAGTCGGGACTTGCAATCTACAAAGGCATTTAATACTTGTGACTGGAGGGAAGTCGCTACTGTGGGATGGCATGTTATGGGGAGAGACACATTGCCAACATGTCTGGAATTTGTCACATCGACACATGCATATTTCTCACTAAACATCAATATACACATCGACCTGCATCAACGCAACGGGTCATATATGTACTGTTGAAATTGCTGGTGCCATGCACCCATTCTACACGTGCACGCATTGATCTTGTGATATCCAATACTGTGCAGTATTCCAGTCTCGTCCACATTTGTAGCAACATCAGCATACCGATAACCCACATACACACAATTAGGACACGTACATAGGCTGAAGAAGCACCATGTCCCATGCAGAGGTGTGATGGCACAGTCTCGACCGTTCACCTCTAGCAATTTATTTTATATATTTATTTAACATTTGTAGCGCGCTCCAAACCCTTATGTATCTGGGTGCTGGAGAGCAGGTAATACATAATACACATCACAGATGTTACCACAGGCAACAATAGATAGCATAATTATGTTAAGCAAATTTACAGACATAAAATATGTACAGATATATTGCTTGTGGCAATGATGCCACATGCATGGTAGTACAACATACAGTCAACAAACACAGACCTACTCACCTGTGTCTGGTCTATGGCGCGTGTGCAGATATGAAGATGCAGGTCTTGCCATATGGACAACGGACGTATGCAACACATTTTGCTTGTGCTGAAGTCATACAAACATGTGTCAATCAGACAAAGAAAGAGATAGCAGGTATGCAGACCAGATTGGACAGGCATTTAGCCTTACAGGCTTCAGAAGACACTTCAACACTTGATATCTCCCAATGGACATTTGAGTCCAAACATTCATTATCCTGCCTGGGTCTCATGGGAATCGTGTAAATGACATTCGCCGTGTCAGAACCAACACAACTAGGTAGGCAGTCTGCACTCTCTTTCGATGTGAAGGCAATCACGCCAGGCATCCACACCAATGGACAATGTCTGCTGCATTTATCAAGGACAGGTGGCGGTCAATGGCACGACTCATAGGTGCACATGGCACATGCAGTCACATATGAGTGGGGCACCACCATATGCAAGCTGTGGCGTATCACACAAGTGCCCATGTATGTACACTCATAACATTCCTGACTGACTGGGTCAGGCTGTCTGCCACATGTACACAGGTCTGCCAGTATATGGCAATGTCCTGTCAGTTGAATGCGTACAACACAAAGCCCTGCATCCAAGGAGAAGCAGAGGACACAGGTGACATACGGACATGCTAATGCAGCTTCATGTGCCCATGTACATCTGCATGTGTGTGTGCATATGAACGTCCAGAGAAATGAGGAGGAGGGGCACTACAGGTATAACTGAAGTTCACATTGTATTAAGAATTCCCTCAGTTTAGAAGGTTTTAGTGTAAAGTATAACCCAATTGCACTCTGTGGACAGATGTCCTACTGTAGAGTTCATATATTCTGGTGTATATTTCAATAAATTCAAATTTAAATGATTCTCATACATGCATATAAACAAAACAAGATTTTTCTTCTTAAAGTAAACTAAAGTTTATTGTTGATTGAGTTAATCCACCCACGATCAACATAAATCTTAGATACAAAATTATGATTGTGTGTTCATTTTTTCTCATGGAACTCTTTACAAATCCAGAGAAAGGTAACAGCCATTTCTCCACAATATAGAACCACAATAATTATAAAACAGCAATAATTAGTTGTGCCTCCACAACGTTCTTTTTCCTATAACCAATCAACTCCAATTTAGTTCACAAGAATGCCAACACGTTTCGTATTTAAAAACCATCATTGAAAGGGGATACTAAAACAAGCATGCGCAGTGTTGCGATGCGAGCAGCAGAGGATGCGCACTAGAAAGAATACCTGACTCGCATGCGCAGTACTCAAATACGCTGCAGAGCTAGAGCAGAGGTAGAGCAGTCTTTGCAGTCAACACTGCCTCTGTGCTCCAGTCTCTCTACCATTGCTTTTCTTTTGTGGGAGGACCTATAAAAGCCTACCTGATACTGCGGAGCGGTCGCAGAGCTAGAGCAGAGGTAGAGCAGTCTTTGCAGTCAACACTGCCTCTGTGCTCCAGTCTCTCTACCATTGCTTTTCTTTTGTGGGAGGACCCATAAAAGCCTACCTGATACTGCGGAGCGGTCGCGGAGCTAGTGCAGAGGTAGAGCAGTCTTTGCAGTCAACACTGCCTCTGTGCTCCAGTCTCTCTACCATTGCTTTTCTTTTGTGGGAGGACCCATAAAAGCCTACCTGATACCGCGGAGCAGTCGCAGAGCTAGAGCAGAGGTAGAGCAGTCTTTGCAGTCAACACTGCCTCTGTGCTCCAGTCTCTCTACCATTGCTTTTCTTTTGTGGGAGGACCCATAAAAGCCTATCTGATACCGCGGAGCGGTCGCAGAGCTAGAGCAGAGGTAGAGCAGTCTTTGCAGTCCTTGTTAGGACTGCAAAGGACATGGCCTCAGAACAAGACTGTCAACAACACCAGTCGGTGAAAACAACAAATGAGGGGCGAAGATGACGAGAAAAAGCGTTTGAGAAGCTCACGCAAACACAGCAGCCATCATGCCCCTCTTAAATTGCAGAGCAAACTGCCAAGCCAAGACTGCCTGGACTTTCAGCTACAAACTCCACGCTACCAGGAAACAGTACCATCAACATCACAGGCGTACAATTCCGCCCTGAAAAACCGGCGCAAAACCACCAAAAAACTTCCAAAAAGGGAGTGCATCTGCCGGCAGATCAATCACCTACTCAATGTGACTTGTCAAATGCACGGAGCGAAGTGGCCACGGACTCTGGAATGAGCACCCAAGACTCACAAAAGGAAAACCTTATTGGCGGCAAAGAAAGCGAAATCAGGGCCGCCCTGAACGTTCAGTTCGAGCCCTCTGTTGGGGGCAGCCCAGTGGAGCCCGTCGGAGGACGGACTGCGAGAGACTCGCCCCAACCAAAGAGAGCCCACGAACGTGCGGCTGGCGCAGCATCCTTAACAAAATTGAGCTGCCAAACATATTCACAAGACACACTGGAAACCTCACCTGCCTCGGACGGGAAGTCCAGACCGCAGGAACCTCACGGGCCTGGGGGCTCCTTAGGCATGCACGGGGCCCCGGCCGACGGGCCCAGAGGACCATTACCCCAGTCTGGGATCTCTCCGAGCCCAGCAGGCTCTCAGGCGCCGGTGGGGGCCGCATTGCCGCTCGAGATCACGGCTCAGGTCCACACTGCATGGAAGGATGGAAACGCGGAGCTCTAGAAGCCCTGCCCGCAAGATCTGGAGCTGTGCAACCCAGGCACCGCCGAAGACTCAGAGCGCTTAGTGGACTCTCGAGCTCCCCCAGTGGCTCAATCAACACCTCAGCTGATGCCCTCCATGAACGGAGATGTACTGACTGGCAGTCCTGACTGCCTTTCAAGACTCAACTACGGACGAATGGGAAAACATCTACAACCTACAGCTCCCATGCTAGAAAAAGAACAAAGGGGGAAACCTAACTGCAAAGCCCTGCAGAACGGCACAACTGGCCCCAATGGAGAAATTAACAACAAAAAAACAAATTAAAAAAAGAACAACTGCAAATGTCGCAGACCAGTGCTAACAGACTTTTTTGTAAGACAAGGTAAAAGAAAGTACGAACTACTAACTGAACTCACAGACGATGAAATCTTAGAAGCTTTAACGGACTTGTTGCCAGTCTCAAAAATGTGCAAAACAGTCTGCAACCTTAGCCACACCACAACACCCCCAATTAATAATGTGGTGCCAGATCCAGCGCCGCAGGAGAAGCTGAACAAGAACTCCACACAGGGGCCCCCCATGAATAACAACGAAGCCCTCGACACCGCAGTCACGCAGGACAAAAACCCACAATCTCCAACTACAAACACAACACCCCCTGCACACTCAGATGAGCGACCATAATCTTCCTATGAAGTCTTGCCTCCACCCGCAGTGAAACAAAAGGAGGCTGAAGAAGTAAGAATGTCATTTCCCAGAGACCTCTTTTCAACTTCGCCGTCTCACTGTGAAGATTCTCATAAAACACCAGACCTATTGATTCCACAAACCAGACTCACGGTCGACATAGACTGGCAGATCCCAACAACTCCAAGACCTGCAAGAAAGTCCTCTCTAACCCACCTTCCAAGAGACACTCGGCCCGCACAAAACCTGCTGAATGACAGGCCTCTACACGAACAAGCCCATGGCACACCGGCCAGAAGCATGGGCCTCGCCCACTTGCTCCCAAAAGAACCCCTAACAAAAAAACCCGGCATGACGACGATAATGTCGGTAATCACGATAGCCTTAGCACCCTTTGGGAAACTGTACGAGTCCATAAATGAGACTTTAAAAGATCACACAACACTCATTGCATTGATGCACACCAAAATGATCTACATAGAAGGCTTCATCACTACAAAGGAAAGTAACCCAAAGGGAAGCTATGCTAGTCCAAATTCCCAAAGGGACCTACAAGACACGGCCAGAAATAATCCAGAAGGATCAAAGACGCAAGGACCAAGTGCTCAAACTCAAACAAACTTTCCATTAGGTGTTACACCGTTTGTATTCTCAGGTATCCAACAAGACACACCAACAGGAAAGAACAAACCTGAAAACTTAAAAAAAGTATCCTTCGGCAATTCAAGTCCAAGTAAAGAGGCCTGCATTATCATTGACGCCCCAACCAAACCCAAGCCCTCACTTAAACCAAGCGGGCCCTTCAAGGACCGCCTGGCTGAGTCTATCCCTGCAAAACAGACTTCAACAAAGGTGGGGAGCTCACAAATCAGACCCTGTGAGAACCAAAACTCTCAAAAGCAAAACCACTTTCTATTCAATCCACAGAAAACAACAATTCAGCAACCTCAAATGCAACCACATCACTCAAAGCAAAAGTCTCCAACGACAGTAGACGACTTCATGGCAGACAAAAGCTCCATGAACATAACCTTACATCTCTCCCCCGAGTTAGGGGAAAACAAGAAAGGGCGAAAAAGTGAACCGGATTCTCTGAGAACCCCAGAAAAAAAACACCAAACAAACACAGACGGAACAGCTCGACAACATCAACCCTGAAACCATGGACCAAATCAAGACCCTCAAAAGGATCATTTCAATCAAAACAACCAGAACTTGGTAACCACAAACATCGAAGGGTAGATGAAAGAACTCATCTGCAAGGTACCCCTGCACAAAAAAGTCACACAGAACTCACAAGCACAGACCGTAAGACGCCTCACAGCTCCAGACCAAGCCGCAAAGAGGAAGTGTGTGACCACAACGAAACTCGATTGGCCAGAGGACAACCCAAGATACCATCAAGAAGCACAATCCGCAAACTAGAACAAACAGAAAAAAACTCAGAAGCCTTAACACTGATCCGAGGAACAATTATGAAGATCTTGAGAAACACCAAAGACCTTGAACGTCTAAGTCTGGACGACATTACACTTGTCGAACCCTACTACAAAGCTCGGAAGGCAAAGGCTTATATACACATAACAGAATCCTCAAGAGGAATTCTGAGCAAGGAAGACATCGATACCCTGCTTAAAAAAGGGTTTCTTTTAACAAAATACCAAGACAAAACTCCTTCATCTGACAAAAGCCCGGAAAAACAAAACGGCAAGCTTCCAAAGGACGCACTACCACCGGTCAGATTTCAACCATGGCAGCTCACACCACCGACGGCACCAAACTAAGATTCCTGAACAACAAACAAAAGAACAAACAGGAAATCCCAAACATTCAGACAGCGAAGATTACCTCCATGAAAAGGCAACAATACTCACAAAGAAACCCGAAACGAACAGTCAACTAGATCCCAATACAAAACCAAAACAAAACACTCTTTCCTTTGCCCTAATAAAACAACTATGGGCCTGGCTACCGAAACCAGAAAACTCTGTGGCCAACAAATAGCAACCAGCAGTGAGGCAAAAAAAGCAAGAAGTTCCAAGAAACAGAGAAGGAAAGAAACTTACACCAGCCTCACTAAAAATGGGATCGTGGAACACAAGGGGTTTTAAACACCTGATGACAAAGGGAGAAACTAACCTGGGAGACTTTGATATCCTAGCACTCCAGGAGACCCGCTGACAACCGCACCAGCAATGGACGGCTACGCAATTGAAATCACGCCAGCCAAAAGAGGCTCGGTAGGTCGCCCATCAGCCAGCCTCCTAATTGCAGTCCGCTCAGGATGCGGTCTGGCAATTGAAAAAAAGCAACCCTTCTCTCAAAGCCACCTCTCTGTGCAGATGAAGTGGACTAGAACGGACCCAACTAGCAAGAAGATCCAGGAATCCTCCATGGCTATAATAACTACTCACTGGAATCCCAAAGCCACCACGAATGAGAGATTCTTACGGACATTGGAATCCGAAATAGACGACATCCAAGCCAACTCGGAAATAACACTGATCGTCATATGTGGAGATCTAAACGCAGCTGCCCGACCACAAAAGAAACCTCCCCAACAAACAACGGAAAGTGGCAGGGGGACACTAGGGGCCAAAAATGGATGAAACTGATGGACTCAAGACACATCTATAATGCAGACCAAATCTCCCCAAAAGCATCCCAAATTCCAACATGGGAAAGAAACAACCAAAAAGCTATCATCGACTATATATTCGCCCCTGAGGAAATGCTCAACCTAGTATCATCTTTCGACATAACAAGATCTAAAGCCAGTGACCATAATATTTTGGAAATCACGTGGATCTCTCAAAGATCTCCTAATCCGACAATGAACGAAGAAGTGGAAGTTACCAATCAACGAAACCATCTTCGTCTAACAAAAGAAAGAATCCTGGAACTATCTTCGACTTACAAGAAAAAACTCAGAACCTCTGAGAATACTAAAAGCACCGAAATCGACTACCAACCATTACTGATTGCATATCAAGCAGGTCCATCTAAAAACCAAGGAGCACCACAGCAAGGTACGCACCACTATGACAAACTCTTGGTAGAGAAACGTTGTGCTCTCCGCAAACTTAAATGTCAAGCGAACAAGTCAAAATCTCCAACCATCAAGAAACAGTACCAAGAAGAGGCAAAAATATACGCAGGATGGATCAAATTCTACCGAGAAACTTTATACCAACATGACTCAGAGGTGATGCTAAGAAGGGTCAATGGCAAAAACTCCAGAGAATTTTGGGACCTTGTAAAAGGGGTAGACAAAAACACAGGCCCATCAACATCCAACGCTGTGAGTGAGGAAAGATGGACTAACCACTTCAATAGCCCAGAACCCATCTCAAAAACTTAAGTCACGCAATCCTGCGGGCCTCACGTCCTGGGAAGATTTCTCCAATAAAGCCGACATAGCAAGAGTGATCCAAAAGCTAAAATCATCCACAGCCCCAGGCCCGGACGGGATAACGAACATTGACTTGAAAAACCACCAAGATGTCTGGGCATCCTTCATCAGCATCGTCATCAAAGAAATAAGCCTAACAAAGACAATACCTAGTTCCTGGACCTCGGCGACAGTCGTCTCCATCTTCAAAAAGGGTGATAGATCTGACCCCTCCAACGATCGTCCAATAGCTCTGCTGGACACGATAGGAAAAATCTACGGCTCTTTCCTCCTTGAAAGCTTCCAACGCTGGGCCAAACACTCACCCTGCGACGACCCCTTCAAAGCGGGTTTCACCAAGAACATAGGGACAACAGTAAACAATATGCTACTGAGCATAATAAAAAGCAACTGACGAGCACAACAAAAAAAGGTCTTTATGGCCTTTGTTGATCTAACCCAAGCATTCAACAAAATCGACCGTGATCTATTATGGTCCAAACTAGACGCATGGAACTGCCCTAATCAGATCCTAGATCCCATTATTGCTCTTCACACAAACACCATGATAAGAGTAAAGCTCAACCAAAAAGGTACCCTCTCTGAAGTGATTTCGACCAACAGAGGAGTGAAGCAAGGCTGCCCCCTGGCGCCCGCGCTATTCACAGCCTTCCTGGGAGACTACAAAGAGACCTGCGAAGATCTGAGAACATTCCCACCTAAAATAGGGGGAGGCCGAGTCCCAAGGCTCCTCTACGCTGAGGACATCATCCTGATTGACCAGACGCCAATCGGGCTTCAACGCCAACTCAACAACCTGGCAAGCTGCATATCGAAGAATAACCTCGAGATCAACAGAGAAAAAAACAAAATTCTGGTCATTGAAAATACTACAACAATTAAAAGAAAACCCAACCATTGGACGATTGATACTACTAAAATCGAACAAGTTAAAGAATTCAAGTACCTTGGGGTTATGATGGACAGCTCAGGCAACGAGTCGAGCATGCAGACCAACCTTTGGGGAAAAAACTCAGAAACTCACTGCCCAGGCCAAGGCTATGGACAGAAAATTCGGACGCTTTCGCTTTTGCCAGTGATAAAATACTATAAAGCCAAATTGGTTCCATCCCTGACATATGGAGGGGAAGCTATTCTGACAATCCCGCCAAATCTTTGGGCTAAACTTGAAGGTCACTTCTGGCGAGAAGTGCTTCGCCTGCCAAGGTCAACATCACTGCCAGCAATAAGGAGAGAACTTGGGCTGCTTTCGTTAAAAGCAGTAGTTGACTGGAACGAAATGTCCCTACACAGACAAGTGATCATGCCAGATACAGCTCCGCAATACAAACTGATGAATCAAGAAATTGTCGCTGATGGTTGCAAGATGCTCTCAACTTGGGCAGTTAAGAAAAAACTCCAACTAGAGGAACCTGGCTGCAACGAGGAGGACCTTCTCCAAAATCCAATGCGAGTCAAGAAAAAGCTAAGCGAATTGTACTGGATAGAAACTGAAGATAAGGCTGCTTCAAACAAACTACAAGCCCACCTCCCAAGACAATGCAAGAAACTTAACGAAACTGAACAAGTGTTCAGAAGCTTCCCTGACACACGCCTGAGACAAACTTTTTTAAGGGCTAAGTTAAATCTCCTGCACACCAATGAAATTAGAGCTCTCAGAGGTCTATCCACATCCGGCAGCTGCAGACTATGTAAGATCGTTACCGAAACCGAATCGGTTAGACACCTTCTGATGTCGTGCCCCGAAACTTCTACTCTAAGAAAAGGATACCTAAAACCTCTCCTTAAACCCTTCTCATTGAGAGAAGAAGACTCCTGGTGGTCACGTCTGCTAAGCGGAAAGAAAACTAGCTGGACAATTGCAGCGGTAAAGATGTTGGAAGCTGCCCTAGCAGAATGCCTTAAAGAAGAAAACTGCACACTATAAAGGAAAAGTAAACAAAGAGAAGGGAACAATTTTGTAAAATCAATAAATTTGATAAAAACAAAAAATACAAAAAACAAAGAAACAAAAAAAAAATAAACATCATCAATCATCAGGGCTTAGAGCTGTGTGTTCATCTCAGTTCAGTGTAACAATATTAACAAGTTAATCTGTAAACCTAGAATACATAACAGGTAACATTTCTTACACTTAATGACTAGTAGTATGTAAAACCTTTGCTGTGCAAACATATTTTGAAGAGCTGTGCTCATTTAGATCAAATTCATTAAACTCTAACCTCAAAACCTGTATGGTGTGGCTTTGCAATGTTTATTACCTGTATGATAAAAGAAATAGAAATAATAATAGTAAAACCCATGGGTTCATGTCATTCGGATCTTGTTGTAAGGACCTCATGCTTAAGGGGTATCATTTTCACCCAGCTAGAGACATACTTCGCTTGGCTGGGAGGATCTTTTTTGGCCGGCCTTGTTGTTGCAAATGAAGTTCACATGTCACTCTGTAACGAAGTAGACATGGAACGTCATGTTATGCGTGATATATCATGTATAGCTCTCACGTAAAGGTAACATATGTTTCATACCTCATCATTTCCATAGGGTATACCCAGTCTAGTGGGGGTAGTGAAGGTGTCCCTCAGAGAGTTAAGGGTATTACACCAAAAAACGCCTGCCGTCGCAGCTCGTTGGGCATAAAGCGCATGTCACGGATTTCCATTCCAGTTACTAGGTTTGGAGAAAGCGCATATGAATATCACCATCTGTGCGTGGGAGAGTCCATGCACCCTGAATGCAGCACTTACATGCACCTCGTTGCGTGTGCATGCAGCACTCCAGGTACATGTGCGGAAGGCGGAAACGCACACTGGCTGAATCGGAATCCTTGCCACCCCATTGCATAACCTCTGGCTTAGTCTTGCACCATAACAGCCGTAAGCGTGCCTAGCTACCACAGGCCTCCCTCACCATTTAAACGAGGACCGTGCCAGTGCACTTCGTAGTTGACAGCTGACATGGAAGGGAGCAGGAAATGCTGTGGAGGCAGGGGCATCACAGATCCGGAGGAAGGATCCTCCTGTCTATGCAGGAAGACCACAAGGAGCAGGTTCAGGCAGGCCACCATAGAGGACGCCAGCACTTCTTCCATCAGAGGCATCCATGAGGAGGATGCACCACAGGCTCCCAGAATGCCAGCAGGCACTGATGAACCCTGCTGAGTGCAACGTCCCCACTGCCCCAGCCGAGATAACCAAGGGCACTCCTACACACAAACTTACCTGACTCAAGATGAGGAAGAGGGGGATGAGGTAGCATCCAGTCACGTGGGTCCTGTGGAGCACACAAGTGGGGATGGCAGTCCTGCCTCACCCCCAGCAATGACTGCTCCCGCCATGCAGGTGCCACCTTCCGCCTGACGCCCACTACACCGTAGGACAACTCTCCACCTTCGGGGATGACGACTCCTCTCCACCTCATGGGTTGCGAAACCCCAACTTCACCCAACAGGAGGTGGAGTTCATGGGGATGCGGTGCTCAGCAAGTATGGGCACCTCACTGGTCTCAGCTCGCTGCACACCAAGGTGACAGCATGGGCAAAGTCCTGGGCCAACATTGCACAGCACATCAGCACGCTTGGGGTCTACCAGCGCAACACAAAGGAGGTAAAGAAGCACTGGGACGACCTCAGGCGGGGCCACTGGCATTAAGGCATGGAAGTTGCTGGAGGCGAGGCACCACGTTGTGTCAGAGCTGCGATCCGCCCACAGGACAAACCCAAGGAGGGTGATGACGGAAGTGGAGATGTCGTAGGTGGTGGCATAGGTGGAGCATGAGGAGGTACATGAAAAGCAGCTGCCAGGTTACACAGGGCCGTGTAACCCCCAAGGGACTACCATAGCTTTGTCTGCCTCCTCTTGCTCCATAAGTCCCCCCACCCAACATCCGTGTATCCCCCTAGCCAGCTGCATGCGGCCAGCTCCCCTCCCTGGATTGTCACACACTCTTTTTTCCCTTTGAGTCCAGCCCTTCTTCCGGACCTTGGGCGAGCGCTAGTGCGAAGGGGGTATACCCCTGCCGCAGCCATGCGTGGGAGATGGCCTTGTCCAGCCACACCTACAGGAGAGGGGCCCACACTGCCCATTGAGTCACCCGGGCCATCTGTACTGGCTGCAGGCCACCCACGTAAGGAGGCAATTGTTGGTGTGTCACGACCCTCAGCCCTGATCCCCACTGGCAAGCCCATTGGCCAGGTGGAATCAGGGCTCGGATCACTAATAAGGCCTGGCATCCACTTCTCAGGCCCTCTTGGGGCCAGTCCTGGCGCATTTGGCGCCAGGCTCATCAGTAAGGAAAGACATCTACTTGAGGAACTACTTTATTTAGGCTTTCAGCCAACATGGAGGCATCCACATAGCTTGGTTCTTAGAACCAAGCTATGCGGTCTAGTGTTTTGGGTGTGGTGGTCTAGGGACTACTTTACCCGGACTTCTTTACAGTGGTTATTTAAACCACACCCGAACAAGACAAAACGCTTCGCATTACTTTGCTTCTAGCAACGTGACGCTCACCGTGTCCAGCTTTCTCACGAGCCTGGTGAATTCCGGACCTTCAGAAAAACCAAGAACATCGTTAGCAGCAGAATCTTACCTGCATTCATCATCCTTCACTGCTCGCAGCTCCTGGGCAGCTCAGTTGGTGGAGTTCACCGCCCGGATCGAAGGACCTGAGAAAAGGAGAAAGACATCATTAAAGGAGGTAGTGGAGACATTACAACCACAAATCGCTTAAAGACTTACCTGGTTGGTTGCTTTTCGGCCGGCATAGCTCCGGAACTCCATCTTCGCTGGGAACTCACCGCGACCTACGAAAAGAGAAAAGCACAGGTCAGTGAGGACAAGACATCGCTGCGCTACGCAAAGCGCCTCCTTACTGCATCATAGCGCTATAGCGCGCCATCATCTCCCGGTGAGAACCAGCATATCCAGTTCTACAAGCGGACACTCCGCGCTCCTAGGGAGATAAAAAAGAGACATTAGAACAGAGAAAAGGCATGCAAGAATTACGACGCCATCAATCGCAATAAGACCTATCTGAAAGACACTACAAGGGCAGCAGTCAGTGAAGTAACGGGACCGCCCGCACCCACAAAAGACAACGCGCCCCTGCCCAGAGAGCAGGACGGAGAGCCCACCGATTCCGACAGCCAGGTGAGAAGAAAACCTGGAGGGGCTGGAAACACAAGGGAGGTGGGGGGAAAACTTACCTTGGTCGTCCAGTCCTAATATAGTCTTCATTTCCAGGCGGAATCCCATCGACACCGAGACCACACCAGGGAATCATTGGGAAGGGCGCCAACGACCAACTGGCTGGGTGGCGTCCCTGTGGATACCAGGTGAGCGTAACATGGTGCTCCAGCGTCAGCTGTCACTGCACCTTTAGGGGACCAGCCGATGTCAGCATTGCTCAGGTTCCCACACCGGAGGTGGCAGTGTGGGCTTGAATGAACAGTTGCTGGGGTTCCTGCAAGGCATCAGGGTGAACCTGCAGGAGGTGACAATGGGGGTGAAGGAAGCAGGGGAGAGAAAGGCAGTAGAACTGAGGGTTGTCAGGGAGGAGGGTGCAGGGGTCAGGGCTGATTTGCAGGGGGTCAGAGATGAATGGCAGGAGGTCAAGGAGGCTGTTCGTGGCATACTGAATCACCTGTCGCTGCCACAGACAGCTCCTTTGCCTCACACGTCCCCTCTGCTCTCGTTCCCTTTGACTCCTCCTACGGCAAGGGGTGGCCTGAGGGGAGGAACAGCAGGCCCCACATTCTCCTTTTCCTCCATCTCGCCAAGCCAGTGGCCACTATGTGGCAAGGTGAAGGAAGATGAGAACTATATCATAGTTTTGGGGGCCAGTCAGGACAAGTGGCCAGAGAGTGACCTCTGTCCTACTATGATTTATCCCAATGTGTCTATCCCATTTCACCGTCCCTGCCAAGTGAGCGCTGTATTTCGTTTTGTTTACACGTTTTCTAGTCCAATTTGGCCCTCTGACTCTGTGGATACATCATTAATGCAGAAGCTGTTTATTTGACCTGTACTCACAACTTTGTATTTATTTTTTAACTGATTTTTATTAAGAGATTTAATAAATACAATAGCCAAAACAGAAGTTGATATATAAGATTACAACAAGAAGTGAAATATCCAAGACTTTTACCTTAGTTTATAATTTCGGATAAGAATCACACAAGACCCCTAGCCTCATTCCATCTAGCTGCGCCACCTCTGTCATTGATACATCTGATAATGCCTACTCACCCATACTATGCACTGTGATTTACTCATCTATGTATGGTAACTAGCGCCCAGATACCTCTGTGTTTTGCGCGCTCTACAAATGGAAATAAATAAATTAAATAAATATGATATAAAATATAGTAACTATGAAAGTGTTAATAATCAGATCTATTAAACGAATTAAGAAAGAGGGGTAACAAACATGACAAGAAACATAAGGAAAGAGAAGTAAGGGAATGATGCTATCATAAATAAAAGAACACAAATGATATCAGAAAGTGATTACAAATATTCCATTTGTTATAAAACTTAGGTAATGTTATGGATGATAGTGCAAACATTTTTTCAATTCTGTCGTTGGAACATATAGAGTTCCACCATAAACTGTATGATACATTCTGTGCATTTTTCAAGTTGGATGCTACAAGGTGTAAAGCAACATAAACCATGAAATTAATTAACTCAGGGGAGGTAATGGATAACATGAAAGGACTAGCTATAGTACCAATCAGAACACTGCAAAGTGATCATGGATATTAAAAAATATATATTTTGTAAACAATTCCATATTTATGTCCAGAAGGAAAAGACAAATTTGCAGTAAAATATAGAATGTGTGAAGCCAGTGGAAGGGGATTGACAAGACCAACTAAGATTATGATTAGAGTTTGTTATGTTTGCTACTCTGTGAGGTGTTAAATATGCCCTATGCAAAATAAAATAATGTGATTGTGTGAGGACTGCTTCTACAGATGTGTACAAACATTGCTGCCATATCTTAGTCCAAGTTTCTTGTCAGATTTGTAGATCCCAGTCAGTCACCCATAATTGAGCCAGTTTAGTAACATTATCAGTAAGTTGGTTAAGGATGGAGTAACATTTTGAAGCTTTAGTAAGGCGAGAACATGAAATTGATTCTATACATGTAGAAGGAATCTTTCGGGTGTAATAGGGGATGGCTTTGATTATTAGCTTGATAAGGATAGTATATGTTTTGAGGTCTAATGGGTTCATCTTTAATTGAGTTCAAAATTCATTAAACGGTATGGGTATATTATTATAAAATAAATGTGACACCAGATAAATCCCAGTTGAATACCACTTATGTAAGATATTGTGTTTGAGCTTAAGCGGGAATAATTTGTTAACCCACAAAAAGGCATTAGTGGATTCTTGGGTGTTAGGCAGAAACCTGTGCAGTTCCCTCTGGGACCACTGCAAAAGATTTAAGACTACAGGTGTTTGGCAGTAAACCCACTTGGTAGCAGTCTGTACCACACAGATTCACTTGGTATCTGTGGTTGAGCAGTCAGACTTCCCTCAAGAAGAGTTAGGCAGTATACAGAGTATTCACAATAGGTCAAGAGCACACAATAGAACAAGTAAACACTGACCAGGGCTTGGTCTAAAAGAGATATAATTATTTATTTAAAACCACATCTAAGAAAAGGCACAGGCACTAATAGTAAGCAATTCAGAAACACGGTCACTACAAGATATACACTCCCTTAAAAGAATATTAGACAAGTCTTAAGTAAAGCCCCACTTATTTTCAGACAGCGGTGAGCGATTAATGTAGATGGCACTCTAATAGTTTGTTTTAAAAAGGGAGAGAAAAGCAGAGAACAAATTGAAACAGATCCCAACACTTTTACAAGAACAGAACAAGAGAGGAAGGCAAAGTAAAACCGTGAATTCAGAGTCAGTAGGCCGGATCCGCTTTAAGAGGATCGAAACGAAATGCAGTGCACAAAAGTCTTGTAAGGGTTCAAAAAGGAGTTGGATCAAAGAAAGGGACCAGTTAGAGGGTCAAGGAGGCGAGCCCAGTCCAGAAGGTTAAGGAGTTATTTTTACCTTGTAGCAATCTTTAGAGAGGGAGCCCTGGCGGACACGGTACCTTAAAGTGGTGAGAACACTCCAGCGGGGGCAGTTGTTCCTGGCAGCGGGTGCAAGTTGGTGCTTCGTCCGGGGGAAGAGAGGATCTCGTCGTGGAGGAAGACAGGAGTCTGTTGCACTGCCAGGGAAGAAACCAGCCGCGGAGTTTCTCAGGTACAAGGAGGGTCCGTTGATTCGCGGTTCAGTGGTGAGTGGCTATCCGGCCGCCGGGGTGGTTGGCACGGGCAGTTCGACCACAAACCGGGCTGGGGTACGAAGAAAAAAAAGGTAAACTGGTTGTGCCCACCAGTCAGGAGAAGAAGCCTCTCCAGCCGGGAGATCTTCTCTGTCGTCGGGAAGTGGTGAGTCGGTTCTGCAGGGCTCCACCGGTGGTGTCGTCATGGTAGGTCGGCTCAGGTTCTCCCTCGTCGGATTCTCAGGTCCTGTGGCGACTTCTCAAGTTCCAGTCCCCAAAGCCCTGCTTTTATGCAGCATACCCCCATTCACTCAGCCTAGCTGTCAATCAAACATGCTAAGTGGTGAGCCGGCCGGCTCACTACTTGGGCCAATAACACAAGAGTGCGACTTGAGTTACCAAGGTAACTCAGTCCAGGGTGTCTAAACCCCCTCGCACACCCCCTGTAGTACCCAGACAGAGTGGCACCACTTTTGGAGGCTTCTGTGGAGAAGCCCGCCAAAAAGTGGAACAAAGGGCTCGGCTTGGGTTGGAGTCACAGAAGAGAACACAAATGCCATTTTTGAATCGAGTCTTGGCAAAAAATACCAAGCGGAGAATGAATATTAATTAAATAAACCGGCGGTATGTTCGAGGCTATGAGAATTAAATAATTAAAGTTGGTAGCCTCGAACAATGGGAAAATCCCATAGGGAAATATTCGCGGTCGAATATAAAAAGTAGTTTCCACTGCCACCAGCCAAAACTCGATCAGGGGGGACGGAGACGTGCCCCCTCGACTAACAGACCGCGGGGCAATCGAATTGCCCCGACCAGTACGTCCACAATATGATGGTTTGTACTGGTTTCTGTTAATAATTTGGGACTAGTAAAACCAATGGTGACTTTACATGCCCTGGGAGACAGTAGTCAGTCCCAGGGTATGGAGTCTATGGTGGGGTGTCACTATGACACCCCTGTGTTACTGCACGGAGGGTGCTGTGTAACACACATAGTAAAAACACATGAGACCCTATGGAGTAAAGGACCCCATAGCCCATAAAACACATTACCAGTCAAAGGAATACCATAAATCATGTCCAAGAGTGGGAGAAAAAGAGTCTCACTCTTGGCATGAGAAAAAAACAAACTCCAGAAATCCAGCAAAGCTGCTGGGGGACTCACTAGGTTAGGAAATTCAGCCTAAAGAATTTTAGAATTCTCCCTAACACTCGCCCCCCCCATACTAAGGGACAGGAGGATTTAATCCACTCCTGGATGAATCTCATACCTCTAGTCGATGACATACATCCTAGAGAGACCATCAGCATTTTAGTGGTGACACCCTGACCTGTGCTCAATGGTGAAATCAAACCCTTGCAGGCAGATTGGCCATCTCAATAGTTTTGGGTTTTCCCCTTTCATTTGCATTAACCATCTCAAGGGTTGGTGGTCAGTCTGAATGACAAAAGTAGAACCATACAAGTATGGCCTAAACATCTTCAGAGCCCACACAATAGCAAAACACTCTTGTTCAATGGTTGCCCACCTTGTTTCAGGATACTTCAGTTTTCTACTGATGAAGCAAATGGGGTGCTCCCTACCTTTCCCATCCAGTTGACTGAGGACTGCACCTATTCCTACATTTGAAGCATCTATTTGCACAATGAAAGTTTGGTGATAGTCAGGAGCTCTGAGTACTGGGGCTTGGAAAAGAGCCTTTTTCAGGGTTTCAAAGGCCTGATTGCATTCCTCATTCCACCTCACCTTTTCAGGGAATTTAGGAGAGGAGATGACATTCAGTGGAGAAGTCATGGACCCATAGTTCTCAATGAAATTCCTGTAATACCCAGTGAGACCTAAGAAGGCTCTCACCTGGGTCTGAGTAGTAGGTGTTGTCCAATTTTGCACAGCTTCAATCTTACTGGGCAAAGGCCTTATTTCTCCACCTCCTACCTCAAGTCCAAGGTAGACCACTTTACTCTGTCCAATCTGGCATTTACTTGCCTTTATGGTCAGATTGGCCTTTCCAAGAGCCTGCAAAACATATCTCAGGTGGTCTACATGTTCTTCCCAGGAATTGCTGAACACTGCTATGTCATCCAAGTATGCCATGCAGAGGTCCTCCATCCCATTCAGAACCTGGTTTACCATCCTTTGAAACGTAGCAGGTGCATTCTTCAATCCAAAAGGCATAACCTTAAACTGGTATAAGCCAACTGGGGTAGAAAATGCAGTTTTCTCCTTGACATGGTCTGTCAGGGCTATTTGCCAATAGCCTGACGTCAAGTTAAATGTGCTGAGGAACTTGGCTGCACCAAGTCTATCCACCAACTCATCTGTCCTTGGCAAAGGGTGGGCATCAGTCTTGGTGACTGCATTAAGAGCTCTGTAATCCACACAGAATCTAAGTTCTTTAGAGCCTGCCTTTGGTACTAACACAACTGGGCTAGACCATGGACTAGTAGAGGGCTCTATTACCCCGAGATCAAGCATCTTGTTGACCTCACCTTTGATGTGGGTTCTTACATTCTCTGACATTCGATTTCCTCTGCTTTTGACTGGCAGACAGTCACCAGTGTGTATGTCATGCTGTCCCCAAGGGGTCAAGCCTGGTGAAAGTGAGAACAGAGAGGCAAACTGATTTAACATAGATTTGCACTCTTCCTGTTGCTCAGGTGTCAGATTTGAAGAGAGATGTACTCCTTCAATTTTTTTGTCTAAAGGTAAGACTCTGAGGAGATCAAGAAGAGCTTCACTCTCTTCTTCTTCCTCTGATGATGCTAGAAGCAAAGCTCCTACATCAGGTCTGGAGACATACGCTTTTAGCCTGTTGGCGTGGAAGACTGTTGGAGCCTCCTTGGGGTTGCCCAAGTCCACCAGATAGTGGACCTCTCCAAGTTTACCCACGACTTTGAAGGGTCCCATCCATTTGTCTTGCAAGGCCCTCTGCCTTGTTGGAATCATAACGAGAACTAGCTGGTCCTGAGTAAACTCGACCATGTTAGCCTTTTGGTCATGCCAGTGCTTGACCAATGCTTGTCCAGCTTTCAAGTTATCACTTGCTTCTGCCATCATTTGTGACATTCTCCTCCGGAGACCTATCACATAGTCAGTCACTCTGACTGGCTTGGGGGAAGGACCACTCTCCAACCCCTCCTTGATCAGGGCAAATGGACCTCTGACCGGATGACCATAAAGAAGTTCAAAGGGAGAATAACCTACTCCCTCCTGAGGGACTTCTCTATAAGCAAAGAGAAGGCATGGCAGTAGAAGGTCCCACTTTCTTTTAAGGGGGTCCTCTAAAGCACCTATCATGCTCTTCATGGTTCTGTTGAACCTTTCAACCAACCCATTTGTCTGAGGGTGGTATGCGGTTGAGAACTTGTAAGTAACTCCGCAGGTTTTCCACATGGCCTTCATGTAGTGGGACATCAAATTTGACCCCCTGTCAGAGATTACTTACTTAGGAAACCCAACCCTGGTAAAAAATAATAAGGAGGGCCTTAGCCACAGCCGGAGCTGTAACAGTCCTCATAGGAATTGCCTCAGGGTATCTAGTAGCATGGTCTACTACAACAAGTATAAACCTGTTGCCTGAGGAAGTTGGAGGATCAAGGGGACCAACAATGTCAATCCCTACTCTCTCAAATGGGACTCCCACTACGGGGAGAGCACTAAAGGTGCCACATTCTTGGAGCCAACCTTACCAGAAGTCTGGCAGGTGTGGCGGCTCCTGCAGTATTTATCTACTTCAGCCCCCATCTTTGGCCAATAAAAGTAGAGTGAGAGCCTTTCCTTAGTCTTCTTGAAACTCAAGTGACCAGCCAAAGGAATCTCATGGGCTAACTGCAAGAACTGTGGTCTGTTCTCTTGGGGTACTACAAGTCGTTTGTTGTCCCCAGGTGCAGACTCGGTTGGTTCACTGTAGAAGAGGCCATCTTCCCAGTGTAACCTATATTTCCCAGGCTCTTGCCCTTCAGCCTGAGCATCTGCCTGGTGGCGAAGACCTTCCAGAGTTGGACATTCTCTCTGTCCCTTACTGAAGTCTGCCCTGTTGGGTCCACCTTCTGCCAGTAAAGACTGTAGCTTAGGATGGTCAACAGGATCCAGATCTCCAATGAGTTCCTGGCCTTCGACTAGCTCTTCTTCAGAGTCTAGTTCAACCACACAGGGTTGTACCTCCCTCTCAGCCTCAGCTGGAGGGGGAGTTACTGGTGTAACCTTGGACAACCTAGGGGAAGTCCTTGTTGGCTGCAATGGAGTGCTGGCTGTGAGGTTCTTTTTATAAGTTTTAGGTTTCCCTTTTTCTTCTATTTTCTTAGAGACAGCAGCTGACATCTCCAGTGGAGCAGGAGTGATCTCTTTCTTCATCATCTCCTTGGGAGTACCTCTCATGGTTCTCTCCCTTGCAGGTCTGGTGAGGTCCTGTAACCTTTTACTAGGAGGTCTGGCGGGGTGTGACACTACTCCAAGAGTTTTCAAGTCATTACCCAGCAGAACCCTTCCTGGCACCTCACTTTGTATGCTAACAGGTATCTTCACAGTCATGTCACTACACTGGATGAGAACTGGTAATTGGGGAAGCATCTGCACCGGCCCTCCAGCTAACTTGGTGAGGCGTTTGGGTGCCTTAGCAACATCCTCAGCCTGAAAAAACGATTTGTCCACCACAGTTATGCTGGCCCCAGTGTCCCTGATGGCAGGAGTCTCCTGACCATTCACCTGGACACTGTCCTTATAATACTCTTTAGTATTATCTGGGATAGAATTATAGACATCTAGGTTCTGTTGTTCCCACAGGCCCAGAGACACTAAAGAAACACTGGCTGAGACTCCAATGGGTTCATCAGCCAGTAATAGAAAGTTTCCACTTGCCATTTGTACTTCCTCCTCTGGAAGGCTAAGGAGACAAGCTGGACCCCTGAAGGTTTACCCTTACATCTAGGATCTCCTTTCACATGGTCAGTAGAGCCACAAACAAAGCATTTACCAAATGCTTTCTGGAATGGTGGCTTGTTCTGACCTCCTTCTGGTTTGGCACCAGGAGGTACACTAGCCTGATTTGGTTTCCCTGGTGGCTTACCCTTTTGGTTCTGTTTGGGGCCCTCTTTGGAATTGGAATTATTAGAATTCTCTTTGGAGTCCTTTTTCGGCTGTTTTCCCTCATCCTTTTTCTGAGTAGCCCCAGAATCCTTGTGAGTGGCCGTGTTGGCAACCCACAAGTCAGCAGCCTTAGCTAACTTCCTGGAATCTAATTCCTTTGAATCAGCCAAGTGCTGTCTGAGCTCAGGAGAGCAGGCATCATAAATTGACTCCAACATTACAAGATTCTTCATTCCTTCATAAGTGTTAACTCTGTAACCCTTAATCCATCCCTCTAAGTTTTTCAAACTTTCACTCACCCAGGTAGCCCAAGGGGTACCATCATGCTTTTTGAGGGTCCTAAACCTCTTAAGGTACTGGGAAGGGGTCTTCCCAAATCTAGCTATCAAAGCTAGCTTCACACATTCATAATCCTTCTTATCAACCTCCCCCAACTCCATTACCACATAAGTTGCAACAGGGAGAAGCCTAAAGAACAACCAGGGAAGTAACTCATTCCCTGTGATGTCCTGGAGCCCATGATTATACTCAAACATTTTCAACCAATCCAACACATCCAATTTAGGTTCATACATACCCACTAATTCTTTAGGCATCCGGGGTCTTTTGGGACTGGAACTCCTAGAAGAACCAGAGGAGAGAGAAGCATTTTCCACAGACAACTTTTTCATTTCTAATTCATGATTAAGCTCTATTTCTCTGAGTCTTAACTCCGTTTGCTTCTGCTCAGCCTGGGCATTCATTCTTCTGAACTCTAGCTCTTGGTTTCTTTCAGATTGAGCAATAAAACGTTTGTACTCTAATTCAAGCTTCATTTTTTCAAGTTCAAAATAAGCAGGGTTACATGTAGGACCTGGTATAGGCCCAGTAGGTAAGGCAGACAGAGGCTCAGAGTGGCTAACTTCATTAGGTTCACTTTCCTCTTCTGACTCATTCTCAAGACTTTGATTCAGATCGATACCATCACTGTTTTCTACATTTGCTGGGGGGGGGGTAGATTCCTCTGTACCATCCAGACTTTGGTTTTCTAACAATCTTTCTATAAGTTCAATTTTCTTGCCCTTCTCAGAGAGATTCTTATGTCTACACAATATTTTTAAGCAATCAGCAGTTTTGGCAGACAATGATTCTAGTGTATAACTCTCCATAGCAGACATAGTTAGAAAATCAGCTTTTTAGTGCTAAGCTCTGTGGTTAGTTGTCCTAAAGTGTTCAGCAAGCACTCTAAAGTGTATACTCAATACAAATCCCACCGCTGTACACCAGTGTTAGGCATAAACCTGTCCAGTTCCCTCTGGGACCACTGCAAAAGATTTAGGACTACAGGTGTTTGGCAGTAAACCCACTTGGTAGCAGTCAGACCACACAGATTCACTTGGTAGCTGTGGCTGAGCAGTCAGACTTCCCTCAAGAAGAGTTAGGCAGTATACAGAGTATTCACAATAGGTCAAAAGAACATAGTAGAACAAGTAAACACTGACCAGAGCTTGGTGTAAAAGAGATATAATTATTTATTTAAAACTACATCTAGTAAAACACACAGGCACTAATGTTAAGCAGTTCAAAAACACGGTCACTAAAAGATATACACTCCCTTAAAAGAATATTAGACAAGTCTTAAGTAAAGCCCCACTTATTTTCAGACAGCGGTGAGCGCTTAACGTAGATGGCACTCTAATAGTTTTTTTTTTTTTTTTAATTATTTTTATTCAAACAAAACAACAATACAACAAAACATATATAAAAACTTTCAACAACATAACCACTGCACTCCCCCCCCCCCTTATGAGCCTATTTGTTCCTCGCCCTCTGTATCTGTTCCGTGTGTCAGGGCTTCGCTGCTTCCGGATTCTGCTGGGGCCAATACTGCTCCAAACATTTCAGCTATCGCAGTTTCCATGCCATGAGGGAGCCCATTTCCTCATCCCCCCCCGTGCTACTAGCCTCTTGCCACACAACTGTTTCAGCCTCCGCCCATTTTTGTAGGTCCTTCCACCACACCTCCACCCGCGGCCTGTGACACTCCTTCCATCCCATGGCGATCCTACGTTTCGCGAGCACGTATGCCAGATCTTTCAATTTCCCAACATGTTTGCATTTCCGCGCTCTGGGATACCCCCCCAGCAGGCAGGCCCAGGCCGAGTCTATTATGAGCGTGACCCCCTTCTCCGCTAGCTTCTGTGCAACCTCCCCCCAATAGACTTCAATTACCGGGCACGCCCAGAACATGTGTATCATGTCTGCGTTCTCTTCGTCACACTTGGGGCAAGCCTGGCGCCCCACATTTCTGAACCTTGATATTCTCCGAGGGGTCATGTACGCCCTGTGCGTTATGTACAACTGCAGTTGTTTAAACCTGGCATTTCTCGACACCTTCTTGTGATATCCCAAAGCCCGTTCCCACATCCCATCCTCCATCGGGGCTCCCATCTCTGTTTCCCATTCTGATCTCAAATGCACCAGATCCCTCCCGATCTTAGTCATCAACATCTCGTACAACCTGGACACCTCATGCCCACCCTCTGATGTATCGTATATCACCTCGACGGCGGTGTCCGGCTCCTCCGCCAAAATGGCTTCAGGCCACCTACTCCTAATCTCCTGTACTACCCTGTGATAAGTGACATATTGGCCACCGTGCAGTCCTGACGTTGTCCCAAGTTCCCCAAACTCCGCAATAGCCCCTTCCTGCCAGATGTCTCCCAAGGTGACTAGACCCACCGACTCCCAATAAGTCCTAATGATTACCCTCAGTTGCCTGTCCCCCTTCGTCAGCGCGACCAGCGGTATCTGCGGGACACACGGGAAAGGGTCTCCCATCATGCGGCAGGCTCGGCGCCACATGTTCCATCCCACCAACAGCATTTTAGGGCGCTCGCTCATATCCGAGCTAGCCACCCAGATCATTTCCCGCAAGTAAAAAGGAGCACAGTCCCTCCCGAACAACCTGTGTTCAGGGGTCTCCTCATCAGAGAGCCACCTAGCCACATACTGCAGTTGTGCCGATACATAATACGCCTCGAAATTAGGCAGTTTAATACCGCCTTTCTCATAGAAGTTCTGCAGCTTCCATAATGCAACTCTGTGTCGGGTACCATGCCACAAAAAGTCTCTGCACATACTGTGCAGCTTAACAAAAAACTTCCTAGGGATCATATAAGGGATATTGTTGAAATAATGCAAAAGTCGGGGCAGGACCACCATTTTAAGCATAGCCCCTCGACCCATCATCGCTAGGGGCAACCTTCCCCAAAACCTCATGCATTTCCCAATTTTTTCTATAGCGATTTCAGTGTTGTGCTTGTGTTCTTCTTCAATAGAGTGATACACGTCTATCCCCAAGTAGCGGAATGAACCTGTCGCCCACGGAATCTGCAACACAGGTAACCTCTCTACAGGCTTTCCCACGTACCTCCCCAGCGGGAATAGACAAGATTTTTGAGGGTTCACCGCTATACCGGACAGCTTGGCATACCGCTCCATCACCTCCAACACATACTGAAGATTCTCTTCCGGGTACCTTAGATACAATAACAGATCATCTGCGTACAAGGATATGAGATGCCTCTCCCCTCCTACCTCGATGCCGATCGGCTCATATTGTTACCTGAGGTATATTGCTAGGGGCTCCAGGGCCAGAATGTATAACATCGGGGACAAAGGGCACCCTTGTCTAGTGCCTCTGCCCAGCTGCCATCTCTCCGACACCACTGCACCCGTACGGACCCTGGCTAGCGGTTCGCTATATAGCATTCCAGCCCATTTAACATAGCCTGGCCCCATGCCATACCCACGCAGGGCCGCCAGCAACCACGGCCATTTAACAGAATCAAACGCTTTGACTGCGTCCAATGCCACAATCGCCATTTCACTGTCCTGACTGCACCCCCATTCAACCACTCGGTGGAGTCGTCTATGGTTGTGAGTGATGTTCCTACTCGGGACATAGCCCGTCTGGTCTGGGTGAATCAGCTTACCGATCACTCTCCGCATTCTGTTGGCCAAAACAGCTGTCAGGATCTTACTGTCCTGATTCAACATTGACAGGGGCCTGTAGGAGCCACAGCTATGTCCCGGTTTATTAGGTTTGGGGAGCGGTATAATAATCGCCTCCCTAAGCGACTCCGGCAACCGTCCTACTTCAAACGCCTCGTTGAGCATTTCTAGCATGGGTGGGAGCACCTCCTCCTCATACATTTTATAGAATTCGCTAGGGAACCCATCCGCCCCCGGAGCCTTGCTGGTGGGCAACTGCCGCACCGTCTCTTTCAGTTCCTCAAGCATGATCGGTGCATCGAGCTCCTCCCTCTCCTCGTCACTCACCTTGGGCAGGCCTATGTCCTCCAGTACCTCATCAATCTCCTCTTGGCTGCTCCCCCCATCATCCTCATATAAAGCAGTATAATATTCCGCAAATGCCCTGTTTACTCCTTCTTGAGTGTCCACCGTCTCGCCCTCCTCACCGGTTACAGTTCGAATCGGGGACCTGGGGGCTTCACTCTTATATAGCCATGCTAGGAGCCGGCCCGTTTTATCTCCTCCCGCGTGTTGCCTTTCTATGTATTTTTTGTAGTTTAAGTTACTGAGCCTGTCCCAGTGTTCCGCGCACTTCCGCTGTAATCTGAATGTCTCCTCCGTATCTGCCCCACCTCCCTCCAGCTCTTTCTCCAGTTCAATCTCAGCCGCCTGTAGTTCAGCCAGAACCCCACCCAGCAACCCCTTTGACTTCGCAATGGCAACCCCCCGCATCACCACCTTAAAGGCCTCCCATAGAGTGCCCGCCGACTGCACACTGCCAGTATTTATTTCGAAGTAAGCAATGATCTCATCTCTTAGATCCTCCCTGAAAACGGGGTCTTTGAGCGCCTCTGCCCGGAGGCGCCACGTCGGTATTCGCGCCCTGGGGGGGCAATACTGCCACCCCAGGACCAGGGGCGAGTGATCCGAGAGAACCCTCGCTTTGTATTCTATATGAGTACTCTCAGCAACCACTTCCGGGGTGGCAAAGATATAATCAAGCCTCGTGTGTAGCTTATGCGGGGCCGAGTAGTGCGAGTACTGCCTCCCCTCAGGGTGTTTCACTCTCCACACATCTGCCAAGCCAAAGTCTGCTAGCAACCTCTGCAAAACCCTGGCTGCTGGGCTGGGCCTGGCCGCCCCCCCATCCGACCTGTCTACTCCTGGATTCAAGACACAATTAAAGTCCCCTCCCCAAATCACCCCAGCCCCCACACCCACACTCAGCTTGGTACACAGTGTCCTAAAGTATGCCGCCGTGTTTTGGTTAGGAGCGTAGGTATTTACTATGCATACTTCTTTGTTCTCTAACAGCCCCCTAATTATCGCCAACCTCCCATCTGCATCCACAATTTCTTCAGTTAACTTAAATGGGACATGCGGCGCCACCCAGATAAGCACTCCCCTTGCATAGCCAGAGTACGACGAACCCACCGCTATCCCTTTCCATTTCCTCCCCACCATCTCCATCCTCTCCCTCGTCAGATGTGTCTCCTGCAACAAGGCGATGTCTATCTTCTGTCGCCTCAAGTACAACATAACCTTATTACGTTTCAGGTAACTGTTGAGCCCTCTAACATTCCATGTTAATATCTTAAGGTCCCCCATGGTCTATCGATGGTTCCCCTTCCCCTCCCCACGCAGCCCTCCCCCCCACACCAAACAGACTCTCAATAATAGAACTTCCACAAAGGCTCATATATAAACTTAAACACCCCAACACCCCAACCCAACTAACTGCCCAGCTCCATCCCTGGATCTCAGGCATACCCGCGTTTGGCTCTCTCTTGGCGACCCCAATCGAGAACCCGGCAGGGTGTCACCGCACTAACAGTGACCTAACTAAACTCTAAATGAGGGTATAAAGATCGGCCCCGGGAGGCTCCTACCTCACGCAGCAATCTCCGTGCACACAGCTCATGTTTCCCACCATTCAGGGCGTTCCAGCCGTCCAGCTGCATCAATGACTATAATCAAGTCCCACATTCCTCAATCCCACCAGTTCACCACTTTACTTGTCTCGTCCAGCTCCATCTTCCTTCTGAACATCTGGCTCTTGGGGGCAGCTCTGCATGTCTAGCCACCCCATGGCGTCTTCTGGAGTTTCAAAGAACAGCGTCTTGTTTTTGTAAAAAACCTTTAGCTTGGCCGGATAGAGCAGCATGTATTTGTGGCCAGCTTCCCGCAATCTCCTCTTGACCGATCCAAAGTTCATGCGGCTTCGCTGTACCTGCAGGGTATAGTCCGGGTAGGCAGTTATATTTGCTGCGCCACGTTGTATAGTTCCTCCCTTACGGAAGTGTTCAAGGATTCGCTCGCGATCCCGATAATTGAGAATCTTGACAATCATTGGCCTGGGCGGGTTACCTGGCGGTGGCTTCCTTGTCAAGGCCCTGTGCGCCCTTTCCACAGCAAATCCCTGAGAGAGGTTCCCCCCGGTGATTTCCTGCAGCAGCATGTTTTCCACGTACTCCGTCGGGTTGTGGCCCTCAGCCCCTTCCGGCAGTCCGACGATTCGAATGTTATTCCTTCGAGCGCGCCCTTCTGCCTCCTCTGCCCTACTCTCCAGATTGCCCACTCGTTGCACCAGGGCATGTAGCTCCCGTTTGTGTGCAGCACAGTCCGCAGCAGTTGGGCTCATCTCCTTCTCCAGGGTCTCCGTGCGCTCTGCCAAAGTCCTAACATCCTGCCTGAGGAGGTTCACATCTTCCTGTACCGCCCCCACTTGAAGCTCCATCGCCGTTTTCAATTCCGTCACAGCCAATTGAAGCTTGGACTCCCAGGCCGCCTTCAAATCCGCGATTGCCTCCAGGACTTCCTGGTTAGTACTCACAGTGGCCATTCCCCCTGCTGAGGTCTTATCCTTGCTCCTGGGTCCCTCGGGGCCAGTTGGCGTTCTGGTATATTCGTCCAGCGTAGGCTGCTTGGCCTTCGCTCTCAGGGGCTTGCTGGACATTCCTTCGGTTAGGAAAAGCTTGTCGTCCACACTTGTAACTCCAGGGGCGGTCTGCCTTATGCGACCCGAGCGGACTGTGCACCACACCCCAGACAGCGCTGTTTCCCAATGATATGCCCAAGCGTGTCCCCGCTCACCATGGCCTGTTATCTTCTGTGGAGCTTGGCTCTTAACTGACCACACCGCAGTCCACTTCTGTGCTCTTCTCGGGCCGTGGCTTCCGCTGCCTTCTTTCAACCCTCCTGGGGCGAGTGTCTTCCAGCGCCAACAGTACAAGTTACCTCTCTTGATGGGTGCTATTATTATGAGTAATTGCCCTGCTGCCACCTCACATGACTTTCATTGACTCATCCCCTAGTGCGGCTTCAGGCTCGCCACATTTCTCTGTGTAGTATTTGTGCCCCCACGAGCCAGCAGTATCTTTGTTTTCCACCTGTAATCCTCTGTTATGGCCTGCTTGCCTGTGTTGTAAATTTATTTTGTTTCCTTAGCAGGCGCGAGTACCACCTTCCAATCCGATGTCAGTTTCACACTCTGTTCTCTTGCCGGCTCACTCCTCGCAGCTCCATGCTGGCCACAATGTTGCAACTAACACAATCTGCATTGCTTTTGCTCTGATGACTTTGCTGCTACTGCTACTGTTTCCGCATCCCAGCAGCTGATCTTGTGGCTCCTTCAGGCTTCAGACTACAGGCGGCTGCGCTCACAATGTCCCACAGCTGATCCAGTGTTAACATTGGGCTGCATACGCTGATTTCTAATGATAATGTATTTGCCGTCTATGTGTCCACTGCTCCCATTGATGCCCCCAGTCTTCCGAATACGCATCCGCTACTCCCAATTACCAACTCGTTCTGTCCCACGTCGCTGCTGGCTTCCACTAGTCCGGCTGCCGTTCACACTGCTGTCGTCTCTTTGTGCATTTACTTTCCAGTTTTCCGATTGTTCGTATTAGCGACAGGTTTCACTGCCTTAGCCTTCTGCAACCTCCTCTCCCGGCAGTACGGCTGATTACACATCAGACCCTTTGTTCAGTGGGCGCCATCTTGTTTTCACCCACCGCCCAGACACGGCAAGCTTTTTTCTTCCTCCGTACTTCCTTCTGGCTGTTAATTATCCCGAACTTCAGCCTGCTGCACACCTCATTTCTTCATGCTACAGTGGCTGTTTTTTTAGCACTTCACAGCTGACTTTAAATGCCTTTCATCCTCAGGATCATGTGCGGATCTGCAGGAGCTCCCAGGAATCACGTCCTACACCGCAGCCATTAAGCCACGCCCCCCGGCACTCTAATAGTTCGTTTTAAAAAGGGAGAGAAAAGCAGAGAACAAATTGAAACAGATCCCAACATTTTGACAAGAACAGAACAAGAGAGGAAGGCAAAGTAAAACCGTGAATTCAGAGTCAGTAGGCTGGATCCGCTTTAAGAGGATCGAAACGAAATGCAGTGCACAAAAGTCTTGTAAGGGTTCAAAAAGGAGTTGGATCAAAGAAAGGGACCAGTTAGAGAGTCAAGGAGGCGAGCCCAGTCCAGAAGGTTAAGGAGTTATTATTACCTTGTAGCAATCTTTAGAAAAGGAGGCCTGGCGGACACGGTACCTTAAAGTGGTGAGAACACTCCAGCGGGGGCAGTTGTTCCTGGCAGCGGGTGCAAGTCGGTGCTTCGTCCGGGGGAAGAGAGGATCTCGTCGTGGAGGAAGACAGGAGTCTGTTACACTGCCTGGGAAGAAACCAAACCGCGGAGTTTCTCAGGTACAAGGAGCGGTCCGTTGATTCGCGGTTCAGTGGTGAGTGGCTATCCGGCCGCCGGGGTGCTTGGCACGGGCAGTTCGACCACAAACCGGGCTGGGGTGCGAACCGGGCCTCACCACTTGGGCCAATCACACAAGAGTGTGACTTGAGTTACCAAGGTAACTCAGTCCAGGGTGCCTAAACCCCCTCCCACACCTCCTGCGGTACCCAGACAGAGTGGGACCACTTTTGGAGGCTTCTGTGGAGAAGCCCGCCAAAAAGTGGAACAAAGGGCTCGACTTGGGTTGGAGTCACAGAAGAGAACACAAATGCCATTTTTGAATCGAGTCTTGGCAAAAAATACCAACCGGAGAATTAATATTAATTAAATAAACTGGCAGTATGTTCGAGGCTATGAGAATTAAATAATTAAAGTTGGTAGCCTCGAACAATGGGAAAATCCCATAGGGAAATATTTGCGGTCGAATATAAAAAGTAGTTTCCACTGCCACCAGCCAAAACTCGATCAGGGGGGACGGAGACGTGCCCCCTCGGCCTAACAGACCCCGGGGCAATCGAATTGCCCTGACCAGTACGTCCACAATATGATGGTTTGTACTGGTTTCTGTTAATAATTTGGGACTAGTAAAGCCAATGGTGACTTTACATGCCCTGGGAGACAGTAGTCAGTCCCAAGGTATGGAGTCTATGGTGGGGTGTCACTATGACACCCCTGTGTTACTGCATGGAGGGTGCTGTGTAACACACATAGTAAAAACACATGAGACCCTATGGAGTAAAGGATCCCATAGCCCATAAAACACATTACCAGTCAAAGGAATACCATAAATCATGTCCAAGAGTGGGAGAAAAAGAGTCTCACTCTTGGCAGGAGAAAAAAACAAACTCCAGAAATCCAGCAAAGCTGCTGGGGGATTCACTAGGTTAGGAAATTCAGCCTAAAGAGAGAATTCTCCCTAACATTGGGTAGTAGGTGAGTTGGATTTTAAGTAATTCCAAGCTTGTTTAAAGGAAAACAAAAGTGTTTTTTTAATACCAGGCCAAGAGGATGTTTTGGGAAATTGTGAAAAGGATAAAGGAGCAATACATTTTGATTATAAAATGACCCAAGATTGGGCATAGATTAATTGGGGTTCATAAAATAAGAAAAGGGAAATTTGTCTCGACAAAAATGATTTCTGATATTTAAGAAAGTCAGGAAATTTAAGTCTACCCATAGTTTTACAGGTTTTCAGTTTATTGAGTACTATTTTGGGAGTTTTATTTTTCCACAGAAAAGTTGATAGGATTTTATCAATTCTTTTTTTTTTTAAACATATTTATTTTACACCAACGCAGGACAGGTTATAAATAACATTGCATGACAACTTTGCTTGTATTTAATAGTTCCTTCAAGTCCATACTCTTCCCCCCCCTTCCCATTTCCCCACTCTGGTCCCCCATCTCCCTCCCCCAGTTCTCCCAGTCCACAGCTCAGCCCGCTGCCCCCGCCTCTCAAGTGGTCTCCTGATCCTTCAGAGCCCAGGATTTTATCAATTCTTTTAAAGAAGGACCTATGTAATAAAATTGGGATCATGGAAAGGTTATACAAAAAGATAGATTCAAGAATCATTTTGATAGAATCTAATCTGCCCCACCAAGAAAGAAAAAGAGGGGAGCACTGATTAATGGAAGAGCTCATTTTATGGCCATGTTCCTTTGCAGGGTGGAAACAAAGGATGGAAACGGTGCAATGTACATTTTTTGTAATACAAAAAAACTCATGTACCATCCATGAGTCGTGTGCACTTTTTCATGTGGATGGATAATGCAATGGTTCTCCTGGAGGGTGGGGAAGGTGGGGTAGGAGGCTGTTAGGTGCCATGGTTTCCCCACATCCGAGAACAACACTGAACTTTTCCGATAAGGTGATAGTGGTCCTTGTTTTCTGCAAACATATGAGTTGGAGGTTGAAATGCTCATCTGCCACAGTGAAGGACACACTTTTCTTTGCAGCCTACCTCAACTAATAGTTGTTGAGAGAGTGGAACTATGGTTGCCTTGTTAAAAACATGTGGGAGGTATGTGAAACCTGAAGGTGTCTCACAAGCTAGCCCCCGGATATCTGTCATCCAGGTGGCCAGGACACGGCCATCTCTATTGGATACAGTCCGTAGGGGGACCAGTGCGGGAGGGCACCTGGTTGGGGGGTCTTCGTGGAGTGGAAGTGGGACAACGAAGGGTGAGATGCGATACCCCCCTCCTTATGACACCTTTTCTCCATCCTACCCCGTAGGATATTTAGAAAGTAAACCCCCCGCCACCTTTTCCTACACTAACACTTACACCGCGAAAGACAATGGACTAACACCAGAGTCGTTTACCTGACATATCCCAACACAAGGGTCAGGCAGAGTCAGGCAATTACCGATAACTACACAAACCTGACAGTCCTTCCCCTTCCCCACAGGGATAAAAGGGAGAGCACAAGTGTACACTTTGAGCAAGGCTGAACGCACGAGAAAGCTGCTATTCCGGTACGGCAGTTCAAACGGAGGAGAAAGGTGGTGGAAATCTAAAGGACGACAAGGAGGGAATCGCACTTGTCCTTTTCAACCTAAACCTGCAAAGCCTTTAATAAAAGAACAGTAAAACCAGGAATCGCAGCGGGCGACCAGTGTGACAGGTGTCAACGGTACACGGGGACCTCCCACACTGATAGCCAGGGCAGGGAAAAGAGCTTTCCGTCGTGGTACCGTCCTTGACTCCAGCGGAAGAAAACCTAACGAGTTCAGCACAGCCGGTGAGTCAGAAGAAACTGATAGTGGACCGGACTGTGTTAAGCTCAACGTTGTAGTGGCAACATTTGCGTAAAGAAAAGAAGATAATAGACAAAGGTCTTTTGTGAACAAACGCGATATCAGGATTAGAGGGGTCCAGTGCCGCGTGGACGCTCTTTTGAAAGACTCTAAAGAATGCCCCGCTCCTGAACAAGGGGTATATGTCAAACTGAGAATACTACAAGAACCAAGAGGCCCTAAGGGAGGCCTGCGAGAGAGGTCAAAGTGGTCATACAAGGGTTGAGTCAAAACCCCTTGTACAGTCGAAATTCTGACACACTGTGAATTGAAAAGCTAAGTGAACTGCATTTTGGTGACAAAAGTGTACCCGACTGAGGAATGTCCATAGTGAGTTGTTGGTCTGAGCCCGATTCAGGGAGACTAGCGTTGTAAAAGGGATCTGAGCCCAACTGAGGGAGATCATCGGGTTAAGAGTAATCGCCAAACCTGAACGTTAATAGAAGGAACTTTTGTTTGTGGTTTGTGATACATCAGGCTATATGAAGCAAAAGACTTTGCATAAAAGAGACTTGGGCAAAGAAGACCCTGATATTAAGAAAAGAAACTGTAAACTTGGGCCGGAGAAGCCCAGAAGTGTGCTGTGCTCGAGAGTCCCACCTTGTCCCGTGCTTCAAATGTGGGGAAGGGAGACCCCGGCCAAAACATCCTGACTTATCATTTTGTGAACACTTCTTTCTTTTCTTGTAAACATCACCCCACACTATTTTGTAGCATAGCGGTAAGGAATGGCATTAGGCTTTTCTTAGTATAGGCCCTTTTATTTGACTATACTCCACTAGGACTGTATTAACTTTCTCCCATCTTAGATTTAGGTTAAGATTAGGCGTTTATCTCACCCATTTGTACAGTTTAATAAACACCCTTAAACTGTGATCACTTGGGTCTGTCTTGCTTTGAAACCATGCCTTCCTTACAGCGGGCATCAGTCCTTACGTAGGTTGCCTATGAATATGAGTGTCATGTTCCGTCCTGCCGGTGTTGGAGACAGAAGGGTCTAGAAGGGGTGTTTTTGGGAAAAATTCGATTGTTCTTCAGGATACTATCAGATGACACATGGGAACGTGGCGAGTATGCGTGCACTTGTGTGTCACACAATGAGCAGGTGTGTGAAGAGCTGGGTGCATTGTGACTCTTCGCCTTTGCCTGTATGTCTTCCATGTGCTGTGTGGTTCCTGTGCTGAGAGCAAGAATGTCCACACAACTTTATCCGTTGGGACCGCTTCATCTAGTGTGAGGCCACATCTTTGCTTACATGGCCTCAAGTATGTGTGCTGCTGCACGCTTTGGGAAGGGATGGGGGTCACACGTCCCATTTTGGCTTGTGACAGTTCTTTCCTTTTCCTTGTCCAAAAATACATAGATGGTGTAAAAAAAAACACACTGGTGGGGGGCGTCTGTACTCCTGCTCTCTATACGGCAGAGGAGAGGCACAGAGGACCCCAGCCAAGATTCTCTATTACAGTAGCATTGGACGAGTAATCAAGGCCTAGCTTCTCAGGAGGTGATGCTGGCTGGTTCTTAAGTACAGTGTAGTGCCCAAGCACCCACAAAGGAATGTCCACACACTATGTTAGTTAAAACACAGATGTTTATATAAATAAGGTTCAATGTTATACACACTATCACGATAATACACTTTGTGCTCTGACAATTCTAAAATGGTAAATATATACGGTTCTAGGTGGTACCACTATTACTCTGATTCCATTAAAATGCGTCAACTATACTCATTCAAAATTGCATACGAATCAACACAGCAAAACGATATCAACCATAGACTTAGGCGGAAGACAAGTAGACCTTTGGCAGACTACTAGCCCCGTTTACCTAGGCACAGTTCTGCATGAGGATCCCCCCCCTGGGCAACCTTTAAATGAAGATGCACTAAAAGCCCAGTCCAGATATTGTCTATTACAGGCTTATCTTCTTCTATAGTTCTGCAACCCAAATGTACTTTGTGTTGTATAGTTCTTCGTCTGGGAATTGACGGGCCCTCTTGAGGGCACTCCCTTTCAAGCAGGAGCCATGGGTCATCGAACTTCCAAGATGAAGAAAAGGTGAACTTTGTCATTGAGGCAGCAGCCTCAGTCCTTGCAGTGCTCGTAGGCGAGTTATCGAAAACGTCCTGCAACAGGAGAGGCGTACGGTACACCTCGACGGCGATAGTTCGTTGCCGCAAAGAGTTAGTGAAGAACTTTGGCCCAGCAAGGGTGTCGAGTTGTTGGCGTCTGCAAATGAGACAGGACCACGGCTGGTTTCATTAGCTTCGTCGGCATCTCTGAGGTGTTCGGGTGGTGGGAAACCCACCAGCGGATTCTCCTCGGTCATCAGCGGCCTTGACTTTCTCCAGCAGGACAAAAGCAGTCGACGATGGTGAACAAGGGAGTCCTTGGATGAAATGTTTTTAGGCAAAGGGAGCACGGCGTCTCCAGTCGGCGACGGCGGTCGTCGAACGTGGACGGCTGTCCGGTGCTTTTCTTCGTTCTCCTCGGCTGTCCCCTTCTCCGGTCGGCAGCCTTTCATAGGTCTGTCTGCCAGGGAGCTTTGGCAAAGATCAGCTGGTGCACGATGTTCCCTCGTAGCTCAGGGAGAGGTCTCCTTACTAGGTCATCTCTTGGATCAATTCTTGAAGGCACAGCAGCTTTCAGATTACACAGAAAGGACCGGCGGTTCACCTTCTTCTTCCGGCTCGGATTCGAGAGTAAGCATCAAGTATCAACTTCAGCTTCCGAACGATTTTTAGCAGTGATAGGCCCCCAGATATACTGTTGGGTCACACTCAGGCCATTCTTCTCCATCCAGACACTCACAACACAGAATGTGGATTCGGACAAGCACTCTGCCATTCAGCACTACACACTGCATTCATACAAGTGTCAAGCAGGGCTGTCTCAGTCATTGTGTCAAACACCAGATACTAGATACTATACACCCACAACACAGAACGCATATTCGTCACACACTTCATTCACCCAGGACCCACCCCACGGGCGTACTCACAACATACAGTCGTTGGGAAGGCTCCAGCCAGTCTGGTCGGCACTTCCCCACACTACATTATGGAACTTCCACCCAACAGCCAGTCAGGGGGAAGGGACAAAGTCAGGGCTTTCCGGGACGTCGGGAAAACCAAGGTAACAGGCGATGGAAGGCAAGAGGTCACGGGGGCCATCTTGTTTCCATCGATCAGGAATCTACTGATTCCAATGACAGGGCCTGGGCATCCCAAAACGGAGGATGCGCAGGGCACCTGTCAATTCAGCATGGAGCTGCCACCAGCCCGTACCCTGGTCTGTGGGCCACACACAGGTGCCAAAAAACATACATTAGGAGTACAGGGTCGTACTACCACCCATGGGTGCCATAAGGGTATCCCAAGGATCTGTTCACCAAACCAAATACAGGAAGAGCCGCACCGCCAGGAGTCCCATATGAACTCCTGTGTGGAAAACAAGACAGAACATACATGATAAAGCAATAAAGGACAAGGATATGGAGGCCTCGTCCCTCCGATGCATTTCCAGCATCACAGATGGTAAATGTGGAAGGTGCTGAATATTTGTCCCTGAAAATTGATTTTTCTGGGAGGAGACCGGCATTAACCTGGCATTTTGCGGGTCCCTGTTGATCATTCACAGTGACATGTATGGTCGGATTTGCCCCAATGCTATGCTCTGCATAGTGACCAATGCCCTTGTGCTACCTATGTGATGCTCTCAGTGTCATTTGTTATAACATATCCAGTCTCCCCGGGCATCATGAACATGTCTGTGTGCTGCTCATGGTGACAGTTGCTAATACTGGTGCCCTGCACTGTACGGGAATATTGTGCCAATTTCCAGATTTCCTCATGTGCATGCTGAGTTGCTCTGGGGGTGGAGGATTGCAAGGGTCATTGTGGTTGTATTTCAAATTTCCTGGGGAACATGCAGGGGTTGTGTTGCATTTTTCTGATAAATGTGTCATGGTGCATTCTGAAAGGTCAACTGTGGCGGGTTCCTACGTCAGGTAATGATGTTTCACTCATGTTCACATGTGTGCCGGGTTGCACATGGGCTGAAATGTTGGGTGGAGGGATGAGGGACACTTACATTTTGTGAGAGGAGATGTCCACAGTGACTGTGTGTGTGTGTGGAGCTCATGGGTGCAGAGTGGACTTGTTTCTACGGTGTGTGTGTGTGAACCTTTCCGGTGAGTCAACGTTATTCAAAGTACTGCACTCCCACCCTAATGTCTCATAGCAGGCGGTGCAGGAATGCAGTGTGTGGTTTGTCTTTTTTCTGTTACCATCTGCCCACACACGCAGTAACCTGGATGACAACAATGTTGTGACATCATAATATCTGTGACCTATGAGTGCATGAATGTGTTGACACTTGCTTGCGTTGTGCTAGTTGGAGTCTGCTGTTGCCATCAGTGCATCTGTTCCTGTATTGTATATACATTGCTCATCAATGAATTGACAAGTTACCCAGTCACTCTTGTGAGGAATAATCCTCAGACATTTAAAAAAAAAGAGAATCATTATTTGTACTAAGTTCTAAATACACTTTTAAATGTTAAAAATCACATGGATCAAGTATTTTCTTAGTCAAGAAGCAGAATGTTATGTACATTTCTAAATGATCAACATCATATGTTAATCCATCAACAAATGGTTATTTAAAAAAAGTTGTTATCAGACCAGCAAACTACAAGTATGCTGGTGGGAGTCATTCCACCCGCCAGGTCGGACCCTTGCGGGCAGAATGGCACCTGCTAGCAGACATTCACGGAAGCAGCGGCACCACTATTTACGGTGCTGGTGCTTCCGTGGTCCCCACTCCTGTTGTTCCCAAAACAGGTAGGCTGCCGCCGGACCCGTAGTGATTTACCGGCGCCGGACTTGCTGGATTAACCAGGGCATTACAGCCCCGGTAGTCCGGTAAATCCGGCACCGGCAATTCTGTTAATCCCCATTCCTATGGAGTCCAATAGGTATGGGTAAATGGAAACGTTGCAAGCATATGCAATTGACGTGTCACTTCATGGCAGTGGATGGGAGGAAAAAAACTAACATTTTTACAAACATAATGGACTCTCAGTGGTACATACCATGCGCACAGGTACTTATAACAGAGTTGTACACATTTCGCAGAAATAATATTCATAACTCCAGTTTGTGGTAATGGGTGCTCACGTGGATGAATTTTGATGCACAAATGTTGCATTATTTTACTGAACTTTCTACTGGAAATGCTTTACAATGATAAGGCACTTGGAGGCTTAATGTGCAACGGTACATATGAAGTGCTGTACAGAGGTGACAGTGTACAATGCTAACGTCTTGAATGACATTGGTGGATTTGTGTGTGACTATTTAACAGTCCCCAATGAGGTACTGATGGACAAGAAATAGTGCACAGGGAAGAAGGAGTCCTCCTGCTTCACTGGGACGCGGCCCTTGCGCTACTTGGGGAAGCATATGTTCCACATTCTGCGCTTCTCACCATGCTGGCCAAAGGAAATGGGACTGTGGGCATTGTCCAATCAGGCGTTCAGGGTGTGCATCACAGGCAAGGGCACTAATAGGGGGAAGGACTCCTCCTGCTTCACTGGGGTGCAGCCTTCGCAGTACTTGGGGAAGGGCACGTGTCACATTCTGCGCTTCTCATCATGCTGGCCAGTGGAAATGGGACTGTGAGGATTGTCCAATCAGGTGCTCAGGGTGTGCGTCACAGGAAAGGGCGGCACTCATTGTTTTCATTCCTTTGTGTAGTGCAGCTGGCAAACATGGCAAGACGCACAGTTTTCATCATGGGTGATGCCTTTGTGGAACATATTTTCGTGTATGCCCTCCAAAAAGGCTTTTGTGGCAATTTCGATATGGAGGGAGTGGAGGCTTTGTTGTGCAGTGTTGAAGCGTGCTGTTTCGGCAGAGTGCTTGTCAAATGTCAACGCATGGCCACTTCCGCAACTGTACATGTTGTGGTCGTGCACTCTGGAGTCTTCTTTTTGGGTTCCATGCCTTGTTCCCGTGTGTACCGTCAACTGAAGATGATGAAAGAAGTGCACTTTTCTCATGTATACCACTGGGAATAGTATGGGACTATTCCAATCATTTCTGTCACCAGCAAGAGGTCGGAAGGGGTCTCATTAACAGAAGCATGTGTGACTTCTTGAGTGTGGCTGGGATGTTCTCCTGTGAGAATGAGAACGAGAACATTGTTTCTCAATATATACACCTTTTCGAAGCAAATGGCATGTCTTTGTCGACCAGTGGCAATGACATTTTGTTTCACAATCTACAGGTTGCACTGAAGACCCTATTTTAAGAATGTGAGCTGACGTACAAAACACAAAAATACTTCTAAAAAATGCAAAAAGGTGTTTCTATGGAAGCACCTTAAAAAAAAGGCTCTTTTCAGAGGCACCACAATTAATGACCTCCCCTACCCTGGTTGAAAGTTATTCCCCCACTCCCGCACGTGCATCAGCGAATATTGCGATAGTTGCAGGGTGGCACGTGTTAGATACGCCCCTTTTGCAGATGACAGCCATAGAAATAGGCCTATAGAGGCTACAGGATTGGTCAATAAGGTTTCTGGGTGTGGTGTGGTACACAGTGCATTAATCGACAGAAATACATAGGGTACAGTTATGGCTGTGTGTTTCACGAGCCACAGTGTGTGGGTTTTGGGGAGTTTGAAATACATTGATTAAAAGGAATGGACAACACTGTGCAGTGGCTGCTCATTTTGGATTCTATCATGTGCATGTGTAGTGCTATGGAGTACCTACAATGAAGTGACTGATTTTGGTTTGTCTGTGTGACATGTTGGTGACCCGCAATCATGCCGACATTATTGTTGTTCATTGTAGAGGGATAATTGCACAGCATGCTACACGAGTTTCAGTGCCGTTTGCGATGAAGGAGGCACTTGCCTAGGTCATGCGTCTGTTTCCGATCTACTGCATAACTTTCTATCGCATCACGCAGACACCGATGTGGCTGTGTTATTTTTCATTTGGTCCGCAAATGGAGAAAGCCTGGTACATTGTGAAGAAGTATATTTGTGCCTTTCTACGACATGTGCCAATGGTGTACTTCACATAGGAATATGACATTTCACAACACAAACAGTTTCCCCCAGCAATAACGTTCATTTTACTATGCCTGCCATCCCTATTTCTGCACATCCCATCCAAATTGCCTTGCTGACCTTCTTGAAAGTAGTGGAAGAATTTTTGTAGTAAGTATTGCGTACTGAAACTCTTCAAAACGCTCTGCAACACGTAAAGAAACCACTTTCTACAGCGAACCCCTTTCCACCCAATTCAACTACAGTGTTTTGCACAGTGCCACACCTCCCGCCCTGCATCCATTCATTGGCAATTCCATTGTTCATCTCTGAAAGGTGCTTTCTTTATTTCCCTTTTTTCCTTTCCAGTTCATTTCCCTTTAATTTTGGTCTTCTAACACACGACACAGAAGGAAGGAACAACAGCAAAAGGAATGGTACGGAAGGGGCAGCACCTGCATAGATACCATAGGGGACATGCCGAAAGACTGAATTATTGGGTGGCCCTCACCTACATAGGTGCCAGTCATTGTCATGCTCCCGGACTGACCCTTCCCACACACTTCAAAGTACCTTCCCTCTGTAGAGTAGCGTGTTGCAGTACATGCACAATACAATGCCCTTTGCCGGGTAAGGGCCTGTAGCGCGGCATATGGTCTGCAAGGATGTTTTAGAGCTCTGCAGCCATACAGAAGTTCCGCTGTTGTTGGCCGTTGCAGATGTGGAAAATGCTGTACATGAAATTACCCTACTGCATTTTTGGAAGGGCAGTAGACTGCCCACTGGTCCCTTGTGCTTCCATTTCAGTTGTCGTCACATGCAGTACAAACACTTCATGCTACGCCATTAGCCGTAGGAGTAGCATTCACAGAGATGCAAACATTCTGGAATGCAAGAATGTTTACAACAACGTGAAACACAGCTTCATTACCTGGAGCAGGAAGACAATTATTCAGCGCAACCCATCCAGCTACAGTTTTTTTCTAACCACCACTGACACGGTTTACGCTCTGAACATTCTGCTGTTTGCTTACTTGCCTTCACATGCACTAGTATGTGCGTGACCAAGCCGCACCAGCTTTGCCATTTTGCAGACTCACTACAAACTGCAGTTACATGTTTTCTTCAACTCTACGACCCGCAGGCAACCTCTTGACACTTTACTTCACAGTGCTCAGTGCAGAGACGGTGGTCTGTTTCACGGGTCATGGAAAGGCAAGCAGCACATCAATAAAATGAACGCGACATTTAACACGCCCACATTACACTGCAGGTTGATGTTCTTTGTTTACCAGTGGGCCTCATACAGCCAGTCGTGCTGCAGCCATACATTGGTAGGTTTGCAGAGCCACCCACGTAGTCGGCAGGAGTATTTGAAATACGGTAGCCTATTGTATGAATCCGTAGGGCTGGCGACAGTGGCGGTGTTACCAGCACACAGAAGATGCCCAACGCATGGGTATAGCTGCGCAACAGATACACGTGCGCTCCCACAACTATTTAAAAGTGCATTAGAAGATGCAGTCCTACAGATACTTACAGTGTGATTGCACATACGCCGGCCAGGTGCAGTCTCCCTAGGAAATGTCCATATTGCTCACCTGCAGTCATCTCGGCCAGGACTGTGTGGCACAGATTCACCATGCAATGTTAACACAAAAAGAGAAACCACTCAAACACTCACCAACACTTACCATGTACATCTGTAATTGTTAAGATACACCAACACTATTAGGAAAAGCAAGGGGTAGCACAAATGGATACACACACCTGAGAATGTGTCCTACTAAAAACCTATCAACTTCAGTGCAAACACGTTGGTGAAGGGACGTTATCCTTCAGTTGCCCTAAGAACAACCTAGCAACTTCAGCGCAAAAACCTTGGTTACAGGAACGTTACAGCTACTTTACTCTAACAACAACCTATCAATACTATGCTTACAAGTAAAACTGAAAAACCCCAGAAATTCGCCAGTTATGGTAAGCTAAGCAACCATAACTCGCGCCACCACTGTGCACTGCTAAAACTAACACCCATGACATCAAAGATGACATCACAAATGTCATTGATGACATCACTGATAACTGGAATTTTACATCATGGTACCTTACTCTGAGAGGTGGTGTACGCTGATAAAGCGGCCAGGTGGACCTTTATGGAGTTGAATACTAACCCTGAGTTTAACAAGTGGAGCATATAGTTTAGAATGTGGGGTGGAGTACATTCTACAGGGTTTATTTGTTTAGACTGGCACCAGATTACACATTTTCTCCGCTTTTCGAAATAACAGTGTTTGGTTTACGAGCCTCCTCGAGGATATCCATACACCGCTGTGGTAGATTAAGGTGTCCCAACTCTATGACCTCAGGAGCCAAGCTGCCAGGTTCATTGAGTGTGGTTGAGGGTGTACTGTCATTCCCCCGTGTTGGGTCAATAGGTTCGTCTGACACAGGAGTTTGATGAGATCGCACATCGCCAGTTTGCGCTGATTTGGATACCATGGCTGTCTTGCCCACATGGGACCAACTAGGATGAGCGTCATTTGTTCCCTGTGGATCTTGTTCACTACCTTGCTTATTAAGGGAGTCTCGGGGGAAAAGTGTAAGCAAATTTCCCTGACCAGTTCATCCATAGGGCGTTCCACTTGGAGCCTGGATGGGGGAACCTGGATGCGAAATCTGGGCATTGCTTGCTTTCTCCTGTAGCGAACAAGTCCAGCGCGGGGTAACCCCACTGGGAGAAGATGGAGAGTGTGTCCCCCATTGTTTGTTTATATAGAACATTGCAGTGGTGCTGTCTATTAAGATCTGAACCTTCTGGTTCGTCAGCTGCGCTTCGAATGCTTGAATACTGCTAGTAGTTACAACTGGTTGATGTGGTTCTGTGCCGTGATGTGAATCCACAGACCATGTGCTGTGTGGTGAAGGTAGTGAGCTCCCACCCAGAGAGTAATGTGTCTGTTGTAACAATCGCTTGCGCCTCCGGATCGTCGAAGGGTTTTCCCTTTAACAGATTTTTCCTTGTCCACCAGCGTAGGTTTTGAACTAGTGATGGCGAAACAACCACTAGATCGTCCCATTGACCACTTGCCTGAGACCACTGTTTCGCCAACCGCTCCTGCATTGGGCGCATGCACAGACGTGAGTGTGGGACCAGGTTTATGCACGATGCTATCATGCCTAGTAAACGCATTGCTTTCCATGGACAGAAAGGCAAAGCCTGTTCTTGTGTCTAAGACAGCTCCCAGGAACTGTTTTGTTGTATTTGGTAAAAGACTGGACTTATTGGAAGAGAAGGTCTATGGTTCTTTGCGTGTTTAGTTTGCAAACATGGGGTGAATCCCCTGTGATCAGCCAGTCGTCCAGGTAGGGGTACACTGGGATTGCCTGCCTGCATAGGTGCGCTGCCACCACCGCCAGTACCTTGGTGAATACCCTTGGAGTCAAAGCTATACCGAAGGGTAGCACCTTGAATTGGTGGTGGTGGTTTGCTATTTTAAAACGCAAGAGTTTTCTGTGTGCTGGGAACATTGAAATATGAAAATAGGCATCTTTCATATCCAGTGTTGCCATGTAATCTCCCCGTTTTAGCAGGGGAATTACCTCTTGTAGCGTTGTCATGCAGAATTCGTGTAGCTTTACATAATTGTTTGCAGGGCGTAAGTCTAACACTGGCCGCACAGGTAGATCTTTTTTTGGCACAAGGAAGTAGGTTGAATAAATACCCTTGTTTACCTTGTTGGACGGCATAATCTCTATGGCGTCCTTGAGAAGCAACGTGTTGACTTCTTCGGGAAGGATGAGCTGTTCTTCTTTTGTTGTCTTCCTTTGGGGTGGGGGATGGTTCGATGGTTTTTGGAGGCGCTCCACACAATAACCACCCGCTACTGTCGATAGCACCCACTTGTCTGTGGTTATTCCCTCACATGCATGGGTGAAGTGTGAAATCCATCCCCCTACTGGGGAGGCATGGGAAGGTACCTGTAGGGGGCTGTCATCGCTTGGGAGGTGTTTCTCCACCTCTAGAAGTGGAGGACCTTCCCCAGCCGTGGGTTCTGCGCTGGCCTCTTTGGTAATCATGTGACGCCTGATCTTGGTTGTTATTCCAGGAAGAATTTTGACCTTGTCCATATCCGGAGCCTCTTTGGGAATTTTGGCTACGAAAACGGCGAAAAATTGTTACTGCCTCTTTGGCAAGATGGTTTATTAGTTAGTTGGCCGAGGGACTTGAGGGTATCGTATTCCTCCTTGGCGGACTTAAGGGCGTCTTCTAACACTTTGCTGAATAAGACTGTTGGTTCCACTGGCATGTTAAGTAAAGTCGCCTGGGTCTCAAGCTTAAAGCAGGACTGGCAAAGCCAGGTGTGGTGCTTGATTATGGTTCCTTCAGCGATTATTCGGCCTGTATTATCTGCAGCGTCAAGGTTATTCTTGAGAATGCAGCTGGAAGTAGCTTTGCATTCAGCTGCTACTAATGCAAGTTGAGTCTTTAAAGGCTCGGGAGAAGAATCTATTAGGGTAGTTATTTCATCCCATTTATGGCAATCATAACTTGCCAACAGTGTAGAGTTGTTGGTGATTCTAGCTTGAAACACTGCCGAAGTCGCTACCTTCCTTCCCGTGGTAAAGAGCTTCATGCTCTCCGTGTGTGGGGGAGCCTCTCTAGAGGCTAGTGGTATCCCTGGCCTTTTACGGGTAGTTGTGACCATGAGCGAATCCGGTTTAAGCTGGCCCCTGATATAGAGTGGGTCAGACGGCGCGGGCGAAAATGTTTCTCTACCCGCGGGTTTACTGCCCATGTTTGAATTGATGTCTCCAGTGAAGGTTGGATTCTCCTCTAGTCAGACTTTAAAATAGGGATGAATTGGGTGGCAACCTTCTTGTCTCCCAAAATATCCTCCACAAAGTCCTTGTCTTGCTGAGTCTCCTGTGTCTGGATGCCAAAGTGCTCAGCTGCTTTGATTAATATGTTGTTGAGAATCAGGCACTGGGGGATCTTGTTGAATTGGTGAGGCCAGGGTATACACCTCTGCCTCTTCATCATCATCACCATCATAGTAATGGACAGATTGCTGGTAGTCCTCATTATCACCTTTAGTGTCTCTGTTAATGTCATAAAGATCAGCTGCTGCACAAGACCTTTTTGCTGGGGGTTGGGTTGAAGGCAGGGCTGTGAGCTGGAAACCACGGGCTGTGAGCTGGAAGCCTGAGTAGTAGGAGGTGTAACCTGAAAGTTTTCGAATGCCTGAGGATTTTTTTTTTTTTAAAGTGAAAGTGGTGAAAAAGGTCATTCTTTTCATTACCTTATCTATGTCTTCCGCAGTCCATAGGGCAGAGCTGAGGATGACCCCAGGGTACTGGGTGGTAGGGACTTGTACTAAGGGCGTAGGTGTGAATAGGCCCGTATTCTGTAAGGCTTCAGCCAAAGCACCCTCTCTTGTTGGGCATGTATAGTCTCCTTAAAAGGGATATACTTGTCCTTATGAGACTTGTCTTTAGAGTTTTCTTTATGTTTCTTGGAATGAGTAGCCTTTAGCAGGCTCTCAGACATGTTTCTTAACCAGGTGTGACAACCCAGTGATTTTTGACTGTACCACCGATTTCGACAAAGGATGTCGACTCTCGGTAGTGGGATGGACTTGCGCCTCATCTGCTGACGATCGGGGTACGGTCGATGTTGTTTCATGGACGGTGTCCTTTGGATTCCGGGGCCTGTCATGGGACGATCGCGACCTCGAGTGCCCGGAGGACAGGGAAGCTTCGGACCTCCCTTTTGACGCCGTATCTGGGCGTTTGGTTGATGCCGCTGGCTCATCGCCCCAGGATAGTTTAGTGTTGTGTTTAGTGGAAGTGCTCTTGCCGCCGGGTGTTGTCCCCGTAACAGAGCCGCTGGCCTGTCTCTTGGGGTCAGGGCTTGCATTTGGGAACTTGGCTGTTCCCTGTCACCCTCGCCGTCCAAAAAGATGGTGACGCTGCCGTCACTGGAAGCTCCCTCCATGTCAATGGCGGCCTCGGCCTGCATTGCGTGATGGGCCCAGTGCTTGGTTCTACGGTCTTTAAGAGTTTTTGGTTTGAAGAGGTTGCAGGCTCGACAATGCTCCTTGTTGTGGTCGCGGTTCAGACACATGCTGCACACTCTGTGTTTGTCGATCCACGGACATTTTTTATATTACACGTGGGGCAGAATTTAAATGGTGTTCTATCCACGTTTGGGAAAGGAAGCCGGGCGAGAAAGGGAATGGGTTGGGAAAATGCATTGTACAATGACCGCCCCCCACCCTCCCTACTATAAGGGCCTAGACCCGTTGGGCCTTCCAAGGCCAAAAGGGTCCATCGAATCTTGAATTCGTCAGACAGCACTGTCTTTTCTACCGCGTCGATGAATTGGTCGATGTCGGATGGAAAAGTACAGGAAGAGCAAGCCATTTTTAACTTGTCATAAGCAAATGGCGTTAGCTGAAATTGAACTTTACGATAAGTGTCCGCTCATGATGGCGGAAAAAAAAATATGAAGGACCTCGACGCGTGAACGACCATGGGTACAGCGGACATCACACTAGGGATATTATTACTTGCACGCCCTGTCGACGTCCCTTTTCAAGTTTCGAAAACAACAACTGTAATAGCCCGCAGCTTCCACTAGATGTCAGCCTATGCATAGCATGTGATCTAAGCAGATTCCACAACCCTCAGAATTATATATATATATATATATATATATATATATATATATATATATATATATATATATATATAGGTCCGATTTACTATTTACCCCGGTGACCTATTTGCGATTGGAGTTAGATCTGGTTTCTTTGGGCACTAGGGTGGCTATGAGTAGAGGGGTAATGTACATTAAATCACAAATTAAGCCATTGGGCCTCATAAGTATGCCGGTCCGGTAACAATGGTGCTGCTAAGCTACTGGCACTGTTGTTACCGGACCGGCATACTCTGAGTTGTGCGAGTGGGAGCCTTTCAGCCAGCCAGGTCCGCTCGAAGACCTTGACGGATACACTGGCACTGTTGGACACAGTGCCGGTGCATCCGTCCTAATGGGACTCGAATGACAATGGGGAGTAATTTTTCCCGGCGCCCGGCAATGGGGAATTACCAGGAGCGCCGGGGTTGCAATGACCCGGTAAGTGCCCATTGCCGGGTGCTGGAAAACTCCAGCGGCAGCGTGCCAATTTTTACAGCACGGCTACCGCCGGACTCATAATGGATATATGTATGTGTAATATCTGTTGTTAATTGCTTGTATGAATTTTATGTATTTGTAAAGTTCTTTGGACTAAACAATAAATATAAAAAAGAAATATAATATATATGCTTTTTCTTACCAGGTTAAGTTAGTACGAGTTTATTGATTAGACTGTTATAAATTCCTTCATGTAACTGTTCTTTTGAACTGAGTTGAAATGAGTTGCTAATGTTTTTCTTTTCCTTTATGTTATAGATTGTTCCTATATGTAGATTATGTTTTCATTTGTATGAAAAAGGTAGCAGGCGCCCCTCTCTAGAAAGAACATAGCCTGCTACATTTTTATTTATTTATTGCATTTTTTTTGTTGGCGCCCAAGACCCGGAGGAATCACAGTGCTAGATTACATACATGAGGATGCATGGCTAATTCCAGAGTTACGGTTTCTGGAATTCATAGTGGGTTCGAATGAAGTCATGAATATTTGTTAAACAGAATGGTTTTGATTTGTTTGCGGAACGCCTGGTAGGATGGCTTGTTTCTTATTGAGGGGGGAAGCGTGTTCCACGGTGTGGCTGTGATGAAGGTGCAGCTTGATCCCCCCCATCTTTTCCTTGTGAATCTGGGGGTGGTTAGTGAGATGGAAGAGGCGGAAGGAACAAGTTACTTACCTGTAACTGTTGTTCTCCAGCATGGGTCTGGCATGGATTCACATGCTCATGAATATTCCCCGTCGTCAGGCTGGGAATCCTCGGTAAAGAAAAAATCAGTATCAGTTTCGTTTCTGATCTGTCTTTCGTAGTAGTAACCAATCACCGATCTCTGCGTCATACTGACCAAAGCCAATGACTGCCCTCTACCTAAGCCCCGCCTCTGGCAGCCATCTTCAGATTTGGTAGCACGTGAAGTGGCAGTATGACCAAGTGAAGAGCCGCAGAGGGGTAGGCGGGAGGGTTCGCATGTGAATCCATGCCAGACCCATGCTGGAGAACAACAGTTACAGGTAAGTAACTTGTTCCTTCTCCAGCATTGGGTCTGGCATGGATTCACATGCTCATGAATAAAGAATACATAGCAGTACACACATGCACAACCACGGGAGGTGGCAAAGGCTCAACATTAAGCATTACATCAAACTCAACATTAAGCAATTCTTACCTCCTCACCAGGCTCACCTTAGGCGAACAGATTGCGCAGCACTGCTTGGCCGACCCTGGACTCCTCCCTGGAATCCCGATCGACGCAGTAGAATTTCGTGAAGGTGTGCGTCGACCTCCACGTAGCAGCCCTGCAGATGTCCAGCAAGGGCACACCAGATAGGAACGCCGTGGTAGCTGCGAACGCTCTGGTGGAATGGGCTCTCGGACGGCCAGGCAGCGGTCGGTTTGCCAACCGATGACAGTACATGATACAGCCGGAGAGCCATCTGGAAATGGAGGCCTTTGAGAGAGCCTTCCCCTGATTGACAGGTCCAAAGTTCACAAAAAGTTGTGACGTCTTCCGAAAACACTTTGTGCGGTCCACGTAAAACTTCAGCGCTCTAGCCACATCCAGCGAGTGCAAAGTCCTTTCGGCCGCCGACGAAGGCGACGGGAAGAAAACAGGCAACACCAAGGGTTCGTTGAGGTGGAAGTCCGACGGCACCTTGGGCATGAAGGAGGGGTGCGTCCTGAGCACTACCCTCGTGTCGTGAAAAGTCAAGTACGGGGGCTTGCAGGAAAGGGCCTGGATCTCTCCCACTCTTCGTGCAGAGGTGATGGCCACAAGAAACGCTGTTTTCCACGACAGGAACTTCAACGGAGCCGAGTGCAGAGGCTCGAACGGAGGTCCCATGAGCTTGGTCAGCACCACGTTGAGCTCCCACGCCGGGGCCGGAGCCTTCACCGGCGGGAACGATCTGAACAGTCCCTTCATGAATTCTTTCACCAGACGATGAGACCACAAAGACGTCCGCCCCGTGGTTCTGGTGTATCGGGAGATCGCAGCAAGATGAATCTTGATGGACGCGTGCGCCAGTCCAGCCTTGGTCAGCGTCAAAAGGTACGGCAGTACCTGGGGAGCCGTAATCCGTAGAGGGTTAATCTTCTGTGCGTGGCACCAGACAGAGAACCTCTTCCATTTGTGTCCATAGCATTTAAGAGTTGAGGAACCCCTGGTCTTTGCAAGAACCTCTCTGCAGTCGGCCGGTATGTCGTATCCTCCAAACTCTAACGCTGCAGGAGCCAGGCCTGCAAGTTCAGCGACTTCGGGTCGTGATGGAGGATGGCGCCTCCTTCCCTGGAGAGAAGATCCGCGTCCACTGGTAGCTTGATTGACGGGGACGCTGACAAGTCCAGAACGTCTGGGAACCATATCTGCCTCGGCCACGCAGGTGCGACGGGGATCATCCTGCACCGTGACCTCTTGAGCTGGTTGATGAGCCGGATCAGCAATGGCAATGGAGGGAACGCGTATAGAAACAGGCCCTCCCAGGGGAACGAGAAAGCATCGCCCATGCTCCTCGGCTGGGGAAACCTGCTGGCGAACCTCCGGCACTTGGAGTTCGTCGCCGTCGCGAACAGATCGATCTGGGGTGTGCCCCACCGTCGGAAGAGGCGGTCCACTAGATCCTGTCGTAGTTCCCACTCGTGGCACGAGCGCAGCTCTCTGCTGAGCGAGTCGGCGATGGTGTTTTTTATCCCTGCCAGATGAAACGGCACCAGAAACATCCCTTGGGTGATGGCCCAATGCCACAGATCCTGCGCCTCCTTGGACAGGGCTGGGTATCTGGTACCGCCCTGCTTCCTGATGTAGAACATGGTGGTGGTGTTGTCGGTGAAGATCCTCACCACCTTGCCCTTGAGGGAAGGAAGAAAGGACCTAAGGGCCCAAAACACTGCACGGAGCTCCAGGACGTTGATATGGAGGGACTTCTCCGTCGGAAGCCAAAGACCTCTCGCGTGCAGATTTTCGGTGTGCGCTCCCCACCCTTCCAGGGAGGCATCTGTGGTCACTGTCTCCTGGTGGCCGGGGGTCTGGAAGTCCATGCCCGCCGTCAGATGCGCGCGGGTGCCCCACCATTGGATCGCTCGTCGGAAACTCTCGTCGAGAGTGATCCTTTCCTCGAAGCTGCCCGTCGTCTGGATCCAGCGCGCGTCCAGGAACTCCTGCAACGGGCGCATCTGGAGCCTGCACAGGCGGATGAGATAAATGCAAGAAGACATCATTCCGAGGAGGGACTTGATGGACCTCACCCTGGCCGCGTCCGCAACCAGCATCCGCTGCACCTTGCCCAAGATGGCCCTCGTCCTTTCCTCCGACGGAGAGGCCAGAAGCGATACTGTGTCGAGCTTCGCTCCCAGAAACAGAGCGTCTTGCGCGGGCACCAGGTGGGACTTGGCGTAGTTTATGGTGAATCCCAGGTCCGTGAGTAGTTGGTTGGTCCTTGCCGTGTGCTCCACGGCGAGCTCCTTCGTCTTTGCTCGGATGAGCCAGTCGTCCAGGTAGGGGTAGACGTGGATCCCCTCTCGGCGCAGCTGCGCCGCCACCGGTGCGAGGCACTTGGTGAACACCCTGGGTGCCGACCTCAATCCGAAGGGAAGGGCTCTGAACTGGTAGTGACGCCCTTGGACCACGAACCTGAGAAACTTTCGGTGTCCCTTTAGGATGGGAATATGGAAGTAGGCATCCTCCAAATCCAACGACGACAGGAAATCGCCCTCCTCCAGTTGACCCAGGACGTGTTGGAGACCATCCGGAACTTCTGTGCCTTGATGAATTTGTTCAGTCGTCGTAGGTCCAAGATGGGACGCCATCCTCCCGTCTTCTTCTTCACGAGGAAGTATCTTGAGTAAACTCTGGAGCCCCGAAGCCTCTTTCGGACGAGCTCGATGGCACCCTTCTTGAGCATCGCCTTTACCTTCAAGAGAAGTTGAGGGATGTGATGTTCTTTCCTGGCCACAGGGGGGATGCGCGGGCACCTCTTTAGAAACTCGAGCGCACGACCCTGAGCTAGGGCGTCCAGCACCCAACGGTCGGTGGAGATGGACTCCCACACGCTGACGAAGCTCGCCAGCCGGCCTCCCAACGGGGTGCTTCGGTGGGGGCCCGACCCCATGGCCGGTTCAGTCGTGCTTCGACGAGGCTTTGCCGCCTTGTCCTCCCTGGCGACGACGGCGGGGTCCGCCTGACTTGCCTCGTCCCCTGTAAGCTTCCTGTGACGACGAACGGGCTGCTTGACGGTAGGTGGAAAATCCGCCGCTGGAACCTTTGGAGGCACCCTGTTTGCCTCCGCCGCTCCGAAAGGGCGGCCGCCGTTGCTGGAGAACCCCAAGAGCCCGGGCCGTCTCCGCCTTGATGGCTTGAAGGGAATCGTCCACTGTTTTCCCAAACAGGTTGTTTCCGTCGAACGGCATGTCCAAGACTCTGGTCTGCACGTCCTGACGGAAGTCAGTAGCCTTGAGCCATCCACGCTGCCTAAGGCACACGCCGTTGCCCAACTGGCGAAATCCAGTGTCAGCGATGTCCGTCGCAATCGTAATGGCGTGGTCCGACGCCACCTCTCCTTCCTGCAAGATCTCTAGGGCTTCCGCCCTCTTGTCGTCTGGTAGGAACTCCAGCAGGGGGGCCAGTTTGTACCACAACTCCCTGTCGTAGCGGGCTACGATAGCCAAGGCGTTGGCCGCCTTAATCGTCGTCGCTGCCGACGAGATGACTCTGCGTCCCATCGTGTCTAATTTCTTTCCCTCGCCGTCCGGCGGGGAGGTTGACGTAGAGGCCGTGCCCCCCCCTGCTTTCTTCCTGGCCGCCGCGGAGACGACCGAGTCCAGGGTCGGCTGTGCCTGAAGACACAAGGGGGCCGCGTCCGGGACCCGGTACTTCTTCTCGTACCGATCCCTTCTAGCCGGCGTTGTGGATGGGTTCTTGAGGAGGGCGAGGCCCTCATCCCAAATATCGTCTAGTAGAGGTACAGCGAGGACCGTCTTCCTCTTGGTCTTGCGCCGTTGATAAAGGAAACCTTCCTTCTTCTCTTCCGGGCAGAGCTGGAAAAGCTCGGATGCCCTGGCGATCATGGAGTGAAACGATCCAATCTCGTCGGGCGGGGAAGCCCGGGTGGGAGGTGACGACGGGAGATCCTCGTCGTAAACCTCGTCGTCTGTACCCGTCGCGGCCGTGTCAGTCCCCGTATCATCCCCACGTGTCGTGGACGGGGAGGAGGGCTGAACAGGGCGCGATGGCTGAAAAGGAGGTGGAGGATGAATCCTTCTTCTCTTAGGGGGAGGGCTCCCAGAAGGGCCTGGCTCCGGGTCCCCCGTCGGGAGCGGTTCCTCCGTTGGTGGTAACGGCAGTCTCGTCCTTATCTCCGAGTATAAGGGCTGTATAGCCAACAAAATGGCCGCCGAGTTGTCTTGCGGCACTGGTTGAGGGAGATCCGACGGGGGATTAGGAGCCCCGTCGGCATCCTCGACGCCCTCGTCGTCTTCCACGTCGGGGTCCCTCCCGACAGGATGGCCTTCTTCCACACCAGAGCCGTGGCCTAAGACTTCGATCAACTCCTCAGAGGTTGAGGCCGAGTCCACGACGACCTCCTGCCCCCCCCCTTTTTTTTCTCCGTCGGAGGTTTCACGGGGGTCCTGTCGATGGGAATGAAAGAGGACTCCCTCCGCGGTGGCAGGGAGATTCTGGGCCCCGGGGTCGCCACCACTGGTGTAGCCTCCACAGGCTGAGCCAGGGCCGCCGCGACTGTCTCGATAGAGGCCTTGGTCGGATGGATCAAGGCTTTCACCACCTTAGGTGCGCTCACCGCCTTCTCCTTGGGGGGAGGGTCACCACCTCGCTTCCCCTCTGATGGGGCCTTAGGGCACGACCGGGGTCTCTCCAGGAGTTTCGCCGGGTGCTCGGCCTTCCTCTTACCCGAGCCAGAGCGTTGGCTCGTGGTTGATGGCGCCGGGGAGGATGCGCCCTGCCTGGCTCCCGTAGAGCCCGACCGTTCGGCGCTCCCGGTGCCAGCGGACTCGCGGTGCTTGGCCTTTTGTTGGACCCCCGTCGCCGGGGCGCCCTCAAAGGTCTTAGAAGACCGCACTGACTTCTTCTTCTTCTTCTCGCCTGACGGGCTCTTTCCTTCCAGCCAGTTGGCGAGACGTTGATGGCGGTCCTTCATGGTCCGCTCCGACATATTGCCGCAAAACGCACAGTCCTTCTCCACGTGCGTCTTGTCCTCATGTAGGCAGTAAAGGCAAAGGGAGTGTTCGTCCTCCTTAAAGACATTCTGAAGCTGGCATCCAGGGCAGACCCTGAACAGCTTTCCGGGCATTGAGCTTCCCTTCTCCTGGGCCATGTCCGAGATGGGCCTGAGAAACTTCTGGAGTCCTCCAAAAGCGTGGCTCGACGAAATCTTCACCCTTGAGGGGCGTAGACGAATCCGACACGGGTCCCCGTTGATCGGATGAAGAAACGATGGAGCTTGAGGCTCTTTTGACCGAAAAAGAGAAATTTTTCTGAGAAAAAACGTGAAAAATAGCACTAACGCTCGAGAGCAATAGCACGAGGATCCCAACACTTGAACGTGCGGTAAAAATCTGAAGATGGCTGCCAGAGGCGGGGCTTAGGTAGAGGGCAGTCATTGGCTGTGGTCAGTATGACGCAGAGATCGGTGATTGGTTACTACTACGAAAGACAGATCAGAAATGAAACTGATACTGATTTTTTCTTTACCGAGGATTCCCAGCCTGACGACGGGGAATATTCATGAGCATGTGAATCCATGCCAGACCCCATGCTGGAGAACGCAGGGTGCGCGGGACGGGTCATTTGGAAATGCAGTGGGTGAGGCAGGGAGGGGCGGTGTTGTGGAGGCATCAATGAGTGGTGGATAGAACTTTGAATTCAATGCAGGCTTTAATGGGAAGCCAGTGAGCTTTGCGTCTGATTAGGAAAATGTGCTCTAAGCATATCAGGCCCCATACTGCTCTAAGGGCGTTATTCTGTGTTAGCTGTAATTTGTTGAGATTTTTAGAGGCGGTCCCAGCCAACATGGCATTGCAGTAGTATAGCTTGCTGCCATATGTAGCTCTGGCTAGAGTGAGGCAGTTGTTCCGGTTGAGGAATTTTCTGGCGAGATTAAAAAGTGTAGTTGAGTATGCCACGGAGGAGGCCACCGCCTTCACATGTCTGCTCATGTTGAGTTCAGCATCAAGGTAGACTCCCAGTGTTTTGACATGAGGAGAGACCGTAATGCTATTCCCGTCTATGAGAAAGGAAGTGTAGACAGAGTCTAGGTGCTTGAGGCGGTAATGAGAGCCGACAATGAGCAAGTCAGTTTTGTCATCATTCAGGCAGAGGTTGTGGTTGTCCATCCAGACCTGAATGATGTTGTAGATGGATTGATGTTAGCAGAGTCGAGCTCGTAGGAGCCTGTGTGTTTGAGGATAATCTGAGTGTCATCAGCAAAATTCGTGGATGGAATCTTCAAGTTGTCAATGAGATCGAACACGTCCTTAGTATGCGCGTTATAGAACATGGGGGAAAGGCAGGAGCCTTGCGGGACACCGTAGGGCTTGGGGTCCGCCACTTCGGTTCCGTCGAAGATCTTAGAGGTTCGGTTGCTCAGGAAGGATTTTACCCATTTGCCAGCTTCGGGAGAGAAGCTGAAGGAGGTGGTGAGGCGGTGGCAGAGGATGCCGTGGTCAACTAGGTCAAAGGCTGCCCAGAAGTCAAGCAGCAGAAGGATGGCGAGGTCTCCGTTATCACAGATGTGTTTGAGTTGGCTCTTGAGGTCGAGGAGGGTGATTCGGTGCTATGCCTTGGTCTGAATCCAGATTGATGCAGGCCTAGTAAGGCGTTGGTTTCTAGGTAGGTTTGGAGTTGCAGGTAGGCAGTGCAGTCTTTAGGAGGAAAGGAACTATCGTGATTGGGCGTTAGTTAGTGAGTAAGGTGGGGTCTAGAGACGGTTTTTCAGCAGAGGTGTGACCCAGTCTTTTTTGATGGAGCTGGGTATGGTGCAGGTGCTGAATGAGGCGTTGATACATTTGGCAATGGTGGGAGCCAGGGGTTCAGCACAGAGGGTTGGAGTGTCAGTGTTGACTTAGGAGAACTGCGATTTCTTGAGTATGATTTTTTTCTCTGAGGTGCTGGCTTTTGTTGGCTAGGGTGGATTGTACCAGGGAGCACCAGCCTTTGGTCCTTGGGGAAGGATGCGATAGGCGGGACAGATGTTTTGAGCTCTTTGAGGATTTTGAACAGCTCTCCGGTGTTGGAGCATACCTCAGCTATGCGGATATTGTATATACTAGCATTGATATTGATGATGGCTGCTTTTTAGGAGGTGGTGCAGGTGCTGAAGGCTTCTTTGTTGGATGGAGAGGGTTTTTTTACGCCAGAGGTGTTCTTTAGAACGCTTGGCTTTACGGAGGGCTGCTAATTCCTCAGTGAACCAGTTGTGGCGGTGGTGGTCTTTTTTTGTGTGGTCGTTTTGAGTGGGGCATGGAGATCCAGGGTGTAGCTAAGTGCAGAGTTATAAGCTGAGAGAATGGCCTCAAGGTTATTGTTGTCAGGGCAGGAGTCGAGGGAGGCCAGGATGGTTGGCTCGAGAAGTTCCTTGGTGAGTTTTTTGTGTTTAGCCGTGATAGAAGGGTGGGCGGAGGGTAGTTTGGTGGGGGAGGCTTTGAGGTCCAGGCCGTATGGAATCAGAGCGATTCGTCCAGGGTATGGGGTTGATGGCTATGATTTGAATAGAGATATTCAGGGAAAGGATACAGTCGAGGGGTCCGACCTGGTGTGGGTGGGGGAGCAGATGGCTTACGTGAAGTTCATCTCTTGTAGGGTTGTGGCGAGAGAGGACGCCTTATGGTCTGTGGGGTCTATGAACCCAAGGTTGAAGTCAATTGGAACCAAGAATTTGGTGTTCGGCTTCAGGAGTGGGGAGAGGAGGAGATGAGGAGGGGTATGTCGGAGTCCAGTGAGCCGGTGCAGTTGGATTGGCCGTATGTGAGCAGGATGTTAGTGATGCTTTGCGGGCCTGATTCTACTTTGGCTAGTAGGATTTCGTAGCCTGGTAGAGGTAGAAGGGGGAGGGTTCTGATGGGGAGGGAGGTTCTGGAGACGAAGGCAACTCCGCTGCTGCGACTCCCTATTCTGTCAGAGCGGAGGATGGAATAGTTAGGAGGGAGGGAGGGCAAGTGATAGGCTGGGGCCAGCTGCTTTGTGCATCCAGGTCTCTGTGACGGCGAGCATGTCAAGATCGTTCATTAGGAGGAGGTCATGGATATCGAGTGCGTGGGCACAGATCGAGCGAGCGCTTATGAGGGCACAAGCATGTGGCTTAGTGGAGGCAGGGAGGCCAGATGCATTGGCAAGTGTATGTTTGGAGGTGCTAGGCCGGTGATGGTTGTTGGGCGGTTTGGGGGTCATAGTGCGTGATCTGAGACGTTGGAGTCTGGTGATGCCTGTGCAGGCAACTGAGGGAGTGTTGTAATTTATTGAGGTGGGTTTGTGTTTGGGTGTTATTTGGTGGGTACGTGGGGTGGCTGAGCAATTTGCAGGTGGGGATTTGGGCTTGGTCCTGATGAAGGGACTGGGTTGGGGCTGGGCATCAGAGCTGGTGGCTGTGTGCCACAGGTGTCCAGAGTGGGACTGGGGTGGGCATGCAATGGTGTTAACAGTGTTGGTGGAGGTGGATTGTGGTGAAGGTGTCAGGGTGCCAATCCATTTCAGGTTCGGTAGGGGGGGTCATGGTGGAGGAGGGGGTGGCCTTGGGGTGTTTACAAGGAACTTGGGGTTGGTCAACCTTTGTTACCTGGGGGAATCCAGACATGGACCCCTTCCACACTGTGCTCAGAGAGGCACAGCTCCGCCTCACTGATGAGAACCGACTTGTCCGAAACACATGTCTGGGGTTGCTGTTGGTACTCTTGTTCAAAGGAGGTTTGCCAGGCATTTCGGTGCCGGACTGCTCTTGTGGGTGGGACACATACTGATTTGCAAATGGATATTCCTTCTTTGTGAAAAGTACAGTGAGCAAAATGCAAAGGCTGCTCACTCTCAAAGTGGGTAAAAACCACAGAACAAGTTATCATGCCATGTTGTTTCTAGAGAGGGGCGCCTGCTATCTTTTTTGTATGTTTTCATTTGTGTATGCACCAACCTTTTTCATGTTTTTGCGCCGTTGATGGATCTTGCATATATGCTCTTTGCAAACATTGGTTTGTGTTATTTATTTGAAAATGTTATGCCATGATGCAGGACCATCATGGTCCGAAATGCATTGGCAAACTGGTCACTCTTCAATGGAACTTTCCATGCGTATTCTGTAAAGAATTCCAATATAACTCGTGTGATGTAACTTGAATGATTTGAATTCAACTGGTTGTTGTGAGGGTGTACAGCCCTTGTTAGGCAGAAACCTGTGCAGTTCCCTTAGGGACCACTGCAAAAAGTTTAAGACTAAAGGTGTTGGCAGTAAACCCAATTGGTAGCAGTCTGTACCACCCAGATTTACCTGGTAGCTGTGGCTGAGCAGTCAGACTTCTCTCAAGAAGAGTTAGGCAGTATACAGAGTATACACAATAGGTACGAAAATACAGTCCGGGGCAATTAGGATCATGGTTTTCCGGAATCTTCTCAACCTCCTGATCATTTGAGGAATAACAAAAATACAGTAGCACAAGCAAACACTGACCAGAGCTTTGGTATAAAAGTATATAATTATTTATTTAAAAACACACTTGTAAAAATACACTGGCACTAATATGTCAAGCAAGTTCAAACACAGTCACTAGAAATATAGACACCTCCCTGATTAATTATTCGACAAGTTTTAGGAAAAGAACACCACTTATTATCAACAGAGGTGAGCGCTTAACCAAGATGGCACTCCAATGACTGGTGGGAACGCGTAAAGGAGAGGAAACTCCCAGTCCACTACGAACGCATCTCCTGGAGCTCCTCTCGGGGGAAATTCCCTTGAACAGAACAGATTGCACTTCCTGTTGGTGCTTGTGGCGAACAGATCCACCTGAGGGGTTCCCCAAAGGGCGAAGATCTCTTGAAGGACTTCCTGAGCAAGCTCCCACTCGTGGGAGACTGTGCTCTGCCTGCTCAGAGCGTCCGCTGTCAAGTTCTTCTCTCCGTCTAGGTGGACTGCCGATAGAGAGATTCCTTCTTGGATTGCCCAAAACCAGAGCTGCATCACCTCTCTGCACAGTGGCAGTGATCCTACGCCTCCTCTTTTGTTGAGGTAGTGCATGGCCACCGTGTTGTCCGTCATTATCAGGACATTTCTCCCCTGTACTGATGGCAGGAAAGCTTTCAGCGCTAGTCTGATCGCTCTCAGCTCTAATAGGTTGATGTGTAGTCTGGACTCCGATGGAGACCAACGGCCGCTGATGGTCAAGTCGTTGGCATGGGCTCCCCACCCCGTGAGTGAGGCATCTGTGACTACTGTTATCTCCGGCCATGGTTGCCAAAACAGTTCTCCTTTCAAGATGTTCTCTGGATAGGCCCACCATTGCAGGTCGCGGGCTACCTTGTCCGGAATCCGGAGGAGATCTGTCATTCTCCCTGAGAATTGCGACCACTGACTTCTCAGTGCCCACTGAAGAGATCTCATTCTCAGGTGAGCCTCTGGCACAAGGAAGATGCAGGATGCCATGAGGCCTAGCAACCTCAAAAAGTCGAAGGCTGGGAGACGTTGGGCATTTTGAAACTTGGTGACCATCTGTAGAATATCTTGAGCCCTCACCTCTGGTGGCGAGGCTTTTCCCAGGGAAGTGTCCAGGACCGCTCCAATGAACTGGAGTCTCTGTGATGGTATCATCTGTGACTTCTTTAAATTGAGGGAGAAGCCCAGTCTGTGAAAGAAGTGGCAGACATAATCTAGCTGGGCCTGGGCCTGTTCCGAAGATAGGGCCCTGATCAGCCAATCGTCCAGGTAGGGGTAGACGTGGATCCCTTCCCTCCTTAGACTCGCCGCCACTACCGACATCAGCTTGGTGAAGACCCTCGGGCGGAGGTCAGCCCAAATGGCAGAACTCGAAATTGATAATGAGAGTCGCCAATTGCGAACCTCAGGTATTTCCTGTGTTTGAGATGGATTGGCACATGGAAATAAGCATCCTGAAGGTCCAGAGATACCAGCCAATCCTGGAGCTGGAGGGCCTGAAGGATCTGAGAGAGAGTTACCATCTTGAACTTGTCCTTCCTGAGGAACTTGTTCAATTCTCGTAAGTCCAGGATGGGTCTCAGTCCTCCGTCCTTCTTTGGTATGAGAAAGTAGGGGGAGTACCAGCCCTTGTTCCTGTCCGCTACAGGTACCGGTTCTATGGCACCTTTCTCTAGCAGGTCTATAATTTCCTGCAAGAGGAGCTGATCTGGAACTTTTAGAGAGCTGTTCCCCGGTGGATGACTCTGAGGAATGTGTAGAAAGGGTAGGCAGTAACCTTGGGCAACTGTCTCCAATGCCTAAGCATCTGACGTTATAGCCTGCCATTCCGTCAGATGGTGAGTTAACCTGCCCCCTACAGGTGTATTGTGTGGGAAGGCCTCAGAGTGGTTTGGGGGCGGCTGATGAAGATGCCGAGGGTAAAGAGGCACCTGCTGCTGCTGCAGTCTTAGTACTTTTGACCCGTCCACCTCGGGTGGATCTCCTTTGGCCTCTTTGAGCCGGCTGTCCTCTGCCTTTCCCGAATGCGGAATAATAGCGAAAGGACTTTCCTCTCCCAGAGGTTCCTGAGGGGCGAAAAGGAGTTTGGCGGATAGCAGCTCCTAAAGATTTTGCTGCTGCTTTAGAAGTCTGTAACTTTTCCAGACTATCATCAGCCTTTTTTCCGAATAATGAAGAGCCGTCAAAGGGCATATTCAAAAGTCTGGTCTGTACATCAGGGGCAAAGCCCGACTTTTGCAACCACGCATGCCTGCGGATTGTTGTACTTGCCGCCATGGCCCTGCTGATACTGTCAACGGAATCGATGCCAGTTTGAAGTGATTCGCACATGGCATCTTTGCCATCTTTAATAATGTTAAGGAAGGCTTCCTTTTCCTCTCCTTCGGGTATGCAGTCAGCCGCTGATGAAGCACACTCCCATAGTGTGTGACTGAACCTGGCGAGCGTACAGGTGGCGTTGATGGTCTTCAACGCCATGCTACAGGCAGAGAAGACTTTCTTTGCCATAGAGTCGTACCTCTTGTCATCTCTATACTGTGGGACAGTAGGGTAGGCGGTCCTACTGCTAGATGAAGTTGCCGCTTGAACCACCAGGCTCTCTGGGGTCGGGTGTTTTGACAGGTATTCAGGGTCAGCAGCCGCTACCCTATACTTGGTTGACAATCTTTTATTGACTGCAGGGATAACTTCGGGAGTTTCCCAACTAGATGCAATTTTCCTTTGTAAGGCTGCATGGAAGGGGACCACCGGGTCCTCCTGTGGGCCTTTGTCCAATATATCTGTTAGGTCATCCTGTTGGAAAACAGGTGAAGGCGCAGACCAACCTATAAACTCAATTATTCTTGCCATCATCTATATGGTGTTTCGGCATGTTCCTCTGGGTCTGGCTTAACAAATTCCACTTCTGGGGAAGTGTCCAGCCAACTTGCCTCATGTAGTGACTCCTGTAGTTCCTTCAGCCTTCTTTCCTCAGAGGTGAAATCCTCTGCAGTAGGCAGTGTGGTCCTCTGTAACCCGAATGTGTCCTGGTCAGAATCTTCCCCTTCTTCATAAATTGAAGAAAGTCCAGGGTATTCTGACCTCTGAAATGGAGTAAAACCCATTTCTAAGGCAGAAGGAGCCAAACTCGTCGTTATTGGATAGGAAAACGTCGATGTCGTTGACGCCGATTAACAGTCTCCGAAGGCGCCGAAAACGGCGTCGAAAAAACTGGAAGGGGTCTCGAAGAACTCGAGAGGATCGGGATCCTACTCGAGGGCATCGACGACGGTCTCGGCGGCGTGCCGGAGGCCTTTGAAATCACCGTTGGCTGTGGGGTGGCCTTGGTCCTCTCTTTCATCGGCGTCGACGATGGCGTCGAGTCGATCGACCGATGCGTCGAGGAACCCTTCGACAACGGCGTCGATGGCGCTGATCCGTGCGTCGAAGGAATCTTCGACGACGGTGTCGAAGATGGTGCCTTCCTACCCAATGGTTCATGGTGCTCTCGGGTGGAATGTTTTGTCGGGTGCTGCGACTCACAGCGTTTTGATTTTTTGGGTTTTTCACCCGGGGTATCACCCTCAGCTGTCTTTGACGGTGTCGAGGCCGCGTTCTCGAAGACGCTTAACATTTTCTTTCTAAATTCCTCCCACTCAGCTTGAGAACTGTGTTTGGTGGGACAGGAGACTCTTTCTGGGGACACAGAAGACGACGAGGAATGGGACCTTCGACGTCTCTTTTTTGAGTGTCTTGATCTCGATGAATGGTGGGAACTGCTTCGAGATCTAGAATGGGAATGTTTTCGACGGCGAGGAGACGAATGCCTCGACTCAGCCGACAAAACTTTCGAGGAGGTTTTGGCTGACTTACCTCTCTCGAGATTCCCCTTGCGCTCCTTCAAGGCTTTCGCCGTCATGGACATGCAGTCCTCACACTCCGAACAATGGTGCTCGGATCCCAAGCACCATAAGCAGATCCTGTGTGGATCCGTTATTGACATTTTTTTACTGCAGTCTCGACATTTCTTGAAGCCGAATCACGGCGTCGTCGGTTCTGATGAAGAAGCCATCGAGAACTATAAGGTATATTCGAGTAGAAATAGATAATTATCCTGACTGAACTGAGCAACGACGTTCCGAGGCCCCATGAAGCGCGGAAAAACGGAAATGAGCAACGGACGCAGCGCGTGGCTATTTATGGGCATGGTGACGTCGGCGCCGATACGGTGGCCGTTGAGGGACATCGACTCGGCGGACGTCGACGCGCAGCGCCCTTTACAGAAAAAATTTCCGAGGCCAGGAAGCTGGAAACGTATTATCAAAGATAAGGAATACGTCGGAGGACACAATCCCTTCGAAAGTAAGATCTAAACCAGCGCGCAGTCTGTTCTGTGATGTTGGTGCCTTGCCCCATCCTTTATTTCGGAAAAACTTCCTAATTGTTTTAAAGAGTTTGGTATACAGAATTTTAGGTGCTTCATTACTTTTCTCGGGAGGATAGCCTAGGGGCAATGTGCTCACCTTGGAAGCAAGACAACACGGAGCCACACAGGTACGATCCCCGGGTCCGAGCTTATAAACAACCTATCATATCATATCCAAACTACCACCCTACCTTTCATGCTTGCGATGAGCCAGAAAACAGATCAAAGGGAGTACTAAAAATGCCCCCTTTTCATTTTTGTGCATTGGCAATTTCCTTCGGGGTCAGTACTGAGAGAAAATGTTCGAGAAATAAATGAAGCAAATTCCATCCTCCACTAAAACAGCATGTGTACCTATGCCTATAGGCATGCAGGTCCCTTCATAGACTTACCCTGTGCTTTCCTGGATGTCCCTGTGGCCAGAGCGCCGGGAGGTTTGTTCTCTCCTTTCTTAACGGGAGAGTTCCCCTTAGGACCTGCCTTCTTGTTGGGTCCATTCTTCCTAGTAACAGGCTGGCTGGACTCTAAGAGAGGAGAGATTGAAAGGTAAATATGTCACAGTAAGGAAGACAGGAAAACTCACAACTCAGCTGTTTCTAAAAAGAGAGAACGTTTTCAGCATTTTTCAAAGATTTGCTCTCTAGTTGGATAATAATACAGTTTGCTTTGGTGAGACATGATTAATCAATATCTTATCTAATGTAAAATACAATATAAATGTTCATTCCACATAATTTCAAAAAAGCAGAAAGGCATTATTAAACTTCTTCAAAAGGAACATTTTAATTGTTTTGGAGCGCTCTCTAACACTTCTGGTCAGATGCATAACCTGATGGCAACCACAATGTAAAGAGTGCATTATTATTGTATTGCTTCGTCATAAGGACATACTCAAACCGTTAGTTCAATGCAGAGTTAAAATATTAAAGAATTACACCACAGTGATTGGCCAAACATGGGAAGCAGATCATGTATAAAAATATATAATAGTAAAGAGTAAAGGTAAGGCATCAAACATCACAAATAAAAAGGACTTTAGCATATAACTGTCAGAGTACACATAACAGGCTGCAACATAGAAACAATTTTTCTATCACACTCAACATTCCAGCAGGGAATCAAATAAAGCTACATATTGATCATGAAGATGTGGGTAAGATTCCCAGGATATATTCCTTTAGCCGAGGATGGAGTCCCCATCTCCAAAGCGGCCTACTGTGTTAATCACACGAAGTCACTGCTCAATGCAATGCTAAGGCAGAGGAATTCTGATAAGTTAAAGGAAACAAAATGGGCTAGGAAAGGCACACACACATCATCCCATGTCCTCCCAATGAGTTACACATATCTACATTAGCACTGCTTCCTTTCTAATCTGGTTAGAGCCCCGTTGCAACTGGCAACTGGGAGCAAGATGAGCAGTCACCTAATGATGATCCGATTGTACCGGGAGCATTTATATTGTGCAAGTGCTTACTGGTTTAGCATCCATCCTTTTGTCGGATTGACAGCCTGCGATGGTGCTGTTACCCAAAGACCACTCAGAGAAATGTGTGGACTTTGTGGCTCGCCATGTTTAGGTTTACTAAGAACGCAGCACAGGGTGCACTGCTCCGATCCTTAACCTTTATCAAGAAGTGCTGATGTTGACCATGACCATTAAGTAGCTGAGATTCTCAGTAGGACTTTGCATCAAAGAAGGCAGAAAAATGTCCCTTATGAGATTATTTTCCTCTATGCACCAGACAAAACAGACAATAAGGCGCTAGAGGGCTGCAGTTTCTGCAGCCGAGTGCCTCTTTCTTGGAACCTAGGCTGCTAATTGCAAGCACACCGTGGGATGGATCAGACAAACGTTATGGTGCATTCCATCCACCACTGAAAAGGTGACCTATTTAGTCTAAATATGGGCAATGCCTTAGACAAATAGGCATATTCTATGCTCAAGAAAAAGCATTAGTACTCCTGGTGTCTCATACAATTACAATGCTGGAACCTTTGCATTACAAAGGAATGGAGTACTAAAAATATCCAGTAGCCAAAACCTTTGTGATGTGGTTGAATTTGTGTAGTGCTTTGAGGAGTCGTGCTGCAGCATGCATGACACATCTCAGGGGAGCCAGGGTAGTCGCCAAAAGGCCTTCGAAAAGGGCATTGCCACCATCCAGGTCAGAGCAGGCCAAGGCTTGGACAGCAGATCTGAAGTTGTTTTCTGGAATGAAGAGTTTGATTTCACGCAGGAGAGAGTTGGTACCAAGCCGTTTTAAGCAGAGGTGTCCATCGATGTCAACTCCAAAGGACTTGGTGCAGGTGGCCAGCTGGGTTTGAAACCCTCGAGGTGCTGTGGGGGAGAAGTGGTATATTCCGCCCCCACTCCCCCATTCCCGCACCAGGTAAATGCTGTATGAGCCAAGGGGGGAGCTATCTTTGCCCCTCACGTGCATATTTGCATCTCATATGTGTTGCTATAAGTGTGTAAACATGTGCAAACTCGTATAATTCGGACTCCATTTTGTGTCTTCCCAAACCCCATCTTTTCCTAGGTCCTCTGCCCCTCTGCCGAAATGCCAGCTCTCCCTCTCCCAGCGATGCACACAGCCAGCCCCTGCCACCTCCACCCGCTGTACCCCAGCGCTATTCCTGTTCTCACAGAAACACAGCCTTTCATTGTTGCAACTAACTAGTATCAAAATCTGACAGAATGTGCTCATACTAGAACGTGGGACCCAGACTTGCTCCTGCCCCGGCGCCCCAATGCCCCATCCATCTCTGCTGACCGACTCATGCCCCCTATTCCCTTTGAATACATCTGGTCACTAGTCCCTTCCCCCGGACCACCTTCAAATCACCCACCATATACTTAATCTAGAGGAGCCATATATTCTAGTAACATTAACAACTATCCCCAATGTGTTTGAAATCGTAAGGTCCCCAGGACTACAAATCACAGATCGCCCTTTCTGATACCTGAAGGAACGACCCCTAACCAATGATCCCATAAAAAAAATAGGTCGGTATGTACCTATTTCACCCCAACTGCTCCTTTTTGTAATGACAATTAATGGCCATGATTATTTCATGCATGTCAAGTTTGTTGTTCAGCTTAGTTAGAAAAATGCTACATCATCACTGCAAAGCTCGCCTGACCTTCACCCCACAAAGATGAGCCCAGCTGACCCATGTGGTGCCTGCTGAACCTCCAAGCTACCAGCCAATCATGTGAGGCCAGTCCCTATATCACTATAATGTATCCATGTATCGCTCCAATCCTGTTGTAACATTATGTACTTATAGGGAAACGTTAATAGTGACGTTTCCAGAGCTTATAATGTGCTGTTCATGTAATGTTTGGCAGAACGCTCTCGGGCAGCAGAGATCTTTGCTCCATTTATTTGCTTATATACATTTTGGGTTCCTTGCAAGTACTCTCCTGGTCTCATTCCCTAGCGGGGTGTGTACTTTATTCTGTAAATTGGACACGTGCATGCTAAGGTGCCAGCCTTCAGTGCATAGCAGAGAGCCAGGTCTGGATATCCGGGTTTTCGGTGTTGTTGGTCAGCAATAGGAATTTAGACTTGCCGGGGTGAGCTTCAGGTAAGCACTGGACATCCACAACTATCAATGAGAGGCAGGCCTTGAGCCTGCGTGTCTCTTCAGTGGAGGATATTTTGAGGTAGAGCTGCATATCATCTGCATCTTGGTGGATGTGGATAGTATATGGGGCAAGGAGGGTTTCAAGCATTCCATATGTAGACTGAAGATTGTGCAGGTGTAAACGGGGGTCCTCTGTTCACACCACATAAAAATCATAGTGAAAAAGGAGCACAAACTGGGCAAGAAGAAACAGTGTTCATTACAGCTGGTTAAGCACAAATCAAGCAGGACACTGGTTGATGAGAGCTAACAAGAGAGCTCACAACGATCATTAGCTTTATAGGATGGGTACAATAGTGAAAGCATTTGAAACTATTACGGGTAGAATGTACATATTTTCCATCCAGGACAGTCATTGGCTGCGTTATGTCATATCCTTAGTGCTCTGCATATACAAATGAAACGTGATTGGAGCAACCAGATCAACAGTATCACAAGACATCCCTCCCATGTGGTGCCACACTGATTCTCATCCCTACCTGGAACAATTTGTAATTAGCAATATAACATGTGTGCTGATTGCTGGGGCTTTATTAGTCTGCCATTGGTCAGCACTGTTGCGAACGAGACACCCTGCTCCTGGTGGGAAGGGAGACAATCACACAGTACTTTCTGAATATTGGCCTTCGCAGTGTGTATGGTTGATACTCTGAAGGCTGGCCACCTCCAAGGGACACAAAACGTACCGCTCCTCCAGGAATGCCCTCCGCTCAGCTTCCATTCACATAACCAACTGCCAATTGGCATTCTTAGCCCTGTGAATAGATCACTGGCTCAGGTCCACCTGCCCTCCATCCCTGAGTGCCACTGGATTGGCTTGCTGCCCTGTGTTGCCATCACCCAGTGAAGTTGCAGCTGGCTCAGTCTGCCAGTGATGCGCTGGGTGAGCTCTGCTCCCCCACACCCTCTTGGCCTGCGGGAGGCTGATCATGTGCTTGGATCAGGGTTTCCCAGACATGGGGATTTTCCCTGTTATGTGTGTTCTATTTAGGATAGGCCATCTTTGTTAAGGGCTAATTATAAATGGACCCCTTGGGCTGTTAATATAGGTAGGACATCCCTGCTCCTGCAATTCCCCACGTGGTCTCTCCTCAGGCTATGACTGTATTTTTCAGTTGTTCTGTGTTTTTCCCCATCCCCTCACCCCCTTTTAAGGTGCCCTATCCCCCCTTTTCTTATTCCCGCAGGTTGGAGGTCCGACCCCCTACATGGGGCTGGTTCAGCACCTTATTAAATCCCCCTTTGATCGATCTTTCTTTATCACTAATTTCTTTACCAGTGGAATCAGAAACTCCTCCCGACTCATCTGCCCGCTGGCGTCTAGCCCTGGGGGGCAGTCCATAGCAGATCTGATCATCAAATCCTCCAATTCCAAAGCAGCAGGGCCAAATGGCCTAACCTACCAAGTTCTGAAAAAACAACCACTACTTTGTGCTAAAATATTATCTTGGCTATTTGGAGAGATTTTGAAAAGGCGAGAATTGCCTACATCGTGGAAATCGGCGGTTATCATCCCGCTATTCAAGGGGGGGCGATTGGTTGCAACCCACAAACTACCTGCCCATCGCCCTCCTGGACATTGAGAGCAAACTCTTTATGAAGATCCTACTCGAGGAGCTACAAATTTAGGTAAAGGATAAAATAATTCTCTCAAAACATCAAACGGGCTTCAGAGGCGGACAATCGACAGCATTAAATGATCTAATATTAAATATTGTAAGTGAAAAGACAATGACCAAAGGTGAACAACAGCTATATGGAGTCCAGGTAGACTTCTCAAAGGCCTTCGACCATGTAAATAGAACACGCCTATGGGCAAAACTGAAGAAACGGGGTGCCCCGGAAGGTCTCTTGTCTATGCTGGTAGATTTGCATAAGGATACCACCATTAGAGTCCAGCTAGACAATGAAGGTAATTTGTCAGAACCAATAAAGGTAGAAAGAGGAGTACGTTAGGGTTGTCAGGGTGCCTCCTTATTCTTCAATTTCTACCTCGCTGACATTGGAGAGGCACTGGAAGAATCAGCACTAGCCAGCCCCAAAATTAATGGGTGTAAGATCCATTGGCTTGCTTATGCTGATGACTTAGTCCTTCTAGATAAAACCCTGATAGGGTTACAGCGCCTTTTGGATACATTGGAGACCTATGCAAAGGACAACGATCTTGCGATTAATCCAACGAAATTGAGGATTGTAGTCTTCAAACATCCACTGAAGAAGATAAACTGTAAAGATTGGAAACTTGGGGGACAGGGCATCCTAAGAGTAGAAGAGATAACCTATCTGGGCTACAAAGTCTATGCTGCACCATCACAGTGATGGAACAGGATGTACAACTATAAATCTCACAACTTGCCCCTCAAATGAAAAAGATCTCATTAAAATTCTGCAAGTACTCACTCATGCCATTAATCAAATTCTACATTACCAAAGCGGTTCCAGTAATCCTTTATGGGTTAGAAGCAAAAACATGTCTATGGAATCTAGATTGGCAAAGGTTGGAGGGGCTAGTCTGGAAGAGAGTACTGTGCCTTCCATCGAGCCTTCCAATGTCCAATCTCAGATTTTAACTGGGCCTAAAATCACTCAAAGCCCAGGCTGAATGGAAGCTCATCTCCCTATATTGACTAATAATCACTGCTCAGAAGGATACCCTGTATTTTGATATGAAAGCGCATCTTGAAGCAAAAATAATTGAAAACTCTCACAAATTTGGAAGAAAGAACTCTGCATGGCTTGGAAAAAGCAGGAACTGATTTAGAGACGCTTATATCCAATCCTTTAAAGGAAAAAAAGCTTCTAGAAGAAACAGACTGGATATTGACAATTGATAAGATGCGATCTCACACCCCAGAAAACCTCTTCCTAAAAGCAGAAAAAGCTGAACTTTGGCCCAATAACTTTTAAAATTCCCAGATTGGAGGATCAGAACGAACTTCCTTAGAATAGGGCTTAATATAGCATATACAGGAGAGATTCTCTCAATCAGGGGAAAAAGGGAAGAGGCAATTGCTTTATGCAATATCTTCACAACACCCTCCAAACAGTCGCTGAAACATATATTGTTGGACTGCGAAGGGACCTGGCCTGTGAGACTCTTATTCTTCGCAGGATTCGGAGTCGGTGGGGAGGACCATATTGCTGACCTGTTCTGGAAGACATTCAAGCTCTCTAACAATAGGGGTAGTGAATGTACTTGAGAAATTTGACATTGTGACAAACAAGAAGATCCTAAAGGCTTCCTAGGAAAACTGGTACCCCTAAGAAATTCACTGACAACGGAACAACAATATGAAGGACTAATATATTTGCATCTGTATCAGTTATTGTATATAATAGGTTTGTTCTTTTATATGATTTTATTTCTATGCGATTCCAGAACAAAATTATAAACCATGAAGAGTTTATTATCTTAATTTTGTTCTTTAGGCATAGCGCTGGATAGCTATGCCTAGTGTCTGAAAAAGGAAGTCTGTTTCGTGTAAAAAAAATTGAAAAAAACAATTGTCCTTTCTTTTCTTTGTTTTATCATTTGCCTGTTTTAAAATGAAATTTGAATCAGAAGTTTTGTAAAAGGTTTTCATTTAACCAAATACAAATAAATAATAAAATAACTCTTTACCTTTTCACTTACGCACCCGCACCCACACCCGTGTGACCCTGTTCATGTCCCCTTCTTCTTCATACCCTTCTATGTACATCCCAAAAATCTATATTTTCTCTCCATCAGGTGATCACTCTACCCACAGGGCCTTGTAGTTTTCTGAATCCTGTGGGGGTGCTGTGTAAAGTATTTCCATTTCGTCCTCACTTCCATTCACACCTGGGGATCCATCACCAAACACATTTAGTTCTACTTTATTGGCATTTATTACACACCGAGTCCTCCTTTGCTGGCAATTGCACCAGCCGATGACACCGGCAGATGTAGACGGCGACGAGGATCATGAGGAGGAGGGGGGCAGTTATTCTGAACATCGCTGCTAGCCAGTCCGGCACCCGTGCAAATAGGGTCTCCAACCAGATAATTGACGTAATGTCCTGTGTTTCCTGCATCATCTTCTCGTGTATTGTTTGTATCTCCTCAACAGCCTCTGTGAGTGTTCCGTTTGCTTCATCATTTGCAGGTATGGCGGTGCAGCAGATGCTGCCGATCTTGTGGCACAGGTCCCCGTGCATTGCCATCATTAAGTCGAGTATGAATCTGTTTTGGACAGTCATTAGACTCAAAGCTTCAAGCCTCTCTCGAAAGGGCATTTAGCCCACTTTCTGTCACATTAGTCAATTGAAGCAACTCAAATCTGGTAATCTGGATCTATTTTACATTGGTGGCAGTTTGCACCCCAGCAGTAGGAGGCATGTGAAGAACACAGAAGGCTTGCTGAAAAGTCTGAAATGCACTGGGATCGCATTGAAACTTTGGGTCGATTCTGCTGAGATATAATTGATGGCCCTCTTCCTCCTAGTTACCTCTGGACGCTCCTCTTGTGTCTCACAAGACCCAATAGCTTCCTTCTTTCTTTTTTCCGTCAACTCATTACCAAATGGTGCCAAATTTGCATAAGGCACTACCAATGCAGGGCTGTGTAGGGTCACCAGTGCACACATTCCAGTCCAATCAGGTGGAAGCTGGGCATATGCTTTTGTTCCACAAGCCCACCAGTTGTCCATCACTGTAGCAGTCCTTCTATCCAACGCTGTGATACTCATCACCCTCTAACAGCCAGTCCTCATCCCCAGGGCCACTGTTCCGTTTGTTCTGAAACATAAATGATACTTTGTGAGTGGCTTTATGTTAATAGGGAGGTGTTTTTCATCTATCCAGGTCAATGCATGTATATTAATATTCCATATCTTCCCACACTCCACATTTACCCTTTTCACCACGCTCTCTAAAAACAACACCAAACCCTCTGCACAACATTGAACCATCCCTCTGACCCACTTGTCGTTATGATACACCAAACCTCTTATTTGCATGAGGAATCTGGTGTGGTACCATGGTATATCATTCCCTGCTGTTGTTTTGCACGGTATTCCCTTGTGGCAACTGTTTCCCTTTCTGTATTGTGTGTTCGGATGTTTCACCCCGGGCGATGCTTTCTAGTTGTATGGAGCTATCCTCATACACTTCTTCCCCTTCATCAATCCATTTAACATCTACTTCATGTCCACGGAATAGCCCCCTTGTTTTACAAAGAGACAAATGCATTAAACATCCCCCTTCCTTTACGGTTGCTTCTTGTGGAAAAACAATTTTTGTTGTCCCTGCCAGGTGTGTTATGAGTGGGCACACATAGCAGGCGCCACGTGTGCTTCCTTCCCCACCCTCTTCATCTCCCTATAGCAAGTGTTTTGGAAGCCAGGTCCTCTCCTTCCCAAATTGCATTACATAATTCTTCAATTTGGGATATAAACCTTTAAGTGCATGTTTCCCCTTTACCATGAACAGGTGTACTCATGCAACCCTTTTGCATTAAAAACCAGAAGGAAAGAAGACAAAAGGCAAATGCACACAGTAGTCCAATCCCCATTGTATTTACAGTAACCCTTCTCTTTCCCCTATTTCCACTAGTACTCTCTTGCCCATCTTCTTGTTCATTGGTGGGTCTGTTATATCATCTAAGGGCAGTACAAAATGTCCAAGAGATGTCACGAATAGTTCCCATCAGGTGGTGGTTCCATTGTTCTGCTCTTGTATTTGCGAACGTCAGACAAATGGATCCATGTCCATCTTTCATTGCTCTTCACTGCCGTTGGTGTTGCATACACCACTTCAAAGGGGCCGCAGAATCTCGACTCCTTCAACTTTCGAACCACATTCCTGATGAGTAATCGGTAGCTTGGAAAAAAGAGGCTGTGCTTCCGGAAAGTGCCTCCCCTGATGGGCACTCTGCTGTTTTTCAATGTTGCTTGATTGACATGTAGGTCGGTGAACCTGGCTGGAGATGAAACGAGAGCTTTGGTAAGTTCAGTCATGTATGCTTTCATTTAATCTCCAAGGATTTCTGAGCTAGGGTTAGTGTCTGGAGTTTAACATGTGGGAGGAATAGGCGCATGCATCCTCTATCCGTTACAATTTCATGCAGAGTCAAATGGTGATCCGCACTGGGTGAGATGGGTTGGGGCGAAAAGGGAAAGGGTGAGGGGAAAAAAGCCAATTTTTACAAAGAGTAGAGGTTAGCTTTGTCAAGCGTTCTATTAGTAGGCCGTTAATTCTTTCTACAATCCTGTTCACTTGTGGCCAGTACTGTGCAAAGTTTGTGTTTTATTTCCATGAGGCACGCAATTTCCTCAAAAAGGTCATTGGCAAAGTACTGGCCATAGCCCAACCTTGTTTCTTTGGAGTTACCCCATCTTGGGAACACCTCCCTCACCAAGAATTTCACTGCAGCCTTTGTATCATTCTTTGCACAGGGTCCGGCCTCCAGTCAGCGTGAGAAAGGACAGGCAATTTTATAAGTAATATAATACTTTTAGGGCCTCAATTAGCTCTTTAAGCAATACTGCATGTTGCATCAGGAACCCACCACTTCTTCGGAATTCTCTCGTCTCCCATCGTGCTAATCCTGTATGTATTGTTAAGGTAACGTACGCTGAATTGGAAAAAATGTTAGCAGCATGCCCTTCCATCATGCGTAATGCATTGATCATTGCCACCAATTCTGCCGCTTGAGCCGAATATTGTGAGGGTAATCACAGTTGGGATGCTACTATATTTTTCCCATTTATAGTGTACACTACTGCCGCCTCTGTGTGTCTCCTTCCCATCTCCAGGTCTATACTTAAAGACCTGTCAATGTAAACCATGTCTGCGTCTGCTCTCTCTACTTCTTTTACTTGTATGTTCCCTTCTACTCTGTCCATGTGTGGCACACAATCATGTATGTAGTCCCCTTCCTCTATAGACTCTGCTATGAAGGTAGCTGGGTTCACCACTCGGCACTTCACTACTTCAGTGGCTGGGTTTGTCAGTATTACCTCATATCCAGATGCCCTCTGTGTGGTTAGTGTGCTTTTGGATTTCTCGAGAATGGCATATAGTGCATGCTCTATGTATAGTACTACAGGGCACCCCGTTGTAATAGTTGCAGCCTTTTCTATGGCAAACGATGCAGCCGCAAGTGCTGGTTCGCAGGAAAAGTGTCCTTGCATTACGAGATCTAAGGTGGAATTGTAGTGCATCCCGGGGGCTTTTTTTGTGTGAGGACTGCTGCCATTACTGAGCTTTCTGAGTGCGAAAAAAGATAACATTTCTCTCTGTAGTTTGGGGTGGCTAGCACTGGTGCGTAAGCCAATGCCTCTTAGTTGAACAGCCAGCACCAGGAACCTTTGCATTTCTTTTCTCATGCACGGGTGTGTGGTGGAGTGTATTGCCTGCACCCATTCTGGTGTTATCTGAAACCCTTCAATTGATCACATCTGTCCTCGGTACACAACCTGTTCTTGGCAATACTGCAGCTTCGCCTTGTCCACCTTGTCTGCTCTACATTCTTCCTCTGTCTCACTGCATATCAATAAATCATCAACATACTGGATCACTGTTCTTGGCATATGGACATTGCTTAGGTCCATCTGGATCACCTTGTTGAAGATGCTGGGTCACTGACAGTACCCCTGTGGCAGCCGAGTTTGTTCAAATCTGCTCTAGCAATACGTAAATGCAGACAAATATCTTGAACCTGGGTGTAATGGGATGGAGAAAAAAGCATTCTTCAAGTCGATGACTGTGAAGTACTTCTCCTTTGTTGGGATGATACATAGTATTGTGGCAGGGTTGGGAACAAAGGGAAACTCGGCTTCAACTACATCCGTTCAAGGGGACGTAAATCCTGGATGAAAGGCCATGACCCACCCTTCGATCTATCTATGGTGTATATTGCTGTGTTGCACAGTGATGTAGAGGGCTGGATAATGCCCTGTTGCCATAGTGCGTGTAGGTTAGAGTAAAATGTCCTCATTTGCTTCTCAGGATAATGGGTATTTGCCCTGGGTAGCAGTGCTCCCTCCCTCAATTTTATTTGCAGTGCCCCAATACCCTTCAGTATTCCTACATCGTGGGGCCCCTTTGTCCATAATATTTCCGGCACTTTCCTGCGATCTTCTGTGTGTCTGTTTCCTTGTTTTCTAGCTGTGTTAGTATTGGTATCAGTTTCTCTTTTACATGAACTGGACACGGTATTTGTATCTGAAACATCATCTCTCCCTCCTCATCCTCTTCCTCCTCCTCTTCGGAGAACAATTGATGTCATTGTCTGTCCCACACAGGAGTTACAATGTCTTTGCGCACTACCAACTCTTCTAGTTGCAGCATGAGTGCAGTCCCTTTTATTTAATCTTTTTGGCACTGGGGACTGAACAGGAATTCTGAAGCCAGTCAGAACACCTTCGCCTGTATCCTTGGGACCCATCCTCAGGGACGCCCCCAAGGTGTGGCCAAGGGGGGCCACGGCCACCCTTATAAAGATGCTGGCCCCCCCATTGGCGACCCTGAGAAATTTGAAGGCAAAAACATTTTTGTTTTCTTCGCTCTGACCTGTGCATGGGAAATAGCATTCCCAGTAGTTCAGTGCGAACAAAAAAAGTATTTTTCTTTTTGCTTTTTTGCCGCGGTTTGCCGCAGCCCGCAGCCCAGACTGGACGGACCTGGAAATAAATACAGCCTGAGCCTGGAGGCGCACATTTCTCCTTTGGCAATTGGCTCGCGCTTCCCAGGCTGTATTTATTTCTGGGTTTTCAAAGTTCTGGCTGCATGTAGGTTGTCGTGCCGTCTGCGCAGCACATACTGTGTTGTTTCACACCAAGACCAGGCTGGCAACCCAAAGCTGCATCTGGTAACTCACAGGTATTGTAACTAGCCAAGTGCTTTTCGATGCATAGACACATTGCATTATGCTTGACCTCGAGAAATACGGCAAACAGCCCTATTATGGACAGCTGGAAGCTCGCCTTCTTGGAGATGTTTAGGAACATAGCAGAGCAGTATAAAACACAAGATAAAGGGACCGCCTGTAACTAGAACGTTTGATGCTGCCTACTTAACATCAGACATGGTGTACAGAGAGACAGTGGGAGGATTTCACCAATCTCTGTACCTGTGGTTGCAATGGCAGGAGCATATCAAAAAGTACCCCTCCATGTCTAACCTACTATACTGATTTAGGTGCGGTCACCAATGGAAGCAGAAAGAGAACTACTTAGCTGGCACCCTGATCTCTATTCATGATAAAGGAGTGCATCTAGGGCATTGCCGCCTCAATAATCCCCATCGCCCAGTCAAGGAGACTACTGTATGTATGCCACTATGTCAAATGCCAATTACGTTGCGGATGACCTCTACCCTTAAGGCATACTCATTTCCCATGCACATCCATGATGTCAGCTTCAGTTCTTCTAAAGGGACAACAGCCAGACTAAACATCAGAAAACAGACAGTTATTCTAGGTCATTTTATAACTGAACCATTACCTCTGATTCAATAACTGCAGCTGTGAAATGAAACATTGATATGAGCTTATAGTTTTATCAGCCCTCAGGGTGGATCTAAATTGTGTTTCTTTAATGATGGTAGGACCAGGCTTTGTTTTACAAGTTGTTGATAACTAAGCATTATTGCTCAGTGCTACACTGGCTATTATGAGCCCAGAAGCCATGCAGGTCCATGGCAGTAAAGCTATTGGCAACTGGCCGCAGTGCCAGTTTGGGGGCAAAGTTAACACGCTGCCAATATTTTTGGATTGGTGGCACTGCAAAAGGAGATTGAGACCTGGGCTGCCCTGCGGCGCTGAGAGATTTATTTCCACCACACTTCACAGAGCTGAGGTAAGCAGAGTCTGTCTGTGTGTGGCACCAGGACCTGGTGTTGCTTTATTGAATGATATATGTGCAACTGAGCCAGACTGCCAGAGCCTTCTTTTCCCACAATAGAATCATAACTTTAGTCAGTTGGGAATCTTTCAATGTATGGCTGTCAGCAGCCCCGTTTCTTGGCCCGGGCGCACAACAGACCAATGGCAACTCAATGTCACATGGCACCTTGATTAGGAAAGTGGGGTTCATTGTGTGTCACCATGCAGACAGTAGTCCATGGCAAAACAATGCAGTGATGTGTGCAGCAATGATTTGTGCCCTGCACAATTCACCACCCTGACCCTGGTGGTTAATGGTGTCTATGTGGTGCTCCCTTATGTAACAATACATATACCTGTTTTTGTCTGATGTGCCTAATGTCCAAACAAGAGCACACTGGACCATTTTGTGTATGTGACTCTGATGAGCATGCCATACTGTGCCCACACTTACACAAGAAGCAAAAGAACCGTTGTACGGTGTACCCCATTTGAGTGGCTGATGTTGCAGCCATTTTATACTCGCATCCAAAAACTTAAGCTGTCCAAATGAGGATGTATGGTTCAAGGTACAAACATTTTATTGTTAGGGTGAGTATTGTGAACCGTGATGTGAGCACCAAGCCATCCATCAGTTATGCATTTAGAGATTCACACATACAATCCTTTTATCACAGACTTGTTTATCAAATGTAGAGATCTCGGATCACTGTTATGGTCCTGAAATGCTCTGTGATTCAATGCAAAGTATACAGGAATCCCCATTGGTGCTGTGTCCCCTTTCCCACTCTCATAGAGGTATTTTGAAAGAGCACAATAAGAGTGTACCAGACTGTCCATCCTGGAGTTATAAACTTCTATCAGAAAATAATTCATATGGTTAGTCTAGTATTGCCCCTTGCGAAATACAAGTGAGGTGGTACGAACACAACATCTGCAACACAGGGCCAGGTCCGTGGGCCCTCAAACCCCGATAGGCTGTTCACACCGCAGTGTTCCGGTATGGACAGTTTGAAACTGCATTCAGGCAACGCCTTCCCTAAGAGCAGGTGACAGAAAAACCATTTACTTGGGCAGCAACAGCTGTGTTTTCACATTAGAATTCTTCTGTAAAGTACTTGAATTACAATGTAATGAAACCAGCTTCATTTATATAGCATTATTTATTCATATTGAGGAGGGGTTTTGCCGCACAGCAGAGGTGTAGTTTGGGATTGACGTGTGCCAGTTAGTCGGGGGTGGGGGGGCCATTCTGATGTTTTGCCCTGGGCACCAAGTTTGCTAGAAACTGCCCTGGCTGTCAGGCGAGGTGCCTCTTGAATGTGCATGTGAAATGTGGCTCCCGTGTAAAAGACTAGGACATTTTCCATAATGTTTGCAGCTAGGCGCATGTTGCAGTTCTGATTTTATTTTTCAAAATTACTTTTATCGATTGTTTTCAAAGCGTATGTAACTGCACCTCTCTTGAACAGCCCTCAAACATTCATCTCCGCAAAAGTATCAGTTTGGGTAACATTTAACATTTAACTTGATTTTAACTCCCACCCCTCTCCCTTATCCCCCCGCAATGGAGACGAGACAGGCTGTGAGTTTTGGTCCTTGGGTCACGGGCAAGTTGTTCAATGGGTGTACTTGGGGCTCGGGCTATTCATTCATTCCTTTGTAGGCTTCGAGGAAGGGAGGCCATTCAATTTCCCTGCTAGGGGATAGATATATTGTGGATGGCCCCCGTAATGTTTTCCATTACTTAGAGTTCTCTGGCTTTTCTGGCCCATGTTTTCTCTGTCGGAAGGTCCTTGTCTTTCCAGCCTATGGTGATACAGACCCTGGCAGCCAGCAGGAGGAAGTCAGTCATATGCGGGCCCTTACCCAGCGCCCTTCTTGTTCCTCAAGTCCGAATAACACCAGCCTTGGGTCCCTGTCCCTGGTAATCCCTTCTATGTTCCTTATCCAGGCCAGTACTTCACTCCATTACGTTTGGGATTTGTAGACACACCCACCACATATGCCAGTAATCAGCGGGGCTTCTACACTCCCTGCAGCACAAGGGGCTAGCATGACTGAACATCTTGGAGAGTATGAGGGGGTCATACTGCCACCTGTGCAATAGCTTCAGACCATGCAGTTTATATTGCGCTGAGATAGATATTTTGTGCACAGTTTCACACATCTTTGACCACAGTTGGTCTGATAGTGGCAGGCCTAGATCTTTTTCGAATCTCTTTTTTAGATTCTTCAGGTTGTGTTCCCGTTCCACTATCAGGGATCCGTATAGAAGGGAGGTGAGGCCTTTATTCGAGTGGGTGTTGCCAAGTATCTGTTCAAAATTGGTGAGGTCTCTCCGAAGCTCATCTTTCCACTCTGGTTTTGTGAGCACACCTTTCAGTTGCAGGCATTTGAACACGTCAAGGAATCTCATGTGCAATCCTGCCTCCAGATCCTGGATTGACATGCATCCATCTCGCTTTAGGATTTGCCCCACTCTTTTTAGTTCCACTTCATACCATTCCTGATACCAGTTCTGTTCATGAATTCTGTCTGATGGTTGGAGCCCAGATACAGCTCAATGGGGACGGCCAGGTTGCAAGACCTTCCATCTCATTTTTGTTCCACCATACTTTCAAAAGGGGACCCATCACAAAGTGTTGCAATACACTATTAGGGAAAGACTTCTTAGGGGCCCATAGCCACTCACCCAGAGTCACCGGTCTAAGTGGGTAGTTCTCGATGGCCAGCCACTGCTTAGCAGTTCTGTTTTAAATATTAAGGACCCGTACTTGAGAGTCCTGATGGGGTAGAAAGTATCATACCTGTTACTCTTTTCTAACAGATTTGCAATTCTTAGTAGTTGACGCATGGTGAAACTGTGACCCAAAAAAAGGCCAGGGAACCTGAAAAAAATAAAAAAAAGTGGACCACATTTGTCAACGACAGATTGGGCCTTTTTTGCAACTATCTTAGATGCGTAATAGAGTATAGATGCTAGCGGTCAGTGGTCGAAGTGTACCAAAAGAAGTAGTGGAACTATTTTCCCTGCTGGCCTGCCCCCACTGCTCACAAACATCATTGCCACGTCCCCTCCTATGCCCAGTTATGTGTTTGCGTGCCACCCCAAGATTTCCTGTGGCCTCATCAGGCCACCCCTATAAAAAAATTCTGGGGGCGCCACTGCCCATCCTAGCAGATTCTCGACCCCGTACAGGAACATGCTTGGGTACAAGGGCTGTGCTTCCAGTGTGATTTGAGCATGTGCTGCCGAAAGGAGCGGGGCTCGTTGTCTGTAATATATCCCTGGCGTGCACACCACCCCTTTCTCAGTGAATGAGATTGATCCGTTTAACTTGGTGAGCAAGTCTTTCTCCGGTACATTGCTAGGGGTGTATTTGGAGTACAGTAGGGGTGCCACAGGATGTTGTTGTGTGCCTATCGTTAGGGGTATATCTTTTGGAACTGGAACCATGACCACCACCCCAGAAAAGTCCTGCCTACCCATGACTTTGTTAGATAGTGGGAATTCCCCTTCCCTGATGCAGGATTGGTAGCACATGTGTCTATGAAAAAGGAGAACTCTTTTCGTCTTATTTTCACTGCTAACTCAGGTTCCTCTTTGGGGTTGTCAGTTACTGCTAGGACTGGGCACACTCAGGCTTTCTGTGGGCCCCCCTATTACTGTGAGTTCTCTGGTGGAAAGGTTTTCCCCCCCCCACAGCGCTGACCCTGGTGTAATGTGGCACCATGTTCTGTCCCAGCACCATTGTGGTTCCTGCAGCTACGGCTGGTGGTCGTGTCATTGCCTGGAACGCTACTTCTCCTCCTGCGGTTCCCTCCTGTGTCAGCATCCAACCAGCTGTGGGGGCATATGTGCTTCCTGTGTTTGTGCTGGGAGTAACTGGACCTGCTGCCTCTGTGGTGGTGCTGTACCAAAGTCTGTTGTTGGGCTGCCTCTATTGCATCGTGCCTGTGCCTGTTGCACAAAAGGACAGGTACATACCAGGTGCCCCATGTTCTGGCATATGTAACAGTCCGAGGACCCTGTACCCTGGTCCTCTATATCCCCCTCTCCCTCGCTGTGGATACCCTCTCCCCATTTGGAAAAATGCATTTTGGGCAGTCCCTTTATCAGTATGTGGTAGAACGAGGGAATGCATTCATCCTAGGACATTCGCATCACTTGTGTCCATAAATCTTGAACCCGTTTTATATAGTCGGCTGGTTCAGCGCTGTTTTTCATTTTATGAGCAATTGATGCCTAAGCCATAACTGTCGGGATACATACCTGCCAGACATGTGTTCGGCAGTTGTTAAAGGGAGCCCTGTCATGAGCATTTGTGCTTAACTTCACTCACTCATTTGTACCCTGCCTGGTTCCATATTTTGTCCACCTGTTCTCCTATTTTTGGTGCAAGTAAGCTTTTTTTGTCCCCAATCGCTAATGTCCCCCCTGCCCTCTTTTATGCGAGCGCCTGTACCCATTTACTGGCCCCTGCAATGAGGGAAGGGAGGCTGCATTTTAGATTGTCCCTGTCCATTGTCTGCCATGGCACATAATGCATGTCCCCCCTCCCTTTCTGTAGCCATGGCAGTACATGTATTTCAGGACCTGTTCCTCCTCCCGGTGCGGTCGCTCGAGTTAGCCCCATTTTTACCTTTCCAACCCTGCTGCAGAGGGAGGTCGACCAGTCCCTGCCACTCCCTCCACTGTCATGTCATTTTCGCTCTTTCCTACTCATCCTCCTTGCATTATCATGTGTCCATTTGTCACTATCCCCATCGCACCACTCGTCCCTTAACTGTGCATTGTCTGATACTGCACTGTCATCAATCCCTTCTTCCCTTTCTTACTCTCATCATCTAATTTACATTTTATCCCTTATGAGAGCCAGAGCCATTCCCCCTTTGCTTTTCCTTCGTACTTCCGCTTCCATAAACCCTCTCTGCTTCAATGTATAGCGCGTCCACCCACTGTTGCATACTCTTATCTATGTCTCCAAGGTATTTACTCTGTCCCTTTGCATGTAGCTCCTCCCTTCGTGTGTCTTTGTCCTTTTCCCCTACCCTTTTTTGCTCTGTCCCCTCCTGGTATTTCTCGCTGGGGATTAGTGTACCCTGCTGCATACCGTAACAATGGGTAGAGACCATAGGGCAGGGGTGGTGAGCTCTGTCCGCTCCCTCTCATGGTCTCTCGCCCTGCTTTTTTCATGTTTTCCCCTTTTGTTTCCTCATATAGCTTCCACAGCCCTAGTATGTTCTGTCTACTCTTCAGCTTAGAGCCCTTTTATTTTGTTACTAGATATGAAAATGTATTTTCTATTATTTTGCTGTCAAAAGTACAATCCCTCTGCCACGCATGACAATACTGACCTGCAATCTCCTGGGCCCACTGAAAATTAGATTTTAATAATTTCTCACCTTACTGGGGCAATTTCCGACACATATCTAAATGTGACATTATCCTGCTTTTCCCCTTCGTCGTAAGTCCCCACTACCCTGTTGACCCACTCACTTCAAAATTCACTCCGGCCCACTCCACAGCACCAACCAGGCACTCCACTCATCACACTGGCCTTTCCCACAAGCCCAAACACTCCCTCAGTGTCAGTATCTGACAGCCCTCTCCACATGCTCACCGTGCTTATATTAGAACAAATAGGCATTGTGTCTTCGCCGTGCCACCTGCACACAACCGCTGCTACAATGCCAAGCACGTTATTGTACAATGAGGTATCTTCTGATACTGTCTCTGTCACCATGAGTCTTGCATCACAGAAACAACACGAACACCACCACGCGCGTCCCTCTCAAGATCTTCAAAAAATGCATCAAAGTCAATACCACAATTCTCACTCCAATGATGCAACTATACAATCACTGATACTATGTGCAACTACCATCTAACGGGGTTCACCATACAAGACCCACTGTCTCGGCCTACTGCAGACGTGCCCACACCTGCACACAACCCCTGTTGCCTGGCATGCACTATTTTCTAATTACTACTTTGGCCGATCATCCTCCCTCCTTGAGGAGGTATCAGACATGATAAAAAAATGTATCTCTCCCCCGCCGTGGGCATGCCACTGCATTACAGCACATTCTTGCACGGTTATACGCACGTTATGGAGACCCTTGAGTCTCCAAGCACCAAGACTCCAGTATGAACTCCCCCTCCCACTGAGCGTGGGTGGCACTCAAGACCTACCAGACCTTTGTGAACTCGGCCTCTACAGGGCCTCCTTGTTGATGAACGTTAATCATGTCTGCTGTCACCAGACCTGCTTCCCATGGGGATAGCGTCTTGGATGCTCTCAGCTACTAGGGAGGACTTAGGATCTCGATGGGGCCTCCAAAAATCTAAACAGGGTCTTCTGATCACACAATATAAAAATCGTAGTCAAAAAGGAGAACACACAGAGCAAGAAGCAAGGCTGTTTATTATAGCTGGGTAATCACAAATCAAGCAGGACAGTGGAGAGGCCCTGGTTGATGAGAGCTGATAAGAGGGCGCACAACGATCATTAGTTTTATAGGATGATTACGGTTAGAATGTATACAGCTTTCCCAGGACAGTCATTGGCTGTGTTATGTCATATCCTTAGAGCTCTGCGTATATTGGTGAAACGTGACTGGAGAAACGAGATCACAAGTATCCTACGACATCCATCCTGTGTGACGCCAAACCGATTATCACCCCTTCCTGGAACAATTTGTAATTAGCAATGCAACATTTGTGTTGACCTCTGGGGCTTTATTAGTCTGCCATTGATCAGCACTGTTGTGAATGAGACACAAGACACCCCGCTCCTGGTGGGAAGGGAGACAGCCACACAGTACCTTCTGAATATTGGCCTTCACAGTGTTTGTGGTTGATATTCTGAAGGCTGGCCAACTCCCAGGAACGCAAAGCTTACTGCTTGATTGGCTCCTCCAGGAATGTCCCTCCACTCAGCGTCCATTCACATAACCACCTGCCGAATGGCATTTGTAGCCCTGTGAACGGATCACTGGCTCAGGTCCATCTTCCCGACATCCCTGAGTGCCCGCTGGAGTGGCCAGCTGCCCTGTGTTTACATCGCCCAGTGAAGTTGCAGCTTGATCAGTTTGCCAGTGATGCACTGCGTGAGCTCTTCTCCCCTCCACCCCCCCCGGGCCCGCAGATGGTCGATCATGTGCTTGGAGCAGTATTTCCCAGGTATGGGGATTTTCCCTGTTATGTGTGTTCTATTTAGGATAGGCCATCTTTGTCGAGTGAAAATTATATGTGAGCCCGTAGAGCTGTTAACATAGGTAGAACATCCCAACAACCTCCATTTCCCACGTGGTCTCTCCTCAGACTATAACGGTATTTTGGTTGTCCCATGTTTTTCCCCACACCCCCTTTTAAGGTGCCCTATCCCCCTTTCTCATTCCAGCAGGTTGTAGATCTGACCCCCTACATGGCGCTGGTCCAGCGCCTTCTTTACACAGGGGAGAGAATGGATCCTTGCAGTAGATAGGTAGAGTTGGTGATGTGGAGGAATCCATTTTTCCAAACTTGTTTCGATAAGTAAGCTACAATTTGAACAAGCTGACGATGATCTCGGTAGATCCCCATGCGCAATGTAAATTGTCAGTGAGTGTCTGATGATCGACTATGTCAAATGTTGCTAAGGTCAAGGAGAACTAGAAGGCAAGCATGGCCAGCGTGATGAGTTTTAAGTGCATCAATGATTACCTTGATGGTAGCCATTTTTGTGCTGCATCTGGGTCTGAAGACAGATTAGTAGGACTTAAGGATGTTGTTGGCTTCGATGAGTTGGAGGGGTTGCGTGGCTACTGCTTTCTCAAGGATTTTATCTAGGAAGGAAAGATGGGTGATGGAGTGGTAGTTGCAGAGGTTGTCAAGGTTCAGTGTTGACTTTCCTGAGACGAGGGAGGATTTGTCACATCTTGAGGGTCGAAGGGAAGGTGCATTGCGTTAGGGTGCAGTTGAAGGGGGTAAGCGAGGAATCAGTCGTAAGTGTCATGAGTAAGGAAGGGAGTAGTTTCTTACCTGTAACTCAATTTCTCCAGCGTTGGTATCTTTCATGCTGTGAATATTTCCCGTCAGGCTGGGAAACCTCAGTAACTAACCTACCGTTTTCCTATGGAAAACTTCAACACCTTAGTGTCCTATCGACGTCCTTTTTGGGTGCTTTAGGCTACACCAATAGGACGTCTGGTATAAAAAAGCTCCGCCCCCGCAGCTTGCCTTCAGATTTTAACCTCCAAAGTAGAGGAAACCTGAATCACGGTTTGTCTGCAGGGGGAGGCCGGCGGGCGCATGTGAATCCATGAAAGATACCAACGCTGGAGAAATGGAGCTACAGGTAAGAAACTACTCCTTTCTCCAGCGCTGGATCTTTCATGGATTCACATGCTGTAAATAAATTATATAGCAGTACGACCAACCCTTGGAGGTGCATGACAGGCAAATCAACCCCATGCCCCTCAGGCCAGCAGCAAGAACATAATCTAATAACATCCAACAACATGCATGACAACAGAAGCAGCAAGTGATATAGTAAACACAAACCCCGGAAGCTGCAGGGCTTACCTTATTAAAACAGGCGTTGAAGGACCGCCCGCCCCACCTGCGCATCCTCCAAATGTTGCTGACCCAGACAGTAGTGTCTGGTGAAGGTATGCGGCACCGCCCAAAAAGCTGCCTGGCAAATGTCAATGAGCGGGATTCCAGCCCAGTGCACCGACAACACTGTGGATCTTGTAGAATGGGCCTTAGGATTGCCCCTCAAAGGCTTGCCAGCCTTTTTGTGTCAAAATGAAATTGTGGACGAGACCCAACGGGAAAGTCCTTGCTTGGCAATGGATCATCCCTTGCTGTGGGACCAAACGCCACAAACAGCTGTTTTGACTACCTGAAGTCCTGAGTATGGGTCAGACAAAACTTCAGCGCCCTCTTAACGTCCAGAGAATGCAGGGCTCTTTCCGCCGGCGTGGTCACCTTAGTGAAGAACGAGGGCAGGGCAATTGTACAGTGCTTGTGAAACGTCAAAGGCATTTTTGGTATGAAATGCTAATTAGGAGACAGGAGAACCTTGTCTCTCATGGATCGCAGGTACGGCGGGTCAATGACCAGCGTCTGAAGCTCTGAAATCCTTCTGGCAGATGCGATTGCCACTAGCAACGCGACTTTCCACGCGAGGAACTTCAAGGACGCCGTTGACATGGGCTCAAACGACGGTTTCATGAGAGCAGCGAGAACCACATCGAGACTCCATACTCGAGCAAACCTTTTCTCCGGGGGAAATGTTCGAAAAAGTCCTTTCAGAAAATGCTTATCCAATCTGTCACTAAACAGAGGAGTAGCATGGTGCCGTTTGGTGAATCTGGAAATGGCGGCTAAATGCACCTTGACTGAAGACAACGCCAGGCCCCCGTGCGCCAGATGCAGCAGGTATGGCAGAACCTGGGCCGGTGAAACCTCCAATGGCTGTACTCTTGGCTGTTGTTCACACCAGGCACAGAATCTTGCCCATTTTCTACTGTAGAGATATTAGTGGTCAGGAGTCATGCAGCCAAGCTGAGAGATGCCGGATCGTGATGCCAGACTCTCCCTTCGTCCTGCGATAGCAGATCCTGTTCTGCCCCCAGATGAAGCGGCTCTTCCACCACTAGAAGGCGATCTGAGAACCACGTCTGTCTGGGACAGAATGGGGCAACCAAGATCACCCTGCATGGGTATCTGCGCACCCAATGGTGAATCAGCAGAAACGGAGGGGACGCGAACCCAAAGAGGCCCGTCCATGGGAAGAAGAACGTGTCTCCTTTCGATGAGCCACTCCGCTGGCAAACAATGGGCACTGCTTGTTCTGTGGTGTGGCAAACAAGTCAAGAGGGGGAACCCCCCATTTCTTGAAGATCTTCATGACCTGCTCCTTCTTCAGCATCCACTTGTGCAACTGTGGATGCTGAGAGCGTCTGCCTGCACATTCTGGACCCCCGGCAGATGGTAAGCCGTAAAGTGAATTACCTGGGCAACGGCCCAATACCACACCTCCTGCGCCTCTCTGGATAGGAGCAGAGAATGCGTGCGCCCCTGCTTCCTTAAATAGAACACTGTGGTGGTATTGTCCATCAACAATCGAACCACCGAGCCGTGGATGCGAGGTAGAAAGGATTTCAGGGCCCAGTGCACCGCTCGCAATTCCAGTATGTTGATGTGCAATACTGCCTCCTACGAGACCACAAGCCCTGGACCTGAGACTGGTCGAAGTGCGCCCCACAACCAACCTGGGAGGCGTCTGCCACTATCATGAACTGAAAATCCGGCTCCAGCATGGGCATGCCTCGTACACGATAGTCGGTGCATGCCCACCACCTTAGGGCTTCCACCAGTCCCTTGGATATGACCACCTTGTCCGACCATAACCCTCGGCTCTGCGACCACTTGTCTGCGAGAAATTCCTGCACCGGCCGCATAAACAAGTGACAGTTCGGGATAAGCGGGATGCAGGATGCCAGCTGTGACATGTAACTGCGGACCAAAGGACCCAAGACCATCGTTCCCTGGCCCCATGCCAACAAGTGGCCGAGACAAACCATATCCATTACCCAGCGGTCTGTAGCAATAAGATTCCACTCGTCGATGTGTTACAACACTCTGCCCCCAAATTGACTGCCCGCATGGCAGTCGTTGGTGAGACTTAGACTGCCTTCACTTAGTAGCTGAAGAGGCAGGACCTTTCTTACGCTGCGCCTGATAGTCTTTGCTTTTCTGCACCGCTTGGACCGAGCACCTGAAGCCTTGGGAAGAGTAACCGGGGCGGCTGTAACCTTGGTCACAGGAGGCGGTAAATCTGGCATTACCAGAGGCCCCTAAAAACGCCCAAAAAGCCTGTCTCAGTGTCTTCTTTCATTCCATTAAGCGCCTCATCGATTTTTTTACCAAAGAGCTGCTCGTCCTCACAGGGCATATCCACGACTTTATGCTGGACTTCCAGATGAAAGTCAGAGCAGCGCAACCACGCCTGCCTCCGAAGAACACCACCATTATTTATTTGCTTAAAGCCCGACTGCGCCAAGTCCACTGCAATGTTGATGCTGTGGTTGAAGGCCTCCTACCCCTCTTGCAACCAGCAGCATAGCTTCCTTGTGTTGTTGTTCCAGGAGATATTACAAGAGCGGGGCCCACCCGTGCCACTTCTCCCTGTCATACCTGCACATAACGGCTAAGGAATTTGCAGCCTTCACTGTTGTAGCGCCTACCGTGAGGTCTTTCTTCCCGAAAGCATCTTGTTTTCTGGCCTCACTGTCCGGGGGCGTACCACACTTGTGTTGGCTCCTCTCCTTCCGACCCGACTAGCCACCGCCGAAACCACAGACTCCAGCGTGGGCTGAGACATGAGTCACTTGGGGGCCGAATCCGGTGCCTTAAACCTCTTCTCCAGACGTCCCTTCATGGCGAGTTCTGAAAAAGGATGGCACATCGTGCGCAGGCCCTCCTGCCACACATGAACCAAAATGGGGACCAAGAAGACTGCCTGCAGTCGCTTCCCCACGTGATCGAAAAGAAAACAGTCTTTTCGCTCCTCCTCACGAGCCAGACCAAATTCTTGGCACGCCTTTGCCATCATAGCGTGAAACTCCCCAATATCATCCGGCTAAGACGGCTGAGCTGGGCTACTAGGCGGTTCCACCTCCGGGTCTGTATCCCACGTATCGTCTCTCCAAGGCGACGAGGACATCGTCGACAAGGTGTCACGAGGCCTGCTCTCCGGATCCGAATCGACCAGCTCCCCTTCCTCTGGATGACTTTGTGGAAGGCCCAACTCCACCGGTGACGGCAATGCCAGCCGTACCGGAGGCAAATTCCTGGGGAGACTTGGACGAGGGGCCTCAACAGGCACACTACGCACCACTGGAGCCACCAGAAGTCATGCATCCAATTGTCCCAAAAGCAACTGGAGCGTACTTAACACCTGCATAGACAGAGTGAGGGTTCACCCATGGGTACATGGGCGCCCCATCCCCAATCCCACTGGACGTAGACTAGCCCGCCTCCCGCAGACACAGCGCCGATGGATGGAAACCTGGTTCATGCTCCTCCTCCAGACCCAAGGATACGGAGTCGGATCCTGTTGAAGAATGTCTACCGGGAGAAACGGCCCGAAACCAGCCCCAGACTGACACGGATCACCCGTCGGCAACAAACCACCATCCGCCTCCAGCGACGTCGTTGACAGCAATTGTGGGCCACTGAAAGTCACGGCTGTAGACGGAGCCGATGGCACCCCCGTCGACGAAGGGAGTGAGGATTGCACCACAATCGTCGACGACAGAACCTCCGTAGACAGACGACCTTGTCGTCAACACTAAGGCCTCCACAGGCTTGGCCTTCTCCGGCGACACCGGCCGCGTGGCTGAAGTGGCGGAACAGTGTTTGGACGAGTCTCGGCTGGAAGAGGACCTATGCCAGTCATCAGACGACAAGTGCTTCAAAGAGGACTCTCTCACCCTCGCCTTTTCCACCGATGTGGGCTTCTGCGCCAACTTCTCGGGCCTATCACTCTACCCCTTAGACTTGTCCAGTCTTGCCTACCTGGAGAGCGAAGAGGTCCTCGCACCTTTGGACCGATGCGACTTGGATTCAGAGGAGCCACCTTTCCCCACCTCAGATGCTGGCACATCCGTGCGTTGCTTCTTGGCGGGGGCTCCATGGACATGTCCCTCCACTGCGTAGACGCCTTCACCGCCGGCGCCGAAGACTTGCTTCCCCAGGACGAAACCTCTGAACCTGGGTAAGTGCCCTCGTTGAGCCAAGAAATCATTCGGCGGTTGCGGTCTTTCAGCTCTTTTTGAGAAAATCCACAACAGATCTCACAGGCATCCGCTGAATGATTGGGGTAAAGACAATACAGGCAATCTGCATGGCTGTCCCCCTTGAAGACCTCCTTTAGGCCACAGGTTGTACAAGGCCAAAAACAGCTACCCTTTCTGGCCCACAGATAACATAATGGCTGAAGTACGAAAAGCATGTGTAGAACACGAAGAGTAGACACAAGGTGATCCCAACTGTTCGGAGACGGTTGAAATCTGAAGGGAAGTCGCAGGGCGAGGCTATTTATACCGGACATCCTACTGGTGTAGCCTAAAGCACCCAAAAAGGACGTCGATAGGACACTAAGGTGTCGAAGCCTTCCATAGGAAAACGCTACATTAAAGTTACTGAGGTTTCCCAGCCCGGCGACGGGAAATATTCACAGCATGTGAATCCATGAAAGATCCAATGCTGGAGAAGGATGGAGGATGTCATCCGCATTTGTGACTTTGAGGGATGCTACAATGGCAGTGAGGTCTTCCATAGTGAGTGTCTTGAAAGTTGTACAGGTAGTTGGGGTTTTGCAAGATGGAATGTGTAGTGTGCTGTCAGTTATAGCATTGGTGTTCATGTGGATCAAGCTGATATAATTGATGAAGAAAGAGTTGATGGCAGTCGTTTCTGGAGTGTGGTACAGGTGGGCCGGGCAGAGGGTTGATGCAGTGCATAATGTCTTAGAAGAGAGCTCTGCTTTCATTGCTGGCCTTGGCTACAGTGTTTTGGTAGTAAGGGGGTTTGGTGATCAGTCATCTACGTGAAGCACAGAGTTCCTTGAGCAGGGTGAGGTCAGATGCGCTGCAAGATGTTCACCAAGTCATCTCTTGTTTTCTGAAGGTTTGTTGGTTGAAGTTGAGTTCTTGAGTGTAGTAGAGTCCTGAAGATTTAGGCTTGAGGGTGCATTGTTTCACTGGGGCATGGCAGTTGATGTTGGTTGTTAGGGTAATGTTCAGTACTTGGAGGAGCGAGTCGCAGTTCTGGTTCGTCAGAGATAAATGAGCCCATGCAAAGTGGAGTTTTGCGAGGTCTTCCATGAAAGCCTTTACTGGGAAACTCTTGAATGATCTGAAGACATGTTTGCTTGACTGTTGTGACTGATGTCAAAGGGGATTGCCAGATGGTCTGACCAGTCAAGCAGGATTTGAGAGCAGTGATGGAGGGTGGGCAGGATGTTGATGAGGTTGAGGACTACGTCTCATGAGGCAAGGGCAGCAATGGTCTATATGGCAGCGCTGGTGGCGTGTGTGTCAGTGTTGACCCCGTGTTCTCCTAAAATGGCGGCTAGAAGTGTGAATCCCGCTCTAGTTCCGCGTTGCATGGTGTGTTTTGAGCCCCACCCCTTGGAACTGCTGGGACTCAAAACAGAGCCGCATCCTCCAGATTGACGAGTAGTTTCTGTGCAAAGCAAGCTCATCGTGAGTTTGTTACTCTGCTTTCCTACCTTTCATACTTATTTCTTTCATGCTGTCCTTCTCGTAACTTGACTCTGTATTGCAGATTGCATCGACACTACCATTCTGATAGCTCTCCTTTCAATGCGGCTCTTCGGATGCTAAATTTCCAGGTAGTGAGTCTGCATACCCGTAGTTTAGGCAAACATTCGCTTTCGAGGTGCCATTAAATTCTTGTCCGTTTCTTCTGTTTGACAGAAAGTGGCCCTAATCCTTTCATTGAGAATCTACGTAAACACAGGCTAGGGAGCATTGCGGTCTATCTATCTGCATCTACCCTTGCAGTTCCAAATCTTTGGGTAAGCTTTCCGCCACTTATGGACTGAGAACTCTTTCATTCCTTTTCTGTTTTCCCTTACACTCAAGCCACTGTCTTCTGTCCACCTTCTTTTTACCACAGAACCTCTGCAAGCCTAACGCCTTCCAGCACTCCATTCATGACTTCGGCAAGGACTACAGGGTATGTTGTAGTGCCTTTGAATCTTGGGAAGAAGTTGTTCCCTGTCTAACACGGGTCCTTTTTCTTGTAGTAACTAGGTGCTAGACAGGATACCTCCCTCCAGCACACAATGATATGTCCATCGCAAGCCTCATCGGACCTTGAAGTTTAGACATCCAGACCACGGCAACCAAGGCTTTTTTTATTCTCCAGAGGGTTTCCCTGGGAACCCTGCCCCTTGCTGGGTATCCTTAGCCAGACGGTGCACGGCAACCAGGAGGATTCTCCATTCTTCGCGGCTTGCATCTGTTCAGGTTAGTGCCGAGTCCTTACTCTTGGTCAAGACATGAATCTTTATATGACTTGTATCTACTCCTTTCTTCACAAGTCAATGATCCAGTCGTGGTCTAAAATGTCTTTTTACACTTGAACTGGATTTTCTAACAAGACATTGAGACTAACCTCAAATTTTTCCATTATCGACCGACAATTTTCTTCAAAAGAGAAATGGAGGGGGAGCAGAACGCAATGCTCACCGATTGGAGGCTAAAAAATAGGCTGCTCCTGGATAGAATTGGAAGCACAGAAGAAGAGCTGATTCAAAATCCATTAAAAGTCAACAAAAAGCTACTAGAGTTTGATTGGATTGAAACACAGGATGAAGCCGCTATGTACTAACTAAAGACCTCCCAGCAAGACACAAAAAACTGAACGAGGTACCCCCCTATTCAGCCAAATTTCCAGACCAATGAACTCGACAAAGCTTTCTTCAGATCCATTTGAACCCGATAAGAATGAATGAGATTCTAGCAAAAAAAGTCTAGCGACTTTGAATAAATTTCGCTTTTGCAAGAATCCAAATCAGGTGGAGACCCTAAAACATCTCCTCCTATTATGTTTCGGAGTGATTGTAGAAAGAAGCATCTGGCTAGGGCATCTCTTTAAGGATCTCCATGTCTACAATGAACAAGAATGGTGGTGAACCCTAATAAGCGGCGAAAAAACTCAATGGGTAATAGCAGTTGTGGGTTTTTTCAGGCAAATTGGCTTGTATGGCCCAAAAGAAAAAGAACTTACACAGCAAGTGATGCTGAGGCAGAAAAATAAGTACGATAAAGGGACATCACATGCAAGTGCTTTATTATATAAAGCTCTACAGGAAAAGCTTTTTCCGAAAAATACATGAGATAAAGAGGCCGACCATGTATTGAATTAGTCCTAGGACTTGGTTTAAAGATAGAAGGTCCAGATTCCAGGATGTTAGTTGCCTTTTCATGGCAACCCTTGTCTTTTTTTGTAAAAATTGTTTTGTACAATTCAATCAAATAATTATATATTTTTTTTAATTATCAACTGACAATTTTCTTTAAAAGTGACAAAAAGCTACCCTTGTGGTCTCTCCAACTGCCTCCCCATTAGGACATACAACATATGTGGTTCACTCACAAGCAATTTTCGATATAGTAACAAGATTGTATGGGGTAAAAAGCCAATGAGTTCTGGCCTAATTCAAAAACAAAGCATCGTAATTGGTACGCAAGTTGGTAGGCACAATTCTTTCCTCCAAACCAGTCCCTCCAATTTACTCAGCTCCATTTTCTCATGTGCACCAGACACTTCCAGTCCATAAAACAATGAGGGGACAATCTTACATGTAAAAAACTGAATCAGTGGTTGCAAATTAAAACAACAATTTTTCCCCAATATAAATGTGTCTAGCATACTGTTTTCCTTTGGCCCACACTACCTTTTTCCTAGTACCGTGCTCTGTTGGCCTAACAAGCATAAATCCCACGTATTTAACTGTCGGAAGAACTGATAATGTGCTTGACCCCAATATCCATTTGAATTGCACTGATTTGTGTCTCCTACCATTGAAACACAGAACACTAGATTTATTCGGAATTTACCAACAAACGATTAACTTTTACATAATCTTCAAAGCAGTTCAAAAGCCTCAGTAGACCTACAGGCCACCCAAAAACCAAAATGTCTCTGTTTATCCTCAGAGGTACAAATGACGCTTCCCCCAAGGACTCACCCAGGTAAGTGAGATATACAAGTTGAAGAAGAAGGGGGCCAAATACGCAGCGCTGCCGCTGACCACGGTCTGTGTTTTTGGGGTCAGATACCTCTCCCACTTCGGCTTAGCCTCACCTTAACCACAGTATCACTGTGTAGTTGAATCAGAATGTCCAAAAGGTGTTTAGGCCCCAACTCAGAGGTTTTGCCCAGGTCTTTACCCTCAATGCTAGCCTAATCAATTAGGGATTGAATGAACAAGCTGCTAGCATTAGTTCCTGTGGCCCTCCTGAAACCTGTGTGGAATCCCGATAATCTTCCCATAGCAGTAATACACTCCTCAATACTTTTAAGCCTCATTTATCAAAAATGTTGCCCTCTACGGCTATTAGGGCAATGGGACAGTAGCTCAGTGGCTCTGAGCGGCTCCCCTTCTTAAGAATTGGCACAATTATAGAAGTATTCCAAGATGCTGGTTAAGTTCTGGTGTGTAAAATGTTTTGGAATAGAATGTGCAACATCAAAGCCCAAGCATCAGGGTTACCCTTCATTACCAAGTTACACAGGCTGTTTGGGCCAGGAGCCATGGAATTAGAAATGAGTGGTTTGATTCTGCACAGATGTTCAATAGGGATGTCTAGATCCCAACGGTCGGTAAAAACAAAGCTAAAAACATTGAAGTTAACTTTTTTATTTAACTCTGCAAAGTATGAAATCCGGGCGCAGGAGTCATCATATCCATGTTGACTTTCCCCATTTCTATTTTTTTTTAAATATTTTTTTGATTTTATTGGCTTTACATGGTTACACATAATAGACACATAACAGACAACCTTTAGCCATTCAGATCATTCAAGAAAACAAAAGATACGGATATGTAAAAAATAAAGGAAACAAATGCAAAGGTAAGGGATAAGGGGAAAAGACAGAAAAAAGGGAAAAGGTCCAAAATAACAGATCCAAAATAATACTCATCAGCAGCAGGAGGTACATTCGGATTATCCTATTAGTACGCCTGAATGGCTGCAACCTTGTTAGAAATCGTGATTAGGAGCTTAACTAGTGCCAATGTTATGGGGATCTTTTCTCCAGCCAAAAGGATGCGCCACCCATCGTCCACTGATCTGCAGCCATATTTGGTAGTTATCTCTGTCATAAGTTTCAATCTCTGGTTATTTATGGCCGAGCAGGTCATTGCCAGATGTTTCAAGGTTTCACTTTGTATGCCGTCTTGACAGTCTACCTACATATTGTCAATCCCCCTTCAGGTTTTCTTGACCTTAGTATTTCCCCGGTGGAGAATAGGTTTAGTCTGAACCTCAAAAACTGGTCTCTAAAAAACAAGTTCGGAAAGAGTTGCAGATATTTAGGGAAGGTGTTTAAGCGTTGTGGTTCCTCAAATGATTTCCCCTAGAGTATATACTTTGCCCTTTGCTCCTGCATGAGGATACAGTCCTGCATATACAACTTTTTGTTTTGTAATCTGTCTTTTCATTAAGGGCCTTTTTTAATGTTGCAAAGCCACCCTTTGGTTGTTCTACTATATATTTTCTAAAGAAAGAAAGGGTCTTCCAGCACACTATCGCTTGTAGTGAGGTAAGGCCCAGTTCCATGTGAATCACCTTGAGGGGAGTACTCTTCTGTAGGCTTAGTACCTTTTTCCAAAAAATCCCTTCGATTTTTAGCCAATTTTCTGATTTGAAGGTAAATGCGGTTTCTGCCCCATAAGTGAAGATGGATGTCACTTTCGGCTTGTAAAATGAAATTAGTGGGGTCATGGAGAATCAACAATATCTTTTAAGAAGTATTCTCCCTTGACCAGTCAAATGCTGTGCCTTCCTTCTTAAAGACTTCAATCTTTGCGTGTTTCAAGTGCTGGTATTTAGACAGACTCCCAGGTAATTGAAGGACTTTATTATTGGGATTTTCTCTCCCTGTAGGTGCCACTCCTTGATTTTTTTTCCTTCCTTGTCCCTTGACATCTCCCATAGGCATGATCCCTGATTTTTTTGGGTTGATTAAGAGACCATTTGACTCAATGTACACTTGCAATGCTACAAGTTGCCTCCGAAGACCCACTGGTGTTTGGTCTACCAGAACCACATCGTCAGCGTAGAGGAGTCTCCCCACCGCTGTCTCCGCTATTCTTGGTGGAAAACATCTTATGTCCTCAAAAGCTAGTTCAATATCCGAGATAAAGACATTAAACGACTTGGGGGGGCCGACAGGCAACCTTGCTTTAAGCCTTTGTTTGTATGTAGCTCCTTAGTTAGGATGTTAAGATGCCTGTTTTATTCAATCTTTTTTTTATTATTGTCTCTGAATAAAGGTCTTTTATTGGTGTCACCAGAGAGTCAAGGCAGCCCCACTGATCATGTTTTTCCCACAGTTTTGGATGGGACAAAGCGTCAAAAGCCTGCGTTAGGTCGATAAACGCTAGGTAGATCTTCTTGTCCCCATTTCTATCAGTTCGGGACCTCAACAGGTTTATCATAAATATGTTCAAAGCAGTACCTAAGCCCTTCACGAACCCAGCTTGCCAGACATCCCTGTGACTTGATGTAATAGTCCATTTGACCAATGTCTTCAAGATCAATGAGGCAAAAATCTTCCCCAGAACGTCCAACAACGCGATATGGCGGTAGTTCGTCGGGTCAGACCGGATGACTTTTTTGTAAATCGGAATGATGATCAATGTTTTCCATGAACTAGGAATCCTTTGGAAATTGACAATGTATTTAAAATGACGGCCATGACGACAAAATTGAGCCCCTCGAGTCATATCTTGCTTTGAGATAGCATTACTCAAACCGTCAGGTCCCGGGACTCGTAAGCAGCTCGAGTTTTTGATCATCTCGAAAACAGCCACTGTGTGGGTTTCAACAGAGTGCCACTACCTTCCTCTGACAAATTGGCTAGGCACAATACTTTGATTTTGATCGTAAAATGTATCAAAGTGAGCTACCCAGGCTGTAGCCGCTATGCGGCTCAATATTCAAGCATCCTGGGGTGTATCAGATTGATTGATTATTGCTCACATCTCACCCGTGTTACTTGGTTTGATTTCCGATAGCATCTCTTCCTTGTGCGTTAGTATCCGTGCCTGAGTTGAATGGTCCGTTTTAAGCCTTGCCAGGTTCTGTTTCAAGAGCTATTTTTGGTTGGCTACCGTCTGGTCTTAGGCGTGGCAATGGCTTATCTGTGGTGGATTTATTTTCCTCTTTTTCAGCTCAAATGCCCTAAAAAGACCTAGATAATCAAGTCTCTGTGCATCCTTTTTTGGCTCAGACTGTGTTATAATGGATTTTAATTGGTCTGTCAAACCTGAGATATTGTGGGCAGCAATTCTCAATCTGTTTCTCCCCTGGGTAACTTAGGGCTCATTCAAGGAAGTTTCACTATCATACTGAATTACAGGGGACAGAGAGAGACTTAGTAGATTGTGATCACTGACAAACATTGGCTCTATTGCCATGAAGTCTGCTGCAGATCTCATGGTCCTGGATATACAGATGTAATTGAGGGTCTGGCCCCCGACCTTCCCTTTCTAGTAATTCTCCCCGGTATATCCCCAAGAGTGCTGCCATTTAAGATGATCCGATCTTTCTGGGGTAAGGTCTTTCTCCAGATTTATCCTCTTTTTTCAGCAGGTGTTGTTGTAAAGTGGTTGATGCCGGTGCTTTCCCCGTTTTTATCTAGGCAGGTGCAGTTTAAGTAGCCACATATAACAAACTAAGTGAACTGAGTATCCATCCATAATAGGTGGATCCCTCAGCCATGTCTCCTAAAGACTTATTAAGACATGCTCTTTAATGTTAGGAAACAGTGGGAGAAGCTCTTTGGTGAAAAAGTGGGAGAAGCCCCTGGTATTCCAACTAGCCACTGTGAGGGCTTTAGTTCCAATGGGATGGCGGCTCTATGTCATTTTGATTTTTTCTGCCACCAGTCCCATCAACCTCTTCCAATTTTCCTCGTTTCCTTCGTTCTCAATCTTTTTGTCCTCCTTCTGGTGGTAAGCTATATTTCGTTCATCCCTCGCAGGGTGCAAGCACTGTTCACTCCTCTGGATTTCCTTCTCATATTGATGTCCATTCCTCTGGGAGCAAGAGTGTTGGTAGTTCCCTTTAGAGATTGACAATGTTTTTTTGGTAGAATTCTTGTTACAAAACTTTGTTCAGTCAAGTCGAACCCCAGAGGTCTTAAACAACTCGCCTCCTCTTTTAAAAGTTGACTGATCAATGGTGTGGTAGGATAAATTATCACTCTGTCTGTTGTCAATTAGTCAGAGAATTCCACTATTGCCAAGTCATCCAATGTCAACAGCCTTTAACCTGGAAAATGGTGGAATAATCTGATCACATTTGCTCTATTTAAGATCAAACCATCTTCTGTTGGTATCAGTCTTTCTAATAATAGCCCATCCTGGTGATTGTTGTTGTTTAGTCTAGGGGAATCTGGTCAATTGCTTCTTTCTCTGTGGTCTTTCGAATGACGGTCCATTTTATCCTTCCATCCCAGATATATTCTTGTTGCTGGTCGATGTAATTTCAACAAAAAATTGTCCTCAATTTCATAAATAGATCAAGGGCAGTGCTTCCTTTGTTAAATTATGTCTTGGCACACCATTTTGGTTCTTCTCAGACATTAACTGATTTTTTTAGTGTAGTGTCCCTTTCATTCGCCTTTCTCATGTTGGCATGATCCTTTGCCAAATGCAGTATTTTGTCCGCTTGCAAACTAATACAAGGATTCTTCAATTAACCTTTGGGCTCTACTGCATTCCCTACTGTTGGAATGTCTCGGGTTGTCATAGTTTTAAGTCTAGACGGACCTGTTGGTTTTTTACCCCATTCGGGCATTTGGTTTGTATTCACGTGGTCTTAGGCATTACCATTGTCAAATTCCTCAATGTACAAGCCAGAGGATGGTTGACCGTATTCATCATCTGTGTTTTGATCTGAGATGTAAGTGGATCCGTCCATCAAATCTACAGATGCAGTTTCATCCTGTTCGTCCTCTAGCTGTGATGGTTCTTGTACCATTGATGGCTGAAGATTATTTGGTTTTAACTTTTTCCCGCTGGTGCATATCCGTCCCTCATGGTCTCAGTTTAATGGCCTTACTTGGTACAGTAATATTTTTAATAAACGTACGAGTTCCAGTTGCTTAAGGGGTTGTCTCAGATTTTTGGTTTTCTGGAGAGTTTGAGACTTATCCCCCTCAGACCTTACTTGAGCTCACCTCTGTTTTGTGTTGATTTTATCCCTGTCGGTTTCTTTAGTCGTGTCTACCTTTTGACTTGTTTCGTAGTTTTAAAGCTTGAACATACCTGTTGGATACGTTTAGGGGCGAATTTCACAGTCTCCACTTGGTCATTGTTAATTTCAGGATCAGAAATGTTTGCACCGCTAGTTTCTACTGGTAGGTCCTCGCTGTATGGTTCATCAAGATCCAGTGGGTCTTTTTTGGAGTTACTCCCTTCTTTCCCAGGCATCCTTGACGGCAGAACAGCCAAAGAGCCTCCAAGATAATGTCATCAGTATTAATTTGTATAGGGGTTTCGTTGTCGAAGACCGAGTCTGGAGTTCCACCTACACCTCCCGCGGTGTCCATCGTTCTTGGTTTTATCCCCCCTGCTATTGGATGGTTAGGAATCAAGGGGCCGGGGGGTTGCAGGTCAGGCTGGTCGAACAATCTTGATAGCCAATGATTTTGCATGTCCCTGATAAGTGGATCTAATATTGTGTGCAATAGAGCAGCTACCTTAGCTGTACTCTGATCCATGTCATTCTGAATTGCATTAACAAAACCCTCAACAAAGACCATCTTAGAGTGTAACATAGCCGACAGCTTTATCTGGTCTTTTAGTTGATCCCCCATCTGCTCATACAACTTCATAAAAGGGGCCATTTTGGATGTCAAAGTTGTAATTATTGCAAAATCTGAGGCCCCCCTGGTGTCCCCGATCTTCTTTTGGGGGGTTTGTTCCAACGTCAATTATCGTTTGGGTGAAGACTTCACCGACCGCTGTCGAGTCTTCATAGGAGTCAGTTCTTCCTCTTGTGACATCCCCTTCGATTACTCCTATTTAGTGGCAAGGGCAGCTCACCAAGAACCCTTGCCTCGTGGAATGCTTCTGAATTATAGTTTGGGGTAAATGTAAGTGTATCATTTACTTTATTCATCAAGGATCCACAGGGTTCGGGATTCCACCATATCAATGTTTGTACAAAGGCCAACCCCCTCTCTCGCCAACAAGGCGCTTTCTAGTAACAGTTGATCAGGGATTTCGTTTCCTATGTTCCCTTTAGACACAGTGCTTTGCACAAAGACATTGTGTCCGATAGGAAAACCAGTGCCGCCAGGAGTGTCACTGTCAACCCTGTGGGTTTCCACACATTCCATCCTATTTTTTGTCCAAATAGATGTTGGTTTTGTGAATGGTTTACCCCTGTCTTAGCCAGGCCATTCCAAACCCACCTGGTCTTCTGGGAACGATCATCCTCCCGCCTCCCCACCTCTATTAGGCCACCAATGCACTTCTTTGTGTGGCTCGATTGCGTGGGGAGGTGTTTGGAGGGCGGGCACCTGGGCCAGTGGACAGCTCAATATCGCAGATTGATGGTTTGATGTAATCGTAGGACAGACTGAGGTGTCTTTCTGCTCAGCAGAGAACACTGCCGAAGCAAAGAGCTGTTCGGAATACGGCAGACCAAGTTCTGTGGTTATTTCACTTTGGCTGTCTTTTAGGGGTATAATTTCAGTTAACTGTGAAGGCCCCTGTTCCTCCCGCCATGAGTTTCATGCCCACATTTTCAATTATAGAGACCGGTCATGTGCTGCTGAGGGCAGCTAGAGAGAAGAACACTTTAAGATGGGGATCTGCGACAATACGGTTGTTCCCGGATTTTAGCCAGCAAGTACAGGACCAGAGAAAGCTGTTTCAGAGGGCCAAGAACATCGTGAAACAAAAGGCTGTCCGCTATGCTATGTTGTACCCTGCAAAGCTGAGAGTAGTGCATGAAGGCAAGACTAAATTTGCAACTGAACCTCCGGAGCCGGACCAGGCTGGTTTCATACCTGGTAGGTCTACACAGAACAACCTGCGCAGGTTGTTCACTCTGATGCACAATGTTAATCCCGAGGTCCCTATAGCAGTGGCAGCGCTCGATGCAGAGAAGGCATTCGACTCGGTCGAGTGGCCTTTTCTCTTCGAGGTCCTCAGGCGGGCAGGGATGGGCACCATATTTTTACAGTGGATCCGCCTGTTATACACTGCACCGAGGGCCTTGGTATATACAAATGGCATTCTGTCCGATCTTATCTTTCCATCGCGAGGTACCAGGCAGGGCTGTCCCCTTTCCCCTATCCTATTCGCCCTAGCCATAGAGCCAGTGGCTTGCGCTCTTAGGGGATACCATGCTCACAGTGGGGTCTTACTTCGGTCCCATACTTCAATAGTTTCCTTATATGCGGATGATATGTTAATTTACATAAAAAACCTGCAAGCTAATCTTGGTCCTGTGGTGGAGGTGGTTTCGGAGTTTTGGGCCTTGTCTGGCCTTTGTATCAATTGGACAAAATCGGAGGTGCTTCCACTTAGACGTCAGGGACTCCTTTGCGTGGCGACCTCTTAGTATTTGTTATTTGGGTATTCGGGTGCCACTTCCCCCGGCAGACTGTATGAGAAGAATTATCTTGCTGTTTTACAACTCCTGGATCACAGGTTTGACACTTGGGTCTGCCTTCCTCTCTCAGGCTGCCCGCATTTCGTTGTCTAAAATGGTGGTGTTGCCCAAGCTGCTTTATGTATTCAATAATGTTCCGATTTGGCCGCCAGCCTCTTTTTGGCATTGGGTTAAAAGTATGTTGATCAGGTTGATTTGGGCTGGGAAACATCCTCGCGTATCCTTGGAAATGTTGTGCCGCCCCTTTTCTCAGGGAGGAATGGATGTGCCAGATCTCTACTTATACTTCCTGATTGCTCAGGCGCAGTACACCTTGTGGTGGTGGTCCCCAACGGGTGATCTTCCACATTCTCGTTTGGAGAAGGCAATTGTGTATCATGACGATCTCAGGGGTCTCCTTTGAGCTCCACAGGAAAAATATCCCCGAACGGAGGTCCAACCTACGGATATCACTATCAGAGCTTGGCTCCGGCTTGCGGAATTAGTCGGCATGTCCCAGTGGTACTCCCCTGCGATGGACATTTACCGCATTTGGGGGGTCCCATTCACACATGAAGCAGTGTTCATACATCATTTTTCTAGGCTTCAAATTCATACTCTGGGCGATGTTGCACCGGACGGTAGATTCTCATCTTGGGAGGATCTTTCAGCGAGGGGCTTATGGAACCCCATAACTCAGCTTTTATATTTTCGGTTGACAGAGGTGCTGAGAATTAGATGGAATGAATTCCCAGTTGCACCACGCCCCTCCTCTCTCCTGTTTTACACTACTACACCAGCTTCCACTAAGAAACTAATTTCGACCCTGTATGGCTTGGCTAGGGCAGAGCGCCCCTCATCACATACAGGTTGTAGGGGTAGATGGGAGGTAGCCCTGGGAAGAGTGCTTTCGGAAGAGCAATGGAAACAGATTTGTGCTCAAACCAGGGACATCTCTGCCAATTGTAGATTTCGTTTGATACATTTTAAATTCTTACACCAAGTATATCTTTCCCCCCCACTAGGTTACATAGACTATAGCCTCTTCAGCCCCCAGAGTGCAGGAGGGGATGTCAAACCTCTGCTGATTTTTTCCATGTGGTATGGCTGTGCCCTCGGGTCTGTGCTCTTTGGTCCAGCATAGCAGAGGCGGTGTTGAGTATGATTGATGTCTCTCTCCCTCTTACCCCGGAATGTTGGCTGTTGCCATTGATAGATGTTGGCTCTGGTTGCCAGAGGCTCTCCGGTGCATCCCTCATTTCAACACTGGCTTAACCTTATGGCGTGCTGTGAACGCATGGAGACTCAGTTTAACTTAACACTTCCATCTAGCAGCAAGTCCAAGGATTATTGGGGCCCCTTCAGAGAATATATGGCCAGAGAAATGGATTCAGAAACGAGCTCAGATACGTAGAGTGTGGGATATTTGTTTGTGGGTGTGAGGGGAGGGGTTCTGGTTCCTGGTTTAGGTCAGGGATATTGCATATGGTGTTATCGTCTGTATGTAGTTGTTCTGCATGTAATGACCCTTTTTTTTCCTCCCTGTGGGTCTTCTTCTTCTTCTTCTTCTTCTTCTTCGGTGTCTTAGCAATAGTAAGAGGGAAGTTTGGGGAGAGGTTGGGGGGGTTGGAGTTGGCTCATAGGGGGGATAGCTCCATGGGACTGTTAGTTGTTGTGATGTTTTTGTTTACATGCTGTATGTGTAATGCAAATAAAAACAGTTTAAAAAATAAAAAAAAGAAAGTGGGAGGCAATTTTGAGCAATTGCTCAACTACAATTTATGAAAGGTTATGGCTGTCAACTCTAACGTGAACCACGTTATTTGGAGCACTGTGTGGTTTATAAGGAACATAATAGAGAGACTGGTGAGGGTTTTGTAATGGTGGTGGTTTTAGTGGCTTGCCACAATCAAACAAATATTTGTACCAATTAGGACAGAGATGAGCCCCGGTTTTGGTGTGTTTTTGTTTTCAAATGCAACTCAACGTTTGGAAGTTAATAACTAATGTTAGTTCTGTAGGTGCAATTTTATTATCTCCCTAAACCCCTTTAACCCATGTTGGGGACCTGATGGATATTATTCTGAATCTACATATAAATAAAATCTGAAATGTGAATCCATGTAAATTTGTTAACTTATCAATTTATATTTCTTATTTTTTGTTTGTTTGTTAATTATGTTTTTGTACTGATTGGTGTTACCATTGGAATCTTTGTAGGCCTGAGGAAGACCTGCTGTTATAGGTCGAAACACGTGTTGGCTATCTCATTAAAAAAGAGTAATTGTAAAATTAAAAAAAAATTAAAAATAAAAAAGAGGCCTCGAGGCACGCACCAGTGTCTGTATGGGAATCTCCAGACAAGGAGACCTCGAAGCAAGCTCTGGTACCCACCGCCTCAGTAGAACTGGGCCGTTGGAGGGGCCTCGGATTGCAATCCGGTGTGAGCAGACCCCTTACGGAGGCCTTTGGAGAAAACTCTGTTACTTTTCTTAGGCCTAGAAGGCACCTCAGGGGAAACCCCGGAGACAGAGCTTTAAAAGACCCTCCTGGACCGGGAAGCAGTCCCCCGGTCAGGGTGCACTAAAAACTAAAGAATTTACCGGGCGTCTCTTTTTCTCATCGATGAAAATCAGAAAAATGCAGAAGAGGAACGAACTGAAACACCTCCTCCCACTACTCCAGACGGCGTTGAAGTGCCCGGACCGAAAGGCAATTGCAGTAGAAGCACGACTGCCACCGGTGGTCCGGACCCAAACACTCTAAACAAAGAGGATGGGGATCAGCCCTTGCGAAGCGTCGTTCGCAGGAAGAGCAATTAGGAAAATCTAAACGGAACGGCATAGATGGACTACTACGCAATCGCTAAGCCGGAGCAGGAGAGAAGGACACTGGAAGGAAAAAAATCTTCCGAAGATGCAAATGCGTCCAGTTCCGAACATGCAGAGAAAAGGACTGATGGGCAATGTGTTGGGTAGAGCTAATGAGGGCGGGGTTACGCCCACATGCGGTACTACCCCACGTAAAAAGAGAAAGACACATTTTTTGATAAATGTGATGCTTTTTACAAACTGCTGCGGTCCCGTCTCACAGGACGGAGGAATGTCTCATAAGTATGGAGGAAAGGCGACGGGATTTAGGAGCATGGGAGGACTTAAACATGGCTTGGGAACCCCCAGAGAGATACGTGCTCAAAAACAACATTTAGTCAACCAACCCCCACCCTGGAAAAATGGGACTATTGACCCCGACAGATGTAAGGGTGATGTTTAGGGGGGACGAAATAGGCTATACGTTTTATTCACTTGTACACAACTCCAGGATCGACTATATATGGGCATCAGCTACACTAACGGAGAACATCACACATTTAGAAATTCACATTAACAATTTCGGATCACGCCCCCATCACGGTAACAATAGAGGTTAGGCAAAAAACAACAGGACTCTGGAAATGGAGCTTCCCAAATGGGGTACTCACGGACCAGGTGATGCGGGAAGATCTGGAATTTAAAATGAGAGAATTCTTTACTCTGAACATCTCTCCAGGGGTGGCGGTGACTATGGTATAGGATGCCTTTAAGGCGACTGTTAGGCAAAATCCTCTGCAGCACCCTTAGGGAACCCTACAGACAATTAAGTCCACAGGTGATAGTGCAATTTCACCTTTGGTACAAACCTGTACTACACAGTTATAGTGGTAGCAGTAGCAGAGCAGCCAGCCATGCTTTTCTCAAGAGCAAATGAGCAGTAATAGGAATTACACAAAGACTACAATTACTCTGACTCAAGTAAACACAGCCTCAAGGTTTCTGGTTAAAAAAAAATATAAGTACATTTATTTTTAAACCATCTGTTCACAAAACACTTCAATTCTATTAAACAAAACAACACTCTAAAATATACTACACAACCAATTCCTTGGGTTCAGGTCAATTAAAGGTAAGTACATTAGGATTTGACAGAACAGTGTTGTGAAACAAAAGACGTTACCGGGAGTGAAGACGCGCTCACTTTTTGACAGTAATGACAGTTTGGTTTTACGGAAGAAAAGCGTACCCGCGGGAAGAAATGCAACCGTAAAACACACTTAGCACATTGAATAAAAACCAAGGCAAAGGGGATAAAAATCATAGGCAATACTTTTGTCAAGGCACTAGAATCAGAGGATGTGTTCTAAAATACAGATAAAGTCAATAGGCCTGCGCCAGTGTCAAATGGAGCAGGGCTCTGTTGTCGAGGATCACACAATCAGAACAGTTTGAGATTAACGTTGCCAGGAGTACTAGGATATTGTCAAAGGGAGGCAAAGGGAAGTTATAAGAGGGAAGAAAGAAAGGACAAGCCTTCGGAAAGGAAAAGGGTTCACCCCGATTCCTCAAGGTCGGACGGAGAGAACGACCAAATGGACACAGTACCTTATTCAAATGAAGAAAAGCTGGTGCTACGGCAGTTGTTCCTGGTAGTTCCTGCAGACTCACGGTTCCTGGAGCTCCAGTTGTGGGGACAAGGAGGACGACGTCTGGAGCGATCTGCACTACCCAGGGAGGAGGTCAGCAGCAGCAAAGCAACAGTGAATAGAAGGTGCGCTCCTTTAAAACAGGAGAGGGCTCTTCTGATGGCTATCCGGACCACTACAGCTTTGTGCAGCGATTTCGACCCAGAAGAGGATTCTCTGGCTGTAGAAGATGAGCTGGTTGATCCCACCAGGCTCAAGGGAAGAAGACTCTTGACTGGTTCATCTGTCGTTGAAAGGTAGATAGCTCAGGACTGCAGCAGGGCTTCACCGGGTCTCAGGAGGTGCAGCCGTCTTCTTCTCTGCTTCTCTTCGGTTCTTGTAGTTCCAGTGGCGACTGACTTCCAGCCCAAGAGTCCTGCCTTTTATGTGAAAATCCTCCCTTTCACACAGCCTGCTGTCAATCGCACAGCAGGGGGGCTGTCCAGCCCGGACAACCACCCCAGCCAATGGACATAAAGTGCGACTTGGGTCTCCAAGGAGACCCTATGCAGGGGGTTACTAAACCCCTCCCTCACATTCAGCCCACCTAGACACCCAGACGCCAAAGGAGGGCTTCTTCGTAGAAGCACGCCAAAGGACGACGAACAAAGAAGGGAAACCTGGTTTGCCGCGCAAAGTAAAACACAAGAAGGATATTAATCAAAAAGAAATGGCGACTAAAGCCGACCAGAGCCAAAAGAAAACGTATTTGGTCAAGCGGGTTTATGTTCGAGGCTAATACAATATCCTAAAAACAGTACCACGTTTATATAGTATAATCGCGGTAGAAAAGTTAGGGTAGATACCACTGCCACCAGCCAAATCTTAGTGTTAAGGGAGTGAAACAAGGCTCCAGGAGGTACAGACAAAAAGGGATCAGACTGAACCCTTTCCAATACTCCCTGTAAGATGGGCAGTACTGTGTCTGTAGGTTAAATGACTACATAAAGTAAATGGCAACTTTACCTGTTTCTGGGGGACAGTAGTCAGCCCCAGAAAATTGAGTCAGTGGGAAGTTTTAGAGACAACCCTGTGTCACTGCACTGAAGGTGCTTTGTAACACACACAAGAAGTTGGGCTCATGGAGTGGTGTGGCTCCAGAGCCCAGGATCACACAAAAAGTAGAAATACACATGGCAAAACACATGTAAGAGTCGGAAAAAGGTTCACACTCTTACCAGGTGGACAAAAAATAAACCCCAAAAATCCAGCAAAGCTGCTGAGGGACTCAATAGGTAAGGGAAATTAGCCATAAATAAGAATTCTCCCTAACAGCAAAATGCAGGAAAGCCTCGGAAGAGCAGGAAGCCCTGGAGACTGACATAACGGTTGAGGAAGTGAAACACATAATCATGAATCTTCACCAAAATATATCCCCCGGCCCGGACGACTTCCCAGCAATATTTTATAGGACATTCCAGACAGTAACGGCCCCCCATTTGACCAAACTATACAACTCCTTTGGCAAGATAGGACGTATCACTCCGACAATGGAGGAGTCATAATTGGTCCTTTTCCCTAAACCGGGGAACTATGCAACGTGCCCACCGCCCGATCACTCAATTATTGACGCAAAAATCTTCACAAACATTCTAGCAAATAGGCTGGAGACCATTCTGTCAAAGCTAATATATTTCGGGCCCAGCAGGGTCTTTTCTGCTATGGTATACACACGATAACATAAGAAGGGCATTTCACCTCATAGAAATAAATGCTCTGAAAAAGGTCCCGGTGGTTCTCTTCCCCTTAGATGCAGAAAAAGCGTTCAACAGGGTTGAGTGGTCTTTTTTAATCTAGACTATGGGTAAAATGGGGTTCAGACCTGCGTTCCTGAGCAAAGTCCAGGTGAAATACAAAACTCTGTGGGTCAGACTGTCCATTAATAGTCATCGGTCACAATTGGTATCGTTGAGCAGAGGAACCAAGCAGGGATATCCCCTTCCGCCACTGCTATATGCCATTCACATGGAACAATTTCTGGCTAAAATAAGATCGACAGACTCCCTTCGAGGCATTTCCTTTGGGGGGGCTGACCATAAAATAATGGAATATGCTGACAACATGCTCCTATCCCTGACAGACCCTGAGGATTCTCTCCCAACGGTAATCTGGGATTTGGACGTGTGCGGGGCAGTAGCAGAGCTAAAGATTTATATCAATAAATCCGAAATCCTAAACTTGTAATTTGAGGGAGAGGCACTGAGGCAAGCTAAAGCAGCCACAAGCTTTAGATGGGTCCAAGGGGGCATAAAACTACTGGGGATTACTCTAACGCAGAATCTGGCAGATCTCTATAGCGTCAATTCTACGTTACTGCTAGGGACAATTAAACAAGAGCTTCGTATTTGGGGTCCGCTTTCGGTCTTGTGGCTGGCCCAGATCAATACAATTACATTACATTACCAAAAATCCTTTACTACTTTCAGGCACTCCCAATCACGGTAATGCAATCCTTTTTAAGACATTGAATAAGATGATCACATCCTTCCTCTGGAACAATAAACCCCTGAGAATAGCCCTAAAGACTCTGAAGGCTTCGACAGGTAGGGGCAGGCTAAGCCTTCCGAACTTTCAAAGATATTACCATGGAACCCAACTCCGGGTCATTAAAGACTGGTTTCCCCAAACTTCAGACAAAAGATGGGTCCAAATGGAGCAAGCAGTCTTTGGTTCCTGAACGACCACCAAATATGCACAAAACCACGATCACAAAATTAGTCGAGAACTCATGGGATAAGGCAGTCCAATATCACCAAATGACGTCCTCCACCTCCCCATTTACCCTGATATTTTGTAATCTGCAATTCACACCAGGTCTTGAAAAGGGATCGTTCCCATGTTGGAAGCAGGCGGAGTGTGAAAAAATTAGGGAGATGCTCCAAGGGGATGAAATGAAATCGTTCGAACAATGCAAACTGGAATTAGGTCTAAAGGAGGAACATAGGTGGCAGTACTTTCAGGTGCGGCATTGGTTAAAGGCTCCCCGAATCAGCAGGCAGCCATGCACCCCCTCACTGCAACCGAAATATTCTTGGTTTCAGATCCGGAGGACAAACATTATCTCCACCCTCTAAAAATTAGTAGCAGAAGACTCCCTCCCCCCCCCCCCAACGACCACACACAAACATAAATGGGAAACAGCACTGGGATCCTCTGGGTTGATATTTCTAAATGTACACAATCATTCCAAATCGGGGAATGCTGGTATAAGCAAATGATCCAATGGCACTATATTCCTGGGCACCTACATCAGACTCTACCAGCTCCCAGAACTGCTGGCGGGACTGTGGGGGTGTTGGGAACTGGCTACACGTTTGGTGGGAATGTCCGAAACTGAACATGTTTTAGAACCGAATAAATGGGAATATTCAAAGCATATTCGGATTCCATACCGAAAGGGCAGCCAAGGAACGTTTGTTATGTCTCAGGAAATATACAGATGTCCCATGGTAAAAATACAAGAATAAAGCATATGTGATCCTTAGGTTTGACAGCGCTGCTAGTAATCTCGCAAGAACACGACTGGCTTTTCAAGGCATGGAATGTTGTCTCTTTGGAGTGGGCCACGTATCAGATAAAAGGAGATCAAAATAAATTCATGATTTAATGGTAGTCGGTATTGACTTTTCTTCACAATCACTGTAGAGAACCTTCCTGTCCGCAGAAACTACGCATTTTAGGGATAAACTGAACCATACAGACACAAATCTTCTACCCCGGTTGGGTCTCAAGATAGGGTGGGGGAGGGTCGCAGAAAGGGGTGGGGAAGGGGTATGTTCTTGGTTTGATTGTTTCTTGTTTTATCAAAATACCAATAAAGAGATGTTTAAAAAAATAATCGTCACCTGTGAACAAGGCCCAACCACAGGCCGTTTAATTTTCAAGGCCAGATCCTCCCAGAAGTGTATCTGAGCGGCATTAGGGCAGTACATAGCCCCAACGTAATCTTGGAGCCTTGGTAGCTTTCCTTTAAGAACAGATACCGGCCCTCCGGGTCTCTCAGTACCTTCCCTACTAAAATTCGACATCTTTCTCCCATTACAATAGCAAATTCTATATTCTTAGGCTGCCCTGAGGCATAGTATACCTTCTCAATACCTTTCCCCTTCAGGGAAGGCTTAGTACTCCTTATCCAGTGGGTTACCTGTACGCAAAAGACTCTGGAATTCACTGATTGTCATTGTTCTTTTGGTTGGGGAGTTCAGACCCCTTCCATTTAAGGTTGCCATCTTAATGCCCGTACCTGTATCACTCATGAGCTCTTATACGGTTGTGTTCACTTTTTTTGCCCTGGTCGCATTGTTCCTTTACCACCTGACTCAACTTCCAGGATCGTATTTCCCACTCGGCCACATCCAACCAATGTTAATGCAGATCCAAAAAACATTTCCCCAACGTTCACTCCCCAAACCCTCCTGCCCAGGCACCCAGCTCAGATCTCACCACCGACCCATGACCAAGCAGGGCCTCTAGCACAAACTCCCTCCCCTTCTTACCAACTTTGGAAACACATCTGCCCCAGATCCCACAACATAAATAAATAAATCACAGCTATACTCCCCCTTTCCCCTCCCCCTAGCTCACCTCTCCTTCCAACCCTAGGCCCACCTTTCCGAGTGAGTCCTCTCATTGTCAATAGGTGACCCTTATTATTCCCCCATAAGCCACACCTTTTGTCAGGCAGTTAATACCTTTGCAGTAGGGCTGCTCCCCTCCTCTTCTCCCATAGTTATGTAAAAGGATACAACCCCAGTGTCATCTTTGCCTCAGAGAGGGGTATTCGTCTTTTTAAATTTGCAGGATCCCAGGGCTCTCCTCCTCTCAAGGGACTCTTCACCCCCCACCCCCATTTGGCAGACCTTTCCCTAGCAAATCGTCTTCTTGTGGTTGTAATCCCTCCTCTCCCATAGGTTCTCCTGAAACTCACTGAATGTCATCTTCCATGACTTCATATTCAAAGGAGATTGAGAAGGGAAATGCCCAACTGTATCTCACACCCTTTTCTCTCAGCCAGCGGGTGTGAGGCGTGCATTAGCATTGTTTGGCCTGGGTGAAGCCTGAACGCTCTTGGAATATAGTAATTTTGGCTGTGCACAATCTGGCCTTCTTTCCTCACTTTTTCCAAGAGTCTCGCCTTTTCTGAGTTATAGTGGAATCTCACCAGTACAGATCAGAGGCCTCCACCTCCTCCTCCGGCTCTATGAGCTCTGTCGATCATTACTTGTCAAGGTTGGTCACCTTTAAACAGGGTGTGCAGCACTTCCTGGACCGATTTCTCTATATTGCTTGTGATATCGCCTTCCTTCTCAGGAAATACAAAGAAACAAAGATTCTTAGGCCTCTCTTGATTCTCAAAATTATCCATGTGCAATTTCATGGCTTACTCCTGACGTTTCAATTCTGAGAACCTCATGTCAATTTGTGTTTCCATGATATCGACTGATGACTGGCTAGCCTCCAATCCTATCCTTGTATTCTATCATCCAGGGACACAATTTTATTGTTGGGCCGTCCAGCCTCTGCTTTCCAGCATCTCACCCTGGGATAATTAGGGCTGGGACCGACTCCCCCTGCTCTCCACGCTCAGCTCCTCTATGTGGGGAGACTCCTGCTCCTTCAGCCACCCCCACTGGGGAGATATTAGCGGGTCCAGGGCCCTTTTTACTCCAGTGAAAGAGGAGCTTGTCTACTTGGCTGCCATTTTCCACACACCCCCTGGTGGCCGCTACTTTCCATTTCTAAATACGTTTTCCCCCTGCCCCATTACCCTCCACATAATTTTTAAAAATAAATCATATCATGATTCTAGGCGTCACCAGTGTAGTTACTACACTGCCTTAACTGCTTTCCCCTCTCCACACAGAGATTTGCTTTTTGCAATGCTTTAATTGATTTTGCTTATGAACTATAGTTTTTCCATTCCTCCATTCAGGTGGACAGGGGCCTATTTAGAATGAGCGCTCGCAACTATATCACATACATGCTTTTTTGTTTTGCCTTTCAATTGGACTAAATAGTTTTCAACATTGACCCATTATAAATCATTACTTTACAAGTGGGTTGAGACCAATATCAAATCCAATAAACCGAAGGGAACATGTTTATCCAGCCTGAGAGATGCTTTGAATCATCTGGGAGAAAAAGCAGGTGGAGGGGGAAGAGGGCAGGGTAGAGCTGTACCCTCAGGTCAGGAAAGGAAACCTGCTAGACACCGACCTTTTAAGAGTCGCATAGGCAAGCAAAACAATAAATCAGATAAAAAGAGACTCGGCTGCATTCTGATCGTTGTGGTAGATCTAGGCCTGAATGGCCTTGGATATTCACATAAAGATGATCAGTTCACTTAATTCTCTGTTCTACACTTCCTACCTCATTTTCTTTCTTTGTCTTTGAAACTTATATTGCAGCAATACGCTTTGGGCTTAACTAGACTAATGCTTCTTTATCTATTTATCTTCAGTACAGTCAACTGTTCTCCCTAGTTGAAAACTCCTTCCAGAAGCTCTCTCCCTCTCTCTGGCTCTTCAAACAGTGCCAAAACTATGCCCCCATGGCTCGATGAGAAGTTACTTACCCCTGGTAACCTTCTTTCGAATGGATATTCCTCCCACGGATTGCTCATCTATGATATCTCCAATATCCAGCTTTAGCCAAAAACCATTTCGGCAGAGGGCGCTGTGTGTCGATGCAGTCGACTTGATGTCCCTCGAAGGCCTCTGTCTCGAGGATGATGTCATCGAAGGTATATATGGAACGTGCAGAGCATGTTGCCTTCAGTTCCCTTTTTCAGAGTAAGCTATTTCTTCGTGAACTACAGCACGCTTCATATTACTTCGTAATGTCTTCATCTCTGGCAACTCCAAAGATTGGGTTTAAGAAATGCCAAGACTGTGGCGCTAAAATTTAGCTGACGACCAACATCGGGTGTGTTTGTGGTGCCTTGGTGAGGAGCACAAGACCGCGACCCATCAGTCATGTCAATCGATGATAGGAAAAGCTCTGAAGGAGCGTAAAGGGAAATTGGCGGTAGGTAGACTCCCTAAAAATCCCCTTCGACTACCCCATCAAAAAACATTCCTCCGACGAAGTGAGAGATAACTCTCCTCAAAAGGAAGAAAACTAAAAGGTCTAGGTCACGGAGTGGCTCTCACCACTCCTCGTCGTCGAGAAAAATCAAAGAAAAGGTATCATAAATCACCTACCTCGTCTTACATGACCGACTCATCTCCAGGGTGGAGTATATTTTGCCCTACTAAGGCCACAACCCCAGCTGAATGGGAATCATTCAGCCAGGAAATTACCAAATCTTTCGAGAAACAAGCTCCCTCAAAGCAAGTGTGCCATGCTCCTACCGCGCCTTCTTAAGCCGGTGAGGAAAGGGCCAGAGACAAATATTGCGTGCCCTCGAGCGTGGGATGAAGGCCAGATTTTCATAAAAAATCATCGAAGACTATGTTGAGTAATCGTCATCCGTCACGGAGAAAGTCAACAGAAAAGTCGACTTTGAAACCATTGACGCCCTCAGCGTCCAAGACACGGACTTCAACGCCAAAACCAAGTTTGTCGACGACTGCATCAGCATCTGGCTCGAAACCATCGACCGGACATTCAAAAATCCTTTAAACCATTGCCAAGAAAGTGTTTTTTTTTTAAAATCCCTCACGTCGATTTATGTAGACTAGGAGCCTTTAGACAACAATAATACTCCCTTTGGGTTACAATATGACACACCGAATGTTCCTGATAGTTTTATATCGGAGGAGTCTAGAATGCAAGACCTGTGTGATAATTTACTATCAGCCAGTGGGGTGGACACCTCTCCAGAATTGGAATTTGGCAAACCACACCCGGCAGATAACACAGATGCCACTTACAGGCAATGAATGACCAAGGTCATTGATTATCTTGGATGGAGCAGGCCTGCACTCCCATTCGAACAGGATGACCTCACGGATATCCTGGACAAAGGTCAAAAAAGGGAACCAATCCTACCATTTCATGGTGCTCTACAAAAAAAAGTAAGTGCAAACTGGGAAGCACCAAAATCAAGTCTGGCAGTCAAAAGAAATTTGACAAGAAAATAGACCAGTCAAGTAGTGACGCCAACTACTTATCTAAACACCATACCCCAGAAAGCATGGTGGTGCAAGCAACAACCTCTACCTCCAAAGAAGCTGCCTATCCGACCAGGTCACCAGATTAGGATGACCAGCGTATAGACGCCTGGTCAAAGAAAGTCTTTTCTGCCAGGCTGCCAGCACTACATGAACACTTGCAAAATGTACCTTCACCCTATGGGACTCTGTATCCATGGCGGCTGAACATATTCCGAAGGGGAAAAATAACGGCTTCCTGGCCATTGTAAAAGATGGGAAACCGGCCATGTGTGAGTCTCTACAGTCTGGTTTGGACTCTGCTGACAGTATCAGCATAGCCATGATGGCAAGCACCTCGACACAGAGGTTTGCACGATTAAGGAAGTCTGGATTTGAACCAGACATGCAGCCCAGACCCCTTATTATACCTTTTGACGGGTCTCATCTTCTTGACAGCGAGGCTGACAAAAGCCTTGAGAAGCTGCAGACCTCAAAGGCGGCAGCTAAGTCACTAGGTGCTGCCATCAGGCAGTCTCAGCCTTTTCACCCCAGTGGACGTTCTTGGAGGGGTAGATCCTTTCGCTGAAACTCCTCAGTTGGAAGAGCGAGAGGAAAGGCTGGTCCAAGAGGCCAAAGTAGATTCCCTTGTGATGGACGAGATAGAGGTGCAAAGCCCGCCCAAGCTATGGCATCTTTACCATCAGCCACTGCTTCAGCCGCCTCAAAAACTCTGAGGTCTTGAATCACGACACCCTGGTGGGAGGCAGACTGTCTCAGCATCTGAAAGAATGGCAAGGCATTACTTTGGATGCTTGGTCATTAGAAACCATAGCCCAAGGTTAATGCCTACCTTTCATTCAGAGACACGGATTCATCCACTGGGAAACCATTTGTTAAAGGTTCCAGATGCATTCCTTTTGCAGGAAATGTTGAACCCGTTAAGAGAAAGGTGCTACAGAGCCAGTACCTGTAACGGAGAGGGACAAATTGGGGATTTCCTAATCCCCAATAAGGGTCGGAGGACTGAGACCCATCTTGGATTTGAGATGCTTGAACAAGTTCCTCAGGAAGGACAAGTTCAAGATGGTCACCCTTTCTCAGATCGTTCAGGTCCTCCAGCTCTAGGATTGAGGTGTCATTGGACCTTCAGGATGCTTATTTTCATGTGCCAATCCATCTCAACCACAGAAAGTACATGAGGTTCGCTGTTGGCGGTTCTCATCAGTTTTGAGTTCTGCCATTCGGGCTGTCCTGCGCCCCAAGGGTATTCACCAAACTGATGTCAGTGGTGGCATCGAGTCTCGGGAAAGGGGGATTCATGTCTACGCCTACCTAGACGATTGGCTGATCCGGGCATGTTCTCCCGAACAAGTCCTGATCATCTCACCATAACCTGCCACTCTCTCCACAGACTGGGCTTCACCCTCAATTACAAGAAGTCCCATAAGATACCATCTCAAAAGCTCCAATTCATCGAGGCTGTACTAGATACATCCTTGGGGGAAACCTTGCCACCCGAGGTGAGGGCTCAATACATTCTGCAGATGGTCACCAAATTTCAGAGTGCCCAGCATCTCCCGGCCTTCGACTTCTTGAGGTTGCTCAGCCTCATGGCATCCTGCATTTTCCTTGTGCCAGAGACTCGCAATGAGATCCCTTCAATGGGCTCTCAGGACACAGTGGTCTCAATTCTCGGGCAAAATGTCAGACCTACTTCAGGTGCCAAAGAGGGTTGGACAGAATATCCTGTGGTGGGCCTGCGAGGACAACATTGTGAAGGGAGAACCTTTTTGGCAACCATGGCCGGAGAGAACGGTAGTTACGGATGCCTCACTCATGGGATGGGGAGCCCACGCCAACAATCTGACGATCAGCAATCGTTGTTCACCATCAGAGTCCAAACTTTATTTCAACCTTTTGGAGCTGAGAGCAATCAGACTTGCGCTGAATGCTTTTCTGCCATCTGTAGTCGGAAAGAATGTCCTGATGATGACGGATAACACAGTGGCCATGTATTAGCTCAACAAGAGAGGAGGCGTAGGATCCGCAACACTAAGAGAGGCAATACAGCTTTGGTTCTGGGCAATACAAGAAGGAATCTCCTAATTGGCAGTTCATCTAGCCAGAGTGGAGAATACAGTGGTGGATGCTCTGAGCAGGCAGAGCACAGTCTCCCACTAGTGGGATCTAGCTCAGGAAGTCCTTCAAGAGATCTTCACCCTCTGGGGAACCCCTCAAGTGGATCTGTTTGCGACAAGTGTCAATCGGAAGTGCAAACTGTTCTGCTCCAGGGAATTCCCCCCAAGAGGAGCTCTAGTGGACGCGTCCGTAGTGGACTGGGAATTTACACTTCTGTACATGTTTCCTCCAGTCCCTGTCATTCCTCACATGATCAGGAGGTTGAGAAAGTTTGGGAAATCCATGATCCTAATTGCTCCGGATTGGGCCAGGAGAACGTGGTACCCGGACCTTATGGACATGTCCATCTGCCCTCCAAAACGTCTAAATAGAGGACCGTCTCTCGCAAGAGGAGGGTCAGGTTCTCCATCCAGAGGACAACACGGTCTACCTTCACACATGGTTTCTGAGTGGTTGAGATACAAGGATTGGGACCTCCCGCAGGACGTAATGGAGATCTTGCTTTCGGCCAGAAGGTCAGCAACAAAGTCTTTGCACTGCTGCCGCTGGAACACATTCTGCAGTTGGTTCAGCGACAAGACAGAGGTGTTATCTTTTCTGCTGCATTTGGCTAATCTGGGGCTCCAGGTTGGAATTATTAAAGGTTATTTGGCGGTGCTTTCCATCTTCAAGCGCTCATCGGAGGAAACGCTACATTTTAAAATACCTTTGGTAGTACAATTTCTAAAAGGGACTCATAAACGTGTTCCCTCCATCTCCTTTTCAAGCTCCTATTTGGGACCTTAATCTTGTTTTGACATTTCTCATGTCTGCACCATTTGAACCACTCCATTCAAGTCCTTTAAGACTACTAACATTCAAAACCATCTTGTTAGTCGCATTAACATCAGCCCGTTGGGTGAGTGAGTTGCAGGCACTATCTTCTAAACCACCTTTTATGGGTTTTTTTATAAGGACGTTCTTAAGGTAAAACCTTCATTCCTATATAAGATTATATCAGATTTTCATCTGGGACAAAAGTCAATATTGCCTACCTTTTAGCCACCACCTATTTTAGCAAGGAAGAGGAAAGGATGACACAGACTTGAGCCAGGAAGGCTTCTGAGATTATACATTTCAAGAATCTCAAAGTTTCGTCTAGATGACCAACTGTTTAGGAGATATACTGGTCAGACTGGGACGGGAAGCAACTAAACAAACCTTGTCCAGATGGATTATATTAGCTATTACTGAATGCTATAGACTGGCCTCGAAAGATCCCCCAGAAGGCTTGAGATCCCATTCCACTAGGCGCATGGCTACTTCTGCTCTACAAAGAAGGGTTCCAAAAAAAGATATTTGCGAGGCAGCCACTTAGTCTACTATTCACACTTTTACTAAGCATTACTGCCTTGATTTCATCTTGAGCTAGGATGCAAGCTTTGGGAAAGCAGTGCTTCATTCGATTCATAGCAACCCTTAATTGCAAAATTCTTATTCCCTCCAAGTCTATCATAGATGAGGAATGTGAGGGGGGAGGGTGAGGAATTCGACCATCCACACGGTGGGAGTGCGCCCACCTGGGCTTTTTGATATTTTAATAATTAGAATGAATTATTGGAGATCAACCTCTGAGGACTGTGTGGGGCCATTCAGCACACAGTCCCTCTGCTTCCCACACAGAACACAGTCAGATGTACTCTTGGAAGACACAGCCTACAGGCGCCAATTTCCCCTGCCATATTCAGCTGGCATGCGACAGCCCTGGGTACATCAAAGCATCTCCAGAAGGGGCAAGGCACACCTTCCTCCAGCCATGAGCAGCCCTAATTAAATATCAAAAGCTCCATGGATATGCATTCCTTTTGGCTACTCAGGCTTGTGGCAGTGCATAACAATGACATAATTGAAGCACACCTAGAGGAGAGGCTCGGTTGCTGGAAGAGACAACAGGAAGGCGGGAACAACAGCCTTTTGGTATGCAATGTGTCTACTTGAAGCTAGTTCCCACCTCTCTGTATGAAAGGCAGTGAATGGCCTGTCTGGGTCCAGCAGCTACTGCAGGCGTCCCTGCAGAGCAGACCCCTTTCAGGGGGATGAAGGATGTGATTTGGGAGAGACAGGAAGTCTGCTCCCAGCACATACTTCAGGACAGGGAAGCCTGTCCTTTAATCAAGAGCCACAGAGGGGTCTGTTAATCAGAGACACTTTGATCTACAACAGACAGGAAGATGGGTGGGACTTCGGTATATGTTGTCACACCTTGTCTGTCCTGTTGCAGAGCACCCTGGTCCTGGCCTCATGCATAACTGAAGACGGCTGGAAGGGACCCAGGATTGGTTCATTGAGCTAGGCTTACCCTGCAACAATCACTGTGGCCCACTTGGCTTTAAAAGAGGGCTGAACTCTTCACTTAGCAGATCATCTGAAGACTTTGAAAGGAGTAAGAAGGAGGGCTCATTTGGACCAGAGCTGAAGGTACATGTCATGACCCTTGCCCCTGGCCCTCACTGGCAAGTCAGCCTGCCAGTTAAGGCCAGGTCAAAGGCCTTAAAACCTCATCCAAGACTCTCTTGGAGTCAGTCCTGGCTCCTTTGGCACCAGGCTCATAACTATCATGAAGACCAACATTAGAATGGGACTATTTAACTGGGAGGTGGTTCAGCCAACATGGAGGCACACACAGCTCAGTTACAAGGAACTGAGCTATGCGGTCTAGTCTTTTGGTTGCGGCAGGCCTGGGACTACTTTACCTAGAATACTTTGGGTGTGGCAGGCCTGGGACTATTTTACCTGGACTACTTTACCTGAGACTATTTAAACCACACCCAAACAGCAGAACATGCTTTACGTTATTCTGCTGTGGGCAGCTTAACGCTCACCGTGTACAGTTCTTTGATTCCAGCTTACCTGAAACCAAGGACCTGCAGAGAGAGAAAGAACACTACGAAACTACCTGGAACCGTATCCTATCTTCAATCCATCGCCGACTTCAGTTCCACTCACCTCAAGGTACGAACTCTATCATCCGGCACCCCATGCATCCTGAAATACCATAACCTGGAAAGAGGAGAAAGAAAGACAGCATTAGTAAGCGTTTACTCACGTTTCCTCCCGAATGAAGAAAGCCACACAATTCTTACCTGGGTAGTCATCTCCTGGTCAGTATCATTGCTGGAACATTACAGTGCTCGGCGAGGAACATCGCAACCTGCAAGGAGAGAAAAGACACAGGTTAGCAATATAAAAGGCGAAACAGCGCCTTGCATCGCGCATTAATCACCGGACAGCATCGCGCACACCGCGCTTTCACCTACCGGCCCATGCTCATCTTCAAACTGCATGACAACACCAAAATACCTTTCCATACTTAAAAGGAAAGAAGCAAGACATTATTATTCGAACTAAGAGGAACGTAAGAACTGCATATAAAGACTGTAAAACAGCAAACCTACGGAGTCGCAGCAGGCCTGGATTCCCACAGGGGGGGCTTGCACCAGTGAAGTAACTTGGTTGCTGCTCGCCCCCCACATCTACATGCCCCTGCCACGAGAAGCAGGACAGATAACCCACCTTTTACAATATTAAGGTGAGGAGCAGGCCCAAGGGGGGGAGGAAGGAGTTGAGGCCAAGGGAGGTGGGAAAACAAAGACAATCTGGTATTGAATCCAGCTCTCCTATATTGCAGACCCATCTTTAACTAGAGACCTTAACAAGGGACCGGAAGAGGGTTCGAGAGTGCAAAGCATCCAACCAGGGATGGGTGGCTTCCCCGTGGATACCAGGTGAGCGTAACAGTGCACTCTACCTTCCGCTAGTAAAGGAAGGCCAGGAGGTCCAAGATGGAAGCAAGATCCCTCCCCTAAACCTCTCCCAGGGAACAGAGGGAGATACCGGACTCAGAGAACCCATCCAGCAGCACCAGAACCGGTACCCAGCCAGTACACAGCGTGCCCGGTTAGGTTCTGCCAGTAAGCTTCCTAGGTGGGAAGTGCTGCAGAGTCTCTGGACAAAGGACAAGGCTGTTGCCTGCAATCACTCTCCTGAAGTTTTGCCCGAACGCCGGGTTTGGTTAGTCAACAAGTCAAAAGCACCTGCTGAGGCCATATGCATTTCCATGCTGGGAGCCTGGCTTGTGCTGGATGTCCATATCTAATCCCTGTAGGGATATGGCCCAACGCAGAAGCTTAGGGTTCTCCCCTTGCAAAGCCATTAACCATTGCAGAGTCTTGTGGTCCGGCTCGATCATAAAGTGAGACCCAAAGATGGCCCACACATCCGCACAAGCATCCTTTTCTATGACAGCCCAGTTCCTTACGCTTTTTGGCAACCACCTGCTAGCACTGCTCCAATCACAAATTCACAGGCATCCGTCTGGATAATGAATTCCTAACCATAGTCTGGTACATTCAGAACTGGGGCCCTGCACAATCCATCCTTTAAATCCTGAAAGGAGGTTTGACAGGGAGAGTCCAAGTTACCTTCTTTGGTATCTTTTTTGGACATTGCATCATTCAGGGGAATGGCAATGGTCCCATACCCTCTGATGAACGACCGGTGGTACCCGGTGAAAACTAGAAAGGCTCTCACCTGCGTCTGTGTGGTGTGGATGTCCCAATCCTTCACAGCCTGTGCCTCCGCTTCAAGAGGTTGTTTCTTACCTCCGACCAGGTGGCCTAGGTAAGTCATGGTACCATGCGCAATCTAGCACTACATGGCCTTGATAGTCAAGCCTGCATTCTGCAGCGCCTGAAGCACTTGTTTGAGGTGGGATACATGATCCTCCCAGGTGTGGCTGAACACAGCAATGTCGTCTAAATAGGTGACACTGAAGTTTCCAGTCCAGACAAAACCTGGTTAACCATCTGCTGAAAAGTGGCAGGGGCATTCTTCAAACTGATAATGTCCTTCCGCGGTTGAGAATGCCGACCTCTCTCTCGCTCCATCTGTCAAGCCGCCCTGCCAATACCCTGCTGTGAAGTCAAAAGTACTCATGTACTTGGCATCGCCAAGCTTGTCAATGAGCTCATCTGCCCGAGGAATGGGGTGAGAATCTGTCTTCATGACAGAATTGAGCCCCCTGTAGTCCACACAAAAGCGGGCTTCAGTTTTCCCACTACTGGTCTTTTTAGGGACCAGTACCACTGGGCTAGCCCAGGGGTTGTGGGATGGCTCTATCACTCCTAAGGACAATATCCTGGAAACTTCCTCCTTGATGGTGTGCCTGACCTTATCGGACACATGCAGTGAATTCTACTCTTCACCGGCTTACTGTCTCCAGTGTCGACATCATGGGTGCACCAATCTGTGCGACCAGGAGTCAGAGAAAATAGACCGGCAAACTGTCCCAGTAACCGGCAGCAGTCTGTCAGTTGCTGTTCTTACAGGTCTGTTGCAAGGTTGACACTTTCAACTGACCCATCTGTGGCTTCAGTGTGCAGGAGGTCTGGGAGGGGGGGGGGGGGAAATCGGTCACATCCTTAGTCTCTCTGTCAGTCAGCATGTCATCCCGGCCATAACAGGGTTTTAGCCGGTTGACGTGAAAGACCCTGCACATCTGTTTAGGTCCTTTCACATCAATTAGAATTCACCTCACTGACCTTTTCCAGCACACAGTACGGCCTAGTCCACTTGTCCTGAACGGCACTGGGTTTGACAGGCGCCCTAATCCACACCCACTGGCCTGAAGAATAGACTGTCACTGTGGCCTTTGGGTCGTGCCAGTGCTTCATCAGCTCCTGACTGGCCTTTAGATTCTTTGTCAACTGTTCCATATGCTTTGCCATTATAGACCAAAGGCCATCTATATCCCTGTCACATCTCGTGATGGGGATGAGGGTTTGCTTTCCCATCCCTCCTTCACTAAACTGAGGGGACCTCGTACAAGGTGTCCAAAAAGAAGCTCAAAGGGGCTAAACCCTAGTCCATTCTGGGGCACCTCCCTGTAGGCAAACAGAAGGCATGGCATGAGAATATCACATTTCCTCATCAGGTGCTCTTCCAAGCCACCTATCATGCCTTTCAGGGTCTTGTTGAACCGCTCAACAAGCCCATTGGTTTGTGGATGGAAGGAGGTAGAGAACCGGTAGGTGACTTCACACTCTTCCCACATAGCCTTCAGATATGCTGATATGAAGTTTGAACCCCAGTCAGAAACAACTTCCTTGGGGAATCAAACACTGGCAAATATCCCAATCAGAGCCTTCGCAAACCACAGGCCTCAAGGTATCTTGTGGCGTGATTCAAAACTACCAAGATATATTGGTTCCCTGAGCTGATTTGAGGATCCAAAGGACCCACAATATCAATGCCTATTGACAGTGAAATGTCAAGTCTAGTACTGCGTTTTTTACAGTATTTGTCCCAGTATGGAGACCCCATTTAGAAGGTACAAGTATGTGGATTGACAGAGCCAGAAAGTCTGTTCTCGTTGCAGCTTCAAGGAAGACCTGCCACTCTAATCAGGAACCACAGAGAGCTCCATTAAGCATAGAGAACCCTTGATCCATGGTGGAATTAAGGGGGTCTTTGTGGCACCACCTGACTTGCCAGAAGCTTGACAAGTTGACAAAGACCAGACCTTTAAGCCAGACTGCAGGCAGTAAAAGCGCGCAGACAACTGGTCTGATATCTTAGTCACACCTGGTAAGACCGGGTAAATGAATTTGGTGAGCCAAACCCAAAAGGGAACTTTCTGTGGCATTGGGGAACCACCAAACTTCTGGTGTCCTCGCCTTCAGAATCCTTTGGCTCACTGTACAGGAGTTCATCCTACCAGTACACTTTGAAAAGTCCAGGGGCCTCGCCCTTAGCCCGCTCCTCCAGTTGCTTCCATACACCCGCCTGAGTGGGACACTATTTCTGGTGTGTATGAGTCCATTTGATCTGGGTCCCCAGCTGATGCAAACTCATCCAGCTTGGGCAGACCCTTCAGATCTGTGCCCACCTGGTTCTCCACCTCAGGTTTCTGCGATGCGGCAGGCAACTCTGAAGTCACGGGGTCCCCTGCTACCAAAGTAGGGTGCTCTGTGGCTACTAGCCCCTCTCCCGCAGGAGTAGGCGACTCAGTCTGTGGAACTGGACTGTGTGCTAACGGCCACGCCGGTCCTTCCAACAAGCCCTCTGGAAGCACTCCAGACCTTAAGGATTTCAGAGCGCTCAATCTGGGATTCTCTTTAGCCCTTGATCGTGTAGCCGCTACGACTATTTCGGGATCAGGAAGATCATTACCCAACAGACAATGGACAGGGATGGAGTCTTTCACCATTAATATACTGACCTGGCTGTACCCACTGCTGGGTGACAGGAGTGATGCTAGCCGTGGTGTCTCGGAATGCAGGAGTTGTGTCCATTGATGTACACGTGCTCTAGATAGAGTTGAGTATTACTGGGAACTGGGGTCTCTTCTGGAGATCTGGTACTGTTCCCACTCAGTGCAACCAATCCACATTCGGCCACTGCCTGGCTTAGTGGGAAATCCACCCCAGCAAAGCCCACACTAATGATGGACTCTTCCCCAAGTCCAACATTTATTATGGCTTGCTTGGGTAAGCCCTTGCAAGCAGGATCCCCCTTCCTATGGCCAAGCTCCTTACACACAAAACAACCTTTAGCTGGTGAGAACACAGGTGTCCCATTGTTAGGGGTGCCTGAGCTCTTCTTTTCGGTGTGCACGGCCGAACTGAGGTTTGGGGGTTTCCCATCGTTCTTTTAGGTACCTGACTTCAAAGAGGATTGGGTTGGCCCTTTGTCCTTCCTATCCTTGTTTACTTTTTTGACACTGATTTCTCTTCTGGTTTGAGTGTGCTCGCCTGAGCCTTAACTGGACTTGAGTACTCACAAACCTTGTCGGCAGCCTTCGCACGCTCCCTAGGGTCTGCAATAGTCTTGCCCGCAAGATGCTGGTGGTATGTCAATTTCCCAATTTTTCAACACATGCTCACACGCAATCAAATTGTACATCCCATGGAATGTGTCAACTTTGTTACCAGTCACCCACCCCCTCAGATATTTCAACAAGTGTGTGAACGCTCCAAAAGTCTGCCCACTTTTCTTTCCAAGCTCTCTGAAGCTCTTTGGCGACTGTTCTAGGGTTTTACAGAACTTCCCGAGCAGGGCTGCCTTCATGCACTCATAAACGGGCCTTTAAGGATTAACTGAAGAATTGCATCAGTCTCTGGTGTCGGTAAGTGACTCATCAGGGCTGTGACCCACTGTACCTCATCCACCTCTGAAGCTAGAACGCCATCTTGAGAGCTTCAAACCAGTCGAAAATATACCCCCCGCCCCCCACCTCATAAGCCTTTACTAAATCTTTGGGGATGTGCCGTCAGGGCTTATCCTCGACATTCTAGTTTGAGCCACTACTGCTGGCCTCTTTCTGCTTTTCAAGCGCCAGCTTGCACATCTCATGGTGACAAACTTGTCCCGTTGTTTCTCTTCCTTTAACGCTAGTCTTCTCTTCTCGAGCAGGAGCTTTCTAGACACTACCTTATTTACAGCCGGAAACATTACTGGGCCACTTAGAGACTGTGCTGAGGCCTGGCATCTGCAGGATGACGCACTAGCCCCAGTCCTCAATGACACACTCGAGTGTAGAGAAACCACAATCGCCCACCCGGCGGATGTTTGGCGAGAGACACTACTCATGCGGTCATCCTCATAATTTTCACCCTCCGGAAGGTCTTGTCCCTTCGAGTACATGGAGCCCAGCCCGCCTCCCCAACCGCCCTCGCTTCTACCCAAGCTTGGATGCTGGTCAGCAACTCAGGTTTATTAACTTTAGTGCTGTGGGGGAAGGCCCCTCTCCTGAAATAAGACGTGCAGGAAATCCTTGGTCATGTCTTTTATAGTTTCCATGTCAAGCTCGATGACTATTACTATTACCTAGCAGTGTCTAAACATTGCCTGCAAAGGTACTTTTATCATTGGGTGACTAAACTGTGTGCAAGGCTCTAACCGATCTGACCGCTTGCCACCAATGTGATGAATTAACTTCCGGGGAAGCAGTGGTCCAGGGATGAATATCGGTTTGTAGACCATCAATCAACCCCACACCTCTAGTACACCAGAAGGGATCCAAACAGATTGGAATACAAGTGAATTATAAGACCTCCTTGTCCAATTTGGTTAACATGGACGGAACGGCAGGCTTATCTCCGCAAGGTCGTGGATCGTTGCTTAGTTGCAACACAGCGAAAATACAATTATTACCCAATGATAAAAGGGACTGTCCAGTCAAGGGTATATAAAAAATATTTTACTTTATTATTACTACAACAGACAGTTCTAGCACACTACAAATACGACCCAACCTGTAAAGGAACACAGAGGACAGACAGTTTCACGAAGGAAAGGGGTGCACTCTGGATACTCACAGGAGGGTAGTTGATAAAGTAATCAGTCTTACTGTTCACGATTATTTGGTTCCAGCAGCAAGAGGGCAAAGGGTCGTAACTGTCTCTAGGGGCCTTCGGAGAGGGACCAGGGGGGCAGAACCACAGTGTACCTGGTGCTGAAGAAGTTCCTGGTTCTCAAAAGCGTTGAGGTGGTTCCAGGGTGCTTCGCAGCCCTTGAGACAAAGTTAGTGGTGGGAGACAGCTACGGGTACCACATGGCAGGCAATTCGACAAGTGATGCTGGATGGACGTTTGCAGGCTGTCCGGCGCAGCGGCTTGGGCCATGAATTTTTGTCTTTGTGCTGGTTAGCGGGTCTGGAATGCTGGTCGAGGCGGCTCGGATGGCTCTTGTAACTGCAGCATGCCAACAGTCAGCGGTACAGCCGGATGCGGTTTGAGGACTCAACTGTCTCGAAAATGTCCTTAGAAGATGGACGGTGGATGATGCTTGTGTGGCACTCCTCCTAGATCCTTCGCAGGGCTCGTGACCTTTTTCTCTGTTCCGCTCCTTCTCTCTTCTTCCTCCACTTGCATGGAATTCTCTCCCCTGGACATCCGAGAAACCGTCCACACAGAGTGTTTCAAAATCAAACTAACAGCCTACCTCCTCGCGTCCAAGTTACCCTCTTAACCTACCTCTCATCCACCTGCTAGCTAACATGTTTCCGTCATCTCTAGTATGCCTCTGTCCATCACTTCCTCTGCATCCACTCTAGCACTTCATCCATCATGGTCACATCCAGAGCACAGCTGACTAACGCATACCTGCACTTAAAAATGTCCAATGTTCTTTGTCCTTAATCCATGTACATCCACTTATGTATTGTTCCCGATGCCGGTGTCATTTACTCCCCTTCACAACCTGCTCAGAATGTCCCTCAAGCTCAATCAAATGAACAAACGATTTTTCACTTCTCTGTCTCTTAAAATAATGCCTACTTTGGGGTCGTTATTATTGTATGTATTAATTTTGTGGTCTAACAGATTCACTGTCTAGACACTTGGCTTTTCCAATGTTATGATCATTTCTTTTGTGTACTCTGTGTCTCCACCTCTTGAACATGTATCATTTAGAGATTGATAGAACTCTTTAGTTTCATTAAAAATTACTTCTGTCTGCATTGGTACAGAACTTCAAATTTAATGCATGTTGCATTTCTGAAACCTGAGCACTTTCTTTAGATCGTTACTGTGGCGCATAGAGAGTTTGTTTTTTCTAATATTTGGAATCTGATCTTTTTCTCTTTCTCTGTAAATGCATGGGCATTCTGTACTTACTTTATCTGGGGTTCAGATGGGATTTTTGCGTTGCTGTCCCTCACATGTTCATCACGTTACTTTCCATTAGCTTTAGCTGTGATGATGTCATTGCACTCGGCGTATTGAGGTCATCACGCACCGTCAATAAGGAAGGGATCACAGACTTTGGGACCATCGTTCAGACATTTCTATGGTGCACGGCTACACGTGTGCAGCTTAGTTGCACGGACCAAGAACTGGTACTTCGTCTGTACTGGTAAATTAACACATGTATCTTTAGAATCATCTTCATTCTCTGTACTTTTCTTTGTATGGTTTCTCATGGACTCGTTCTTTCACCGCTAGATGTTTGAGCAACACAGAACATTTTGAATACTGGACCATTACATCTAACTTTCACCAGGTACTTTCAAAGATTACACTTTTTATTATCTACTGCCCATTTTGGGCACATAAAGGATATAGGGATCCTTATTTAAATTATATTTTTTTCTATTTGAACGTATATACATTTTAATTATAACATTAACAATATCCCCTGGGGGGATTTTGAATTACTTTGTGAATCAGGATTAACATACAAGTTGATGTTGTCCCTTCGCAATGATTGCCTTTGACATTGAATTTTTCTATTGTTTGATTAATGTTGATTTAATACTCCCTGTGAGTAATTCGACAATCCACTTGGTGGGTGTGTGCATGCCTGTTTTAATAAAAATTCCGAAATTATGGTAGATCAACCTCTGGAAAATGTGTGGAGCCAATCTGCACAAATTTTCCTATGCTCACCGCACGACATACACACAGACCTGTGTACTCTGGGAGGACACAGCCGACAGGCGCAGTCCACCCTGGCATATTTAGTTGGCATATGACAGCCATGAGTATATCATGCCAGTTCAGAAGGGGCAGGGCCAAACCTTCCCCTGCCATGGGCAGCCTAGCAACATTAACTAACAAAGGCAAAATGGATCCGCTCTCTCCTTTTGTGGAGCCCTGTAGCTGGTGGCAGCATTCACATACTAATCAGAGTTTACTTCAAACAGGCTTCCAACACAAAGGAGACAAGAAACCCCAACACCATTTTCATATGCACAGTGTTAACCTGATGCCAGCACTCGCCCTGAATATCGATTGACAGTGAAATGTCAAGTCTAGGACTGCGTTTTTTACAGTATTTGTCCCGGGATGGAGACCCCATTTAGAAGGTACAAGTATGTGGATTGACAGAGCCAGAAAGTCTGTTCTCGTTGCAGCTTCAAGGAAGTCCTGCCGCTTTAATTAGGAACCACAGAGAGCTCCATTAACCATAGAGAACCTTTGATCCACAACACACAAGAAGTTGGGTGGGACTTATTATTACATGTTTTCCACCCCTTTACCTTTTCTGTTGCAAAACACTCTGATTACAACCTCACGCATACAGGAGATTGTTGGTGGGAACCCACGATTGGTTCATTTAAGGTATGCTTGGCCTACAGCTATCCATGTGGTCCAAATAGCTTTAAAAGAGGGTCAAGTCCCTCTTGGCAGATCATCCGAAGACTTTACTAGGATTAACGAGAATAACTCAGCATAGGACACTGGCTGAAGGTACAGTCTGCCTTACATCTTCTGCCAGTGAAGGAAGGCCAGGACCTCCAAGAAGGAAGGAAGATCCCTCCCCTAAACATATGCCAGGTAACAGAAGGAGATGCTGAATTCAAAGGACCCTCCAGCAGCTCCATAACCGGTACCCAGCCAGCACACAGCATGCCTTTCTAGGCTCTACAGCAAGCTTCCTAGAAGGGAAGTGCCAGAGAGTTTCTGAACACTATACCAAGGACACGGCAGCTGCCTGCAACACTCGCCTCAGCTTTGGGCCGTCCACCTTAAAGGACACAAGCCCAGTAAAGAAGCTAGGAGGAATGCAACAAGCATCTACCAAAGCCCGCCTTAGTGGACATTTTTGAGCCAGTCGAGTCCCTCAAGCTGTAACAGACTGCACCCACTGACTGTTGGTATGCCACAGTCGCTAAAGCCGTCAGAGGCGCCGCAACCAGTGCTTCAAAACCACCAGCCAGCACAGACAACGAATCCTGACCCCGAGCCGGTGTGTAGGCCAGCCTGCACCCAGCAGTCGAGCTTCGCTCGCCGAACTGCCTGTTGCCCGATTCCCACAGTGGTCTCCCATCTTGAACCCTGTCGCAGAAGCTGCAACGCAGCCTGAAACTGGCTCGACCCTGTCAAGCACCAAGAACATCTACAGCACAAGGTACATTGTGTTTCAATAGATTAGGCCTCTAGTGATATCTTACAGCCCATTGCTCCCTTTGTGTTAAAACCAAGTATCCTTGAACTATTACGATTATTTACTATACCGACCACCCTACTGTCAGTATCCAGCGTGCATCCCTTTTCCTTTTTTGAAACTGCCTGTCCTCTGCATTCCTTTACAGGGTGGGTTGTATTTCGTAGTGTGCTAGAGCTGTCTGTTGTGATAATAAAGTATATATTTGTATACAACCTTGACTGGACAGTGCCTTTTGTCACTGGGTAATAATTGTATTTTCGCTGTGTTGCAACTATCCAACAATCCACAACCTTTCGAAGATAAGCTTTCCGTCCGTGTTACGAAAATTGGACAGGGCGATTTATAATTTGCTTGTGTTTTCAATAGATTAGGAACCCTTCTAGTGCACTAGAGGTGTGGAGCTTATTTATGGTTTAGAAACAGATATTCATTCCTGGACCTCTGGTGCCTCAAAAGTTGATTAATCACACTCCTGGATAGGGGAACTGGATTTCCGAATCTCGTTGAGTACTTTTTTCAGAAAAGAAATAATGAAGCATTATGATAATTTGGAATACTCAGATTCTTCAAATGAAAAGTGGAAAGATCTTTATTTACTGTTAATTTGAGAAGTTAACTTCAGAACTACTCTGTACTTTTACTTGTTGACTGGCATTGTCCTTTATCATGGTGTGGAAGGGACAAGGTAGCCATATTTATGTTGGATACCCTTCTTTGTCACCCCATTGCAAGGAGCTCACCACTTCCCATCAAATCTGATTTCTTATCTATTGTATGTTCTCTTATGATCAAAAGAGCATTATTCCCCCTGTGTGCAAAATATATATCTATCTATATATTACAATTAGGTTCACATACCTTGGTCCTAGAAATCAATCATAACAAAAGTCTCCGTAAACCTCTCCTACTTTTAGAGGTACATCTCGATGCATGTTTTTCTTGACAGTTTCTTATCTCTCTTCTGACCTCTGACGAGCACCATTGTGTTTTACCCTATGAAGGATCCAGGCGTCAGCAGCAATATCTACCTTTTTTTTGCATTCAAAACCTTGGAATCCTCCAGGTGCTTACAGTGGCCAACAAGAATCATGTGCTCCAGTATTATTATATGAACCATGCCTTGAAAAGAATTTCCTCTGTGAACCTCCTTATAAGTTCTTAAGGTGATGCAATCAGCCAGGTTATATTTTTTATTACCTAGACATTTTCAAGTATCGGGAAAGAGGAGATCTAAACTGTAGGATCAATGCTTTCTTCATACTTATCTGGGGAACTAACATTCAACTTCAGAATTGCTACAAAACCACTCTGGGAGTGCCTACTTACAAGACACTTAACTTAACTTTCACCATATGCAAAACAACAAGCAGTCTCAAAAGAACTCAGCCAAGCAAAACATAATTTCCCACCTCTTTTATAGTGACAAGAAATGTAGAGAGGAATGAGACCCGGGGCTATTAGCAGTTCAAGGAAGTACCTTAGCAGCTTCCATGCATAACTTTAGTTCTAACTGCTCCTTTTTTATTCTGCCACTTCAGCTTCTAACCTTTTATGTTCCAAATCTAAATGCCTAACTTCAATGTCACGGGCCATGTGACTCATAGCAAGCTGGGCCACCTTCAGTTCCATATCTGAGGCATATAGGGCACTCAGTTTCTAAGAGAGTAGCAGTCGTAGATTGAGGTTTACGTAGGCTCCTCCTCCCTGCCCTTAATAGAAACACTTTCTTGTGAAATCTTTGATAAATTCAGTTTTCTCTTCAGTGGCTCACGGTCCCTGGCTTCACAAAGCTTATTTTTCTCAGCCGTGAATTTGGTAAGTGCTATGGCAAGAAAGCCTTCCTTTCTAAAGAAATTAAAAGGAAAGCATACTGGCAGGTACATCTATTCTTCACTTATATTATAGGGTTTTTATTGACACCTATGTGTGCCCATTATGTCTGTACTCCTCAAGTCCCAATTCTAACACCAATATGCTAAGAAGATTTTCCAGAGGCCCTCTGGTCACATCTTAGGAAGAGCAGCCTATAAGTATCAAACAGAATTTTCATTACGTTACGACTAGCTGGCTGGCTGGCTAGACAAACTATACATGGCTTTACTCATAGCAATGGAGAGGGCGTTAATAAGGTACAGATGACAAACATAAGCATACAATAAAGGAATGTCCATACAGTCTGTTAAAGAATGTATATGATTTATCAAATGTTATGCTACAAAAAGTGCACATTAACAGGTGCTACATTTAGGAAGTAACGTATCATACTGAAGGGGTAAATAACTACTGTCAGTACTTTTCAAGAGTTAATAATAGTTCAAAAGGTTTCCTCATGGCACAGGATTCATTGTATAAAGCAACATGTCTTCAATCTACTCATCTTGCTGAGATACAACAATCCAGAAAGGTAATATTCCAGGAGCAATGTTCGATGTCTGACGGCATCAGCCTGGAGTGAATGTAGTAGCAATAGATCACTGCAAGGTAGAGAGAGGTGCTCTCTATTAAGGCATTTTAGGAGAGTAAGACAGGGCGAAGGAGGAGTGAGACACTATAAGACACTTACAAGCTGTACTAGGAATACGAGAGTCTTCTGTCCATTCCTGAACCACAATGAAATGTTGTTCCACAGTACTAACGCATACCATGGGACTGCTAGTTATCTGCTGATGCAGTGACTTGTGTTGCATTGAACTTCGGTGATTGAAAGTTTTTTTTTTCCTCAGCAGGCAGGATTGTGCCTGGTTTGCCACTACATTTTGTGTGATACAGGGTCTCTTGAAAGTGATCCTGCCTTGCAGGCTTAGTCAGTGAAGCCGCTTGAAGGTGGGAACAAGGAGATTACATTTCTTCACACCTTTCAGGGGACAGGTTTCAGTTCAGCAGTGCTAGAGTAGAGGCCGGGAATCCAGTGAAGAGGATTTTCCCAACCTTTAGAATGGATTTTACTTCCAATACAGAAGCAGCACTTCCATGCATGCTAACCTTTTAGATAAGCAGGTAGATTTTAAGAAGGAAACTGGAAGATATGAAAGAACCCATTGATTTTCATTGCGATGAATAATCTTTTAGGAGGGAAGAAGTACAAACCTATGAAAGAAAGCAACATTGTCTAGCATCCCAAAAATAGATAATTGGCATATATGTGCTACCGCCCACCTCGTACAGCATAGAGTACAACCCATCTGCAGCGTCCCAAACTCCTACAGTCCACAGTAAAATACCCCAAAGCCCTTACTCATTCTCATGCTTAATTATCCACTTTTCAAGGCCTGCCTTGGACTATCATTTCACTTTATCTTGTAGGTAGTACAGTGCTGGTCCATGAAGGGTGCTAGGAGGCAAAATTACTGTCTTATAAGGTTAACCTCATGGTCAAAAGAAACCCATCTAATCTTTTCAGGTTAAGCGCGTGTGTATCATCTAGTAGTAGGTGCAATTGCTCTGGCTATAGGGGGTAAGACTTGCAGTCTTGATGGGCGTTTTAAGAATAATTATTTTCAATAGTCAATCTTGCCACCAAGTACAGCTTGAGTAATTATGGCATAATTATCTTAAGCCAAGCAAGTAACATTTGGTGGTAGCTTATGATGTTTCCAATGCACCAAACATGTGCTTCATGGACAATGTGCAGTTCAATAGGGCACTCCAGGTTCTTCTCATACTTTAGAGATGTAGTAAGTGGTTGTGATGGCTGGTCAAAATGTTGGTTATCATATTTCAGTCTTTCATTAATGCTACGCCAGCTTTTCTGCTGCCAACATTCAACCTTATCAAACAACCGATTTGCAAAGTCACACTTTGCCATGGGATTCCCGTGAAGCAAAAGATTGTCTGAATGTCACCGACATAGTTGTGGAACTAGGCTCCTACCAAACAGCATAAATGGTGCAGGGGCTTCACATATAGGTCAACTAACGCAAGCAACAAAGCTGAGCCGTGCGGGACACCACAATCTACGCTCAGAGGGAGGTAAGAGTTCAAATTCACTCTGACTACCTGTTCCTAAGAAGCATGCAACACTACTTAAATGTTTAAGAAGAATGGGGTCGGGAGGTGGGGGGTTGTCAAAAGCAGCAGACAAGGCATCAACAGACCAGCATCCAAGATGTTTGACAAAATATCCTCGACATCGAGCAATGCCGTCCGTGCCCAGAGGAGGTTAAAAACTCCCCAAAGGATCATATGCTCCTGCAGATGAGAAAATAGCTGGATAGGTACAGGTTTACCTAGGAGTTGAAAGAGTAAGGAGACATTTTGAATGGTCCTATAGCATACAGAAGGATGAAATGAGCATTTCTATGGATTAACCCAGGCTTATTGAAGGAACTGGAGAACACCATAATCCTGGAACAATGAGTTCCATCTATTACCATTCGAGCTACCACACTAGTTTATTATTTTACCATCGACAGAGGGCATGGATCATGTGGACAGTACGAAGGGCAGAGTATTTTCATTGAGTTTCATTTCGCTCAACAGTGACTGGAGTTAATCTCAAGTCAGGGACGACAAATTCCCCTTCATTGCTTAATAAACGTCAAGAGATCTTGTCAGTCTAGAAATACGTATACCTCTACTTTGAGACCGCAAATGCATTTTGATGGCCGTGGGCCAACCGTCTCATGCACTATATGACAAAATATAGGTTTTCGAATTTGCCAATGAATGGCCATTTTGATGTAACAAGAATCGCCATTTTGTTTTCTAACCATTGCTCATTGCTTTCTGTTCCTATTGCTTCGCAGTATATTTTCTGCTTACACTGCTCGACTGTGAAACATTGTTGTCTGTATGTGAAAAGGACAAGGCTGCAGGGCCGTGAGGATAACAAGAGTTCGCTGAAACACAAACGTAGGCAGTGCCAGGAAGAATGCCCGGCTCCCTCCCGAATGTAGCCTTGAAGCAGAGCTGCAGGACATTTAATAATTTCACAGCTTCCAGCCAGTCTCGTTATATGTTAGAATAATACAGCTAAAGGCTTGAATTATGCTTTTCTTACGGCCCCCCCTTTGCTGAGCCCGCTAGAGCATGATGGCTCCCAGGACGCGAATTGCACCTGATAGATAGTAAGGTCCGGAATGCAACTCCCCCCCCCCCGTATGTAGTTCGCTTCCAAGAACAGAAGCGCTGTGTTCTATTCAATAACCAAAAGATGCCTTCGCACTCACAAATTGCAAATTGTTACTAGAATAGATGTTTGAAGGTGTCATAGTGGTCGGAGATGTCAATCATCACACCAAGTTCAAAGAAACCCAATAAAGGGAGGTGTTAAACATGTCATAGCTGATTGTTTGATATGCATTTTGTATATATGTAACTGATGTATGTAATTCGCTCTCTTGCGTCCCTCGAGGTCTAGAGATACACGTCGCGGGGCGCGAGACCGAGTTGGCCAACTGAGACTTTTGCTTTGCAATAAAACCCTATCTTTGGGAATACAACCTTGTGTCTCGCGTCTCTATCGTGTGTGGTGACTCGCCTTTTTTCCATAGACATCAGGGTCCCCTAGGGGCCCCTTTCAAGATGGCGCCCGAATAGGGACCCTGCCCCACTTGTTCCATCGCGCAACATTGTAATTGAGAAAGGCAGAGAGCGGCAAGGACGGGACGATCAAGCCGGGATCAAGAGGTGTTCGGGGCGCCCTGTAAAAGTGATGAGACTCCTTTGCTGATCGACGTGCCTGGCTAGAGAACAAGGAGGCGAGGGTCCCGAAACGAGGCGGAAGCCAAGAAACGCAGACACGACGTCCTTTGGTGCATCAGTATACAGAAGACTTGATTTATCAGGCGAGTCATTCCCCGATTCAAAGCATCCTGATATTGTTTGAGAGTTGACTTTGCAAAATCAAACGCCCTAGGTAAGGTTGATTAACCAGGGGGAAGGTTGAAACATGCCTGGGGTATTGTCCACCCTAGCAGGGTTTTTCTGCTGTGGTAGACAATCTTTGGAAGATGGCCAAATTGCACCACCTGGGGGAACGCCGGCGTATGAGATGTATGTGAAGTATGGAGTGGGTGCGATAATATTCTGTGAGACTTGGCATAGGCAAACCAGAAAGCAACAAGATCATCAGTGGCCGATTAATGGTAGTTTTGAGATAGCGAGGATAGATAACCTGGAAAGGGTGTTGACAAGAAAGAAAGCGCGCCCTGCAGCATTTGAGACTATTAAAGACTGGAGAAAGGAAGCAATGCTCCGATTCAAAAGCAGAGCAAAGCATGCGCGCAGGCATAAATCAAAAGGTGAAGTAGTGGAAGAAAAAGAAGAGGAGGAGTGGACTGAGAGTCTAAGAAGGGCAGGTAGGCGTGACCAGTTGAATATAGAAAAGATATACCCACAACGAGAATTACACATAGCAGATGAATTGATAGAAAATATATTGCCCCATACAAAACAAGGCCCAAGATCAGAAGTAAGACCAGACACGTCAGTAGCTATTGCCCAGACCCCGCCCGTAGCTCAAGCTCCCCCTCCTGTAGCTCAAGCCCTCCCACAACCACAGACCGCACGCGTAACACTTCCTATTAGCCAACCAGGCCTACAACAGACACTCCCTGTTCCCATTGTCCCATCTGCACCTACCGCCCTAGACACAGACTCGGTACCGTCCGTTCCTCCCGGGGTTGAAGTTGAAACCGCGGGGGCAAGAGGCGGGACTGACCAACGGGGGGGCACGAGGGTAACCCGCAGCACAATCAGCAAAGAAAGGAAGGTGGAATTGCAGCAACAGGCAGAGATGTATATAGACGGGAATGATGGAACGGCAACATTGGCTTCGATATATGACTTCCGTAGAAGCAACGAAAGACAGGTAGTGTTGGAATGCATGGGTGAATATTTGGTGGAGAAATGGAAACAGCTAATTGGGAAATTACCACCGCAGCGATTGTTAGATTTGAATGCATTAGCACGCTGTAGGGAGAGGGATGAAGAATTGAGAGAACATGCATATAGACTTTTTGAGTTTAAAGATGAATTAGATAATGATTATGCCGAAATGTTTACTGCACCTGGGTACAGGAGTAGAGATATCGGGAGAAATAGGAAGGAAACTGTAGAGCCATATATACAGCGACATTCGATGTCGTCAGTACAAAGGGGCAACAAGTTAAAAGTATGTATGCGAGAAGCGTTTGGATGGATGTCAGATCTTAGTATTCCCACAATGGAGATACACGAGATATTTGATGAATATTCCATGCCCATGAAAAGAAAAGCGCTACAGTCAATGGTTGAACATTTATTAGACAAAGATATAAAAAACGATAAGGCCAGCCCACCCGAAATAATGGCAGTATATAGAAGAGCACTAGAGCGAGGGACAGGAGAAACAGCCCTATCGCTAGATCTGGGATTATTATTACACCTAAGAGAAGGGGGAGGGATAGTAAGTGGGGCATTTCCTATGAGAGAGGTCCCACCTACCTTTGTGCCCAAAGTGGAGGTTCCCGCAGTGGGCGGTGCAGGTGACACCAGCCCATTACACCACCCAATATGTGTATGTCCCCTTTTCCAGACACGAGGTGAACAACATAAAGCAGACGATTCCTGAAGTAGAGTCCTGCCTACAATCATCCGTGCTTACCATGGGTGATATAGACCTTTATTCCCGGTGATCCTGCCAGCAGACATATGGAAACAAATAAGGAAGGTAGATGACACAACGGTCTTTGGCGCCACATGGGCGGACTTGATAATAGAAGATAGAAATAAAGCGGTTGGAGGGACACCAGGAGCGAACCTGGCGGAGTTACCAGCACATATAGTACAGAAGTTAAAAACAATTGTCCCAGAGAAAAGAATCCAATGGGACAAATTGACTGCATGTGTACAAGGCAAATATGAGTTGGTTACAGATTATTTTAATAGATTTGAAGAAGTATTCACAGACTTCAGTGGGCAGGATGTGGGTTCAGAAGCAGGAAAGAGGTTATTTGTTGAAAAATATGTGAGGGGGTTAAAACTTCCAATTTAGGATCTAATAATGACATCAGAGTGTGCATGGCAAGCAAAAACGTTGGGCGAAGTACTGCATATGGCCCAATATTATGAGCGCAGAGTGACTGCAGGAAAAAAGAGAGGGATAGGGTAAATCTAAAGACACGAGTATTAATGCAGCAAGTAGTAGGACATAATAGAGGGCGAGGGAACGCACAAGGAAGGAGCAATTTGAATATGCATGGGGAAACAGTGGGACCGAATCAGTGTGCATATTGTAAAGAGGAAGGACATTGGCGAGCGCAATGCCCGCATCTACAGAATAGAAATGGGTCTGGTCAGTGGAGACAGCATAGAGGACACCCAGGAGCGAATGGACCACATAGGAATAGTATGCAGCAGCATCATAATAACAGAGGTAATCAAAACCAAGGCCAAAACCAAAATGCCCCAAACCAGAGTCAGGGACAGCAAAATCAACAATATGGAAATCAGAGTGGGGGAAATAGAGGGAAGAGTGGAAATGTTTTCGATACACAGCCAAACACGTATTACAGTAATAGTAATGATTAGGACAGGGGTCGGAACCAGTGTCTATTCCCGTGAATAAGAGAGGACCCTACGTAGAAATGAGTCTCGGAAATAAGGAGCACCGCTTTCTTGTAGATACAGGAGCGCAGAAGTGTTCAATAGACCATCACTTGGTTCCGGATATACCACTGTCAGGGCAAAAGAATACTTCCGTAGGGTTCGCAGGTACACCAGTCATAAACCCAGTGTCCAAACCAGTCCCAGTTACCATAGGACCATTTACTGAACATTGTCATTTCCTTCTAACAGGAAATTGTGGAGAAAATTTGTTGGGATTAAATTTGTTGAAAAAACTAGGTTCTGTTTTACATTGCACGGCAGACGGAGTGTTTCTAACGATATGGCCACACATTGCCCTTGTGTCAGAATTCATGTCTGAAGCGTTACCAGGGGAACTAAGTAAAGTACCAACCTGTATATGGGCAATGCATGACAACGATGTGGGATGTTTAAAGATAGAGCCAGTAAAGATTATTTTGAAAGAAGGTGTTACCCTACCGCGAATACCCCAATACAAAATTTCGGTTGAAGGGAAGAAAGGATTGAAGAGTATTGTTACTGATTTGGTGAAATTAAGGGTAATCGAAGAAATCACAGGCAGTACATGCAACAGCCCGATTCTTCCGGTTTAGAAAAAAGGAGGTAATGAGGTACCATACTGTTTTGTAATTGATCTACGCGCATTGAATAAGGTAGTAGATCCGCAATTTCCTCTAGTGCCAGACGTCACTACAATATTGACAATAATACCTGTTTCAGCAGAATATTTTAGTGTAGTAGATTTGAAAAATGCATTCTTTAGTATTCCAGTGGACAAGGACAGTAGATATTTGTTCGCGTTTACATTAGGACGATGATCATTTACATTTACGCGGATTCCGCAAGGTTACACGGAAAGTCCAAGTATTTACAGTAGAGCATTAAAAGAACAGCTAGACATGCTGGAATTACCCATGGGTTGTGTACTTTTGCAATACATAGACGATCTATTGCTAGCTGCAGGCACAGAGGAGATTTGTAAAGAAAGCACTGTATTACTACGGTCACACCTAGCGGCACATGGCCATAAAGCTAGTTTGAAGAAATTTCAATATAATCGAAAGGAAGTGGCTTATTTGGGCTACCTACTTTTTTGAAAGGAGGGAGAAGACTAACGCCAGAACGCATAGAAAGTATTTCTTGTATGCCTATTCCAAAGACACAAAAAGGAGTAAGAGCCATAATAGGCATGGCTTCATATTGCCGACAATGGATTGGTAATTTTGCGTTAATTGTGAAACCATTAGTGAATTTAACTAGAAAGGATGCGGTTATGCCTTTGCAGTGGGATGAGGAATGTCAGAAAGCATTTGGTGGATTGAATACTGTATTATGCTCGGCTCCAGTTTTGGGTACGCCGAACTATGACTTTTTTTTTAGACTATTTTTGTGTGAAAGTGAAGGATGTGCATTGGCGGTTTTGACACAGGAACAAGGTGGAAGAAATAGGCTGTGCGGCTATTTTTCTTCTGCGCTGGATCCTGTAGCGCGCACACTACCACGATGTTTGCGATCTGTCGCGGCGGCTGCTGCGTCAGTGAAACAAACGGAAGGGATGGTATTGGGGCACACTTTAATTCTGATGGTGCCACATGCCATAGACGTTCTATTAAATAGGACTCAGATGCAACACCTCACCTCTGCTAGATTGACAAGATATGAGATTATCTTGTTCGCGCCCCATATCCAAATTATGAGGTGTAGCGCTTTGAATCCTGCAGAATTAATGCCACTGACCTTAAAAGAAATTGGGAAGAATGAATCATCCCCCCCACGATTGCTTAATGGTCACTGAGGAAGAAACCAAAGGAAGAGTTGATTTAAGTGATATTCCACCACAGAAAGAGCCGGATGGAGAGTTATTTTGTGACGGCTCATGTTTTAAATTACCAGATGGCACGACAACTGCCGCATACGCTATCACTACCCTAGAGAGTGTAGAAAGTAAAAGAATCCCCTATAATTCAGCACAAGCCGTGGAAATAATAGCATTGACCAGAGCCTGCGAGATTTCTGAAAATTTGAATGTGAATATATATACCGATAGTCAGTATGCTTTTGGAGTGGTTCATAACTTTGGTCGACTCTGGGCTGAGAGAGGGTTTCTGACATCACATGGTGCCAGAATTCAACATGGCCCTTTGATTGTACGATTGCTGTCTGCACTCACGTTTCCAAAGCGCCTGGCAATAGTGAAATGCGAGGCACATAAAAAAGTAACATGCAAAGTAGGAGAGGGAAACGCGTTTGCAGACAGAATTGCGAAACAAACTGCCACTGATTTGAATACCAAGAAGATGACGGTTCAGACAGAGGAAGTACCCTGTATGATAGAAGATGGAGTTGCGACTGTCAAAGAAATGCAGGCCGAGGTTACGGCCGATGAAATCCAGGGATGGACAGAGGGATCTGCTGAGTTGGATCTGGAGGGTTGTTGGGTGGACAAGGGAACTAGAAACTGGATGTTGCCAAATTCGTATGTGACTGCAATGGTCACAATGGCCCACAGCCCTACGCACATCTGTGCAAGAAAATAATACAGCACCTTTCTACAGTATGGCAGAATGTAAACATCAAAAGGAATGCAGAGAGGTTGGTGCAGAACTGTATCACGTGTTTACAACACAATGTAGGAAAGGGAACAGTGACTCCAACAGGCAGTTTTGGCCCACCCTCCATGCCATTTGAGGTAATACATTTTGATTTCATAGAGATGGAGTGGTGCCAAAACTTAAAATACGTCTTGGTGGTGATCTGTGCATTCAGTAAGTGGGTGGAGGCATATCCTTTGAAAGATTGCACAGCAATGAGTACGGCAAAAGTAATGTTGAAGGAGTACTTTTCCAGATTTGGCTTGCCCCGAGTCCTATGGTCTGATAATGGACCGCATTTTGTGGGAGCAGTGGTATTACAGATATGTGCTGGTCTCCAGATTGATAAGAGATTCCATAGTTCAAGGCATCCGAGTTCTGCCGGTCTTGTGGAGAGGCACAACGGGATTCTTAAATCAAAGATTAGCAAGATTTGTGCGAGAAGCAAGTTGAGTTGGGTGGATGCATTACCAATAGCACTATTACGCATGCATATGTCTGTACAGGCTAAAACTGGGCTCTCCCCGTACAAAATCGTAATGGGGAGGCCAGCAAATGTTTTGTGCGCACCTCAGCCAAAACGACTTAGTGAGATGGAACATCCTGTGCTGAGTACTTATTGTGGCCTTTTAATGCATAAATTGCGTTTGATTCATCAGCAGGTGCAGGAGGCATTACCAGTGAGATACACCGGTCCGGGGCACATGCTGGAGCCAGGAGACTGGGTGCTGCTAAAAAACTTTGAAAGAAAGTCATCATTAGCACCCAGGTGGCGCGGACCCCCATCAAGTACTTTTGGCGAGCAGACGGCAATACGGGTGGATGGAAGGAAGTCGTGGATCCATGCCACCCATGCCAAGAAGATTCCAACTGCACTGAAAGACTTGCCTGACACTGATGACCGGAAAGAGACAGCGGTCCCAGAAACTAAAGAACCTGTTGCCAGTAAGCAGCCACCTAATCTGCCAAAAAGAGAAGTGAAACTCGAAACAAAGCCTGAGACGATTGCCAAAGAGGGGGAAGGGCAAAGAGTGCCCCAACTTTGCCCAGCAAAATCGACATCACTGCTGACCGACGCAAAATCTGCCTTGCAGATACCAGCAAAACCAAATTGTGTACCCCTATGGCGCCCACCAGCACTTGCCAGCAGCGCCACAGGCTGACTTCAAGCCTGAATCTGAAAGTGCACCGGCACTGTTCACAGATCATACGATACCAGGAGCAAGGCGATACAACCTGCAGCCTCGGGAGACAAAGTGATCCGCAGTCTTTTTGATGTTTATGTCAACCTCTGGTTCAGCTCATGGACGGAGAAGGAACCAGAGGTGTAGAGGAGAGAAGCGTGAGAATTGTGCAAGTCGGACAATTCAAGACTCGCGGCTCCTCGGTGCGATCATAAAAAGTACATGTGTCCTGAACCAGAACGGACAAACTGGGCGCACATGAGACTATGGCAAGTGAGATAACCAATTAACAGTACATGTGTCCTGAACCAGAGCGGACAAGCTGGGCGCACATGATACTAAGGCAATAAGATAACTGATCAAAGGTCCTTTGAGCAGTAAACGAGGGGACACGTGATCTCGCCTAAAAACGAATAATCGAATCCAGGCTAAAAAGGACAGGCAGAACTGAACTGTGACAATTCCATTGAACTTATTAACATCAGAGCAAGCGCGACAAAGAAAGATATCCACACGAACTGTGATAAAAAAAAGAAGAAGGACGAGAAACATGCCGGGACCGGTTCCAGCCTCCTCCTGCACCACCACCGCTGAGAATGAGTCAGTTATAAAGACTATAAGTTTAAGAAAAACGCATGGTAAAACAAATTGTATGCTGGTACTAACGATAATAATGTGCTTTATGAGCGTGTAGCACCAATATCGACAGCCCTAATATTATGGTGGGTAGAAACAATACACCCATTAGAAATGATTTTACCAATAATTAATATATCTACTACTGAAAGCCTGGTTCAGGTGATCACTTATACCCTACCCCCAATGGAAGAAAAACACAGGGAAGGTTTTGGAAATAACACCTTACTGCTGATAATGAACATAACACATGCAATCCTGAAGAAAACAAACTGCTGGGTATGTGCCCATTTACCAGAGCATGCCGGGAAAGGAATAGGGTGGTATGTGCAGCCATTACCATTACGTTCTGCATGTAGTGCATCTTTAGGTGCAATGTTCTATGGGAAATGGAATGAGAGTAATACGGGTCAATTAGACAGTACCAACATGAATGAGTTTGAGGAGATAATAATGAAGCCTGTGGGTTCTTCCATTTTCCATAAAGCACAAGTAACAGCCCAAGAGCCCACGAGGAAAAGTACACGAAAGATAACGACAAAATAGACGAGATAGATTGTCCCCACCAGAAAAAAACATCTGTAATGACGTTTCGTGTAAGAACAAAAGGGGACAAAGAGGCAATTCCCCCATCTTACACGGTGAATTATAGCCCAAGAACTGTCCCTTTTTGTCTAAAAAAGAAAGGCTCTTTTGCAGTCGGAACATATACTGGTTGTACAGTGGTACTAAGATGGGAAATAGAACACGTATACATAGGTGATCCAGTTTATTTTATATGTGGAGAGAAAGCATACCCTTGGTTGCCCAGAAACTGGTGAGGTACATGTTATCTAGGGCTACTGTTCCCAGGAGTATTCCTCTTAGAAACAGCAGCCATGTCCAGATTATGCAAAACTAGAGTCAAAAGGACCGACCAAGGTGTTTTAATAGCAACTGATGTAGCGAAATCATTCATTCCATTCTTAGGACAGATAGTGAACTCCTATAATATAAGGCAACTGTCCAGAATCCTAAAGAATACAATAAACACAACAACAGATATATTATTTAACATGACGTTGGAAGAAAGAGGAATCAGGTTAATGACATTGCAAAATAGAATGGCTCTCGATGTGATCCTGGTTGATCGTGGGGGAATTTGCAAAATAGTGGGATCTGCATGTTGCGTTTATGTCGATGACTATTCCCCCACGATCTTTGAAACAAAGAAAATGCACGTTCTAAGCTCTGAACTCCCTACTGGAGAAGGGAGCTGGGGAATAGGATCTTGGTTTTGGGGAATACTACGATCTTGGGGATGGAAGTTGATCTCAATATAAGTAGTGGTGTTCGGAATATTCCTAATGTGCTGTTGTTGTATACATTGTTTACCCATAGTTTGCGCTGAGGTAACTGAGGGATGTACGGAAGGATGCATGCATATGATAACAAAGAAAAAACAACCTCATGATCGAACTAGCCCAGACCCAAATGAGATGAGAGCAGTAAAAGAGTTGATGGCAATAGATATTGATGAAGACAATGATGTCCACGATAGCATGGAAGACTCAGACATAAGTACTTCAGATTCATCATCACTAGAGGAGGTTTCAATAAATAGATGAGACGTTTGGCATACGGCCAAAGGAGGGTTTGTCAGTCTAGAAATACAGATACCTCTACTTTGAGACCGGAAACGCATTTTGGTGGCCGTGGGCCAACCGTCTCATGCACGATATGAAAAAATATAGGTTTTCGAGTTTGCCAATGAACATAATCGCCATTTTGTTTTCTAACCATTGCTCATTGCTTTATGTTCCTATTGCTTCGCAGTATATTTTCCGCTTACACTGCTCGACTGTGAAACATTGTTGTCTGCATGTGAAAAGGACAAGGCTGCAGGGCCGTGAGGATAACAAGAGTTCGCTGAAACACAAACGTAGGCAGCGCCAGGAAGAATGCCTGGCTCGCTCCCAAATGTAGCCTTGAAGCAGAGCTGCAGAGCATTTAATCATTTCACAGCTGCCAGCCAGTCTCGTTATATGGTAGAATATGTTAGAATAATACCGCTAAAGGCTTGAATTATGCTTTTCTTATGGCACCCTTTGCTGAGCCCACTAGAGCATGTCGGCTCCCAGGACGCGAATAGCACCTGATAGATAGCAAGGTCCGGAATGCAACTCTCCCCCCCCGTATGTAGTTCGCTTCCAAGAACAGAAGCGGCGTGTTCTATTCAATAACCGAAAGATGCCTTTGCACTCACAAATTGCAAATTGTTACTAGAATAGATGTTTGAAGGTGTCATAGTGGTCAGAGATGTCCATCATCACACCAAGTTCAAAGAAACCCAATAAAGGGAGGTGTTTGTCATAGCTGATTGTTTGATATGCATTTTGTATATATGTAACTGATGTATGTAATTCACTCTCTTGTGTCCCTCGAGGTCTAGGGATACACGTCGCAGGGCGTGAGACCGAGTTGGCCAACTGAGACTTTTGCTTTGCAATAAAACCCTAGCTTTGGGAATACAACATTGTGTCTGGCATCTCTATCGTGTGTGGTGACTCGTCTTGTTTCCATAGACGTCAGGGTCCCCTAGGGGCCCCTTTCAATCTATTGTCTCTAACATCTATAGTGGGTCTGTGACTCTAGTGATTACTGGCAATTTAGTTATTTTATCTTGGATGAATTATGGCAGCTCATTACGATTGTCCGAGGCTGTACAGTGTTGATAAATGCAGGGTTTGTCACATCGTCTCGAGATACAACATGCAAGTCTAGCCTAGATTCTTTGGGGTTTAATGATGGCTAATTTATATGTTCTACATTTGGTTTTCAATAATATGCAATGAGTTGTGCATAGCAGATACTGGGGCCATGTTCCCTCCATGTGCCTTAATCCCATCCTCATCCCTTGTAATTCGGGGTATATGAACCACTGACTAACTTCAAAGAGTCCTTGCAGGTTTAGATTTTTGAGGCGGGACATCACTTTATCGAGAGAACTAGACAGGATGGAATTATGCAGGTTAAAAACATCTGGGGTGTCTGAGGCCCAACCTTTAGGCATCAGCCTGCCAATTAAAGGAGAGACTACACCAGTGTTGTTTTTATGCCAAGTCTCTCTAAACAATTATTGTTTTATAAGTTACTGAAAAAGGACAGTGGTGTGATCCAATAAATAAAAAAAGAGGTCACGCAACAATAAATGTATCCGTAAGGTAGTTTTTTGAAACTATTTAAAGCAAAATTGGTGCTCATTTTCCAGTTCAAGTAGAATTTAATCCAATAGGTCTAATGGTAGAGTTCTCAGTAGAATAGCACATTTTTGTAAATTTTGTGAAACATGGGAGTTTAACCCTAAATTTATTTTTTATTCTTTATTTATTCTGTTGCATATACACTTGACAAACATGCCCTCCAGTTGGGAAGGCCGTTCTTTAAAACATAATGAAAAAGATTTTTCAACCTTCAATTTCCTTCCTTAGTAACATTCCCACCTGCCAAAAGCAAGAAGTGCGCCATATGCGTAGATGTTTCTATTTACCTTCCATCTCCTCTAACCAAAACAGAACCAGCAGTGGTTCCATTCTTCTCTCCACATCTTCAAGGCCCTTGATCCAGCCTAGGACTTCCTACCAAAATCAGCATACTTCTGGGCATGCCCACCACATGTGCCAGTACGTAGCCATCTGGCCACATCCTATCCAGCAAGATGGGTTGATGCCACAGAACATTCTAGAGAGGCGGTGGGGGGGCATACTGCCACCTATATAAAAAGTTTTAACCCGTGCCGCTTATATTGACATGCCACAGATGTTTTATGCACTTTAATGCGCAGGATTCTCCATTTCCCTCCCCCAGCTCCCTCCCAAGGTCCCTCACCCACCTCCTCCTGTATTGCCCCTTCTCACCTCCCCACGCCTGCACCATCGCATGGTATATGCGAGAAGTCAACCCCTTGATTGTTGTCCTACAGCTCATTATCAGTTCCATTTCTGTCAGTTCCAAACCCCCTTCAGTTGCAGGTAGTAGAACACAGAGCGTCCTCAGTCCTAGTGCCTCGTCAAGTCCCTCTATGGAGATAAAGGGGTCTGCTTTAATCCATTGTCCCACTCTTTCCAGCCTTGCCTCGAACCATGTCTGGAAGCACAGCGGCTCCTGGATGCCATCTATGATTGGGGTACCCAGACGTGACGGGCATGTAGTTACTCCCCTCATTTCTCGTTTCACATTCCACAGTATCCATAGCAGGCCTGATATACTGTGTCTCATAACCTTAGGCGGCAGCTTGCTCAATGGTGCCCACAACCACTCCCCTAACGTTACCAGCCGCAAAAGTTAATTTTACATAGCTACCCAGGGTTTCTTCCCATCTACCCGGATGTGTGGTATCAATGACTGGAATTGGGCTGCTCCATAGCAGGTGTACATGTCAGTGAGTGCAAATGCCCCCCTCCTTGGCCTGCATCAGGGTCACACTTGCCACTCAGTTTCTGTCCCTTCCATATAAACCCCAGAATCCTCCACATTAGTAACTTAAAATGTTCCTCAGGCATCTCAAATCGGTAGGATATGGTATAGGTATAGCACTTTATGGACTAGGGTCATCTTGACGGCATTTAAAAGGTCCAGCCAGGACAGCGTCAACGAAGACTAAATCTCCAGGTCCGAGAAGAGCTTGTTAACCCTACATTTCTGGATATAATCCAGACATGGACCCCTTGCTCACTGTGCTTAAAGAGGATGGGCTTCATCTCGCTGATGCTGCCCAACAAGGCTGAAACACGAGTTGTGTGAGGTTGAGGGTACTCTAGTTCAAAGGAGAACTGCCTAGCATTTCAATGTTGGAATGGCCTTTTTGACTTGGACCAGACTGATATGAATATGGCGATTTCTCCTGTGTGAAAGGCACAGTGAGCTAAAATATTGTTGCAGCAACGCCGGAGGGAGAAACATCCCATAGAACATGTTTCTTGACCATGCACATTCTCATTATAGGGGCTCCTCCGTTTTTATAAATATGGAAGCGTTGCATTAGTCAAAGAGCACCAAATCAGCAATACTAATATACATACAGGACAGCCTGCAATAACAGTATAAAGGTCTGTAAATAAGGTCTCTATGACAGGCTAGTTGTGACATCTCTACTGACTTGTGATAATAAAATGGCATAACTATTGACCTGCAATCCGTTATTACAATTTGTTGTGATGTCACAGTCCCTGCTGCTTCAGCCAGCACAGAGCACAATTCCAGCTGTCAATGATGCTATTAAAGCAGTTACAAGCTTTTCAAATTCCTTTTCTGCAAAAATAGATTTCTGTGACACTTCACATCCATTAATTGATAAGGAACTGATAATAGTAGTATTTATATATTAGTATTGCCAGTGAGGTCTCAGCTCTGAGTGCATTGGGTAGAGCGTTCCAAAGTTTGAGTGCTATGTTAAATGTTAAAGGTATTTGTACAGCGCACCGTCACCAACGGAGTTGGTCCCCAGGCACTGGCTATGTGAGGGAAGCCTATGCACCCGGTTTTGGTCCTTTTAATGGGTGGGATGCCATTGCATCATAAACCAGAATCCAGTAGCCTCTTGATGCAGTGCATGAAGGTGGCCACCTGTAATACTCTATTCAGCATTTCTTCCATTAAACATAAAAGTATTGGAAACAAAATGTCCTTTTTTAACTGTGGTGGATGCTGTACAAGAACCTTTTTTTGATAACGTCATCACATTTACTATCTTTCTCGTATGGTGGTATTGAAATGGACAGATCAACCAATCTTAACCTGGGCGCAAGTCATCACCACAGAATCTAGCTTGGGCTATGATCTCGAGATGCTGGGGTAAGGCTTACACACTTTTGTTGTGGGTGTTATTTTTTAAAATATTGTGATTACTGTTTATTTCACTGTGGATTTCCTTTTATGTGCCTTTGTGCACGGTTGACTTAACAGACACCCTTTTTCATCTTACTTACTTCACACACACATTTTTAACAGCTTAATAATTAAAATGTTCATTACTTTGGTTTGATTTACGTTATTTCCTTGTACCCGAATTACAGTGCCAAGTGTGCATGGGCTTGGAGGGAGACAGACGACTCACACCAGCTTTACACACTCAAGCTATCTTTTATGGCTTACATCCACGCCACACGCTTTCCGGACAAGCTGCTCCGATTGGTTTCAGCAATAGCACGACTGGCCCCTTTATAAGATCTTGTCGGGAGCGCAGGCCGAGGTCCGTGCAAAGTGCCATGCACAGTAGAAACCAACATCCTTAATACCTAGCAATACCAAAAATCCTAGGAGTTTGACGGATATTAGAGACCCCGCTCCTGCCATGTCTTCGGGTGAGTTACTGCAAGCATGTCTGATCAATGCTTGATCTCTGGTTGCTAATAAATTTGAAATGTTTTCGTTTATTCAAAATCATGATACAGATTTGGTATGCGTAAAGAGACTTGGTTTGCTGCCTCTTCTGGACTGACATATTTCATACTCTGCCACCTGGTTAGGTTATCCTTCATGTGGATCGGGAGTCATCACATCCAGACGTGTTTCATCTGTCTCCTATCTTTTTCATCTGATGCTGAGATGGAATCGATGCTGGTAAATTTTGCAGTTGGCCCCTCATATGTGCTTCATTTTTTTCACTGTCGGTTGCCACCCCTTCCCTCCGTCTTTTAATGTTTAAAAAAGCTTTTTTTAACACTATTGAAGAATTGGTTTTAACGTATAATAATGTAAGTATACACAGGGATTTTAACATTTGGGAAGACACTACTGTTAATTTCATCATTACTTCAATCCAAACTGGTATGGAAAGCTTACTGTTGCAACAGTTGGTGGTTGGTCCCACTCACGTTAAAGGGCATACTTTTGATCTTATTTTTGCCTCTGCACAATTACTACGGGTGTTGAGCATTATGTGGTCCCTTTTGAGATTCTTTTCCCTTCTGTGCCTACTCGCCCGATTAGTCGAAACTTTTTTCAGACAAACTGGAGGTCAGTGGAATCAACCATTTTGGCTTGTCAGTAAAAGCTTTCCGGGCCCAAGCATCAACTTTATCGCCCCTGTCTGGTGGTATTGATGGGTAAGCAGATTGCCTAGTGGAGGTTGCAGCTTGAACCACTAGACTTTCAGGAGAGGGATGTTTGGATAAATATTCTGAATCTGATTAAAGCGGCCTATATTTTGGTACAGTTTCTTATTTACTGCTGGAATTGAATCAGGATTATTCCAATTTAGCATTACACTTTTTTGCAGAGCTTTATGGAATGGAAGACCAGGAACTTTTAAAAGGACCCTCACTCAAGATATCAGTCATGTCATCCTGGTCGAAATCCGGGAAGCTGCTTTCCAACCCATAAAATAAATTACCCTTCCCATAAGATTCCTATAACTGGGATCAGCATAATCCGTAGGGTCTAGTCTTTCAAAATCCACTTCAAGTGAAGTGTCTAAGCCACTGGCATTTTGGAGACAGTCAAAGGTCCGTTATTTTAGACTGTGGGTCCACTAGTTCTTCAGGGACCTCTCTGGCTCCAAATCTAACTCCAGCTGGAGTGACATCCTCTTCAGAGGAATGTTCTTCATATATAGATGACTTGGATCTAAAGAATTAATGTCTAGGTTGAGGGTGGAAAGTCTTCAGCTAAAGAAGGTGGAAATGGCCTGGGTATGGACAATGGTGTCGACTTGGGTCTTGGAATCAAAGAAGGCCTTGATAAAAGCGTCAAATAGGGAAGACGCTGGCTTCGGCAGTGTCGAAGGAGGCTTCGATGCGGTCGAAGGAGGCTTCAATAAAGCTAAAGGTGTCGACGTTATCTTTGTCAGCGGTCTCGACACTATGGTCGTCGAGTTTTGGCTTCGACATCGATGTCGATTCCATTAGCCCCGATTTATACACCGAAGGCTTTGACTTAGTATGAAGCATCGGGGAAACTTTCGCTTAAAGACACTCTCGACTCTTTTTCAACTCTTGCGTGTTTAGATCTTGATTTTCCTCTGTCACTTTTAGAGTGTGTTGAGGCATGATCACTACGTGGTAACTTCGAGGGGGTCTGGTCTACTTTTTCGAATATTTTAAGCATCGAAGCCCTGAAGGCCTCCCATTTTTGTGGGGAATCGTGCTTCGATGGATAAGTTACTCTCCTCTCAGAGGAGGAAGACTACCTGTGATGTTGCTTTTTTGACTTTAGTCGAAGACGAGGAAGATTTCCCCGAGCGACTCTTCGATCTCTACCTCCTCGACTCATGACGAGATTTTCGACTGGATTCGACTTCTTTCTGAAGACTTATACTTCTCTTCCCCCACCGCCATCTTACCTCTGTGTTCCCAAAAAGCCTTACTGGACATGGCTTGACAGGACACACACTCGTCAACCCGATGATCTGGGCTGAGGAACCAGAGGAAATTCCAATGGCGGTCGGTTACAGACATCTTCCAACCACACTTCATACAGTTTTTGAACCCTGTCTTGGGTGCGGAGGGAGTAGAAGATGAGGACATCGAAGAAAAATCTGATGCGCCGTTCGGAACACAAAGTAGTTGCGTCGGAAAAACAGAACTGAGATAACGGGCGCTGGTCGAGCCGTTTATACAGCAGATGGTGTCGACGCCGGCCCTCGAGGGACTTTGACTCTGCGGTCTCGAACACAGCACCCCGTGGTAAAAATAAATTCCGAAGCAGCAGAGCTGGTACACGAATATCATAAGATGAGGAATACGTGGGAGGACACAACCCATTCGAAATAGATTTAAAGTTAAGAAACTTACCCCTTCTACAGCATTGGATCTTTCATAGAAGGACTTCTCTTCAGGTCTTTGCGTCTGCAGCGTGCTGCTTCTCGAGGCAGTAATGCTTGGTGAACATGTGCAGGACAGCCCAAGTGGCTTCCTGGCAAATATCTGCCTGGGGAATCCTGGACACATCTCAGCGGATGCCACAGTCACCCTCGAGAGCTAGTTAGCCTTTGTGTGACAAAATGAGATGGCTGAGGAAATCCATTGGACAATGCCTCATTTTGAAATCGATTTCCCCTTGTTTGGATGTCCATAAGCGAGAAACAGCTGCGTGGAATGTCTGGAGGACATGGTTCTGTCCAGGTAGTACTTGGGTGCTCTCCTTACGTCCAGGGAGTGCAGCGCAACCGCTGCTGGGGGTTTTGCAGCTTGGAAGAACATAGGCAGTGTAAAGGAGGAATGTTTGTGGAACTCCGAGGGCACTTTAGGTATAAAACGAATGTTGGTTCTAAGGACTACATTGGCCTCATTAAGAGTCAGCCAGTCCGGAAAGAACGCTGGTGGTAAATCCGCCACCACTGTTCTTTCCGGACTGGCTGATTAAGAGTCCTGCAGGCGGGAGGTGTCACTCCCGCCAGGTCTGACCTGGTGGGTTTAACACCACCCGCCTGCAGGCGGACAGGGAAACACCGGCACAATTACAGCATGGTGCCGGCGTTTCCACTTCCCCATTCCCATGGATTCCTCTGGGACTCCATGGGAATGGGGATTAACAGAATTCCGCCTCTGGAATTACCGGATCACCGGGGTTGTAATGCCCTGGTGATTCTGGCAATCACGGAGGCGGAATGGTAATAAGAGTCCGGCAGTAACCTGCCGGAATTTCCGGCACAGTTACTGCCGGACTCGTAATGAGGCCCATTATCTTTGCCGAACCAGAGATATGGCTCAGTTATCTTAAGTGCCTGCAATTCCAAGGCTCTTGCCAATGTAATGGCTATTACGAAAGCAACCTTAGATGATAGAATTTTTAGGTGAGTCGTAGTCAACGGCTCAAATGGTGGCATCATGAGTCGCGCCAGAACTATATTGAGACTTCATTGTGGAGGTATTTTCTTTGTTGGAGGGAATGATCAAAATAACCCTCGCAAGACGTGTTTGTAAATCTGTTGCTGAAGTGTTGCAGAAGAGGGGCTTAGCCCTTCTCCTCCTGGTGTATCTGGAGATGGCCGCCAAGTGTACCTTGATTGACTTATGGGAAGAGGCCTCCCTGTGCCAACGATAGAAGAAACGGCAGGACCCTTTGGGCGTGCAGAGAGGTTGTATATCGGGCTGCAGTGCACACCATCGACCGAATCGTCTGCACTTGCTTTGATATGAGCGATTGTTGAACATTTCAATGGAGGGATATTTTGTGGCTGCCAGTTGAATTCTAGCAGGTGGCCCTGCTGAAGGACTAGTAGTACCCATTCGTCTGTTATGTTGTGCCGTGCTACCTTACCTACCACTTGTATTATATTGCTTTTGCAGTCACGCTTGAGGTTTTGCTCTACCCGTTTGGGAGATGGAGAATGCTCTTTGGCGTTGTGGCGGCCTGTATTCTTTTGGGCACTGGTAGCCCTGAAATGTCTTTTGTATCCCTATGAGTAGTACAAGGTTTTACCGTACGTTCGGGAGCCTCCGGTATTCGCGCAGGAGTTCATCCTTCCAGATGCTCCCGTGAAGGGACAAAAAGGCCTTGTGCACTGAAATGCCGTTAGCGACCGAACTGTGTTGGTATCAGCTTCCATCGCTTTGAGCAACTCGTACATCTTTGGAGCCAAACAGAATGTCGCCTATGTTGTACTTCTTGTCTGAAGTCAGGGCAATGCAGCCTTCCCCTGCTTAGCAACACTCCTTTGCCCCTCTGTTTAATATTGCTGTTGATTTATCCAAAATAGGTTTTAAAGTTATGATTTGAGGCTTCCTCGTCCTCCTTTAAAATAGAAATGGCTTTGCTACGCTTCACTTCAGACAAGTACTCTAGGATGGGAGCTAATCAGTGCCACATTTCACGGTCATTCCTGCCCATGATCGCCAATCTGTTGGCCACTTTTACTGTCGTGGCCCCTACTGACAGCACCTTTTTTCCCCCAAAGGCGCCCAGCTTTCAGTCCTCGCTCTCCGGTGGTACTGTGCATTTTTTGCACATGAGTGGGCTTCCCTGCATGCAGCAGCCGAGACCACAGATTACAATGTAGTCTGCGGTGAGACACACTTTGGTGTGGCCCCCGGGGCCTTATATTTCTTTTCTAGTCTGCCTTTGATAGCTGGCTCTGTAAAGGGATGCCCGTGATGATGGAAATTATTTTGGAGGGACAGGGCCTCCTGATCCTTGTCCCACCACTTCTCTGCTGTTATTGTCTGAGTTTTACCCTGGCAGTGCAGCTCTTCATCTTTACCTTTGGAATAGTACCCATGGGATACCCTTAGGGCAACCATGGTTAGGGGTACACCCTTGTACCCCTAATGTATGTTTGTGGGCACCTGCGTTTTGCCCACAGAGCAGGGTATGGATTTGTGGCAGCTACATGCTGACTTGACAGTGGGTCTGGTTATCCTCCATTTCTGGGATACCAGGCCCTACCGTGAGGATCAATGGATTCCTACACAAAGGCAAGATGGCCACTGTAGCCTCTTGGTGTCTTTTGCCTCTACCCATTGTTCCTCAATGTCCTGAGAAGCCCTGGCTCTGTTCCCTTCCCCTGACCGGTTTTTGAGTGGAAGGACCATGCATGGCTCTAGGGCTGCCTCCTGGTAGACTGGCTGGAGCCTTCCCAGGGACTGCTTGTTGTGAGTACACCCTTGGAGTGGAGCCTATATGAATGGAGTATGGCATCAATGTGCATTCTGTGTTATAGGTTTCTGACTATGTCTGAGCCCACCCTGACTGAAACTGGAATGAATGCAGTGTAGTGCTCTAAAAGGCTGGGGAGTAGCCCCCCAATCCACATCCTGTGTTGTGGGTGTCTGGTTTTTTGGTGAATGGCCCGAAGGCCATATTGGGTGCCTCCTGCATGAATGCACTTGTATGTGATTGGCTAGCTTAGCCTTTCTCTGCCTGAGTGAATGGGGAGTGTTTTGTAAGACAGGGGATCTCGCACTCACCTTGTCATAAACTGAAACAATAAACCCGAAGCAAGAAGCGGAAGTCATCTTAAGCGTGTATCCTGGGTTCAGCTGTGGATGCAACTCTTCCACGAAAATCCAAAGGCTGCTTTGCTGACTCAAGGACTGAACCAGGGAAGACCTGGATAGGTGACCTATTCCCGTAGCTACGGGAGGACATTGTGCAACTGCTGCTCTTCTCCTGAAGTGTCCTGGAAGCCAGTCCTGTGCCTCTTGTTCGGAAAAGGGATCTTTGTGTGTCCAGAAGAGGGTTGCCTGGACAAGTCCATCTGTCACCCAGGGTCTGAAGGACTGTTTGTGACCACTGCAAGTCAAGCTGCTGAATATTGCCCAGAATAGGGGATACCAATGAATAGTGCTGTCCAACACCTAGAGCTGCAAAAGTTCTAAATAACTAAAGAATGCCTCAAGGGGCACTGCTGCCACAACATCCATCCACTTTTCCATTCCAGAGAAGATACAGGGTTGCTGTCTGCAGGGGAGTTTCCACCAATCCACGAAGAAAGCGTCCTGAGGGTCCACACATGGTGAGGAACCACAGTCCAGCCCAGTGGCCATGGCCAGGTCACAAGAAGCCATCCTGAGGTCCGTGCAGCGGTTTCAGCACCAAAGATCTGAAAGGCAGTAACTGCGGAATCCTGACACCTACTTCTGCCACAGCACCCATCACTACTCAAAGTCATTGATGACCACCAAAGAGCTCATCTTCTTCATCCAAGCCTTGTCGAGGTCCACAACAAGTTGCATCTTAGTGGGACATCCACAGCCAGCATAGCAACCAGACAAGAGACCACTGCAAACAGACCTGCATTGCTACCTTTCCGACACTGCTTGGTTCCCTTCTCCTCCTCGACCCCGACGTCCCAGTGGCTCCTAAGGGTGGTTCATCCTAGAAGGGCATCGCCGAGTGAAACCGAGAAATCACTTCATCTTCAAAGTACCCAAGGTACTGTGACGAGGAAGAGCATCTTCCATCCACAGGATTCATCTGGGAGTCCCAGATTCATCTTGGATCCTGTTCTCCTGTGGCTTCCCAGGTACTTTGAGTTAATGAGATCTGTAGAACGAGAAACAGACTATTCATGAACATATTTGGACTGGGCTGTAATATACAACATGAAGAACACCTTAACGTTTCCTTACAGGTTGCCCAGGTGTGGTGACCCTCACACAGCATTGCATGTTTATCCTTAAGAAAGCATCCTGCCTATTAATTACCTGCCTCTCTACAGTAATGTTTTTTGAAGCCAAACCTTGCCTAATAAGTTAAAAGCTATTTAATAACAGTCAGCAGTTGGTGCACTACAAGTGAATTTAAAAGGCAACTGTAGTACCACATAGAACTGTATAAATTAAGTTAAATTACCGGTTTAGTTTTTAAGTACAAAGTGAGTCTTATTTCTTTCTTTTCAATGTCATTGTACAGTTCACTTACAATAAAAAGCAACAACCGAGTTATCCAACAATGAAAGTGACAACATTACCGCTCCAAGTGGATCTTTACCCAACCTAAAAACTGCCCCCCCCCTCTGCCTCCCTTACCTCCCTCCCCGACTGTCACGTTTCATGCAAGATAGTAACAAGAATCAACCTCGACCATTGTGGCAAGTGGGGGGACTAACATGGTCTTAATTCATCTTGATCAAGTCTAAATCTTTAGTCAGGTCTGAATGGTATCGAGCATTATCATGTCCAGCCCATCTAACACAATTCTGTCCTGTTCATCCAACTCTATACGATTCCAGAAAGGGAAGCCGTTTCATCAACATGATAATGTGACTAGCAGCAATCCTTTTCATCTCATCAAGTTTGTAAGCCTTTTTTTAACCATTCGGTCTTTGTTGGAAGGTGGTTTCTCTACCAGCTAATAGTGAGACAAACCTGGAGCCAATAACAAGTTTCTAGGCATGTGTAAAAGCAAGATATGTTTGTCCTCTCTGATGTCCAACCCAAAAAGGATCAACAGGGCAGACAGTACTCTAAGGATCCCATCGACGGACCTTAGCCACCCCAGGACTTCCTTCCAATATTGTTGTGGGATGCCCCCTGGTACAACATGTGCCAAAAGTCACAGATAGTATTGTGGTTTATCTAACAGCAGCGGCTCACTGTAGGGTACATTTTAGAGAGTCTACAAGGGGTGAGATGCCAATGACATAAAATCCTACTGTTGTGAATTTCATATTGGAATGCTATGGTAGAGGACCACAACGCCCTATAAATTGCCTTCCATACATCAATATTGTCCTGGAGATCAAGGTCTTATGTCCAGAGCTTCTGTATGTTGGGGGTGTTTAGTGGCCACTTCCCAGGAGTGATGCGTACAGTTTTGAAATGTGCTCTGGACCCTGAGTGGGTTTTAAGTTTTTGTTTGAAGATTATGAACGGGCATTGCATTTGATCTGGCCATTGCCGGTCCGTTAAAATACCCTTCATCTGTAGGTACATCAGGGGTGGTATTGCATCATGTGCAGGGATAGTACCAGTTCTGCTTTTGTTAGGAATTAGCCGTCTTTCCACATCTGCCCCGCTCACATTTGTAGATCTTCCCTCAAGTGTAAGGCCCATCCTAGAGGTTCTAGAGTCAGGGCAAAGACCAGTGGTGTTCAGGGACGAACAAAAAAAAAAAAAGAATCCAGTGATGCCGCCCCATTAACTACCGCCCTTGCTCTAGTCTGTAGAGAGCCATTGCAGAGAGCCATTGCAGCCATTAGCCGTCTAGGGCCCAGAACTACCTCCGTCAAGGCGGCCAGCATTAAGGGTCATTCGACTATCAAATGCGTTTTCAGCATCGATTGAGATCAGAGTGGGTCCAGCATCGTTTTCAGCAATTCTACCCATTAGGTCCAGAGTTTTTCCAGACGTTATCCGCTCTCCGTCTTCCTCTGATGAAGCCGACCTGATCATTGTGATCTAGCTTAGGCAGAACCAAACTTCATCTTTCCACCAAAAATATACGAGGCATATTATCTCTTCCCTCCTTTGGGAGGACTATAATTCTGCTCTGCATGAATGTGTCGGGAAAAATTCCATTGTCAACGATGTCATTAAGGTTTCATGGTAAGTGGAGCGAGTGAGTGTTATAATTATGTATATATGTTTATGTATATCACAGACTAGCTTGTCTTGTGCTCTGCCATTTCACATGTAAATAGTTATTAGATCCCAGATTGTGTGGAAGGTGATTGATTTCTTTAGGTAGAACTTGGGTTTGGCTGCATGGGGGTTCTAGGTTCCACTCTAGTCAGTTGAAGGAGAGGTTCACTGGCTGGGGGTCACCAAGTATGTGGCTCGTCTTACCCTGTTGATGACTTGATGAATAAAGGACAAGTTCACCACATCCCAATTGTGTGTGTGTGTGTGTGGTCTCCTTACACACTTGATCTGGCAACAAGGAGGAAAAATAATTTTAAAAAATAAATAAAAGCAGGACGCAGCGACCCCCGGCAAAGCAGGAAGCAGAGCCGCACTGGATTCGTCAGAGGGCGGGCGGTGAAAGAGTCATGGCCTGTGCTAGAGGCAAGCACAGTATCCCTCAGGTGAAGGTGAAGAGAAGCAAGGGAGGAGAATTGTTATCATGGAATGATCAAGCTGAATTGGAGAGGAGACTTGACGCGAGACACCTTGAGCAAGTGTTAGCAGTAGATGGAAGTCAAATCAGGTGAGAATTCATTGGTGTCGGTGTAAGTTGGTCAACAGGTTTTTAAGAAAAAGCTAGGTTGTCTCAAAGGTTTTGTGCACAGGATTCAACTCAGACAAGGAGCTCAACCCAAAGTGGCCAAGCTACGCATGGTGCCGTTGGCACTGCGCAAGGATGTAGAGGAGAAGATTGCCGGGATGGAAAGTGAGGTAGTAATTGAGAAGATTCAGACTTCGGAATGGATTAGTCCCATCATTGTAGTGAGAAAATCCAACAACTCAGTAAGACTTTGCATTGATTGGAGAACATTAAGGAGCGTGGTCATGGCAGAGAAGTTCCCTCTTCTGAGGATTGATGACTTGCTGACTGGGATTGCAGGAGCTCAGATGTTTTCTATTTTGGATCTTAGATCTGCTTACCACCAGCTTGAATTGCATGAAAGTTCCATGGATTTAACTGCATTCATTACGCCAGTTGGTCTATTCATGTGCCGGAGGATGCCGTTTGGGCTGGTGTCAGCGGCTGGTGTACTCCAAAATGTCATGCATCGGTTGTTAGGGAGTGAGAATGGTGTGTTATTTTACCAGGACGGTGTGTTGATTTGTGGTGGGAGTGATGAAGAGCATGATGTACGGCTAAGGAGTGTTGGAAATAGAGTGAAGCTGGTCTTACCATTGCCAAGAAGAAATTTACTTTCTGGGCACGGAAGGTAGGATATTTAGGGCATGAGATTTCCTCAGAAGGGGCAAGGCCGAAAGAGGAGGCTGTGGAGGTCATTAGGAAGATGGAGTCGCCCAGAAGTAAGGGTAATGTATCGTCAATTTTAGGATTGGTGGAGGGGGGGCAGTTTTTAGGTTGGGTAAAGATCCACTTGGAGCGGTAATGTTGTCACTTTCATTGTTGGATAACTCGGTTGTTGCTTTTTATTGTAAGTGAACTGTACAATGACATTGAAAAGAAAGAAATAAGACTCACTTTGTACTTAAAAACTAAACCGGTAATTTAACTTAATTTATACAGTTCTATGTGGTACTACGGTTGCCTTTTAAATTCACTTGTAGTGCACCAACTGCTGACTGTTATTAAATAGCTTTTAACTTAGAGAAGGGGCAAACGAAAAATAAAAAAAACATTTTTTGTTGGTTGTTCTGGGGGTTAAGGGAGTCCCCACCAAAGATTACATATGGATGGGGGTGACCCCCACACCCCAGAGCTCCAGAATGTTTTCACACATTTGCTACTGCACTTTGTTACACAGCCCTTTCATTTCCCAAATGTGACCTAAATTTAGTCTGCCTGTGCTCTTTCAGAAAATGTATGCTTGCCATTCTTCACCACATTTGTTTTCCTCATTTTCAAATGCTAAGTACGTCTGTTTAGTCCATCAGCATAAAAATCCTGCGCACCATGGCTCAGTTTTTGGCTCGTAGCAATAGCTTGTTTTGTGAAACATTACCAAAAATGTGTACTTTACTAACTAGATGACTCGGGGGTGGGGCGGGTTTGGGAAGGATTGCTTTTCTCAATATTGACAAAAGCCATTAAGTTATCAGTACAAGCGTCCAGCACACACTTTTTTTCCCCACTCACCATTCCATTTATTTCCCAAATTATAGAAATTCTAGGTACATAGTTGTTGCCTGACCTGCGCAAATCACCCCTTTCTGTATGCCTTTCTTGGTTCCCATCAAGCTTTCCTACCCTGCCCTTCCATTCCTTCCAACCAGGTCCTATTAAAAAAAAATAAAAGGGGAAAGAACACCTACCTTGCTAAAAACTGAAGGGTTTTTTGTTTCCACTCAATCTGTTCTTGAAAGCTTGGAAAATGTCGAATTCAGAACTAGAAACCATTTGTTACTAGCTCTTATAAGAAAAAGAAAAAAACAGGCTTCTTTGTATATCATTTTATTGGCATTTTCTGAAGAAAAAAAACAGAATTTGCTCTTTGTTATTTTCTCTCACCACCCCCTACAGCAAACTAAGTGGTGTTATGGCCATCTACATGTGGGAAGAAAAGAGGCCAAAGGCAGAGATATCTCTTGTAACAAAAACGTTAAAAGGGATTGAATGAGCCACCGAAATCTCCCCCCAAAAAATAATATATATATAAATAAATAAAAGGCCCAGCACAGGGAGCGAAATCCCTCAGTAGTTAAGGGGTTAATGGGCTCACCACCTGGCAAGATGCCAGGGGCTAGGCTAGACAGTGGATATGGTGACAGGGTTTACATTGGGCCTGACCCCACCACCAATCATGGAGCCGTCTTGTCCTCTAGGGTCTGCTAGCCACTGGGTGCTCGTGAGGCCAGTCGCAGGAGATTCACCCCGCCTCTGAAAGATCTGATTACAATGTGCACGTTTGCATACAGTTAATGTAGCTCACCTCTCCCAGCAGTCCGGGTGCCGGTGCACTCGATAGATCTCCCGGTCACTTACTGGTCTTAATGCGGGATCTTCAAGCCGTCTTGAGAGTCGAATGGCCACAATGCTCCTTGCTTTCTTCTTTTTCGCCAAGCCCAAGGGCTGCGTGAGGAGCGCAACACAGGGGGTGGTTCTGCTGTCCAGGACAGGCCACCATTTCCCTTGTTCGCGGCTTGCAGTAAGGCCAGTGTCCATCAGAGCACATATCTCACGTTTATCAATGTGCTGCCATTAACCATTACTGGGCAAGGGAGACTACATTTCAACCAGCCATGTCATCTGCTCTCCCTGGTGGTCTCCGCCCTAGGGTCTTTTGAGGTGGTAGTAGACTAGAGTTTTTTTGATTTTCCGCTGCTTTACAGGAAGGTGGCAACTTCAGGTGACCCAGGCCTTGATCTTGTAGGCAATGCTGGTCTTCTTGGAGATACCAATTCCCTTGGCTGTCCAGGGACTGATGGAGGTGGGACCTGCAGAGTGCCAGGCAGCATTGTGTGCATTTGCTCTCCTTGCAGGGGTTAGCATCCTTACAAAGCCTGCTCTCCCAGAGTCTGTGGATTAAATAGCGGTTGCTGAGGGTGCGCCAGCGGGGCTGTCCCCAGTGTTGGCCTAGGCACGTGCATGCTGGGGGTGGGAGAGGGGGCGAGACGCATGAGGAGCGTAATGGTGACAGCAGTTGTCTGCACAATGCTTCTTCCATTCTTATGGAATCAGAGTCTGAAAGAACTGTGGACTCCCTTTGTTGCACCTCAAACTCCAAATATATCTTGTACTGCAAAATGTCTTCAGGCATGACATGCAAGTACTTAATACTGTTCGTGCATGGACAGGTTTAATTATTTGTATATCAGTTTCCTGTATTGTTGATTGGCATGTTTGCGTGGGGCACCCGTATTGCAGTTCTGTAGGTAGTGTACCATGTAGATGCACGATAGCTGATGCTAGAACGGTTGATTTATTGGAGGCCTTGTGCACCACATTTGTTAATTCCTCTTGTGAACGGAGGCGTGATTCATGTTGAATTTCCACTTTTTTTCTCTGTTATGGTTACCCTCATGGCCAATAATTTCTTCCCAGACCGCCAATTCCGCAGTCGACAAGTGTTTATCCATCAACAAGCACTTCAGTCAACAAGCACTTCTCCATCAAGAACCGATTAATCGCCGAACATTACTCAATAGAGTCCTTGCCTTTTGCCGAGTGCTTCAACTTTCCCGTTGAGGAGCGTGGGGTCATAGACTATGCTTTCTTCATCGAACTATGAGTCGTGGACGAGTGTGCCGATGGTTTGTGCGATTACCTATTCCGGCACCAGCAGGGTTCCTGTGCCCACAGCTATAACTATTGTCAGCAGTCCTTGGCTTTTTGTGGTTTGACTGTTAGACGGCACACCAAGGCCTTTTTTTCACCTGCCATCTAGGTCTTTTGGCTGGCCCTTCCTCAGACCTTGCCCTTTTTGGTGCAGGGACCCTTTTCTGGGCATCTGTGCAGTGCCAGACTTCTTGAGACTCTGCTTATGATGGGTGGGGTGGGAGGGTAATTACCCTCATTCATCCATCATACGAGTCAACTATGCCCTTCTTTGTGTTTTGGTGCAGAATGCCCGACAAATGGCGCATTTCTCAGTGGAGTGATTTGCATACAGACAATACGTTCTTTATGCCTTAAGTGGAGCAGCCCCCGAACAGAGACTTCTTCGCTTTCATCCCTCATCACCCACCAGAACTCATCTGGTAAGATGTAGATGTTACTTTGAAACTCCTTCTGAATAGGTTAATCTGAACAAAGAAATGCGAATCCAATGGTTTTGAAGATCTCGCTGAGGAGAAAAACATGAGAACACACACCTTCCAGTAGGACATGCGATTATAATCTGAAGAGAGGCTACAGGAGAGGGGCTACATACCCAATGCCCCAATAGTGGGGACCAAAAGCACCCATAAGGAGGGTAATGCACTACATTATAGGCACCTACCTTTTATTTTTATTACTATGAAAAAATGTTAACCGAGGATTCCCAGTCTGACAGGGAATATGCACATCATGAAAAAGATCAAATGCTGGAGAATGGATGTTATACATTCAAACATCTCAAATGAAATTCTCCACTTAACCATGCAACGAGATGCAATTTAGTTTACATTGTTTATTTTAAGCTGCATGATCAAAACAAATGACTTTTGTATTAAAATACACTTATGGTACATAAGTCATCATATGAAACATACAAACATTACAATAAGTTAAACCTAAAAACACGAGTATCCGCAAACATCCAGGAACTCGAGCACATCAAAGAAATCACCCATCCTACTTAAAATTATACCTACAGAACATTGCACTCTTAACCGTCACGATAACAGATTTTCTCCATTTACAGACAGCTCTTGACACTTTTCATGACTGCTCAGTCTAAACTTACACTACTGTACATGAATCCCAGCTTACTCAACCACACAATCCTCATGTAATTTTCCTCCCCATCTTTGTCACCCTTGTCCTCTGATCTCTCACCCACTGTTCTCACTGGCTGTTGCCAATTCCCACTCACCTTTACCCTCATTTCCTTCTCAACCCACAGGCTGCAGTCTGCTTTGTACCACTCTAAGTGGGGGAAGGAGGGTGTCACAGTTCACCCAAATGGACAAGATCCTGGTGCTCCAAGACCACGACAGTGGTGAGGCACACAGTACAAAAGCTAAATAACGAACACTGTAGGGATATTTTCTAAAAAGGAAAAATTATCTATCGCCCAAAACCCATTTTGTATTACTGAGTTCCAATTATCTCAATGCCCCTGCTACATAAAATGCCCCTTTGAACAATAACACTCTTTACGTTAAGGAACAAAGCAGTGATCCAACATGTTCCGGTCCTAAAAGCATTGGGGAATCATCTTCTGTAAATGCGAGATGGGACCTCTGGCTGTTCTTCACTGGTATGCTTCCCCCCCACCCCCCACTTGTGACCATGGAAGCACTGTGGCCAATGGCGAGCCTCAGGTACTTCCTGTGCCTGGGATGCATAACCAGATGCAAATAAGCAGCCTAAAAATGAAGTGACACCATGCAGTCCTGGAGCTGAAGGGCCTGCAAAAGAGTGACCATCTTTAATCTGTGCTTCCAGAGGAATTTGTTTGTTTAAGCGCCTCGGGTTCAAGACGGGTTGCAGTCCTCGGTCTTTGTTGGAAACCAGAAAATCCACAGCACCTTCTGCTGCATGGAGAGACTCATGCCAAAGGTGCGGATCTGGTTCCCAGAGATATTGCTTGCTCAGGGACAATCTGTGGCCTTTTCAGAAATGGGGAGACAGTACCCTTGGACCAATGTTTGAAGTGCCCAAGCATCTGAAGCAATGTAACAGTTCTTTCAGATGCTGGGTCAACCTGCCTCCCACCAGATTCCTGGGCGCAAAGCGCTCAAAGATGTTATGGCTGGCGGAAATTAAGAGGTGGCTCCATGAGAAGTTTTCCTCCACCTCCTCTGTACGTGAACATCTCCTTTGCCTTCTTTGAGTAATCTCACCACTGCTTCTTTGACCAAAGGAAGAGCAGAAGCGAAACGACCACCCTTTCCAGGACTAGGAAGGCGGATGCGGCTGACGAATGGCAGTTTCTAAGGATTTCACAGCAGCCTTACAAGCTTGGAGCTTCTCTACACAGTCGTCGGCCTTTCCTACAAAAAGGTTAGACCCATCAAAGGGCATGTCGAGAAACCTTGACAGGACATCAGGAGCAAATCCAGATTTGCACAGCCCAGCAAATCTCCAGATGACTGCACATGAGCCCATAGAGCGACCAACACAGTCTGATGCATCAAGTGCCATTTGGAGAGATTGGTATGCCGCACCTTTACATAACTAATGATGTTAAAACCATGCTTCATTTTATCCTTCAGGAATGTTGCTTTGGAAATCACATTGCAGAGTGAATGCATAATTTGCCAAGGTGCATGGCCTTGTGTGCCAGTTCCCAGCAGAGCATACTTTTGGTTAACATGTATTTCTTTTTTTTGTGAGCCCTATCAGGTGCAATGGATGGATAAGCAGCTGCCTTAGAAGTGGAGGTAGCCGCCTGTACCACTAAACTCTGGAGTAGGGTGTCTGGAGATAAATTCATGATCAATGATGGTCTACATTTTCTCACCAACTCCTTATTGACAGCAGTGGGGTCAGGCTTTTGACAGTTCTCCAAGATGGTGTTCTTGATTGCTGAATCTAAAGGCAGCACAGGTTCCTTGGGAGGGACTTTATCAAGGATGTCCCTGAGGTCCTCTCCTTTCAGGACACCCCCAATCCAAATACTCCATGACCCTGCTCATAACTGTCGCGTATGCAGCACTAAGATAGGCAGTTACGTCTGGTGAAGCACATTCCACTTCAGGGGGAATCGTCCAAGCCACTGGCTTCAAGGCTAGTAGCCAAACCCCCCACCCCAAATGAGATTCATCAGGAATTAGCTCTTCTGGGACATCTGAAGGGGACTTAGTCATCTTCCTCAAAGAGTGATCTAGAATGTATTCTTCGATTGAGGCTCAAAGCTCCAAGGTAGATCTGAGGTCAATGGTTTCGATGTTGATATATTTGATGTAGAGTCCTTTGGTAATGAAAGTATTGAAGCCTTTGGCTTTGATGCATACCCTGCGGTCGACACTGCCGACGCTACTCGAGTAGGCATCTCAAAGGTCTTCCGACTGTGGCTGTGGAGAGAGTAGGTTGGAGCTTTTGACGATTTCCTGCCAGACTTAATGGGTGCAGTGGGTATATTAGCCTTTTTCAGATCTTTCAAAGGAACTAGGAGGGGCCACCTTCAAAAAGACACTGATCACTGTCTGAATATTTCCAAATCAGCTGCCAAGGCAGACTTATCTAGAAGATATATCAGTCTCTTGTCGGGCAAGGAGTCGGAAGACTAAGATCAATGGTGTCTCTTTAATCTTTTTTTGTGAAGATAAAGAATGACGCAAATAGCTCCTAGACATCAACTGCTTTGAGTGTTGGAGCTTTTTCTTAGGCCTTTCAGATGATTTGTCTCACAAACCTTTGCCTTCCGATGATTTTCTCTTAAAAAGGAGATGACAGATTTTGAGACTGACCGAAGTAGTGCATTGTTAGTCTCAAGGCCTGGTTAGTCATCGACTGACAAGAGCCACTTTCAATGACATTGCGCACCCTTACTGAGACACCAAAGGCATATCCTGTGCAGATCTTTGCTCGACATGTTTGAGTTGTAATTCTTGTTCTAGGTATCCGGTTGTCCTATGGGTTAGGCATATTCTTTCCCTTTCTTTCCTGTGATTTCTAGGGGCAATGGCGTGGCAAGCTCCCAGCTGTGTTATTTCGATCTTGGTGCACGCGGTTGGGGCAAGCATTGTCCTCCACTCTGGTATTGGTGCTTTTACCATACAATCACCCACTCCCTTCCTATCCATTTACTGTCGGTGGTCCATTGTTGCCTGTGTTTACTTTGTAAGCCAAGGTGTCATTGATAGGTCATCCTTACCCTTCCATCCGCGCATCATTCTATGGTATGAGTCTAGATCAACTCTTTCAATTGGTAAGCTGATATGCCGTAGATTGTTCTTCTCTTTTGTTGATGGGTGGTAGTTTAGGGGAATAGGTTTCCTTTCTGAGCATTATTTCAGCTGTGTATTTGCCCCTATAGGCATTATTTTTAGCTATGGGATGAAGAGCCAAGATTTTAGGAGTTTCCTGAATAGGAGGCAATCTCTTGTGTTATGTATGTTCTTTGATAGTTAATTCCTGGTTTTTGGGGCAAGGTGAGAAAAAGAGGAACCTCCAAGCTTTCTTTCGTTGCATAATTTTGGTTCCAAACGGATGTCGCTGCTGCATCTCAGTGGCCTTGTTGTGCGATGTACATTTAATTTTTTCCTTAAGGAACTCTGCGCCTTGGTCGTGGATTGCTCTGTGTGTTATGCACCTGGATCTGAACTTGATTCGCCGTTTTATGGGTAGCCAGTGTAGGGTTTCCAGCGCTTGTATGATGTGTTCTCTTCGAGGTTCTTTGAGGAGCAGTTTGGCTGCTGTATTTTGCATGCGTTGGGGATGATTTTTTAAGCCATTCAGGAATGCCCAGATATAAGCTATTGGCATAGCCTACTCAGGACATGACGAGAGCGATGACTGTTTTGTTTGTGAATGGCAGGATCCTTTTTACTGCTCGCAGGAGAAAGAAGCATTGTGATTACAGCGTTTACTTGTGGCTCTAGGGTAAGTTTGTTGTCCATCAGGACTCCCAGGTTCTTTACAATCGACGATGGGGCTGAGGGTTGTACCAAGTTCTGTAGGCCAGGTGATGTAGTGGGGGTCAGCTCTGTTTCACGATTATCATTATTTGTTTTGCTTGGGTTGAGTTTGAGGTAGTTCAAGTTCATCCCGTTGTATATCTCACAGAGGCCGTTCTCAAATGTGTTTTATTCTTGTGTGTCTTGTATTTTATAGACTATTTGTGTGTCATCAGCGTGGTTTTAACAGGCGAGGCCGTGTCTTTTAATGATCTTGATTAGTTGAGATAGGTAGATGTTGACCAATAGCAGGGAGAAGGATGATCATTGTGGTACTCCGCATGAGGACTGTAGGGTCAGATTTGAAAGGTTTGATCCATATGGTTTCTGTTCTGTTGGTTAGGAAGGATTTGATCCATAGTAAGGCGCTGTCAGTGATTCCTAATTCTTCCAGTCTCATGATGAGGATGCCGTTAACGCTGTCTAATGCCGCGGAGAGGTCTAGAAGTATCAAAGCGATACTGTTGTCCGAGTCTGCATTTGCCTTTAGATCATCCCAGATTGAGAAGTGCCATTTCCATTCCTCTCATTGGTCTAAAGCCTACTTGTGCCTGGTCTAAGAGGGGGCGTTCCTCTATGAATTCTTGGGTTGCTCGATATATATGCATGTTTCCAGCAGTTTATGTGGCACAGGATGTTGTAGATGGGTCTGTAATTGGAGAGGTCCTCCACGTTACCTGCTGGATCCTTGAGGAGCAGCTTGAAGTATGCCTTTTCGAAGGATTGTGGCACTTTCCCTGGTTGAAGACGTTCCTGTAGTATTCCATGGGTGTTCCTTGTGAGAGGATTGATTTGCATATGTCAGGGGGGCAGGGATCTGCAGTGGGGGGAACCCGATTTGTGGCTCTGATTATCAGTGCAAAGAACAAGTTACTCTTACCTGGTAACGTTCTTTTGATGGGATTGTCCGACGACATATTCCATATCTATGACATGTAATCACCACAGCTGTGCTGCTTTGGAAAATCTTTGGCGTCTGCGTCGATGACGTTGATACGCCGCCCTCGAGGACCTCCTCCGACGGCCGACGTCACTGGAGGTTATAAGTAGGACGCACGACGCCCGTAGCCTCAGTTGTAGTTTTTTCCCAGAACGTGTGGCACCAGTCTTGTGCCAGTCACACACAAAGCCTTGCGGAAACGTAAGCTGCAATCGCATAAGAAATTCTGTAGCGGGGAAGGCAGGGAGGGAGCGATCTGGAATACATCGTCGGACCATCCCATCGAAAGAACGTTACCAGGTAAGAGAGTAACTTCTTATTCGAGGGGATTGGGTCCTCCGACTTATTCCATATCTAATGACAGCCGTAAAGGACCGCCTTGCCAAAGGCCAGATCCTGCCCACGGATGGAATCAAGGGAGAAGTGACGTACAAAAGTATTTACCGAAGCCCAGGTGGCTGCATCACAGATGTTACGAATAGGAACACCCCTCTGCAGGGCAGTAGAGGCAGCCATACCCCTGGTAGAATGGGCCCGCAAGCCGACCAGTGGGTCCTTACCCGCCAAGCGGTAACACTCAGAAATAGCCAAAATAATCCAGGGAGACAAAGTCTGTTTTGTCACAGCCTGTCCCAAACGCTTTCCAGCGTAACCAATGAAGAGTTGATCGTCCACTGACCCGGGACATGCGTGAAATATAAAAGTTTAACGCTCTCCTAGGATCAAGCCTATGAAGCCTCTCTTCCTCATCAGGACGTGGAGGAGGATAAAACGCAGGAAGAACAACCTTCTGCCCTAAATGAAATTCCGACACCACCTTCGGAAGAAAGGAAGGACGAACTCTAAGGACAACCCTGTCCTTATGAAACACAGTGAAGGGTGGCTTAACGGGAAGTGCTTGTAACTCACTCACTCTGCAAGCGGAAGTGACCGCAACCAAAAATACAGTTTTAAGAGTCAACCGTCTCAAAGGGCATGAACGCAAAGGCTCAAACGGAGCACCCATCAGAAATCCCAACCGGGCACCTGGAAAGGTGACGGAGGGAACACATTAGTGAGCCCTTTCAGAAACTGACAAATTAAAGGAATTTTAAAATGGGAACACTCTTCAGACGAGCGCTTAAATATGGACAGCGCTGCCAGGTAACCTTTAACGGTACCCACCTGCAAGCCCCTGCGGGCCAAAGAAAGCAAAAAAAGACAGAACCATGGGAATGTCACATGCAAAATGATCCACATTCTTAACCCTGCACCAGTCGCAGAACTTGCGCCAATGGTACAGGGACTTTGTTGCGGGCCGTCTGGCCGAGAACAACACCTCCATCATGTCGTCAGGGAGGTCCCAATCCTAAACCTCAACCTTTCAGAAACCAAGCGTGAAGGTTGAGGGATCTGACCTCTGGATGGAGAACCTGACCCCCAGCCCCCCTCCCGTGAGAGCAGATCGTCTCGGTAGGGAGGACGACGTGGAGGGCAGATGGACAAGTCGAGAAGGTCCAGATACCACCTCCTCCGGGCCCACGCCGGAGCAATGAGGATCATCCGGGAACCAAACCTCCGTAACCTCCGCAGTACTTGCAGGATGACAGGGACTGGAGGAAACATACAGCAGTGGAAATGACCACTCCACCACGAACGCGTCTCCCAAGGCTCCTTTTGGAGGAAATTCCCGCAAGCAGAACCTCTCGCACTTCCGGTTGACACTAGAGGCGAAGAAGAGATCCACTTGAGGGGTCCCCTAAAGGGCGAAGATCTCCAGGAGAATCTCCTGAGCCAACTCCCACTCGTGAGAGATCGCGCTCTGCCTGCTCAGAGCGTCCGCCATCTCGTTTTCGTCTCCAGCCAGATGAACTGACAAGATCAAAACTTCCTGCTGGATTGCCCAGAACCAGAGCTGCATCGCCTCCCTGCACAGAGGAAGTGACCCTGCCCCCCCTTTTTTTGTTGAGGTAGTGCAAGGCCACTGTGTTGTCTGTCAGGATCAGGACATTCTTCCCTCGCACAGTCGGCAGAAAAGCCTTCAGGGCTAGCCCGACAGCCCTCAGCTCCAACAGATTGATATGGAGTCTCCGACAGAGACCAACGACCGCTGACTGTCAACTTGTTGGCATGAGCTCCCCAACCCGTGAGGGATGCGTCCGTCACGATAGTCACCACCAGCCAGGGTAGCCAAAATGGAGCCCCCTTCATCAGATTGTCTTCGACGGCCCACCACAGAAGGTCATGGGTGACAGAGAACGGGACCTGAACAGGGTCCGACAACCTGCCGGAGGACAGACCACTGGAGCTTGAGTGCCCATTGCAAAGATCACATTCGCAACCTGGCCTCTGGCACCAGAAGAATGCAGGATGCCATGAGGCTGAGCAATCTCAAGAACTCGAACGCTGGGAGACTCTGGGCAAGCTGAAACTTGTGCATTATCTGCTGAATGTGATGAGCCCTCACCTGGGGAGGAAAACACTGCCCCAGGGACGTGTTGAGCACAACTCCGATGTACTGGAGCCGCTGAGTTGGTGTCAAATGGGACTTCTATTAGTTGAGGGAGAAGCCCAACTTGTGGAGGGAGTGGCAGGTGACTGACAGACTACTATGAGCTTGGTGAAGACCCTCGGGGTGGAGGTCAATCCGAACGGCAGAACCCGAAACTGAAAGTGCGAGTCGCCAACTGCGAACCTAAGGTACTTCTTGTGCTTTGGATGTATTGGCAGATGAAAATAAGCGTCCTTGAAGTCCAGAGTCCAACCAGTCCTGAAGTTGAAGGGCCTGGAGGACTTGAGAGAGAGTAACCATCTTGAACTTGTCCTTCCTGAGGAGTTTGTTCAAACCGCGCAAGTCCATGATGGGTCTAAAACCCCCGTCTTTCTTGGAAATCAAAAAATAAGGGGAATACCATCCATTACTCCCCTCCACTACAGGCACCAGTTCTATGGCGCCTTTCTCCAGCAGGGATTGAATTTCCTGCGCAAGGAGCGGATCCAGACTCTTGAAAGAGAGATTCCCCGGTGGATTGTCTTGAGGCCTCTGCTGGAAAGGATGACCCACACATCTGAAGTAATGGCGCGCCACTCTGCAAGATGCTGAGCCAGCTTTCCCCCAACCGGCGAACCATGGGACATGGCCTCATGACTGAGCTGAAGCGGCTGCGGCGTTGCCCCAGGGCAAAGAGGCAACAGCATGAGCGGCCTTGGCACCTCGAGTACCTTGTTTTCCACCTCTGGCACTCCTACGGTGGCCCCTTTGACTGGCAGCTCCTCTCGATTTACCAAAGGATGAGTAATAACGAAAGGAACCTCACCTCCATTGCTGTCCCCTAGGACGAAAAGGCAGAGGTTGGCGAACTGCAGCGCCCAATGACTTCGTTGCAGCTTTGGAGGTCTGCCACCTCTCGTCAGCTTTGCTGCCAAAAAGATGTTCCCCGTCAAAGGGCATGTTGAGGAGCCGGGCCTGCACATCAGGAGCAAACCCCGACTCCTGCAACCACGCAAACCTGCGTATCACGGTGCTCGCCACCATGGACCGGCTGACGCAGTTTGCCATGTCCAAACCCGACTGAATAGCCTCACACATGGCATCCTTGCCATCCTGAACCATGGCAAGGAAACCATCCCGTTCGTCCCCTTCAGGAATATGTTCAGCCGCTTAGGAAACAGTTCCACAGAGTGTGCGCGACAAGGCACATACGGAGTTGGCCGCCTGAAGCGCCATACCCCCTGAAGAAAACACTTTCTTCACCCAGCCGTCTAAACGCTTGTCGTCCCTATCAGGAGGCATGGTAGGATACGACGCCTGCTTTGCTGGGGCCGTAGCCGCCTGCACCACCAAACTCTCCGGAGTGGGGTGCTTGGTCAAGTAGCAGGGGTCACTACTGGCTCGGAGGTATTATCAAGGTAAAGACTTGCCCACTACCAGGAGACTCTCCGGAGCAGTCCAAGCCACTGCCACCCTCCTCTGTAGAGCCATATGGAACGGCAGTACCGGGTCAGTTGGTGGACCTTGGTCGAGGATATCCGCAAGGTCATCCTGAAGAAAATCCCCTGGGGGAGCAGACCATCCCAAGTACTCGGTGACCCTGGACATGAGGCGCCGGTACGAGGAGTCGGCATGAGTGCTAGGCTCAGGCCTACAAAACTCCACCTCCTGAGAGGTGTCCAGCCCACTGGCATCGCGCAGGGACTGCCGCAGGTCCTCAATTTGGCTATAGCCCGAGAGAATCTCGTCCGGCACCGTATCCGGAACCATGCCATCATCAGAGCCCTCATCCACCTCTGAAATAAACTCAAGATGGCGGTAAGAAGGCACTGAATGTGGAACAAAGCCATGCTTGACCTTTGCCAGAGCCTTTCTAGGTGGTTCCACCGACCCCCGGGGAACCCCCATCGAAACAGCCTCGAAAGGCGGCAAGTGAATCAATGAGTCCTCGAGGCCGGAGCCCCAAGCGTGTCCCTCGACAGCCTGGGCGCCGATGACTTCTCCGGAGGCGGGGCCTCAAAAGAGTGTCGACAACCTCGGCATCGACATCTCCCTCGAAGACACCACAGGTGCACACGGTCTCGAGCGCGTCGAGGACCGGGACCTGGAACGGGCAAGACGAGAACGATTCCCCTTGTCCAAGTGAGACCTTTCCCGCAAATCGTGCCGACCACCCGAGCCCAAAAGGCATGCGAGCGGTGTCTCTCGACCGATCACGACCGACCCCACTCGGAGGCGCGGAATGACCAGTGCCCTGCGATTCGAGAATCGCCAACATTTCTTCGCGAAGGAAGCCCATTCCTCTGGCGTCGTATGCTTGGTGGGGTAAGCGACCCTTCGACGGGCGGAGTCCTCGGATGAGGATGGGGAAGGCGACCCATGACGGCGCTTCCGGGAGTGCCTCGAAGAGGCAGAGGAGTGGCGGGACCGACTCTGGGACCGAGACCCACTGGACTTCCGACGACGAGGAGAGTCGCCCCTCAAATCGTCCGTCGAAAGCTCCGCAGACCTCGACTTCCATGGCTTGGACACCTTACCTACCGATAACTTCTTGTGCTCCTGCAAGGCTTTGGACGTGAGCGACTGGCAGTCGACACAGTCATCCATGTCATGGGCTTCCCCGAGGCACCAGAGGCAGGCGTTTTGCGAGTCCGTTACCGACATCTTGGACCCACAGTCCCTGCACTTCTTAAAGCCCGGACGCGTTGTGGAAGAGGAGGTAGACATCTTCACGAAGAAAGACTTCACAATACGAACAGGTTCGAAGAACCGAGAAAGAACAGAAACTCCAAAGCGTCGAGGCGCGCCGAGATCTCCGAAGCGAACATGTTCACCGGAAAAAAACGGAACTGAGGCTACGGGCGTCATGTGCCCTACTTATAACATCCAGCGACGTCGGCTGTCAGAGGAGGTCCTCGAGGGCAGCGTATCAACGTCATCGACGCAGGAGCCGAAGATTTTCCAAAGCAGCACAGCTGTGGTGATTACATGTTATAGATATGGAATACGTCGGAGGACCCAATCCCCTCAAATAGAGGGTTCCTCTTCCTGTTTGAGAATACACATAAGTGTGTAAATATCAAAATGTAAATAAATTAGTATATGTAATGTATATATCTTGACAAACACAGTTGGCTCATCTTATATCGATTATGAAAATATAATTGTCCACACACCGGTTTTTAAAACCAGTTTTCGGAGTAGACATACTCAGAAGAATTCAAGATACGCATAGAAGAATCACCGAGACTAGTTGCATTGTTCCGAGAGCGTGCTGTGCATGTGGAAAAAGGGAACTTAGGCAAGGGGAGCAGTGCATGCTATTTATACAAGTGCAGGGATGGAAACCGCTGAGGGGTATCGACTCACCGCCCTGTGCTGGTGAAAAACGTCCAAAGACTGCAAGCAGGATATCGGTAAAGATGAGAAATCTGTGAGAGGATGTTATGTTATTTAATTTCTAGAGCACCAAAAGGCATCCAGGTGCTAGCACAGAGAGAACATTAAAACAGGAGACAGTTGGTGTATGCTATCACTCAAACAATCTAGATTGTTTTCAAACTTTCCGGCAATTCATTCCAAATCCTTGCCGCTTGAAAAGGGAAAGCACAGCAATTTCCTGGAGCCCTTTTTTTTTAATGCGATCAACCCCCGAGTTAACAGGCCTGTGCAGATCGAAGGTCTCTCCTTCGGTGATGAACAAATAGCTTTAATTTAGGCTATTGAGGGGCCAGCCCGAAGATGCATTTGTGGCACACTGTCAACACTTTGAACGAAATCCTTGCAGCAACTGGGAGCCAGTGCAGCTCCTTCCGAGCTACGGATTTAGGTTTGTTCAAACCCATTTGGTGAAATACTCGGACTGCAGCATTTTGGACCTTCTGTAGTTTTTAATATTTTCTTTATTGGGCCCACTCAATAAGGCATTGCAATAATCCAGATGCGGAAGTGTTACAGCCCTGACCAATTTCGTCCGATTGTCTTTAAAGACTAAAGGAGCAACCAGTCTAAGTACTTTTAATTGGTAGTTGGCACTCTTTACGATGGCTTCAACATGGGCCCCTGTATCCAAACTTGCATCCATGCAAGTGCCAAGTGTTTTGACTTTAGGTACCACTTATCTGGCTACCTTCACTCTCATACAATTGGCCTAGATGGTCTCCGGATTGTGATCCATAAATAGCATTCAAACATAGCCAATTATGAGACATCCAACTTTGGATGCTCCGATAGACCCGATTTAACTTTTCTTGATCTGCTGCGTAATTTACACTACCAGCAGCTGAAAATCATCAGCATCATTTGTGAAAAAGAAACCAAGTTCTTCCAATTTCCTACATAATGGGACAATATATTAAAGCAGGGAGAGAAACAGGGCCCCTGGGGGACTCCACAAAGAATGGTTTCTAATTCAGAGGAGTCTCCCCAGTAGACCCTTGATTTACGGCCTTCCAAAAAGGTTTTCAGCCATTAACAATTTCTGTTGGCAAGATGACCACTACTGTTGCTTTTTTTTCTTCTTCAAATTGAATTTTATTGATTTTCGACATTAGAAATGAACATTCAGGTGGATGTATATTATGCATTCATATTTACATCAGAGGATTACTGCATTCCACTCTAGCGATCATCTAACAACGTATTCCGTTCCAATGAAAGGGAATTTAAAGCCCTACCCCCCTTCCCTTTGTCCCAGCTCGTAAAACTTCCATGTCCGTGGTTGCGCCGTAGTGAAATGTAGTGGGTTGCGTGACGTGTATCCTTGGTCATCGTTGAAGTTGTGAGGCTCTGGTGGAGTCCGTGACAGGCATGGGTGATTGACAGTGGGCCATGAGGCATTCGGGTTGCGGTGGCGCAGACTGGTTGTTAATTACCTTGATGTGTAGAGGTATCTGTGACTGTGACTGTGCCTGTGATGTAGTGCTCGGCTTCCTCGTGTCGCGCAGCCTTATCGTGAAGTGCTGCCGTTATTTTATCCATTGTGTAAATGTTTGTGGCAATCTGTATCCAATCCTTTATCTGGAAGGTGTGGAGATTTCCATTTTATAACCAGGCCCGCCCTCGCCACGAGTAACGAGGGGACACTAGACCTTTTACCCTAATCAGTTCGTCATCTTCTTCAAGGCCAAAAATAATCAGGAGGGAGGGGGTGGTGATTCCCACTCTATGCCGTCCAGCTGTTTAATCCATCCCTGGACTTCTTGCCAATAGATGCGCCCTTTGGGGCAGTTCCACCACATGTGCCAGTAGTCGGCATCCATACCACATTGTCGCCAGCATCTCGGGCTGGAGGTTTGGAAGAATTTGGACAGCCTGGTGGGTCATACTGCCACCTGTGGAGTAATTTTATAGTGTGTAGTTTATACTGGGCTGCGATTGATATTCTGGATGGCGTTTCACAAATTTTGTCCCAAGCCTGCTGGTCAAATTCTCTGCCAAAGTCTCTTTCCCATCTTCCTTTGAGACAGAGACTTGGGAGTGTCATCTTCAGTGATTAGAGCCAAGTACAATCGTGCTATTAGGCTTTTGGAGGAGTCGGTTGTGTCCAGGATCGTCTCAAGAGGTGCGAGTTCTAGTGTGGTGGCCTTCCATTCTCTCCTGGATAGTATGCCTTTCAACCGTAGGTATAAGAAAATCAGAATAGGGTGGATTTGGAGAGCCTCCTCTAGTTCCGCAATTGAAATAAATTTCCCTTTTCTCCACAGCTGGCCCACTCTCTCAAGGCCGGCATCAAACCAGGCTTGGTATCTGGCGTGTTCCGGGATTTCTTCTCTGATCCTGGGGGATCAGAGATGGCTCAGAGGTGAAGGCCACGTGGTGATCCCAGACATAGCTTTCCCTTTCTTCCATATGTTCCACATTGTTCCCAATATTGGGCGAGTGCGCAGTCTTCTAGTGAGCTTCGGTCTGGGGACCCATAACATTCTAGCCACTAACACTAGCAGAATGGTTATCATCTAACTGGACCCATTGAAGGTCCTTTCTATCTCGCAGGTGTGGGATCAGGATTCTGAGTTGTGTAGCCTGATAATAGCGTTCTATGCCCGGAAGGCCTACTCCTCCTAACTCCTTTGGTAGAATTAAAATGTCGTAGGGAATCCTGGGTTTCTTTCCATTCCACAGGAATTCTAGTATGGCCTTCTTGACTTGTCTGAAGAAGTGTTCGGGGATTGTGCTGGGCAGGACCTGAAAAGGGTATAAGAACCGTGGGAGGCTCACCATTTTAATTGCGTTTAGGCGTCCCATCTAGGAGATTGTAAGTGGTTTCCATTTCCTAAGATCAGCCTTGAGTGCTTCAAGAAGTGGAGGAAAGTTTGCTTCGTAAAGGTCGTTGAGGTGTCGCGTTCGATTGATCCCTAGAAACATCAGTGTCGGAACTCTGATGATCAGCCCCAGGCGTTCGAGCGCCATTTGCTATTCTGGGGATGGTTCGTGGAGTGGAAAGAGGATGGATTTGGTTTTGTTGATTTTGAAACCAGAGTGCGCCACATTATTCTATCAAATGGATCGTTCGTGGGATTGAAGACATTGGGTTTAATCCATGAAGCAGGATGTCATCTGCGTACAAAGCCAGCTTATATTCTCTGCCGTTTACCTGGATCCCATCCACAACGGGATCTGCTCAAAGCGTAAGGGCAAGTGGCTCCAAGGAAAGCGTGAAGAGTATTGTCGAGAGGGGGCAGCCTTGTCTCGTACCTCTACTGAGAGGCAACCAGCGGGAAAATTGGGAGTTCACTGCCACCAATGCTCTTCGGGCCGTATAGACAGCCTTGGTCCCTCTACGGAGTGTGGGGCCTAAGCCTATCTTCGTTAATGTGGCCTCTAAAAAAATGCCATTCGACTCTGTCAAACGCCTTCCCGGCATCGATTGAAAATAGCGCTGGTGTGTTCAACGATTTTTGGACCTCATGAATTAGGTGAATGTTTTTCGGGTGGAATTTGCGCCTTGTCTGCCTAAGATGAAACCCACTTGGTCGTTGTGGATTATTGCGGGCATGTGTGACTCGAGCCTTGCCGTGAGGATTCTTGTGTAGATTTTAGCATCGATGTTTAGGAGGGATATTGGGCAGTAGGAGGCGCACAGCTTGGGGTCCTTACCCTCCTTGGGGATGAATTATTAATGCTTCTGAGAAGGATTCGGGCGCCACACCAGATTAAAGAATGTTGTTGAAGAGGTCGACCATGAATGGGAGAAGGGCATTTTTAAAGGTCTTGTAGAACCCCGCTTGTAGCCGTCATTTCCAGGGGCCTTCCCTGTTGGAAGTCTTTTGATCGCCTCTTCAATTTCTTCTCCTGTGATGGGACCATCCAAGGCTTGTACTATGTCGGACGGAAGAGCTGACAAGGGTATTCTGTCCATGTAGTCTGTAATCGCTTCTGGGTGCGGAGCGGCTTGTGAGGTATATAGTTTCTCGTAGAAGCTGGCAAAGGCTTCAGGGATATTGGGGGGGGGGGGCTTGGGTCATGGGAAGCTTCTTCGTTTTGAATCGTAGGTACCCATCGCTCTTGCCGTTGGCCACAGAGTCTTGCGGCAAGTAAAGCACTTGCTTTGTCTCCATGTTCATAATGCTTTTGTTTCAGGTATTGGAGCTTGCGAGTGATGCTGCTTGTCTCTAGGTGGCATAGCTCTTCCCTTTGGTTATTGCTCCGTTCAATCTTTTGATGTCTATCATGGTCCGCAGATTGTGCCATGAGGTCAAGTTGACTGAAGAGTTGGCGTTCCCTCTTCTTCGCCGCACCCTCCTTGATGAGTAGTCCCCTCCAGGTAGCCTTGCCAGCTTCCCATACTACGTTTGTGGAGATTTCACCCGTATTGTTCTGTTCAAAGTATTGGGTGATGCCTTGCTCTAACTGTTCCCGAAAGATTGGGTCTTTGAAAGGTTCTCGTTGCATCGCCATTTGGAGCTCCTCCGGGGGAAGGTCATCTGATCAATAGTGACCGTGACCATGTGTCAGTGAGGTTGTAAGCGTCCATGTCCGCAGCTGAAGGGCGACCGGAGCCTGGCGGAGGGGTCGTGGGTGTGTTGCCTATCTTGATTTGGGTCCATCCATGTGTTAAAGACCTCACCAAGGATTACTTCCCCCCTCTGCTTCATTCATGACTTTAGGGAACGTTTGTTGTAGATATTTGGACTGTCCTGTATTGGGTGTATACACTGACACAAGAGTGATGATGGTGCCTTGTATATTGCCAACTAGCACTAGCGCTCTGCCACTCACATCCGTCCAGGACTTTAGGAGTTGAAATCAAATTGTTTTATTGACTAAGATGCCAACTCCCGCTTTCTTTATTGGGCCGGAGCCCAAGTATTCCGAGCCTAGCTTGCTGTATAAGACCTTCCTCTCTTCTCCTTTGCTGTATCGGGTTTCTTGTAAAAAAAAAAAAAGAGTACATCTAGCCTCGCTCTCTTGAACCCTCTAGACACTAGCGATCTTTTGGTAGGGGAATTGAGCCCCTGGACATTCAGAGTGCCAATTTTGAGTATGCCATGCCTGTCACTCGATTCATCATGACAGTGGATCATTGGTATGTTCATTGCAATCGGTTGTCACGTCTCGTTGCCCATCACAGGAAATCGCTGCAGTGGAAGTAATATGATAGCTGTCCCTGAATAACAGAGGCATTGAAATTTGGTGTGCCCCCCTCCCCTTCAAGGTATTAAACTTCATACCTGTTGCCAGCGCATTTAACTGTCCACCCCTCATTGTCTTCATGGGGGTCTGTGTCCCAGTTAGATGGCGTCTACTGTCGGATCACTAGTGAGGGTAGTCACCGCACGACCCCAACCTCGGATATCATCTCTAACATTCTGAGCCCCCCCCCACCCTTCTTAGCATTTTGACCTTAATTAAACTTTAACAACCAACAACTGCTATTATGAACAAATAATTGGAATGATACATGCAGTTTCTGGGTTCGTCCCCCATTGGCCGTTCGTCCCTGCGCCTCGGATGGTAGGCTCATCGTATGTCGGATCTGGCAGGACCACCGTACTGGACTCCGAAGTACTGGTTGTAACCAGACAATGGCGTCAAGGCGCACGTCGCCACGATGGGGGACCTGTGTGTTTCGGCTAATTTATTACTGTCTGGTGTGTCATTGGGGCGTCACTATTTTCTTGAACCCTTGACATTTTTCCTTCTCAGGCCCCGGGGCCCCCCCATCTCGCTCTGTCCTGTGTTGGTTCATCTTGTGTTCCCTCACACGGGCCGGTTCCGAGGAGGTCTGCGATACACTCTCGGATTTCTTCTTCAGAGCAGAGTATTACCTTCCTACTTCCGTGCTCAAAAGTGAGAGAGAAGGGGTATCCCCACCTATATCTGGTTCCTTTTTCTTTGAGCCATTTCGTTAAGGGGGTACAGAGACGCCGCAGGGCCAGGGTGAGCGAGGACAAGTCTTGGAAAATGGTTATCTGGGCTCCCCCGAGGGCGAGGACTCCACCGGCCCTGGCCTTCACGAGTATCCTGGCTCCATCTTGATATGTATGAAACCTGGCAAGGACGGAACTTGGGCCGCCTGTGCGGGCCTCCAGCCCTGAGTATCCTCTCTATTGTAGGCTTGTCGATGTTCACGTCTGAGGCTAGGATTCTGATGTCATGCAGTTTGCTTGAGGTCTTCTTCTGTTTCCCCATCATGTTCCGGAATTCCGAAAAATCGTAGGTTATTTCTTCGTTCTCTTTTTTCTAAATCATCTATTTTCAGACGGATTTCGTGCTCCCTTTTCTCCATGTTGCGCATTCTGAGGTCTAGTTGGGTTTATAGTGTATCTATCGAAGCTTGATTGTTTTCTACGCCCTCCAGTCTCTCGTCAATATTGTCTACTCTCTGGGTCTTCTTGCCATTTTGCTGCCGAGGTTAGCCGCCATGTTTCGAATTTCGCTCAGAAGAGCGGCAATGTCCCACTTCGTGGCTGCCGCTCCAGTCTCAGAGGCTTCCACTGACATTGTGGCTTTTATATCCGGGTCCAAGTGTGGTCGGGTGTAGGCGTACTTCGCCAACTTGCTTTGGGTACTCATATGGTTCTGGAGTACGAGGAGGCACATGCCCCGTGAGTGGGGGCCCTACCCTCTGCACTGGCGTGGTGTGAAGCTCTTGGAGTGCGTGGCGGGACGTTGCCCAAGAAGTCCAGCCAGCGTATTGGGACCATAGTGGAGGGGAGGGGGCACACGCCCTGAGACCAGGGGCCATACCCTCCATTTGCGTTGGTTCCAAACTCCGGGACCGATGCAATTCCGGGGGGGGGGGGGGGGTTCAGTGCGGGCACAGGTCTGGTTGGTAGGCCTCAGTGGAGTCGGGTGGATAGGTCCCGTGGAGGAGGGTTTAAGCTCTAGCGAGGCTCCGAAGGATACCAATACAGATATTCCAATCGTGTACGTTGTTGGAACGCCAGTGTAGCTCTTGAAGGGGCAGGCGACTGGTTGTTACGCAGAGGAGGGCTGCTCCTCTCGGCGGGGCGCTGGGCCTCGGCGCAGCTCGAGCCGCCAGACAACATATCCACCAGCGCCACGAAAGACCTTGGGTCGGGCGGGGAAGCAGGATCCGTCCGGGAGAGCCGTAGCAAGGCCTGCGCTCTACAAGTGGGCGGTGGGAGGGATCAGATTCCTCAGAGTTCGTTCAGGCGCGGCCGACACCAACTGCTGCGTGTGTGCTCGGCGAGGGGAGGCTCACGCCTTTAGGGTTTTCTCCCGACTGGGTCCACCGTTTCAGCCGAAATTTCGCTCATCCGGTGGGGGGTGGGAAATCGGTTCATGCTGCTAGGGCTGTCGTTGGGCACAAGGGGAGGGGGTAAGAAGCGGGGGCTCAGATCACTTTTGGGGCCAGTGGTCTGGGGCTCACACGGAGGTGCTCTTCATCCGTGCGCCCCCTGGTGGTCAATCTACCGTTGCTTTTAATATCAAGACCTGCACAGTCGATGGCAAGCATGCCCATGGTTTCACTGACAAGGAGGTGGTGGTGGTCACAGACTCAAATGGCAAGGCTCTTGTGGTAACATCACAGAATAAGTGGGAGTAAATCTGGGGTACAAAATATTTTAATAAAATATTTCCTCCAATGTATCCATTTGAAGATGAGCATCCGCAAGTTTTGGAAGCAGTCTTACTGGTTACTAGTGGATCAAATGTGAATGAGGCCAGAGAACATGCAGTACAAAACAGGAGCTAAATCAGTCAAGAGAAATGAAACAAGAGTTTGACAAGGAAGTGCTTTCCAATAGAATGAGACTTGTAAGGATACGCAAGCTTTGGCTGCATGATTTTCTTCAGCCCTACCCATTCATGCCTGTCTCTGGAATGGGACTGGTTGAGCTTGTGCTGGTGACTTACAGCAGAGTCCAGTAACATCTGATGAAATGAGCATGGAGCCATTTTGTCTCTGGATGAAAGGTAATTTCCTTCTAAGAATAAAGTAAACCTTCTGGCTGTCGAGTGAAACATTGTTACAGTGAAGACTTTATAGAGTAATCATAAGCCTAAATCAGGATTCCAGCAGAGTAGATAATGACACTACAAAGAATGGTCATTTTGGAAGAAACAAATTATTTTGATTGCTCTTTAAATAAAAGAAAGTCTTGATTGAGGAAGACATTCTGACAGAAGATTTAAAGAACAGCTAACGAGAAGGCCTGTGCAGTTGTTAGAGCAGCCAAACTGCCAGCCTTTTTAGGGAAAAATAAAAACGATCCAATGACTCCTTGACACAACAAGCAGTGAAAAGATCTGAAGATTGCCTTAGGGGTGGGGTTGGGAGGAGCAGGGCTTAAGGGTCCATTCATTCATGGACTGAAGAGCAAAAGGCACATAATGGTGTAGATGGGATGCACTTCTAGTGGCATGTACTAAAGGATGCTGTGTGTCACACAGACATACACACACACCCACCCCTCCCCGTAATAATTATAAAATGTAAAACCATGTCAACATATAAATAATAATTTAGCATTTATATAGCGCTACGAACCCTCAAGTATCCGAGCGCTGGTTATTAGCCACGGTGTGGGGTGCTCATTTATCGACCTCGGAAGGATGAAAGGCTGAGTTTGGCTCTGCCGGGATTCGAACCTGCGTTAGGAGGCTCTGCACAGATGACAAAGCGAGCGCTCTACTCACTGTGCTATCGGACCGGTTTGAAAAGCCCATGCTTGAAAGGTGTGCTGCCTCATAGGTAGGACAAAATGCTTTCACCCAATATGCTAGCCACAAAGGTTTGGTGCGTTTGTTCTGGCCAGAAACCATACATCATGCCACATCGATTACTCTTTAGGACTGGTGGATCAGAAAATGAGTCCTAACAAGGGAAAGGTTATGTGCATAGATGTGCCCGAGAAACTATGCACTGCATTTAAATTAAAAAAAACATAAAGAAACATCTGGTGGTAAACATGTGCCAGCTACAACAGCTTCCAATAAAACTTGATAGCAAACAAAAGCCCAGGTCCTTTGCCTAAAAACCGTTCATCCTAAAAGGGTACACAGATTTTCATCGACTGCTCCAATGTCAACATGCTAGAGGCCATCCTTAAGTCTGCAAACTAAATTAGGGAGCAGAGTCATTGGGTTTAACTTTTAAGAATATAAAGTTTTTTTATTTAACAATTTTCAACAGTATTTACAGTAAAAAACATTTCAGAACTTGATAACATTCTGTTTAGTGCAGTCCTATATTCGATTGCAAGTGAAATCCTTTAATGGGGTGAAGTGGTAAACAGTTCCATTGTCACAAGTGCAGAGGAAGTCTTTTCTCTACCTAGATAGAAAGCAAGAACTTCCAGAAGTTTCTTATATTACAGAGAATTACAACAGAAGGATGAGGTACGTTTGAGTGGAAATTTGTGAAAGCAAACTTACTTTATAACCAAGATAAATGATAAAACTGATACATTTATACAAGGGGTCCAGCTTACCAAAAACGAAAAAAACTTTGCGCTTCCGAAACCTAAGCAAGAGCGGATAGATAAACATTCTTTTCTCCAGGAAGCAGGTTAATCTGAAGGATTGATAAACAGGCTAATAGCAAATGGTAGGAGATATTAAAGAACACCTTCATTATTATAACTGTTAAAATAAAAAAAATAAAAAAAAATTAAAAATAAAAAAAAATTAAAAAAGGAGGGATGTTTAAACTAGATTCAATGCAGCTAGCTACAACAAAAGGTGCCTTTGCCCAACACAATCTAGGTATAGTCATATCACCACTTCATAAAGTAAACTCTTATGTTTGGAGTCATGGCACTATCCAGCGTCGGTCCCAAAATTAAGATGTATAAAATGAATTCAGTGGTTTTTTTAAGAGGAGCAAAGGGGTGTCGCAAGGAAAACTAGATGGTTTGGTGGCATATGCACACAACAACTCGAAGGCAGATGTTTGGACTGAAAAGGAAAAATCAGGAGGTGTGGTGCTTTTCGAAAAATAAATCTAAAATGGCGTTTTCAAAAGGTTAAAACAATTAAGCTGCAAAGGGTACATTGGTTGCAGCATGCTACAAGGGCAGTAATACGTTTGCAATTATATTTACAAGCTTGACGGCATACGAATAGTGAAAATCAGAAGTCCGCCTTTTGCCTATTTACATACATCATTTAAAGAAATATTGACAGCCAAACACTAAAAGAAAAACAGCTAACAATTCTTAATGACTCATACCTGCCCCCATAAAATGTAATCACAGAAAACCTTAAAATTATAGCACAGATTCGTTTCAAAGTGTGCTCTTTGGGATTAAAATGCATGGTTTTGCTCTATTTGATCATCTCACAAGGGAACAGGAACTGTGGATGTTTGACGAGTCATTGCAGAAACAGATTGTGGCAACCTCATTGGAAATTGTTTTTCACGCTCTCAAAATAATCCGACCTGCTCAAATGTGACAAACTAAATCTTTTACAATAACAAATGATTCTGTAATCCTACCTCTGTACAGAGAATGGTATAGGACAATGTATGGCTCAATTCTCCAAAGTTCTTTCAATTTCAGAAACACATTAGTATGGGAACACAGGGTAGAATAGGTTACACTTTGTTGCATGTCACTGTGGAATGTGTAACCTTGAGCTGGTGGAAAATGAGAAGTGTGCACAGAAGCTTCTAGTTGGTTACTGACTCAGTATGGCAATGAATAGTGGAATCATCATGATACACAACACAATTGCATTTATTAACTTTGGTTTGATCCCTGAGTATATTTCTAGTAGCACCTGCAACCCGATTTATTGTACCTCTGGGAAATATGGCTAGCTTGGTTTCTTTCTACAATATGAATGTATGTGCTTCAAGTCTATGCATATTTGTATGTGGCACTTATTCGTTAGAAATATATAAAGTAAAGAATACTTTTAAAAAGAAGAGGAATTGGCGGTTCTTTCATGAGAGGCTAAAACATCTACAGAAAAAGTTAGACAAGGGTTTAAGGCGCAGAGATACATGGTTTGAAAAGGAATGTACATTCATGAAATTTAACCCCAACGAAAAAAAAAATCCATGGGTTTGCTTGAATATTTGGACCATGGGGCAGACAGAAAAAAACAAAAAAAAGACACAAACGGACAATAAAACCTCAACTAGATTAAATAAACAGTTCCTGAGCAGGTAGACAGAAGCAAACTCCAAATGTACTGCTGGTGGCACCAACGACAAAAAGTACAGCCAAATCTCAAAAACTGTTGAATGAACAGACTGCTGAGGACAAGAAACCGGAGGCTTTGTTTACATAAAATAATTTAAGAAACCATAAAAACAACTCATTTTATGCATCTTTGGAATCTGAATGCCAGGTAAATCGCTCTTCATAAAAGGCAATGACAACTTCAGGGCAGTTCACATTTGCCTCTTTCGCTGGCACCAAGTCGGCTTCATCACAGTTCTTCCACTTCATGAGGAATAGTAGCACCCCTGTGTTATTTGTGGCTCCAATTATCCATTCAGGATCCAGGCCCCGTGCAAAGCCTCTTTGCATGTCTATAGCCTCTTTCGTCGTTTGCAATGTGCTGCCATCCATGTCACTGTCTGAAAGATTGTTTTGTGTTATTCTGTGGCTTTTCTTTGCCAATTGTCTGTTGATAAGATTCCAGTTACAACAGGATATAAAGGCAGACAGTGGGAGGCAAAGAGTGTTTTTGTAAGCTATACAAGCTGCCTGTGATGAGAGGAATGTATGCGCACCCTGGGTGTGTTAGCTGAATTATACCTTAAAAGTCCCCAAATATACACAGATTAAGAATAGCTCACAATTAGGTAAGCATCTTGTTTATTGCCTTCTTAGCTCATTCACAAACTTTGATTCATGTTTTTATTAAATGCACAATGAGCATGGTATTTAAAATAAACGTATTAAAAGAAAACGTGTCTATGATAATCAAACATGGAAACTGGGAAGTTAATCTTCTCTTATGATCATGTTCAGTTATAAAAGACTCCTTTTAAACACAGGAAGCTTGTACAACATTACTCCCTGTACCTGGGGCACAGCTTTCCATGCAAATTTACAATTAAGTCTCCAGAACCGCACCACAACCTCTTACAACTCCGAAGAGCCCTTTTAACAGAAAGCATTAACATTCTGTAGCACTTTCCAGAAGTATATTTGTAGATCAATATTTTTTGGGGCGAGATTATTTGATTTTTCAAGAGAGGATCAAGGCCATGTCATTTCTGAAATGAAACATGAAAGGCATCTTTCATGACAGTCGTGACTTTCACCAAAACACATCTTCTCTCATGGATGGGTAATACTTTTTCATTAATCTAGGATTTACTCCTCTGTATCCAGCATCCATTATGGATGACTAGACAGATACAGAAGGTTCCCACCCTTAAGCCTCCGTGTCAGTGGCCGCGCTATATACATTTATTAAAGTAAGGTAGGCAGTTGATATTTATTTCCCGGAAGAACAAGTTACTCTCTTACCTGGTAACGTTCTTTCGATGGGATGGTCTGACGACGTATTCCATATCTATGACAGTAATCACCACAGCTCTGCGTCCTGCGTCGATGACGTTGATACGCCGTCCGAGGGCCAACGTCACCGGCTGCTATAAGTAGGACGCACGATGCCCGTAGCTTCAGTTGTAGTTTTTTCCCCAGAACGAGTGGCAGCAAACCACTGCCAGTATGACCACAGAGAGCCTTGCGGAAACGTAAGCTGCAATCGTATAAGAAATTCTGTAGCGGGGCAGGTAGGGAGGGAGCGATATGGAATACGTCGTTGGACCATCCCATCGAAAGAACGTTACCAGGTAAGAGTGTAACTTGTTCTTCGAGGGGATTGGATCCTCCGACGTATTCCATATTTATGACAGACTCCCAAAGCAGTACCAACGTATGGAGGAGGGAAAAAGAATTTAGAAATTTAGAATGCCCAATCAAATTGCAGAGTAAAGGACCGCCTTGCCAAAGGCCAGATCCTGCCCATGGATAGAATCTAGGGAGTAGTGTCGTACAAAAGTATGGACTGAAGCCCATGTGGCTGCTTCACAGATGTTACGAATAGGAACAACCCTCTGCAGGGCAGTAGGAGGCAGCCATACCCCTAGTAGAATCGGCCCGTAAGCCTACCGGAGGGTCCTTACCCACCAGGCGGTAACATTCAGAAATTGCCAAGATAATCCATCTAGACAAAGTCTGCTTAGTCACAACCTGTCCCAAACGCCTTCCAGTGTAACCAATAAAGAGCTGATCGTCCACTCTGACCCGGGACATGCGTGAAATGTAGAAACTTAAAGCTCTTAGGATCCAACCTATGGAGCCTCTCCTCTTCCTTACCAGGATGTGGAGGAGGATAAAATGCCAGGAGAACAACCTTCTGGCTTAAATGAAATTCCGACACCACCTTCGGAAAAAAGGAAGGACGAACTCCAAGGACAACCCTGTCTTTATGAAACACAGTGAAGAGGGGCTTAACTGAAAGTGCCTGCAACTCACACACTCTGCGAGCGGAAGTCGCCGCAACTAAACACAGTTTTAAGGGATAACAGCCTCAAAGGACAAGAATGTAAAGGCTCGCACAGAGCACCCATAAGGAATTTCAGAACAAGGTTCAAATCCCAACCAGGCACCTGGAAAGGGGACGGCGGAAACACATTAGTGAGTCCTTTGAGAAACTGAGAAATTAAAAAGGAATTTTGAAATAGGAACACTCCTCAGACGAGCGCTTAAATATAGACAGCGCCGCCAGGTAACCTTTAACAGTACCCACTTGCAGGCCCCTGTGGGCCAACGAAAGCAAAAAAGACAGAACCACAGGAATGTCACATGAAAAAGGATCCACATTCTGAACCCTGCACCAGTCGCAGAACTTTCTCCAATGGCAACTGTTAAGGGACTTAGTCGCCGGCTGTCTGGCCGAAAACAACACCTCATCACGTCTTCAGGAAGTCCCAATCCTTGTACCTCAACCTTTCAGAAGCCAAGCATGAAGGTTGAGGGACCTGACCTCTGGATGGAGAACCTGACCCCCCCCCTCCCATGAGAGCAAATCGTCTCGGCAGGGAAGACGACGTGGAGGGCAGATGGACAAGTCGAGAAGTCCGGGTAACACGTCCTCAGGGCCCATGCCGGAGCAATGAGGATCATCCGGGAACCGAACCTCCGTAGCCTCCGCAGCACTTGCGGGATGATGGGGACTGGAGAAAACGCATATAGCAATGGGAAGGACCACTCCACCACAAACGCGTCTCCTAAGGCTCCTTTTGGAGGAAATTCCCACGGCAAGAACCTTTCGCACTTCCAGCCAAGCAAAACATAATTTCCCACCTCTTTTATAGTGACAAGAAATGTAGAGAGGAATGAGACCCGGGGCTATTAGCAGTTCAAGGAAGTACCTTAGCAGCTTCCATGCATAACTTTAGTTCTAACTGCTCCTTTTTTATTCTGCCACTTCAGCTTCTAACCTTTTATGTTCCAAATCTAAATGCCTAACTTCAATGTCACGGGCCATGTGACTCATAGCAAGCTGGGCCACCTTCAGTTCCATATCTGAGGCATATAGGGCACTCAGTTTCTAAGAGAGTAGCAGTCGTAGATTGAGGTTTACGTAGGCTCCTCCTCCCTGCCCTTAATAGAAACACTTTCTTGTGAAATCTTTGATAAATTCAGTTTTCTCTTCAGTGGCTCACGGTCCCTGGCTTCACAAAGCTTATTTTTCTCAGCCGTGAATTTGGTAAGTGCTATGGCAAAGAAAGCCTTCCTTTCTAAAGAAATTAAAAGGAAAGCATACTGGCAGGTACATCTATTCTTCACTTATATTATAGGGTTTTTATTGACACCTATGTGTGCCCATTATGTCTGTACTCCTCAAGTCCCAATTCTAACACCAATATGCTAAGAAGATTTTCCAGAGGCCCTCTGGTCACATCTTAGGAAGAGCAGCCTATAAGTATCAAACAGAATTTTCATTACGTTACGACTAGTAGGCTGGCTGGCTGGCTAGACAAACTATACATGGCTTTGCTCATAGCAATGGAGAGGGCGTTAATAAGGTACAGATGACAAACAAGCATACAATAAAGGAACGTCCATACAGTCTGTTAAAGAATGTATATGATTTATCAAATGTTATGCTACAAAAAGTGCACATTAACAGGTGCTATATTTAGGAAGTAACGTATCATACTTAAGGGGTAAATAACTTCTGTCAGTACTTTTCAAGAGTTAATAATAGTTCAAAAGGTTTCCTCATGGCACAGGATTCATTGTATAAAGCAACATGTCTTCAATCTACTCATCTTGCTGAGATACAACAATCCAGAAAGGTAATATTCCAGGAGCAATGTTCGATGTCTACTGATGGCATCAGCCTGGAGTGAATGTAGTAGCAATAGATCACTGCAAGGTAGAGAGAGGTGCTCTCTATTAAGGCATTTTAGGAGAGTAAGACAGGGCGAAGGAGGAGTGAGACACTAAGACACTTACAAGCTGTACTAGGAATACGAGAGTCTTCTGTCCATTCCTGAACCACAATGAAATGTTGTTCCACAGTACTAACGCATACCATGGGACTGCTAGTTATCTGCTGATGCAGTGACTTGTGTTGCATTGAACTTCGGTGATTGAAAGTTTTTTTTTTCCTCAGCAGGCAGGATTGTGCCTGGTTTGCCACTACATTTTGTGTGATACAGGGTCTCTTGAAAGTGATCCTGCCTTGCAGGCTTAGTCAGTGAAGCCGCTTGAAGGTGGGAACAAGGAGAATACATTTCTTCACACCTTTCAGGGGACAGGTTTCAGTTCAGCAGTGCTAGAGTAGAGGCCGGGAATCCAGTGAAGAGGATTTTCCCAACCTTTAGAATGGATTTTACTTCCAATACAGAAGCAGCACTTCCATGCATGCTAGCGTTTTAGATAAGCAGGTAGATTTTAAGAAGGAAACTGGAAGATATGAAAGAACCCATTGATTTTCATTGCGATGAATAATCTTTTAGGAGGGAAGAAGTACAAACCTATGAAAGAAAGCAACATTGTCTATCATCCCAAAAATAGATAATTGGCATATATGTGCTACCGCCCACCTCGTACAGCATAGAGTACAACCCATCTGCAGCGTCCCAAACTCCTACAGTCCACAGTAAAATACCCCAAAGCCCTTACTCATTCTCATGCTTAATTATCGACTTTTCTAGGCCTGCCTTGGACTATCATTTCACTTTATCTTGTAGGTAGTACAGTGCTGGTCCATGAAGGGTGCTAGGAGGCAAAAATTCCTGTCTTAAAAGGTTAACCTCATGGTCAAAAGAAACCCATCTAATCTTTTGAGGTTAAGCGCGTGTGTATCATCTAGTAGTAGGTGCAATTGCTCTGGCTATAGGGGGTAAGACTTGCAGTCTTGATGGGCGTTTTAAGAATAATTATTTTCAATAGTCAATCTTGCCACCAAGTACAGCCTGAGTAATTATGGCATAATTATCTTAAGCCAAACAAGCAACATTTGGTGGTAGCTTATGATGTTTCCAATGCACCAAACATGTGCTTCATGGACAATGTGCAGTTCAATAGGGCACTCCAGGTTCTTCTCATACTTTAGAGATGTAGTAAGTGGTTGTGATGGCTGGTCAAAATGTTGGTTATCATATTTCAGTCTTTCATTAATGCTACGCCAGCTTTTCTGCTGCCAACATTCAACCTTATCAAACAACCGATTTGCAAAGTCACACTTTGCCATGGGATTCCCGTGAAGCAAAAGATTGTCTGAATGTCACCGACATAGTTGTGGAACTAGGCTCCTACCAAACAGCATAAATGGTGCAGGGGCTTCACATATAGGTCAACTAACGCAAGCAACAAAGCTGAGCCGTGCAGGACACCACAATCTACGCTCAGAGGGAGGTAAGAGTTCAAATTCACTCTGACTACCTGTTCCTAAGAAGCATGCAACACTACTTAAATGTTTAAGAAGAATGGGGTCGGGAGGTGGGGGGTTGTCAAAAGCAGCAGACAAGGCATCAACAGACCAGCATCCAAGATGTTTGACAAAATATCCTCGACATTGAGCAATGCCGTCCGTGCCCAGAGGAGGTTAAAAACTCCCCAAAGGATCATATGCTCCTGCAGATGAGCAAATAGCTGGATAGGTACAGGTTTACCTAGGAGTTGAAAGAGTAAGGAGACATTTTGAATGGTCCTATAGCATACAGAAGGATGAAATGAGCATTTCTATGGATTAACCCAGGCTTATTGAAGGAACTGGAGAACACCATAATCCTGGAACAATGAGTTCCATCTATTACCATTCGAGCTACCACACTAGTATATTATTTTACCATCGACAGAGGGCATGGATCATGTGGACAGTACGAAGGGCTCAGTATTTTCATTGAGTTTCATTTCGCTCAACAGTGACTGGAGTTAATCTCAAGTCAGGGACGACAAATTCCCCTTCATTGCTTAATAAACGTCAAGAGATCTTGTCAGTCTAGAAATACGGATACCTCTACTTTGAGACCGCAAATGCATTTTGGTGGCCGTGGGCCAACCGTCTCATGCACTATATGACAAAATATAGGTTTTCGAGTTTGCCAATGAATGGCCATTTTGATGTAACAAGAATCGCCATTTTGTTTTCTAACCATTGCTCATTGCTTTCTGTTCCTATTGCTTCGCAGTATATTTTCTGCTTACACTGCTCGACTGTGAAACATTGTTGTCTGTATATGAAAAGGACAAGGCTGCAGGGCCGTGAGGATAACAAGAGTTCGCTGAAACACAAACGTAGGCAGTGCCAGGAAGAATGCCCGGCTCCCTCCCGAATGTAGCCTTGAAGCAGAGCTGCAGGACATTTAATCATTTCACAGCTTCCAGCCAGTCTCGTTATATGTTAGAATAATACAGCTAAAGGCTTGAATTATGCTTTTCTTACGGCCCCCCTTTGCTGAGCCCGCTAGAGCATGATGGCTCCCAGGACGCGAATAGCACCTGATAGATGGTAAGGTCCGGAATGCAACTCCCCCTCCCCCGTATGTAGTTCGCTTCCAAGAACAGAAGCGCTGTGTTCTATTCAATAACCAAAAGATGCCTTCCCACTCACAAATTGCAAATTGTTACTAGAATAGATGTTTGAAGGTGTCATAGTGGTCGGAGATGTCAATCATCACACCAAGGTCAAAGAAACCCAATAAAGGGAGGTGTTAAACATGTCATAGCTGATTGTTTGATATGCATTTTGTATATATGTAACTGATGTATGTAATTCGCTCTCTTGCGTCCCTCGAGGTCTAGAGATACACGTCGCGGGGTGCGAGACCGAGTTGGCCAACTGAGACTTTTGCTTTGCAATAAAACCCTATCTTTGGGAATACAACCTTGTGTCTCGCGTCTCTATCGTGTGTGGTGACTCGCCTTGTTTCCATAGACGTCAGGGTCCCCTAGGGGCCCCTTTCAAGATGGCGCCCGAATAGGGACCCTGCCCCACTTGTTCCATCGCGCAACATTGTAATTGAGAAAGGCAGAGAGCGGCAAGGACGGGACGATCGAGCCAGGATCAAGAGGTGTTCGGGGCGCCCTGTAAAAGTGATGAGACTCCTTTGCTGATCGACGTGCCTGGCTAGAGAACAAGGAGGCGAGGGTCCCGAAACGAGGCGGAAGCCAAGAAACGCAGACACGACGTCCTTTGGTGCATCAGTATACAGAAGACTTGATTTATCAGGCGAGTCATTCCCCGATTCAAAGCATCCTGATATTGTTTGAGAGTTGACTTTGCAAAATCAAACGCCCTAGGTAAGGTTGATTAACCAGGGGGAAGGTTGAAACATGCCTGGGGTATTGTCCACCCTAGCAGGGTTTTTCTGCTGTGGTAGACAATCTTTGGAAGATGGCCAAATTGCACCACCTGGGGGAACGCCGGCGTATGAGATGTATGTGAAGTATGGAGTGGGTGCGATAATATTCTGTGAGACTTGGCATAGGCAAACCAGAAAGCAACAAGATCATCAGTGGCCGATTAATGGTAGTTTTGAGATAGCGAGGATAGATAACCTGGAAAGGGTGTTGACAAGAAAGAAAGCGCGTCCTGCAGCATTTGAGACTATTAAAGACTGGAGAAAGGAAGCAATGCTCCGATTCAAAAGCAGAGCAAAGCATGCGTGCAGGCATAAATCAAAAGGTGAAGTAGTGGAAGAAAAAGAAGAGGAGGAGTGGACTGAGAGTCTAAGAAGGGCAGGTAGGCGTGACCAGTTGAATATAGAAAAGATATAACCACAACGAGAATTACACCTAGCAGATGAATTGATAGAAAATATATTGCCCCATACAAAACAAGGCCCAAGATCAGAAGTAAGACCAGACACGTCAGTAGCTATTGCCCAGACCCCGCCCGTAGCTCAAGCTCCCCCTCCTGTAGCTCAAGCCCTCCCACAGACCGCACGCGTAACACTTCCTATTAGCCAACCAGGCCTACAACAGACACTCCCTGTTCCCATTGTCCCATCTGCACATCCCGCCTTAGACACAGACTCGGTACCGTCCGTTCCTCCCGGGGTTGAAGTTGAAACCGCGGGGGCAAGAGGCGGGACTGACCAACGGGGGTGCACGAGGGTACGAGGGTAACCCGCAGCGCAATCAGCAAAGAAAGGAAGGTGGAATTGCAGCAACAGGCAGAGATGTATATAGACGGGAATGATGGAACGGCAACATTGGCTTCGATATATGACTTCCGTAGAAGCAACGAAAGACAGGTAGTGTTGGAATGCATGGGTGAATATTTGGTGGAGAAATGGAAACAGCTAATTGGGAAATTACCACCGCAGCGATTGTTAGATTTGAATGCATTAGCACGCTGTAGGGAGAGGGATGAAGAATTGAGAGAACATGTATATAGACTTTTTGAGTTTAAAGATGAATTAGATAATGATTATGCCGAAATGTTTACTGCACCTGGGTACAGGAGTAGAGATATCAGGAGAAATAGGAAGGAAACTGTAGAGCCATATATACAACGACATTCGATGTCGTCAGTACAAAGGGGCAACAAGTTAAAAGTATGTATGCGAGAAGCGTTTGGATGGATGTCAGATCTTAGTATTCCCACAATGGAGATACACAAGATATTTGATGAATATTCCATGCCCATGAAAAGAAAAGCGCTACAGTCAATGGTTGAACATTTATTAGACAAAGATATAAAAAACGATAAGGCCAGCCCACCCGAAATAATGGCATTATATAGAAGAGCACTAGAGCGAGGGACAGGAGAAACAGCCCTATCGCTAGATCTGGGAATATTATTACACCTAAGAGAAGGGGGAGGGATAGTAAGTGGGGCATTTCCTATGAGAGAGGTCCCACCTACCTTTGTGCCCAAAGTAGAGGTTCCCGCAGTGGGCGGGGCAGGTGACACCAGCCCATTACACCACCCAATATGTGTAGGTCCCCTTTTCCAGACACGAGGTGAACAACATAAAGCAGACGATTCCTGAATTAGAGTCCTGCCTACAATCATCCATGTTTACCATGGGTAATATAGACCTAATATTCCCGGTGATCCTGCCAGCAGACATATGGAAACAAATAAGGAAGGTAGATGACACAACGGCCTTTGGCGCCACATGGGCGGACTTGATAATAGAAGATAGAAATAAAGCGGTTGGAGGGACACCAGGAGCGAACCTGGCGGAGTTACCAGCACATATAGTACAGAAGTTAAAAACAATTGTCCCAGAGAAAAGAATCCAATGGGACAAATTGACTGCATGTGTACAAGGCAAATATGAGTTGGTTACAGATTATTTTAATAGATTTGAAGAAGTATTCACAGACTTCAGTGGGCAGGATGTGGGTTCAGAAGCAGGAAAGAGGTTATTTGTTGACAAATATGTGAGGGGGTTAAAACTTCCAATTTAGGATCTAATAATGACATCAGAGAGTGCATGGCAAGCAAAAACGTTGGGCGAAGTACTGCATATGGCCCAATATTATGAGCGCATAGTGACTGCAGGAAAAGAAAAAAAGAGAGGGATAGGGTAAATCTAAAGACACGAATATTAATGCAGCAAGTAGTAGGACATAATAGAGGGCGAGGGAACGCACAAGGAAGGAGCAATTTGAATATGCATGGGGAAACAGTGGGACGGAATCAGTGTGCATATTGTAAAGAGGAAGGACATTGGCGAGCGCAATGCCCGCATCTACAGAATAGAAATGGGTCTGGTCAGTGGAGACAGCATAGAGGACACCCAGGAGCGAATGGACCACATAGGAATAGTATGCAGCAGCATCATAATAACGGAGGTAATCAAAACCAAGGCCAAAACCAAAATGCCCCAAACCAGAGTCAGGGACAGCAAAATCAACAATATGGAAATCAGAGTGGGGGGAAATAGAGGGAAGAGTGGAAATGTTTTCGATACACAGCCAAACACGTATTACAGTAATAGTAATGATTAGGACAGGGGTCGGAACCAGTGTCTATTCCCGTGAATCAGAGAGGACCCTACGTAGAAATGAGTCTCGGAAATAAGGAGCACCGCTTTCTTGTAGATACAGGAGCGCAGAGGTGTTCAATAGACCATCACTTGGTTCCGGATATACCACTGTCAGGGCAAAAGAATACTTCCGTAGGGTTCGCAGGTACACCAGTCATAAACCCAGTGTCCAAACCAGTCCCAGTTACCATAGGACCATTTACTGAACATTGTCATTTCCTTCTAACAGAAAATTGTGGAGAAAATTTGTTGGGATTAAATTTGTTGAAAAAACTAGGTTCTGTTTTACATTGCACGGCAGACGGAGTGTTTCCAACGATATGGCCACACGTTGCCCCTGTGTCAGAATTCATGTCTGAAGCGTTACCAGGGGAACTAAGTAAAGTACCAACCTGTATATGGGCAATGCATGACAACGATGTGGGATGTTTAGAGATAGAGCCAGTAAAGATTATTTTGAAAGAAGATGTTACCCTACCGCGAATAGCCTAATACAAAATTTCGGTTGAAGGGAAGAAAGGATTGAAGAGTATTGTTACTGATTTGGTGAAATTAAGGGTAATCGAAGAAATCACAGGCAGTACATGCAACAGCCCGATTCTTCCGGTTTAGAAAAAAGGAGGTAATGAGGTACCATACTGTTTTGTAATTGATCAACGCGCATTGAATAAGGTAGTAGATCCGCAATTTCCTCTAGTGCCAGACGTCACTACAATATTGACAATGATACCTGTTTCAGCAGAATATTTTAGTGTAGTAGATTTGAAAAATGCATTCTTTAGTATTCCAGTGGACAAGGACAGTAGATATTTGTTCGCGTTTACATTAGGACGATAATCATTTACATTTACGCGGATTCCGCAAGGTTACACGGAAAGTCCAAGTATTTACAGTAGAGCATTAAAAGAACAGCTAGACATGCTGGAATTACCCATGGATTGTGTACTTTTGCAATACATAGACGATCTATTGCTAGCTGCAGACACAGAGGAGATTTGTAAAGAAAGCACTGTATTACTACTGTCACACCTAGCGGCACATGGCCATAAAGCTAGTTTGAAGAAATTTCAATATAATCGAAAGGAAGTGGCTTATTTGGGCTACCTACTTTTTTGAAAGGAGGGAGAAGACTAACACCAGAACGTATGGAAAGTATTTCTTGCATGCCTATTCCAAAGACACAAAAAGGAGTAAGAGCCATAATAGGCATGGCTTCATATTGCCGACAATGGATTGGTAATTTTGCGTTAATTGTGAAACCATTAGTGAATTTAACTAGAAAGGATGCGGTTATGCCTTTGCAGTGGGATGAGGAATGTCAGAAAGCATTTGGTGGATTGAATACTGTATTATGCTCGGCTGCAGTTTTGGGTACGCCGAACTATGACATTTGTTTTAGACTATTTTTGTGTGAAAGTGAAGGATGTGCATTGGCGGTTTTGACACAGTAACAAGGTGGAAGAAATAGGCTGTGCGGCTATTTTTCTTCTGCGCTGGATCCTGTAGCGCGCACACTACCACGATGTTTGCGATCTGTCGCGGCGGCTGCTGCGTCAGTGAAACAAACGGAAGGGATGGTATTGGGGCACACTTTAATTCTGATGGTGCCACATGCCATAGACGTTCTATTAAATAGGACACAGATGCAACACCTCACCTCTGCTAGATTGACAAGATATGAGATTATCTTGTTCGCGCCCCATATCCAAATTATGAGGTGTAGCGCTTTGAATCCTGCAGAATTAATGCCACTGACCTTAAAAGAAATTGGGAAGAATGAATCATCCCCCCCACGATTGCTTAATGGTCACTGAGGAAGAAACCAAAGGAAGAGTTGATTTAAGTGATATTCCACCACAGAAAGAGCCGGATGGAGAGTTATTTTGTGACGGCTCATGTTTTAAATTACCAGATGGCACGATAACTGCCGCATACGCGATCACTACCCTAGAGAGTGTAGAAAGTAAAAGAATCCCCTATAATTCAGCACAAGCCGCAGAAATAATAGCATTGACCAGAGCCTGCGAGATTTCTGAAAATTTGAATGTGAATATATATACCGATCGTCAGTATGCTTTTGGAGTGGTTCATAACTTCGGTCGACTCTGGGCTGAGAGAGGGTTTCTGACATCACATGGTGCCAGAATTCAACATGGCCCTTTGATTGTACGTTTGCTGTCTGCACTCACGTTTCCAAAGCGCCTGGCAATAGTGAAATGCGAGGCACATAAAAAAGTAACATGCAAAGTAGGAGAGGGAAACGCGTTTGCAGACAGAATTGCGAAACAAACTGCCACTGATTTGAATACCAAGATGATGACGGTTCAGACAGAGGAAGTACCCTGTATGATAGAAGATGGAGTTGCGACTGTCAAAGAAATGCAGGCCGAGGCTACGGCCGATGAAATACAGGGATGGGCAGAGGGATCTGCTGAGTTGGATCTGGAGGGTTGTTGGGTGGACAAGGGAACTAGAAACTGGATGTTGCCAAATTCGTATGTGACTGCAATGGTCACAATGGCCCACAGCCCTACGCACATCTGTGCCAAGAAAATAATACAGCACCTTTCTACAGTATGGCAGAATGTAAACATCAAAAGGAATGCAGAGAGGTTGGTGCAGAACTGTATCACGTGTTTACAACACAATGTAGGAAAGGGAACAGTGACTCCAACAGGCAGTTTTGGCCCACCCTCCATGCCATTTGAGGTAATACATTTTGATTTCATAGAGATGGAGTGGTGCCAAAACTTAAAATACGTCTTGGTGGTGATCTGTGCATTCAGTAAGTGGGTGGAGGCATATCCTTTGAAAGATTGCACAGCAATGAGTACGGCAAAAGTAATGTTGAAGGAGTACTTTTCCAGATTTGGCTTGCCCCGAGTCCTATGGTCTGATAATGGACCGCATTTTGTGGGAGCAGTGGTATTACAGATATGTGCTGGTCTCCAGATTGATAAGAGATTCCATAGTTCAAGGCATCCGAGTTCTGCCGGTCTTGTGGAGAGGCACAACGGGATTCTTAAATCAAAGATTAGCAAGATTTGTGCGAGAAGCAAGTTGAGTTGGGTGGATGCATTACCAATAGCACTATTATGCATGCATATGTCTGTACAGGCTAAAACTGGGCTCTCCCCGTACAAAATCGTAATGGGGAGGCCAGCAAATGTTTTGTGCGCACCTCAGCCAAAACGACTTAGTGAGATGGAACATCCTGTGCTGAGTACTTATTGTGGCCTTTTAATGCATACATTGCGTTTGATTCATCAGCAGGTGCAGGAGGCATTACCAGTGAGATACACCGGTCCGGGGCACGCGCTGGAGCCAGGAGACTGGGCGCTGCTAAAAAACTTTGAAAGAAAGTCATCATTAGCACCCAGGTGGCGCCGCCCCCCATCAAGTACTTTTGGCGAGCAGACAGCAATACAGGTGGATGGAAGGAAGTCGTGGATCCATGCCACCCATGCCAAGAAGATTCCAACTGCACTGAAAGACTTGCCTGACACTGATGACCGGAAAGAGAAGACGGTCCCAGAAACTAAAGAACCTGTTGCCAGTAAGCAGCCACCTAATCTGCCAAAAAGAGAAGTGAAACTCGAAACAACGCCTGAGACGATTGCCTAAGAGGGGGAAGGGCAAAGAGTGCCCCAACTTTGCCCAGCAAAATCGACATCACTGCTGACCGACGCAAAATCTGCCTTGCAGATACCAGCAAAACCAAATTGTGTACCCCTATGGCGCCCACCAGCACTTGCCAGCAGCGCCACAGGCTGACTTCAAGCCTGAATCTGAAAGTGCACCGGCACTGTTCACAGATCATACGATACCAGGAGCAAGGCGATACAACCTGCGGCCTCGGGAGACAAAGTGATCCGCAGTCTTTTTGATGTTTATGTCAACCTCTGGTTCAGCTCATGGACGGAGAAGGAACCAGAGGTGTAGAGAAGAGAAGCGTGAGAATTGTGCAAGTCGGACAATTCAAGACTCGCGGCTCCTCGGTGCGATCATAAAAAGTACATGTGTCCTGAACCAGAACGGACAAACTGGGCGCACATGGTACTATGGCAAGTGAGATAACCAATTAACAGTACATGTGTCCTGAACCAGAGCGGACAAGCTGGGCGCACATGATACTAAGGCAATAAGATAACTGATCAAAGGTCCTTTGAGCAGTAAACGAGGGGACACGTGATCTCGCCTAAAAACGAATAATCGAATCCAGGCTAAAAAGGACAGGCAGAACTGAACTGTGACAATTCCATTGAACTTATTAACATCAGAGCAAGCACGACAAAGAAAGATATCCACAACGAACTGTGATAAAAAAGAAGAAGGACGAGAAACATGCCGGGACCGGTTCCAGCCTCCTCCTGCACCACCACCGCTGAGAATGAGTCAGTTATAAAGACTATAAGTTTAAGAAAAAAGCATGGTAAAACAAATTGTATGCTGGTACTAACGATAATATTGTGCTTTATGAGCGTGTAGCACCAATATCGACAGCCCTAATATTATGGTGGGTAGAAACAATACACCCATTAGAAATGATTTTACCAATAATTAATATATCCACTACTGAAAGCCCGGTTCAGGTGATCACTTATACCCTACCCCCAATGGAAGAAAAACACAGGGAAGGTTTTGGAAATAACACCTTACTGCTGATAATGAACATAACACATGCAATCCTGAAGAAAACAAACTGCTGGGTATGTGCCCATTTACCAGAGCATGCCGGGAAAGGAATAGGGTGGTATGTGCAGCCATTACCATTACGTTCTGCATGTAGTGCATCTTTAGGTGCAATGTTCTATGGGAAATGGAATGAGAGTAACACGGGTCAATTAGACAGTACCAACATGAATGAGTTTGAGGAGATAATAATGAAGCCTGTGGGTTCTTCCATTTTCCATAAAGCACAAGTAACAGCCCAAGAGCCCATGAGGAAAAGTACACGAAAGATAACGACAAAATAGACGAGATAGATTGTCCCCACCAGAAAAAAACATCTGTAATGACGTTTCATGTAAGAACAAAAGGGGACAAAGAGGCAATTCCCCCATCTTACACAGTGAATTATAGCCCAAGAACTGTCCCTTTTTGTCTAAAAAAGAAAGGCTCTTTTGCAGTCTGAACATATACTGGTTGTACAGTGGTACTAAGATGGGAAATTGAACACGTATACGTAGGTGATCCAGTTTATTTTATATGTGGAGAGAAAGCATACCCTTGGTTGCCCAGAAACTGGGGAGGTACATGTTATCTAGGGCTACTGTTCCCAGGAGTATTCCTCTTAGAAACAGCAGCCATGTCCAGATTATCCAAAACTAGAGTCAAAAGGACCGACGAAGGTGTTTTAATAGCAATTGATGTAGCGAAATCATTCATTCCATTCTTAGGACAGATAGTGAACTCCTATAATATAAGGCAACTGTCCAGAATCCTAAAGAATACAATAAACACAACAACAGATATATTATTTAACATGACGTTGGAAGAAAGAGGAATCAGGTTAATGACATTGCAAAATAGAATGGCTCTCGATGTGATCCTGGTTGATCGTGGGGGAATTTGCAAAATAGTGGGATCCGCATGTTGCGTTTATGTCGATGACTATTCCCCCACGATCTTTGAAACAAAGAAAATGCACGTTCTAAGCTCTGAACTCCCTACTGGAGAAGGGAGCTGGGGAATAGGATCTTGGTTTTGGGGAATACTAAGATCTTGGGGATGGAAGTTGATCTCAATATTAGTAGTGGTGTTCGGAATATTCCTAATGTGCTGTTGTTGTATACATTGTTTACCCATAGTTTGCGCTGAGGTAACTGAGGGATATACGGAAGGATGCATGCATATGATAACAAAGAAAAAACAACCTCATGATCGAACTAGCCCAGACCCAAATGAGATGAGAGCAGTAAAAGAGTTGATGGCAATAGATATTGATGAAGACAATGATGTCCACGATAGCATGCAAGACTCAGACATAAGTACTTCAGATTCATCATCACTAGAGGAGGTTTCAATAAATAGATGAGACGTTTGGCATACGGCCAAAGGAGGGTTTGTCAGTCTAGAAATACGGATACCTCTACTTTGAGACCGGAAACGCATTTTGGTGGCCGTGGGCCAACCGTCTCATGCACGATATGAAAAAATATAGGTTTTCGAGTTTGCCAATGAACAGAATCGCCATTTTGTTTTCTAACCATTGCTCATTGCTTTATGTTCCTATTGCTTCGCAGTATATTTTCCGCTTACACTGCTCGACTGTGAAACATTGTTGTCTGCATGTGAAAAGGACAAGGCTGCAGGGCCGTGAGGATAACAAGAGTTCGCTGAAACACAAACGTAGGCAGCGCCAGGAAGAATGCCTGGCTCCCTCCCAAATGTAGCCTTGAAGCAGAGCTGCAGAGCATTTAATCATTTCACAGCTGCCAGCCAGTCTCGTTATATGGTAGAATATGTTAGAATAATACCGCTAAAGGCTTGAATTATGCTTTTCTTATGGCACCCTTTGCTGAGCGCACTAGAGCATGTCGGCTCCCAGGACGCGAATAGCACCTGATAGATAGCAAGGTCCGGAATGCAACTCTCCCCCCGTATGTAGTTTGCTTCCAAGAACAGAAGCGCCATGCTCTATTCAATAACCGAAAGATGCCTTTGCACTCACAAATTGCAAATTGTTACTAGAATAGATGTTTGAAGATGTCATAGTGGCCAGAGATGTCCATCATCACACCAAGTTCAAAGAAACCCAATAAAGGGAGGTGTTAAACATGTCATAGCTGATTGTTTGATATGCATTTTGTATATATGTAACTGATGTATGTAATTCGCTCTCTTGTGTCCCTTGAGGTCTAGGGATACACGTTGCAGGGCGTGAGACCGAGTTGGCCAACTGAGACTTTTGCTTTGCAATAAAACCCTAGCTTTGGGAATACAACCTTGTGTCTGGCATCTCTATCATGTGTGGTGACTCGTCTTGTTTCCATAGACGTCAGGGTCCCCTAGGGGCCCCTTTCAATCTATTGTCTCTAACATCTATAGTGGGTCTGTGACTCTAGTGATTACTGGCAATTTAGTTATTTTATCGTGGATGAATTATGGCAGCTCATTACGATTGTCCGAGGCTGTACAGTGTTGATAAATGCAGGGTTTGTCACATCGTCTCGAGATACAACATGCAAGTCTAGCCTAGATTCTTTGGGGTTTAATGATGGCTAATTTATATGTTCTACATTTGGTTTTCAATAATATGCAATGATTTGTGCATAGCAGATACTGGGGCCATGTTCCCTCCATGTGCCTTAATCCCATCCTCATCCCTTGTAATTCGGGGTATATGAACCACTGACTAACTTCAAAGAGTCCTTGCAGGTTTAGATTTTTGAGGCGGGACATCACTTTATCGAGAGAACTAGACAGGATGGAATTATGCAGGTTAAAAACATCTGGGGTGCCTGAGGCCCAACCTTTAGGCATCAGCCTGCCAATTAAAGGAGAGACTACACCAGTGTTGTTTTTATGCCAAGTCTCTCTAAACAATTATTGTTTTATAAGTTACTGAAAAAGGACAGTGGTGTGATCCAATAAATAAAAAAAAAAAAAAAGAGGTCACGCAACAATAAATGTATCCGTAAGGTAGTTTTTTGAAACTATTTAAAGCAAAATTGGTGCTCATTTTCCAGTTCAAGTAGAATTTAATCCAATAGGTCTAATGGTAGAGTTCTCAGTAGAATAGCACATTTTTGTAAATTTTGTGAAACATGGGAGTTTAACCCTAAATTTATTTTTTATTCTTTATTTATTCTGTTGCATATACACTTGACAAACATGCCCTCCAGTTGGGAAGGCCGTTCTTTAAAACATAATGAAAAAGATTTTTCCACCTTCAATTTCCTTCCTTAGTAACATTCCCACCTGCCAAAAGCAAGAAGTGCGCCATATGCGTAGATGTTTCTATTTACCTTCCATCTCCTCTAACCCAAACAGAACCAGCAGTGGTTCCATTCTTCTCTCCACATCTTCAAGGCCCTTGATCCAGCCTAGGACTTCCTACCAAAATCAGCATACTTCTGGGCATGCCCACCACAAGTGCCAGTACGTAGCCATCTGGCCACATCCTAACCAGCAAGATGGGTTGATGCCACGGAACATTCTAGAGAGGCGGTGGGGGGCATACTGCCACCTATATAAAAAGTTTTAACCCGTGCCGCTTATATTGACATGCCACAGATGTTTTATGCACTTTAATGCACATGATTCTCCATTTCCCAACCACCAGCTCCCTCCCAAGGTCCCTCACCCACCTCCTCCTGTATTGCCCCTTCTCACCTCCCCACGCCTGCACCATCGCATGGTATATGTGAGAAGTCAACCCGTTGATTGTTGTCCTACAGCTCATTATCAGTTCCATTTCTGTCAGTTCCAAACCCCCTTCAGTTGCAGGTAGTAGAACACAGTGTGTCCTCAGTCCTAGTGCCTCGTCAAGTCCCTCTATGGAGATAAAGGGGTCTGCTTTAATCCATTGTCCCACTCTTTCCAGCCTTGCCTCGAACCATGTCTGGAAGCACAGCGGCTCCTGGATGCCATCTATGATTGGGGTACCCAGACGTGATGGGCAGGTAGTTACTCCCCTCATTTCTCGTTTCCACAGTATCCATAGCAGGCCTGATATACTGTGTCTCATAACCTTAGGCGGCAGCTTGCTCAATGGTGCCCACAACCACTCCCCTAACGTTACCAGCCGCAAAAGTTAATTTTACATAGCTACCCAGGGTTTCTTCCCATCTACCCGGATGTGTGGTATCAATGACTGGAATTGGGCTGCTCCATAGCAGGTGTACATGTCAGTGAGTGCAAATGCCCCCCTCCTTGGCCTGCATCAGGGTCACACTTGCAACTCAGTTTCTGTCCCTTCCATATAAACCCCAGAATCCTCCACATTAGTAACTTAAAATGTTCCTCAGGCATCTCAAATCGGTAGGATATGGTATAGGTATAGCACTTTATGGACTAGGGTCATCTTGACCGCATTTAAAAGGTTCAGCCAGGACAGCGTCAACGAAGACTAAATCTCCAGGTCCGAGAGGAGCTTGTTAACCCTACATTTCTGGATATAATCCAGACATGGACCCCTTGCTCACTGTGCTTAAAGAGGATGGGCTTCATCTCGCTGATGCTGCCCAACAAGGCTGAAACACGAGTTGTGCGAGGTTGAGGGTACTCTAGTTCAAAGGAGAACTGCCTAGCATTTCAATGTTGGAATGGCCTTTTTGACTTGGACCAGACTGATATGAATATGGCGATTTCTCCTGTGTGAAAGGCACAGTGAGCTAAAATATTGTTGCAGCAACGCCAGAGGGAGAAACATCCCATAGAACATGTTTCTTGACCATGCACATTCTCATTATAGGGGCTCCTCCGTTTTTGTAAATATGGAAACGTTGCATTAGTTAAAGAGCACCAAATCAGCAATACTAATATACATACAGGACAGCCTGCAATAACAGTATAAAGGTCTGTAAATAAGGTCTCTATGACAGGCTAGTTGTGACATCTCTACTGACTTGTGATAATAAAATGGCATAACTATTGACCTGTAATCCGTTATTACAATTTGTTGTGATGTCACAGTCCCTGCTGCTTCAGCCAGCACAGAGCACAATTCCAGCTGTCAATGATGCTATTAAAGCAGTTACAAGCTTTTCAAATTCCTTTTCTGCAAAAATAGATTTCTGTGACACTTCACATCCATTAATTGATAAGGAACTGATAATAGTAGTATTTATATATTAGTATTGCCAGTGAGGTCTCAGCTCTGAGTGCATTGGGTAGAGCGTTCCAAAGTTTGAGTGCTATGTTAAATGTTAAAGGTATTTGTACAGCGCACCGTCACCAACGGAGTTGGTCCCCAGGCACTGGCTATGTGAGGGAAGCCTATGCACCCGGTTTTGGTCCTTTTAATGGGTGGGATGCCATTGCATCATAAACCAGAATCCAGTAGCCTCTTGATGCAGTGCATGAAGGTGGCCACCTGTAATACTCTATTCAGCATTTCTTCCATTAAACATAAAAGTATTGGAAACAAAATGTCCTTTTTTAACTGTGGTGGATGCTGTACAAGAACCTTTTTTTGATAACGTCATCACATTTACTATCTTTCTCGTATGGTGGTATTGAAATGGACAGATCAACCAATCTTAACCTGGGCACAAGTCATCACAACAGAATCTAGCTTGGGCTATGATCTCGAGATGCTGGGGTAAGGCTTACACACTTTTGTTGTGGGTGTTATTTTTTAAAATATTGTGATTACTGTTTATTTCACTGTGGATTTCCTTTTATGTGCCTTTGTGCACGGTTGACTTAACAGACACCCTTTTTCATCTTACTTACTGCACACACACATTTTTAACAGCTTAATAATTAAAATGTTCATTACTTTGGTTTGATTTACGTTATTTCCTTGTACCTGAATTACAGTGCCAAGTGTGCATGGGCTTGGAGGGAGACAGACGACTCACACCAGCTTTACACACTCAAGCTATCTTTTATGGCTTACATCCACGCCACACGCTTTCCGGACAAGCTGCTCCGATTGGTTTCAGCAATAGCACGACTGGCCCCTTTATAAGATCTTGTCGGGAGCGCAGGCCGAGGTCCGTGCAAAGTGCCATGCACAGTAGAAACCAACATCCTTAATACCTAGCAATACCAAAAATCCTAGGAGTTTGACGGATATTAGAGACCCCGCTCCTGCCATGTCTTCGGGTGAGTTACTGCAAGCATGTCTGATCAATGCTTGATCTCTGGTTGCTAATAAATTTGAAATGTTTTCGTTTATTCAAAATCATGATACAGATTTGGTATGCGTAAAGAGACTTGGTTTGCTGCCTCTTCTGGACTGACATATTTCATACTCTGCCACCTGGTTAGGTTATCCTTCATGTGGATCGGGAGTCATCACATCCAGACGTGTTTCATCTGTCTCCTATCTTTTTCATCTGATGCTGAGATGGAATCGATGCTGGTAAATTTTGCAGTTGGCCCCTCATATGTGCTTCATTTTTTTCACTGTCGGTTGCCACCCCTTCCCTCCGTCTTTTAATGTTTAAAAAAGCTTTTTTTAACACTATTGAAGAATTGGTTTTAACGTATAATAATGTAAATATACACAGGGATTTTAACATTTGGGAAGACACTACTGTTAATTTCATCATTACTTCAATCCAAACTGGTATGGAAAGCTTACTGTTGCAACAGTTGGTGGTTGGTCCCACTCACGTTAAAGGGCATACTTTTGATCTTATTTTTGCCTCTGCACAATTACTACGGGTGTTGAGCATTATGTGGTCCCTTTTGAGATTCTTTTCCCTTCTGTGCCTACTCGCCCGATTAGTCGAAACTTTTTTCAGACAAACTGGAGGTCAGTGGAATCAACCATTTTGGCTTGTCAGAGTATCTCAAATTACCAGTCATTGTCAAATGTTCCCTTCCCTGTTCCATTACCTATCTCTCGTCTTACCATAGCATGCGCCCCTGCAGATTATTTGGCATCCCAGGAATGGGTGAAAAAGCCTGTTTGTCCTTCGGCTCCCTGGTTTTCAGTCGAGCTTCGGTCGATGACCTTAACAGTATCACAGGCCAAACGTAAATGGAAGGCAAGCTACAATCTGGTATTGAAATATGGTTTTAAGAGGCAGCTTACTCTGTACCATAAAGCTTTGAAAGCTGCCACACTATTATACTACTGTTATTCACTCTGTGATGAATAACACAGAAAACATTTTCAAGCGGTTAAAGAGCTATCATGTCCCAGAGAAGCGCCTGTAAATTCAGGATCCCAGACTCTGATCATTTGTTTCATTTTCTCTTTTCTTTAATAAAATTGAGATTGGAACTAATATTGCAAGCTTGATTATTAGTGTTCAGCTTCCCACGGTCCCAGCCCTGCCCTAGTAGGACAACTCTTCTTTTCCAGTTTTGGCCTCTCGGCCTATCCGCTAATCTGCGATTGTAACACTCTTGAAATCTGCCTCACTGCTTGACAATGTCCTCTTACAACTTTTTAAACCCATCATCGGGGGCATTGATAACCTGGTAACGGAAGCTATTGTTTGGCCTTTGGATATCTATTGGTAGTTCTCAAACATGCTTTAGTGATTCCATTATTGAAGAACCCTTAATAAGATGCTTCTGTCTTTTCTAATTATTGGCCCATATCCTTACTTTCTTTTTTTGCAAAAGTAATGTAGGTGGGCATTACTCCCCAATTGTGGTCCTTTCTATAAGATCGACAAATTCTAGGCCCTTCTCAATGTGTTTTCGCCCCTTATGGAAATGGAATCTGTACTCGTCTCTTTACTCAATGGCCTGACTATGATCAGGACGGTATGGCATGTCTTATTTTACTTGACCAGTCAGTCCCCTTTGATACCATCGATCATACTATTCTTTTATATCAAGACTGCGGAACTCTGGTATCTCAGGCTCGGTCCTGGAATGGTTCCATGCATTTCTGTCACTGCGTACACAATTGGTTTCTTTTTCTTCATTTAGAGCTTGACCTAGAGGCATCACTTGTGGGGTTCTGCTCTTTCTCCATAACTTTTTAATGTTTATATTCCACCGTTGGCCGTTCTTATTCAATCTTTTGCTTTTCGCTCCTCTTTCGTACGCAGATAATACCCTACTTCTGTTTAGGCTGGAACATGCTGAACTGCTGCTCAGCCGAGATCCTGTCTGGAAGCCGTTAATGGTTGGATGTGCACCAGCTAGTTAAAATTGAACAGCAAGAAGACGGAGGTGCTGATAATCGGTCCTCCTGTGCCTTCCGATTGCTGGATCTCTGACTTCTGGCTGTTATCTTTGGTCCCCTCTTCCCAATCCAGCAAACACATTGAAGAATCCTCAGGGTTAAGATCTCTGCCTCTTTGACTATGAAAACCCAGATCAATGTCATTTGTAGATCGGTTTTCTTAAATGAAAACAATTTAGGAATATTTTACTGTCTATCCCCGAGGAACCCTGCGCCACAGTAGTAGCAGCCTGTCTTAATAGCAGTCTTGATTATTACAATGCTGCCCTTCTTTCCCAGCCAGATTATTTGCTACATTGTTCACAGGTTCTGCAGAATGCAGCAGTCCGCCTGGTAAAAGCCATCCCTTTTGGCCATTCTTCTGTCTCAGCGGCACAGCATGTTGTGCACAGGCTACCTATCTTAGCACAAATCCATTTCAAGGCCTTGTGCAATGTTCATCGTGCGCTACACAAAAGAGGTGGTCAATCTCTACAGGAGAAGATGTTTTCCTCCCATCCGGTGCGTTCAATTCATTCTGCTGATGCAGTATTATTAGAGGTACCAACTTATCAGTGTGAACGGATTGGACGAAGGGCCTCCCCTATTGCTGGCCCTAAACTGTGACATGCTTTATCGTTACTTCTTCAGCGTATCCAAGACTTTAGCATTTTTTAAACTTTGTTTAAAACCTCACATGTGTGTGTAGTGTGCCGGTTACTGCCCTTTGAACTGGTTCAGCGCCATGCCACCTTTGGTGAGACACACTTTACAAATGCCAAAATTGATTGAAGACAGATGAGCTATGTAATGGGCCTCCTCTCGATAAGCTACTATGGCAGATGTTGAGAAGGCCCTGCATAATATCCAGTATGGTTTTGCATACGAGATTCAGTATGGGGAAAGATTGTTTTCTGAAGATTGGTTCAATTGAGTCAATTATCACTCAGCAATGGCTCTTGGCGAGAGCAATTTATGAGGCATGCGGGAGGTATCAGGATGGGTGGGACATCTGAATTGTCAGTGACACAAAAAAAACAATGGGCCTCATTACGGCTTTGGCGGTAGCCATGCTGCTATTGGCGGCATGGCTGCCTCCAAAACCGGGTCCGGGTTCCCTGAATGGGGAATTACCAGGCCATTCCGAGTTTGGAGGGCCTGGTAATTCCTCCCACAGGGAACCCGGGCCCGGACCTTCCCCATTCCCTTTTGAGCCCCCATAGGGCTCAAATGGGAATGGGTGCAGGGAGCCAATAACGGGCCGATTACGACCGGCCCATTGTTCGCTCCCTAGTCCCCTCGTGGGACCAGGTAACGACGCCTGGTTTTACCAGGCGTCCTTACCGGGTCCCGTGAGGGGACCTCATAATCAGGCGGAATGGGTTTAACGGGTCTGCATCCATTAGCAGCACCCGTTAACCCATTCCACCAAGATTGTAATGAGGCCCAATGGGTTGTTTATTAACAAAACATAAGGGGTACGTTTCTTACAAGTAACGCCAGTTCTCCAGCATTGGCATCTTTTCATAGATTCACATGCTGTGACTATTCCCCATCAGGCTGGGAATCCTCGGTTTACACTTGTCCCATAGTAATGAAAAGAAGAATTTGGTGCCTGTTACCCTTCTTATGGGTGCTTTTGGTCCCCACCAATGGGACAGCAAGTAGGTAGCTCCTCTGCTGTAGCCTCTCTTCAGATTCTAACCAGTGTGCGCTGGCCCCGGATCTATTTGAAGTAGGCTTTTACAGGAGGTAATGGCTGGAGGGCACATGTGAATCTATGAAAGATGCCAATGCCGGAGAAGAACAAGTAACTCTCTTACCTGTTAATGTTCTTTTGATTGGATGTTCCTCCCACATATTCCTCATCTTAGCATATTCGTATCCCAGCTCTGCTGCTTCGGATAATTTGTTTACCAGGGTCCTCTGTGTTCGAGACCGCAGAGTCGACGTCATCCGCTGTATAAAGGACTTGAGTAGCGCCAGTTACCTCGGTTCTGTTTTTACGGTCCTCATGGTCGCATCAGCTGATCAGGTTTTAAGTCCTCAGGCTCTTAAGAAAATTTGAGTGCAACTGGCGTACACTGTACGGAGGGGTACGTTGGGAGGGTCGATGAGGAATATGTGGGAGGAACATCCTATCGAAAGAACGTTACAATTGGTAAGTAACTTGTTCTTCGAATGGATTGTGTCCTCCCACGTATTCCTCATCTTATGATAGACTCCCATAGCAGTGGTAATTTAGGAGGTGGAAGTACTAGAAATTTTAATGATGGACTGAATGAAGGACATCCTTTGCAAATAGTCCTCCTTGATATGAGGTACAGTCCAAGCAGTAATGCTTTACAAAGGTGTGCATTGACGACCAGGTGGCCGCAGCACAAATATTCTGCACTGGGACACCCCTCTGAAGAGCCGTGGAAGTTGCCATGCCTCTGGTTGAATGAGCCCTTAATCCATCTGGAGGTTCTTTCCCAGCTAGTTTATAGCATTCAGAGATTGCTAGAATTATCCATCTGGATAGAGTTTGTTTAGATACTGCAAGGCCCAATTTGTGCCAAGTATACCCAACAAATAGTTGGTCACATTGTCGGAGATTTGCCAATCTGGAAATGTAGAAACAGAGCCCTTTTTGGGTCCAGTCTATGCAACCTTTCCTCTTCCTTACTAGTGTGAGGTGGAGGATAAAAGGAAGGTAAGATTTTTTTGCGACAGATGAAAATTAGACACTATTTTAGGCAAGAAAGATGGTTTGACTTTTAGAATACCCTTGTCCCTATGGAAAATGGTGAGAGGAGGCTTACAAGATGGTGCCTGCAACTCACCCTGCGGGCTGATTATATAGCCACTAACAGAATTGTCTTAGGAGTGAGCAGTCTTAATGGGAAAGAATGTAAAGGTTCGAAAGGAGCACACATGAGAAATTTTAAGACTAGATTTAAATCCCAGATGGGCACCTGAAAAGGTGTTGGAGGGTATACATTTGTCAGCCCTTTCAAGAATTGAAGGACTAAAGCCATTTTAAAATAGGACTCCTCTTCCGAGGAGCACTTAAAGATAGATAGCGCTGCTAAGAAACCTTTTATAGTTCCAACTTGGAGCCCCAAATTGGCTAAGTGTAAGAGAAAAGAAAGTACTGTTGGAGTATTACAAAGAAAAGAATCCACATTCTTATCGCTGCACCAGTTACTAAACTTGTTCTAATAACACTGGTACAGGGATTTTGTTGTTGGCCTTCTGGCCGAAAGAAAAATCTCCATTACGTCATCTTGGGGGTCTCATTCCTTATATTTTAGCCTCTCAGAAACCATGCATGAAGGCGGAGTGTCTTGACCTCTGGATGGAGAACCCGACCTTCCTCTTGCGAGAGAAGATCCTCTCTTTGTGGAAGACATTTTGGAGGGCAGATGGACATGTCCAGAAGGTCCGGGTACCACGTCCTCCTGGCCCAATCCGGGGCAATTACGATCATGGTTTTCCTGAACTTTCTCAACCTCCTGATTACGTGAGGAATCACAGGGACTGAAGGAAACGTGTAAAGGAGTGGAAATACCCAGTCCAATACGAACGCGTCCCCTAGAGTTCCTCTTGAGGGAAATTCCCTTGAGCAATACAGTTCACACTTCCGGTTGGCCCCGGTCGCAAACAGATCCACTTGAGGGGTTCCCCAAAGGGCGAAGAGCTCTTGAAGGACTTCCTGAGCTAGTTCCCATTCGTAGGATAGTGCTCTGCCTGCTCAGAGCGTCCGCCCTCGTGTTTAGCTCTCCGGCAAGGTGAACTGCCGATAGAGAGATTCCTTCTTGCATTGCCCAGAACCAGAGCTGCATTGCGTCTCTGCACAGTGGAAGTGATCCTACGCCTCCTCTTTTGTCGAGGTAGTACATGGCCATCGTGTTGTCCGTCATTATCAGGACATTCTTTCCTTGTACAGAGGGCAGAAAAGCCTTCAGCTCTAGCCTGATTGCTCTCAGCTCCAAAAGGTTGATGTGTAGTTTGGACTCTGATGGAGACCAACAATTGCTGATTGTCAGATTGTTGGTGTGGGCTCCCCACCCAGTGAGTGAGGCATCCGTCACTACCGTCATCTCCGGCCATGGTTGCCAAAAAGGTTCCCCCTAGAAGGATATTGTTCTTGCAAGCCCACCATAGGAGATCTTGAGCCACTTTGGCCGAGACTTGTTGACGATCTGACATCTCCCCCGAAAACTGGGACCATGGAGTCCTGAGGGCCCATTGAAGGGATCTCATCCTCAATCTGGCCTCTGGCACCAGAGAAATGCAAGATGCCATGAGGCCTAGCAATCTTAGAAAGTCGAAAGCCGGTAGATGTTGGACATTTTGAAACTTCATTACTATCTGCAGAATGTGGTGAGCTCTCTCCTTGGGAGGCGAGGCTTTCCCTGAGGAAGTGTCCAGGATTGCTCCAGAATTGGAGTTGTTGGCTTGGAATCATTTGTGACTTCTTGTAATTGAGTGAGAAGCCCGTTCTGTGCAAGAAGTGCAGGTCAAGGCCAGAGGTTCCTGGGCTCGTTCAGATGAACTCGCCCTGATTAGCCAATCGTCCAGATAAGGGTAGACGTGAATCCCCCTTCTGATACTCGCTGCCACTGCCATGAAAACCCTCGGGGGGAAGTTAGCCCAAATGGTAGAACCCGGAACGGATAATGAGAACCACCAATTGCGAACCTCAGGTACTGTCTGTGCTTGAGGTGGAATGGCACATGAAGGTAAGCATCCTGAAGGTCCAATGAAACCAGCCAGTTCTGAAGCTGAAGAGCCTGAAGGATCTGAGAAAGGGTCATCATCTTGAACTTGTCCTTCCTGAGGAACTTGTTCAAGCTTCTCAAGTCCAAGATGGGTCTCAATCCTCCATCCTTTTTGGGGGATGAGAAAATAGGTGGGGGGGAGGGAGTACCAGCCCTTGTTCCTCTCCGCTACAGGTACATGTTCTATTGCCTCTTTCTCTAGCAGGGTTAAAATCTCCTGCACAAGGAGCGGGTCTGGAATTTTTACAGAGTTGGCTCCCGGTGGATGATCTTTGATGAAAAGGAAGACAGTAACCATGGGTCACCATCTCTAGTGCCCAGGCCTCTGACGTAATGCCCCGCCATTCATCCAGATACCGAGGGATTCTGCCTCCCACCGGTGTCTTGTGGGTGAAGACCTCAAAGTGGCTTTGCAACGGCTGCAGCAGTGGCTGAGGAGGTATTAGCCGCTGCTGTGGCTGATCTAGCACCTCTCCCTTTTCCACCACGAAAGGGTTTCTCTGTTGGCCTCTCTGAATGGCCTGCACCCCTCCCATTTGCAAAAGAGGAATAGAAGCGAAAAGGGCGACTCTTCCAGGAAGAGGAGCCTGCGTAAGAGTGTTGTTGAGGTTGTCTTATAGCTGCACTAAGTGATTTTGCTGCCGCTTTTGAGGTCTGCAGCTTCTCTAAGCTTTCGTCTGCCTTGCTGCCAAACAACCTCAAGCCGTCAAAGGGCAGATTAAGTAATCTAGATTGTACATCGGGTGCAAATCCAGATTTCCTTAGCCATGCAAATCTGCGCAGGACCATGCTAGATGCCATGGACCTGCTTATACTGTCCGCAGGCATTCCCCCATAGCATCTTTACCATCCTTTACTATAGCCAGGAATCCATCACGTTCCTCACCTTCCGGGATGCGTTCAGCCACTGATGTCATGCAGTCCCACAGGGTATCCGTAAATCTTGCTAATGTGCAAGTGACATTAGTCGATTTAAGGGCCATGCTGCCCGAAGTAAAAGCTTTCCGGGCCCAAGCATCAACTTTATCGCCCCTGTCTGGTGGTATTGATGGGTAAGCAGATTGCCTAGTGGAGGTTGCAGCTTGAACCACTAGACTTTCAGGAGAGGGATGTTTGGATAAATATTCTGAATCTGATTAAAGCGGCCTATATTTTGGTACAGTTTCTTATTTACTGCTGGAATTGAATCAGGATTATTCCAATTTAGCATTACACTTTTTTGCAGAGCTTTATGGAATGGAAGACCAGGAACTTTTAAAGGACCCTCACTCAGGATATCAGTCATGTCATCCTGGTCGAAATCCGGGAAGCTGCTTTCCAACCCATAAAATAAATTACCCTTCCCATAAGATTCCTATAACTGGGATCAGCATAATCTGTAGGGTCTAGTCTTTCAAAATCCACTTCAAGTGAAGTGTCTAAGCCACTGGCATTTTGGAGACAGTCAAAGGTCCGTTATTTTAGACTGTGGGTCCACTAGTTCTTCAGGGACCTCTCTGGCTCCAAATCTAACTCCAGCTGGAGTGACATCCTCTTCAGAGGAATGTTCTTCATATATAGATGACTTGGATCTAAAGAATTAATGTCTAGGTTGAGGGTGGAAAGTCTTCAGCTAAAGAAGGTGGAATTGGCCTAGGTATGGACAATGGTGTCGACTTGGGTCTTGGAATCAAAGAAGGCCTTGATAAAAGGGCCAAATAGGGAAGACGCTGGCTTCGGCGGTGTCGAAGGAGGCTTCGATGCGGTCGAAGAAGGCTTCAATAAAGCTAAAGGTGTCGACGTCATCTTTGTCAGCGGTCTCGACACTATGGTCGTCGAGTTTTGGCTTCGACATCGATGTCGATTCCATTAGCCCAGATTTATACACCGAAGGCTTTGACTTAGTATGAAGCATCGGGGAAACTTTCGCTTAAAGACACTCTCGACTCTTATTCAACTCTTGCGTGTTTAGATCTTGATTTTCCTCTGTCACTTTTAGAGTGTGTTGAGGCATGATCACTACGTGGTAACTTCGAGGGGGTCTGGTCTGCTTTCTCGAATATTTTAAGCATCGAAGCCCTGAAGGCCTCCCATTTTTGTGGGGAATCGTCCTTCAATGGATAAGTTACTCTCCTCTCAGAGGAGGAAGACTACCTGTGATGTTGCTTTTTTGACTTTAGTCGAAGACGAGGAAGATTTCCCCGAGCAACTCTTCGATCTCTACCTCCTCGACTCATGACGAGATTTTCGACTGGATTCGACTTCTTTCTGAAGACTTATACTTCTTTTCCCCCACCGCCATCTTACCTCTGTGTTCACAAAAAGCCTTACTGGACATGGCTTGACAGGACACACACTCGTCAACCCGATGATCTGGGCTGAGGAACCAGAGGAAATTCCAATGGCGGTCGGTTACAGACATCTTCCAACCACACTTCAGACAGTTTTTGAACCCTGTCTTGGGTGCGCAGGGAGTAGAAGATGAGGTCATCGAAGAAAAATCTGATGCGCCGTTCGGAACACAAAGCAGTTGCGTCAGAAAAACAGAACTGAGGTAACGGGCGCTGGTCGAGCCCTTTATACAGCAGATGGCGTCGACGCCGGCCCTCGAGGGACTTTGACTCTGCGGTCTCGAACACAGCACCCCGTGGTAAAAATAAATTCCGAAGCAGCAGAGCTGGTATACGAATATCATAAGATGAGGAATACGTGGGAGGACACAACCCATTCGAAATAGAGTTAAAGTTAAGAAACTTACCCCTTCTACAGCATTGGATCTTTCATAGAAGGACTTCTCTTCAGGTCTTTGCGTCTGCAGCGTGCTGCTTCTCGAGGCAGTAATGCTTGGTGAACATGTGCAGGACAGCCCAAGTGGCTTCCTGGCAAATATCTGCCTGGGGAATCCTGGACACATCTCAGCGGATGCCGCAGTCACCCTCGAGAGCTAGTTAGCCTTTGTGTGACAAAATGAGATGGCTGAGGAAATCCATTGGACAATGCCTCATTTTGAAATCGATTTCCCCTTGTTTGGATGTCCATAAGCGAGAAACAGCTGCGTGGAATGTCTGGAGGACATGGTTCTGTCCGGTAGTACTTGGGTGCTCTCCTTACGTCCAGGGAGTGCAGCGCAACCGCTGCTGGGGGTTTTGCAGCTTGGAAGAACATAGGCAGTGTAAAGGAGGAATGTTTATGGAACTCCGAGGGCACTTTAGGTATAAAACGAATGTTGGTTCTAAGGACTACATTGGCCTCATTACGAGTCAGCCAGTCCGGAATGAACGCTGGTGGTAAATCCGCCACCACTGTTCTTTCCGGACAGCTGATTAAGAGTCCTGCAGGCGGGAGGTGTCACTCCCGCCAGGTCTGACCTGGTGGGTTTAACACCACCCGCCTGCAGGCGGACAGGGAAACACCGGCAGCATGGTGCCGGTGTTTCCACTTCCCCATTCCCATGGATTCCTCTGGGACTCCATGGGAATGGGGATTAACAGAATTCCGCCTCTGGAATTACCGGGTCACCGGGGTTGTAATGCCCTGGTGATTCTGGCAATCACAGAGGCGGAATGGTAATAAGAGTCCGGCAGTAACCTGCCGGAATTTTCGGCACAGTTACTGCCGGACTCGTAATGAGGCCCATTATCTTTGCCGAACCAGAGATATGGCTCAGTTATCTTAAGTGCCTGCAATTCCAAGGCTCTTGCCAATGTAATGGCTATTACGAAAGCAACCTTACATGATAGAATTTTTAGGTGAGTCGTAGTCGACGGCTCAAATGGTGGCATCATGAGTCGTGCCAGAACTATATTGAGACTTCATTGTGGAGGTATTTTCTTTGTTGGAGGGAATGATCAAAATAACCCTCGCAAGACGCGTTTGTAAATCTGTTGCTGAAGTGTTGCAGAAGAGGGGCTTAGCCCTTCTCCTCCTGGTGTATCTGGAGATGGCCGCCAAGTGTACCTTGATTGACTTATGGGAAGAGGCCTCCCTGTGCCAACGATAGAAGAAACGGCAGGACCCTTTGGGCGTGCAGAGAGGTTGTAAATCGGGCTGCAGTGCACACCATCGACCAAATCGTCTGCACTTGCTTTGATATGAGCGATTGTTGAACATTTCAATGGAGGGATATTTTGTGGCTGCCAGTTGAATTCTAGCAGGTGGCCCTGCTGAACGACTTGTAGTACCCATTCGTCTGTTATGTTGTGCCGTGCTACCTTACCTACCACTTGTATTATATTGCTTTTGCAGTCACGCTTGAGGTTTTGCTCTACCCGTTTGGGAGATGGAGAATGCTCTTTGGCGTTGTGGCGGCCTGTATTCTTTTGGGCACTGGTAGCCCTGAAATGTCTTTTGTATCCCTATGAGTAGTACAAGGTTTTACCGTACGTTCGGGAGCCTCCGGTATTCGCGCAGGAGTTCATCCTTCCAGATGCTCCCGTGAAGGGACAAAAAGGCCTTGTGCACTGAAATGCCGTTAGCGACCGAACTGTGTTGGTATCAGCTTCCATCGCTTTGAGCAACTCGTACATCTTTGGAGCCAAACAGAATGTTGCCTATGTTGTACTTCTTGTCTGAAGTCAGGGCAATGCAGCCTTCCCCTGCTTAGCAACACTCCTTTGCCCATCTGTTTAATATTGCTGTTGATTTATCCAAAATGGGTTTTAAAGTTATGACTTGAGGCTTCCTCGTCCTCCTTTAAAATAGAAATGGCTTTGCTACGCTTCACTTCAGACGAGTACTCTAGGATGGGAGCTAATCAGTGCCACATTTCACGGTCATTCCTGCCCATGATCGCCAATCTGTTGGCCACTTTTACTGTAGTGGCCCCTACTGACAGCACCTTTTTTCCCCAAAGGCACCCAGCTTTCAGTCCTCGCTCTCCGGTGGTACTGTGCATTTTTTGCACATGAGTGGGCTTCCCTGCATGCAGCAGCCGAGACCACAGATTACAATGTAGTCTGCGGTGAGACACACTTTGGTGTGGCCCCCGGGGCCTTATATTTCTTTTCTAGTCTGCCTTTGATAGCTGGCTCTGTAAAGGGATGCCCGTGATGATGGAAATTATTTTGGAGGGACAGGGCCTCCTGATCCTTGTCCCACCACTTCTCTGCTGGTATTGTCTGAGTTTTACCCTGGCAGTGCAGCTCTTCATCTTTACCTTTGGAACAGTACCCATGGGATACCCTTAGGGCAACCATGGTTAGGGGTACACCCTTGTACCCCTAATGTATGTTTGTGGGCACCTGTGTTTTGCCCACAGAGCAGGGTATGGATTTGTGGCAGCTACATGCTGACTTGACAGTGGGTCTGGTTATCCTCCATTTCTGGGATACCAGGCCCTACCATGAGGATCAATGGATTCATACACAAAGGCAAGATGGCCACTGTAGCCTCTTGGTGTCTTTTGCCTCTACCCATTGTTCCTCAATGTCCTGAGAAGCCCTGGCTCTGTTCCCTTCCCCTGACCGGTTTTTGAGTGGAAGGACCATGCATGGCTCTAGGGCTGCCTCCTGGTAGACTGGCTGGAGCCTTCCCAGGGACTGCTTGTTGTGAGTACACCCTTGGAGTGGAGCCTATATGAATGGAGTATGGCATCAATGTGCATTCTGTGTTATAGGTTTCTGACTATGTCTGAGCCCACCCTGACTGAAACTGGAATGAATGCAGTGTAGTGCTCTAAAAGGCTGGGGAGTAGCCCCCCAATCCACATCCTGTGTTGTGGGTGTCTGGTTTTTTGGTGAATGGCCCGAAGGCCATATTGGGTGCCTCCTGCATGAATGCACTTGTATGTGATTGGCTAGCTTAGCCTTTCTCTGCCTGAGTGAATGGGGAGTGTTTTGTAAGACAGGGGATCTCGCACTCACCTTGTCATAAACTGAAACAATAAACCCGAAGCAAGAAGCGGAAGTCATCTTAAGCGTGTATCCTGGGTTCAGCTGTGGATGCAACTCTTCCTCGAAAATCCAAAGGCTGCTTTGCTGACTCAAGGACTGAACCAGAGAAGACCTGGATAGGTGACCTATTCCCGTAGCTACGGGAGGACATTGTGCAACTGCTGCTCTTCTCCTGAAGTGTCCTGGGAGCCAGTCCTGTGCCTCTTGTGCGGAAAAGGGATCTTTGTGTGTCCAGAAGAGGGTTGCCTGGACAAGTCCATCTGTGTCACCCAGGGTCTGAAGGACTGTTTGTGACCACTGCAAGTCAAGCTGCTGAATATTGCCCAGAATAGGGATACCAATGAATAGTGCTGTCCAACACCTAGAGCTGCAAAAGTTCTAAATAACTAAAGAATGCCTCAAGGGGCACTGCTGCCACGACATCCATCCACTTTTCCATTCCAGAGAAGATACAGGGTTGCTGTCTGCAGGGGAGTTTCCACCAATCCACGAAGAAAGCGTCCTGAGGGTCCACACATGGTGAGGAACCACAGTCCAGCCCAGTGGCCATGGCCAGGTCACAAGAAGCCATCCTGAGGTCCGTGCAGCGGCTTCAGCACCAAAGATCTGAAAGGCAGTAACTGCGGAATCCTGACACCTACTTCTGCCACAGCACCCATCACTACTCAAAGTCATTGATGACCACCAAAGAGCTCATCTTCTTCTTCCAAGCCTTGTCGAGGTCCACAACAAGTTGCATCTTAGTGGGACATCCACAGCCAGCATAGCAACCAGACAAGAGACCACTGCAAACAGACCTGCATTGCTACCTTTCCGACACTGCTTGGTTCCCTTCTCCTCCTCGACCCCGACGTCCCAGTGGCTCCTAAGGGTGGTTCATCCTAGAAGGGCATCGCCGAGTGAAACCGAGAAATCACTTCATCTTCAAAGTACCCAAGGTACTGTGACGAGGAAGAGCATCTTCCATCCACAGGATTCATCTGGGAGTCCCAGATTCATCTTGGATCCTGTTCTCCTGTGGCTTCCCAGGTACTTTGAGTTAATGAGATCTGTAGAACGAGAAACAGACTATTCATGAACATATTTGGACTGGGCTGTAATATACAACATGAAGAACACCTTAACGTTTCCTTACAGGTTGCCCAGGTGTGGTGATCTTCACACAGCATTGAATGTTTATCCTTAAGAAAGCATCCTGCCTATTAATTACCTGCCTCTCTACAGTAATGTTTTTTAAGCCAATCCTTGCCTAATAAGTTAAAAGCTATTTAATAACAGTCAGCAGTTGGTGCACTACAAGTGAATTTAAAAGGCAACCGTAGTACCACATAGAACTGTATAAATTAAGTTAAATTACCGGTTTAGTTTTTAAGTACAAAGTGAGTCATTTCTTTCTTTTCAATGTCATTGTACAGTTCACTTACAATAAAAAGCAACAACCGAGTTATCCAACAATGAAAGTGACAACATTACCGCTCCAAGTGGATCTTTACCCAACCTAAAAACTGCCCCCCCCCCCTCTGCCTCCCTTACCTCCCTCCCCGACTGTCACGTTTCATGCAAGATAGTAACAAGAATCAACCTCGACCATTGTGGCAAGTGGGGGGACTAACATGGTCTTAATTCATCTTGATCAAGTCTAAATCTTTAGTCAGGTCTGCATCTGAATGGTATCGAGCATTATCATGTCCAGCCCATCTAACACAATTCTGTCCTGTTCATCCAACTCTATACGATTCCAGAAAGGGAAGCCGTTTCATCAACATGATAATGTGACTAGCAGCAATTCGGTCTTTGTTGGAAGGTGGTTTCTCTACCAGCTAATAGTGAGACAAACCTCTGGAGCCAATAACAAGTTTCTAGGCATGTGTAAAAGCAAGATATGTTTGTCCTCTCTGATGTCCAACCCAAAAAGGATCAACAGGGCAGACAGTACTCTAAGGATCCCATCGACGGACCTTAGCCACCCCAGGACTTCCTTCCAATATTGTTGTGGGATGCCCCCTGGTACAACATGTGTCAATAGTCACAGATAGTATTGTGGTTTATCTAACAGCAGCGGCTCACTGTAGGGTACATTTTAGAGAGTCTACGAGGGGTGAGATGCCAATGACATAAAATCCTACTGTTGTGAATTTCATATTGGAATGCTATGGTAGAGGACCACAACGCCCTATAAATTGCCTTCCATACATCAATATTGTCCTGGAGCTCAAGGTCTTATGTCCAGAGCTTCTGTATGTTGGGGGCGTTTAGTGGCCACTTCCCAGGAGTGATGCGTACAGTTTTGAAATGTGCTCTGGACCCTGAGTGGGTTTTAAGTTTTTGTTTGAAGAGTATGAACGGGCATTGCATTTGATCTGGCCATTGCCGGTCCGTTAAAATACCCTTCAACTGTAGGTACATCAGGGGTGGTATTGCATCATGTGCAGGGCTAGTACCAGTTCTGATTTTGTTAGGAATCAGCCGTCTTTCCACATCTGCCCCGCTCACATTTGTTGATCTTCCCTCAAGTGTAAGGCCCATCCTAGAGGTTCTAGAGTCAGGGCAAAGACCAGTGGTGTTCAGGGACGAACAAAAAAAAAAAAAAGAATCCAGTGGTGCCGCCCCATTAACTACCGCCCTTGCTCTAGTCTGTAGAGAGCCATTGCAGCCATTAGCCGTCTAGGGCCCAGAACTACCTCCCTCAAGGCGGCCAGCATTAAGGGTCATTCGACTATCAAATGCTTTTTCAGCATCGATTGAGATCAGAGTGGGTCCAGCATCGTTTTCAGCAATTCTACCCATTAGGTCCAGAGTTTTTCCAGACGTTATCCGCTCTCCGTCTTCCTCTGATGAAGCCGACCTGATCATTGTGAACTAGCTTAGGCAGAACCAAACTTCATCTTTCCACCAAAAATATACGAGGCATATTATCTCTTCCCTCCTTTGGGAGGACTATAATTCTGCTCTGCATGAATGTGTCGGGAAAAATTCCATTGTCAACGATGTCATTAAGGTTTCATGGTAAGTGGAGCGAGTGAGTGTTATAATTATGTATATATGTTTATGTATATCACAGACTAGCTTGTCTTGTGCTCTGCCATTTCACATGTAAATAGTTATTAGATCACAGATTGTGTGGAAGGTGATTGATTTCTTTAGGTAGAACTTGGGTTTGGCTGCATGGGGGTTCTAGGTTCCACTCTAGTCAGTTGAAGGAGAGGTTCACTGGCTGGGGGTCACCAAGTATGTGGCTCGTCTTACCCTGTTGATGACTTGATGAATAAAGGACAAGTTCACCACATCCCAATTGTGTGTGGTCTCCTTACACACTTGATCTGGCAACAAGGAGGAAAAATAATTTTAAAAAATAAATAAAAGCAGGACGCAGCGACCCCCGGCAAAGCAGGAAGCAGAGCCGCACTGGATTCGTCAGAGGGCGGGCGGTGAAAGAGTCATGGCCTGTGCTAGAGGCAAGCACAGTATCCCTCAGGTGAAGGTGAAGAGAAGCAAGGGAGGAGAATTGTTATCATGGAATGATCAAGCTGAATTGGAGTGGAGACTCGACGCGAGACACCCTGAGCAAGTGTTAGCAGTAGATGGAAGTCAAATCAGGTGAGAATTCATTGGTGTCGGTGTAAGTTGGTCAACAGGTTTTTAAGAAAAAACTAGGTTGTCTGGAGCTCAACCCAAAGTGGCCAAGCTACGCATGGTGCCGTTGGCACTGCGCAAGGATGTAGAGGAGAAGATTGCCGGGATGGAAAGTGAGGTAGTAATTGAGAAGATTCAGACTTCGGAATGGATTAGTCCCATCATTGTAGTGAGAAAATCCAACAACTCAGTAAGACTTTGCATTGATTGGAGACACTTAAGGAGCATGGTCATGGCAGAGAAGTTCCCTCTTCTGAGGATTGATGACTTGCTGACTGGGATTGCAGGAGCTCAGATGTTTTCTATTTTGGATCTTAGATCTGCTTACCACCAGCTTGAATTGCATGAAAGTTCCATGGATTTAACTGCATTCATTACGCCAGTTGGTCTATTCATGTGCCGGAGGATGCCGTTTGGGCTGGTGTCAGCGGCTGGTGTACTCCAAAATGTCATGCATCGGTTGTTAGGGAGTGAGAATGGTGTGTTATTTTACCAGGACGGTGTGTTGATTTGTGGTGGGAGTGATGAAGAGCATGATGTACGGCTAAGGAGTGTTGGAAATAGAGTGAAGCTGGTCTTACCATTGCCAAGAAGAAATTTACTTTCTGGGCACGGAAGGTAGGATATTTAGGGCATGAGATTTCCTCAGAAGGGGCAAGGCCGAAAGAGGAGGCTGTGGAGGTCATTAGGAAGATGTAGTCGCCCAGAAGTAAGGGTAATGTATCGTCAATTTTAGGATTGGTGGAGTTTCATAGCAAAGAAGATTGTCAGATAGGACAAAAGGGATAAGGAGGCTTACCAGGAAAGGGGTCTCTTGGCTGGGATGTGGTGTGTGCTGAGGAATTTGAGGACATACAGCAGGCAGTCAAAGGCTCCAGTGCCATCTACTTCAGAGGAGGGTCGGAGGACTCTCGTTTTTGAGGATGCTAGTAATTATGATCTGGGTTCGGTCGTAATGCAGGAGTGTGGTTCTGATTTGCATACCATTGCCTCAAGGACATTGAACGAGACAGAGGCAGACATCAAGGACATTACGTCAGAGCGCGCAATATGCGCTCACTTGAGACTTTCACTTCTGCAGCCATTTTTGGCTGCGGTAGTGAACAGGAAGCTAGGTTCCTCCCTCGATCTCAGCATTTCTATGCTGGTTTTGATCGAGGGAGGTGTTGTTGGAAAGGGGAGACTCTCCCCTTTACAACAGCACCTACCTTGCAGCACTGATGGCTGCAGATCGCTCGATCCGCAGCCAGCAAGACCACTAGATCACCAGGGATCTGTTTTGAAGTTGAGGGCACTTTGTATGCAGCACTCTCCCCTTCAGGCCTCCAAAGCATGGGGCATTACGTTTTGCCAAACCTGGGGGCACATTAATGTGCCCATCTGCCCCTAGAGAAGGGGCAAACGAAAAATAAAAAAAACATTTTTTGTTGGTTGTTCTGGGGGTTAAGGGAGTCCCCACCAAAGATTACATATGGATGGGGGTGACCCCCACACCCCAGAGCTCCAGAATGTTTTCACACATTTGCTACTGCACTTTGTTACACAGCCCTTTCATTTCCCAAATGTGACCTACATTTAGTCTGCCTGTGCTCTTTCAGAAAATGTATGCTTGCCATTCTTCACCACATTTGTTTTCCTCATTTTCAAATGCTAAGTACGTCTGTTTAGTCCATCAGCATAAAAATCCTGCGCACCATGGCTCAGTTTTTGGCTCGTAGCAATAGCTTGTTTTGTGAAACATTACCAAAAATGTGTACTTTACTAACTAGATGACTCGGGGGTGGGGCGGGTTTGGGAAGGATTGCTTTTCTCAATATTGACAAAAGCCATTAAGTTATCAGTACAAGCGTCCAGCACACACTTTTTTTCCCCACTCACCATTCCATTTATTTCCCAAATTATAGAAATTCTAGGTACATAGTTGTTGCCTGACCTGCGCAAATCACCCCTTTCTGTATGCCTTTCTTGGTTCCCATCAAGCTTTCCTACCCTGCCCTTCCATTCCTTCCAACCAGGTCCTATTAAAAAAAAATAAAAGGGGAAAGAACACCTACCTTGCTAAAAACTGAAGGGTTTTTTGTTTCCACTCAATCTGTTCTTGAAAGCTTGGAAAATGTCGAATTCAGAACTGCAAACCATTTGTTACTAGCTCTTACAAGAAAAAGAAAAAAAACAGGCTTCTTCGTATATCATTTTATTGGCATTTTCTGAAGAAGAAAAACAGAATTTGCTCTTTGTTATTTTCTCTCACCACCCCCTACAGCAAAGTAGGTGGAGTTATGGCCATCTACATGTGGGAAGAAAAGAGGCCAAAGGCAGAGATATCTCTTGTAACAAAAACGTTAAAAGGGATTGAATGAGCCACCGAAATCTCCCCCCAAAAAATAATATATATATAAATAAATAAAAGGCCCAGCACAGGGAGCGAAATCCCTCAGTAGTTAAGGGGTTAATGGGCTCACCACCTGGCAAGATGCCAGGGGCTAGGCTAGACAGTGGATATGGTGACAGGGTTTACATTGGGCCTGACCCCACCACCAATCATGGAGCCGTCTTGTCCTCTAGGGTCTGCTAGCCACTGGTTGCTCGTGAGGCCAGTCGCAGGAGATTCACCCCGCCTCTGAAAGATCTGATTACAATGTGCACGTTTGCATACAGTTAATGTAGCTCACCTCTCCCAGCAGTCCGGGTGCCGGTGCACTCGATAGATCTCCCGGTCACTTACTGGTCTTAATGCGGGATCTTCAAGCCGTCTTGAGAGTCGAATGGCCACAATGCTCCTTGCCTTCTTCTTTTTCGCCAAGCCCAAGGGCTGCGTGAGGAGCGCAACACAGGGGGTGGTTCTGCTGTCCAGGACAGGCCACCATTTCCCTTGTTCGCGGCTTGCAGTAAGGCCAGTGTTCCATCAGAGCACATATCTCACGTTTATCAATGTGCTGCCATTAACCATTACTGGGCAAGGGAGACTACATTTCAACCAGCCATGTCATCTGCTCTCCCTGGTGGTCTCCGCCCTAGGGTCTTTTGAGGTGGTAGTAGACTAGAGTTTTTTTGATTTTCCGCTGCTTTACAGGAAGGTGACAACTTCAGGTGACCCAGGCCTTGATCTTGTAGGCAATGCTGGTCTTCTTGGAGATACCAATTCCCTTGGCTGTCCAGGGACTGATGGAGGTGGGACCTGCAGAGTGCCAGGCAGCATTGTGTGCATTTGCTCTCCTTGCAGGGGTTAGCATCCTTACAAAGCCTGCTCTCCCAGAGTCTGTGGATTAAATAGCGGTTGCTGAGGGTGCGCCAGCGGGGCTGTCCCCAGTGTTGGCCTAGGCACGTGCATGCTGGGGGTGGGAGAGGGGGCGAGACGCATGAGGAGCGTAATGGTGACAGCAGTTGTCTGCACAATGCTTCTTCCATTCTTATGGAATCAGAGTCTGAAAGAACTGTGGACTCCCTTTGTTGCACCTCAAACTCCAAATATATCTTGTACTGCAAAATGTCTTCAGGCATGACATGCAAGTACTTAATACTGTTCGTGCATGGACAGGTTTAATTATTTGTATATCAGTTTCCTGTATTGTTGATTTGCATGTTTGCGTGGGGCACCCGTATTGCAGTTCTGTAGGTAGTGTACCATGTAGATGCACGATAGCTGATGCTAGAACGGTTGATTTATTGGAGGCCTTGTGCACCACATTTGTTAATTCCTCTTGTGAACGGAGGCGTGATTCATGTTGAATTTCCACTTTTTTTCTCTGTTATGGTTACCGTCATGGCCAATAATTTCTTCCCAGACCGCCAATTCCGCAGTCGACAAGTGTTTATCAGTCAACAAGCACTTCTCCATCAAGAACCGATTAAATCGCCGAACATTACTCAATAGAGTCCTTGCCTTTTGCCGAGTGCTTCAACTTTCCCGTTGAGGAGCGTGGGGTCATAGACTATGCTTTTTTCATCGAACTATGAGTCGTGGACGAGTGTGCCGATGGTTTGTGCGATTACCTATTCCGGCACCAGCAGGGTTCCTGTGCCCACAGCTATAACTATTGTCAACAGTCCTTGGCTTTTTGTGGTTTGGTTGTTAGACGGCACACCAAGGCCTTTTTTTCACCTGCCATCTAGGTCTTTTGGCTGGCCCTTCCTCAGACCTTGCCCTTTTTGGTGCAGGGACCCTTTTCTGGGCATCTGTGCAGTGCCAGACTTCTTGAGACTCTGCTTATGATGGGTGGGGTGGGAGGGTAATTACCCTCATTCATCCATCATACGAGTCAACTATGCCCTTCTTTGTGTTTTGGTGCAGAATGCCCGACAAATGGCGCATTTCTCAGTGGAGTGATTTGCATACAGACAATACGTTCTTTATGCCTTAAGTGGAGCAGCCCCCAAACAGAGACTTCTTCGCTTTCATCCCTCATCACCCACCAGAACTCATCTGGTAAGATGTAGATGTTACTTTGAAACTTCTTCTGAATAGGTTAATCTGAACAAAGAAATGCGAATCCAATGGGTTTTGAAGATCTCGCTGAGGAGAAAAACATGAGAACACACACCTTCCAGTAGGACATGCGATTATAATCTGGAGAGAGGCTACAGGAGAGGAGCTACATACCCAATGCCCCAATAGTGGGGACCAAAAGCACCCATAAGGAGGGTAATGCACTACATTATAGGCACCTACCTTTTATTTTTATTACTATGAAAAAATGTTAACCGAGGATTCCCAGTCTGACAGGGAATATGCACATCATGAAAAAGATCAAATGCTGGAGAATGGATATTATACATTCAAACATCTCAAATGAAATTCTCCACTTAACCATGCAACTAGATGCAATTTAGTTTACATTGTTTATTTTAAGCTGCATGATCAAAACAAATGACTTTTGTATTAAAATACACTTATGGTACATAAGTCATCATATGAAACATACAAACATTACAATAAGTTAAACCTAAAAACACGAGTATCCGCAAACATCCAGGAACTCGAGCACATCAAAGAAATCACCCATCCTACTTAAAATTATACCTACAGAACATTGCACTCTTAACCGTCACGATAACAGATTTTCTCCATTTACAGACAGCTCTTGACACTTTTCATGACTGCTCAGTCTAAACTTACACTACTGTACATGAATCCCAGCTTACTCAACCACACAATCCTCATGTAATTTTCCTCCCCATCTTTGTCACCCTTGTCCTCTGATCTCTCACCCACTGTTCTCACTGGCTGTTGCCAATTCCCACTCACCTTTACCCTCATTTCCTTCTCAACCCACAGGCTGCAGTCTGCTTTGTACCACTCTAAGTGGGGGAAGGAGGGTGTCACAGTTCACCCAAATGGACAAGATCCTGGTGCTCCAAGACCACGACAGTGGTGAGGCACACAGTACAAAAGCTAAATAACGAACACTGTAGGGATATTTTCTAAAAAGGAAAAATTATCTATCGCCCAAAACCCATTTTGTATTACTGAGTTCCAATTATCTCAATGCCCCTGCTACATAAAATGCCCCTTTGAACAATAACACTCTTTACGTTAAGGAACAAAGCAGTGATCCAACATGTTCCGGTCCTAAAAGCATTGGGGAATCATCTTCTGTAAATGCGAGATGGGACCTCTGGCTGTTCTTCACTGGTATGCTTCTCCCCCACCCCCCACTTGTGACCATGGAAGCACTGTGGCCAGTGGCGAGCCTCAGGTACTTCCTGTGCCTGGGATGCATAACCAGATGCAAATAAGCAGCCTAAAAATGAAGTGACACCATGCAGTCCTGGAGCTGAAGGGCCTGCAAAAGAGTGACCATCTTTAATCTGTGCTTCCAGAGGAATTGGTTTGTTTAAGCTCCTCGGGTTCAAGACGGGTTGCAGTCCTCGGTCTTTGTTGGAAACCAGAAAATCCACAGCACCTTCTGCTGCATGGAGAGACTCATGCCAAAGGTGCGGATCTGGCTCCCAGAGATATTGCTTGCTCAGGGACAATCTGTGGCCTTTTCAGAAATGGGGAGACGGTACCCTTGGACCAATGTTTGAAGTGCCCAAGCATCTGAAGCAATGTCACAGTTCTTTCAGATGCTGGGTCAACCTGCCTCCCACCAGATTCCTGGGCGCAAAGCGCTCAAAGATGTTATGGCTGGTGGAAATTAAGAGGTGGCTCCATGAGCAGTTTTCCTCCACCTCCTCTGTACGTGAACATCTCCTTTGCCTTCTTTGAATAATCTCACCACTGCTTCTTTGACCAAAGGAAGAGTAGAAGCGAAACGACCACCCTTTCCAGGACTAGGAAGGTGGATGCGGCTGACGAATGGCAGTTTCTAAGGATTTCACAGCAGCCTTACAAGCTTGGAGCTTCTCTAAACAGTCGTCAGCCTTTCCTACAAAAAGGTTAGACCCATCAAAGGGCATGTCGAGAAACCTTGACAGGACATCAGGAGCAAATCCAGATTTGCACAGCCCAGCAAATCTCCAGATGACTGCACATGAGCCCATAGAGCGACCAACACAGTCTGATGCATCAAGTGCCATTTGGAGAGATTGGTATGCCGCACCTTTAAATAACTAATAATGTTAAAACCATCCTTCATTTTATCCTTCAGGAATGTTGCTTTGGAAATCACATTGCAGAGTGAATGCATAATTTGCCAAGGTGCATGGCCTTGTGTGCCAGTTCCCAGCAGAGCATACTTTTGGTTAACATATATTTCTTTTTTTTGTGAGCCCTATCAGGTGCAATGGATGGATAAGCAGCTGCCTTAGAAGTGGAGGTAGCCGCCTGTACCACCAAACTCTGGAGTAGGGTGTCCGGGGATAAATTCATGATCAATGATGGCCTACATTTCCTCACCAACTCCTTATTGACAGCAGTGGGGTCAGGCTTTTGACAGTTCTCCAAGATGGTGTTCTTGAGTGCTGAATCTAAAGGCAGCACAGGTTCCTTGGGAGGGACTTTATCAAGGATGTCCCTGAGGTCCTCTCCTTTCAGGACACCCCCAATCCAAATACTCCATGACCCTGCTCATAACTGTCACGTATGCAGCACTAAGATAGGCAGTTACGTCTGGTGAAGCACATTCCACTTCAGGGGGAATCGTCCAAGCCACTGGCTTCAAGGCTAGTAGCCAAACCTCCCACCCCAAATGAGATTCATCAGGAATTAGCTCTTCTGGGACATCTGAAGGGGACTTAGTCATCTTCCTCAAAGAGTGATCTAGAATGTATTCTTCGATTGAGGCTCAAAGCTCCAAGGTAGATCTGAGGTCAATGGTTTCGATGTTGATATATTTGATGTAGAGTCCTTTGGTAATGAAAGTATTGAAGCCTTTGGCTTTGATGCATACCCTGCGGTCGACACTGCCGACGCTACTCGAGTAGGCATCTCAAAGGTCTTCCGACTGTGGCTGTGGAGAGAGTAGGTTGGAGCTTTTGACGATTTCCTGCCAGACTTAATGGGTGCAGTGGGTATATTAGCCTTTTTCAGATATTTCAAAGGAACTAGGAGGGGCCACCTTCAAAAAGACACTGATCACTGTCTGAATATTTCCAAATCAGCTGCCAAGGCAGACTTATCTAGAAGATATATCAGTCTCTTGTCGGGCAAGGAGTCGGAAGACTAAGATCAATGGTGTCTCTTTAATCTTTTTTTGTGAAGATAAAGAATGACGCAAATAGCTCCTAGACATCAACTGCTTTGAGTGTTGGAGCTTTTTCTTAGGCCTTTCAGATGATTTGTCTCACAAACCTTTGCCTTCCGATGATTTTCTCTTAAAAAGGAGGAGATGACAGATTTTGAGACTGACCGAAGTAGTGCATTGTTAGTCATCGACTGACAAGAGCCACTTTCAATGACATTGCGCCCCCTTACTGAGACACCAAAGGCATATCCTGTGCAGAGCTTTGCTCGACATGTTTTGAGTTAGTCCACACTAGGGCTGGGCAATGTGGAGAAAAAGTTATATCTCAATATTTTTGGGCTGAATGGCAATATATATATATCTCAATATTGTTGATGTGGGTTAAATGCTCAGTTTTAAGCCACCAACTACATGTGAGATGTCACAAACACCTTTATTTATAAGACATTGATAATAAAAAGTTAAATGTTAAAGGTATTTGTACCGTGCACCAACGGAATTGGTCCCCAGGCACTCAAGCGGATCTGCAAACAAGAAGGCAGGGGTGGGTTAGGAGTGTGGAGAGGGCATAGGAAAGTGAGAAGTGCATGTGGTTTGCTGTGCGAGAAGTGGTAATGTGGGTTTTGTGGGAGTTAAGTATGCAGACATTTGAGCTTTTGGGATAATGGGTTCTATGCCTCTTACTCCTTGTAATTCTTGTTCTATGTATCCGGTTGTCCTATGGGTTAGGCATATTCTTTCCCTTTCTTTCCTGTGATTTCTAGGGGCAATGGCGTGGCAAGCTCCCAGCTGTGTTATTTCGATCTTGGTGCACGCGGTTGGGGCAAGCATTGTCCTCCACTCTGGTATTGGTGCTTTTACCATACAATCACCCACTCCCTTCCTATCCATTTACTGTCGGTGGTCCATTGTTGCCTGTGTTTACTTTGTAAGCCAAGGTGTCATTGATAGGTCATCCTTACCCTTCCATCCGCGCATCATTCTATGGTATGAGTCTAGATCAACTCTTTCAATTGGTAAGCTGATATGCCGTAGATTGTTCTCTTTTGTTGATGGGTGGTAGTTTAGGGGAATAGGTTTCCTTTCTGAGCATTATTTCAGCTGTGTATTTGCCCCTATAGGCATTATTTTTAGCTATGGGATGAAGAGCCAAGATTTTAGGAGTTTCCTGAATAGGAGGCGATCTCTTGTGTTATGTATGTTCTTTGATAGTTAATTCCTGGTTTTTGGGGCAAGGTGAGAAAAAGAGGAACCTCCAAGCTTTCTTTCGTTGCATAATTTTGGTTCCAAACGGATGTCGCTGCTGCATCTCAGTGGCCTTGTTGTGCGATGTACATTTAATTTTTTCCTTAAGGAACTCTGCGCCTTGGTCGTGGATTGCTCTGTGTGTTATGCACCTGGATCTGAACTTGATTCGCCGTTTTATGGGTAGCCAGTGTAGGGTTTCCAGCGCTTGTATGATGTGTTCTCTTCGAGGTTCTTTGAGGAGCAGTTTGGCTGCTGTATTTTGCATGCGTTGGGGATGATTTTTTAAGCCATTCAGGAATGCCCAGATATAAGCTATTGGCACAGCCTACTCAGGACATGACGAGAGCGATGACTGTTTTGTTTGTGAATGGCAGGATCCTTTTTACTGCTCGCAGGAGAAAGAAGCATTTCGTGATTACAGCGTTTACTTGTGGCTCTAGGGTAAGTTTGTTGTCCATCAGGACTCCCAGGTTCTTTACAATCGACGATGGGGCTGAGGGTTGTACCAAGTTCTGTAGGCCAGGTGATGTAGTGGGGGTCAGCTCTGTTTCACGATTATCATTATTTGTTTTGCTTGGGTTGAGTTTGAGGTAGTTCAAGTTCATCCCGTTGTATATCTCACAGAGGCCGTTCTCAAATGTGTTTTATTCTTGTGTGTCTTGTATTTTATAGACTATTTGTGTGTCATCAGCGTGGTTTTAACAGGCGAGGCCGTGTCTTTTAATGATCTTGATTAGTTGAGATAGGTAGATGTTGACCAATAGCAGGGAGAAGGATGATCATTGTGGTACTCCGCATGAGGACTGTAGGGTCAGATTTGAAAGGTTTGATCCATATGGTTTCTGTTCTGTTGGTTAGGAAGGATTTAATCCATAGTAAGGCGCTGTCAGTGATTCCTAATTCTTCCAGTCTCATGATGAGGATGACGTTAACGCTGTCTAATGCCGCGGAGAGGTCTAGAAGTATCAAAGCGATACTGTTGTCCGAGTCTGCATTTGCCTTTAGATCATCCCAGATTGAGAAGTGCCATTTCCATTCCTCTCATTGGTCTAAAGCCTACTTGTGCCTGGTCTAAGAGGGGGCGTTCCTCTATGAATTCTTGGGTTGCTCGATATATATGCATGTTTCCAGCAGTTTATGTGGCACAGGATGTTGTAGATGGGTCTGTAATTGGAGAGGTCCTCCACGTTACCTGCTGGATCCTTGAGGAGCAGCTTGAAGTATGCCTTTTCGAAGGATTGTGGCACTTTCCCTGGTTGAAGACGTTCCTGTAGTATTCCATGGGTGTTCCTTGTGAGAGGATTGATTTGCATATGTCAGGGGGGCAGGGATCTGCAGTGGGGGGAACCCGATTTGTGGCTCTGATTATCAGTGCAAAGAACAAGTTACTCTTACCTGGTAACGTTCTTTTGATGGGATTGTCCGACGACATATTCCATATCTATGACATGTAATCACCACAGCTGTGCTGCTTTGGAAAATCTTAGGCGTCTGCATCGATGACGTTGATACGCCGCCATCGAGGACCTCCTCCGACGGCCGACGTCACTGGAGGTTATAAGTAGGACGCACGACGCCCGTAGCCTCAGTTGTAGTTTTTTCCCAGAACGTGTGGCACCAGTCTTGTGCCAGTCACACACAAAGCCTTGCGGAAACGTAAGCTGCAATCGCATAAGAAATTCTGTAGCGGGGAAGGCAGGGAGGGAGCGATCTGGAATACATCGTCGGACCATCCCATCGAAAGAACGTTACCAGGTAAGAGAGTAACTTCTTATTCGAGGGGATTGGGTCCTCCGACTTATTCCATATCTAATGACAGCCGTAAAGGACCGCCTTGCCAAAGGCCAGATCCTGCCCACGGATGGAATCAAGGGAGTAGTGACGTACAAAAGTATTTACCGAAGCCCAGGTGGCTGCATCACAGATGTTACGAATAGGAACACCTCTCTGCAGGGCAGTAGAGGCAGCCATACCCCTGGTAGAATGGGCCCGCAAGCCGACCAGTGGGTCCTTACCCGCCAAGCGGTAACACTCAGAAATAGCCAAAATAATCCAGGGAGAGAAAGTCTGTTTTGTCACAGCCTGTCCCAAACGCTTTCCAGCGTAACCAATGAAGAGTTGATCGTCCACTCTGACCCGGGACATGCGTGAAATATAAAAGTTTAACGCTCTCCTAGGATCAAGCCTATGAAGCCTCTCTTCCTCATCAGGACGTGGAGGAGGATAAAACGCAGGAAGAACAACCTTCTGCCCTAAATGAAATTCCGACACCACCTTCGGAAGAAAGGAAGGACGAACTCTAAGGACAACCCTGTCCTTATGAAACACAGTGACGGGTGGCTTAACTGAAAGTGCTTGTAACTCACTCACTCTGCAAGCGGAAGTGACGCAACCAAAAATACAGTTTTAAGAGTCAACCGTCTCAAAGGGCATGAACGCAAAGGCTCAAACGGAGCACCCATCAGAAATCCCAACCGGGCACCTGGAAAGGTGACGGAGGGAACACATTAGTGAGCCCTTTCAGAAACTGACAAATTAAAGGAATTTTAAAATGGGAACACTCTTCAGACGAGCGCTTAAATATGGACAGCGCTGCCAGGTAACCTTTAACGGTACCCACCTGCAAGCCCCTGCGGGCCAAAGAAAGCAAAAAAGACAGAACCATGGGAATATCACATGCAAAAGGATCCACATTCTTAACCCTGCACCAGTCGCAGAACTTGCGCCAACGGTACAGGGACTTTGTTGCGGGCCGTCTGGCTGTGAACAACACCTCCATCATGTCGTCAGGGAGGTCCCAATCCTTATACCTCAACCTTTCAGAAACCAAGCGTGAAGGTTGAGGGATCTGACCTCTGGATGGAGAACCTGACCCCCAGCCCCCCTCCCGTGAGAGCAGATCGTCTCGGTAGGGAGGACGACGTGGAGGGCAGATGGACAAGTCGAGAAGGTCCAGATACCACGTCCTCCGGGCCCACGCCGGAGCAATGAGGATCATCCGGGAACCAAACCTCCGTAACCTCCGCAGTAGTTGCGGGATGACGGGGACTGGAGGAAACATACAGCAGTGGGAATGACCACTCCACCACGAACGCGTCTCCCAAGGCTCCTTTTGGAGGAAATTCCCGCAAGCAGAACCTCTCGCACTTCCGGTTGACACTAGAGGCGAAGAGATCCACTTGAGGGGTCCCCTAAAGGGCGAAGATCTCCAGGAGAATCTCCTGAGCCAACTCCCACTCGTGAGAGATCGCGCTCTGCCTGCTCAGAGTGTCCGCCATCTCGTTCGTCTCCAGCCAGATGAACTGACAAGATCAAAACTTCCTGCTGGATTGCCCAGAACCAGAGCTGCATCGCCTCCCTGCACAGAGGAAGTGACCCTGCCCCCCCCCCTTTTTTTGTTGAGGTAGTGCAAGGCCACTGTGTTGTCTGTCAGGATCAGGACATTCTTCCCTCGCAGTCGGCAGAAAAGCCTTCAGGGCTAGCCCGACAGCCCTCAGCTCCAACAGATTGATATGGAGTCTCCGACGGAGACCAACGACCGCTGACTGTCAACTTGTTGGCATGAGCTCCCCAACCCGGGAGGGATGCGTCCGTCACGATAGTCACCACCAGCCAGGGTAGCCAAAATGGAGCCCCCTTCATCAGATTGTCTTCGACGGCCCACCACAGAAGGTCATGGGCGACAGAGAACGGGACCTGAACAGGGTCCGACAACCTGCCGGAGGACTGAGACCACTGGAGCTTGAGTGTCCATTGCAAAGATCACATTCGCAACCTGGCCTCTGGCACCAGAAGAATGCATGAGGCTGAGCAATCTCAAGAACTCGAACGCTGGGAGACTCTGGGCAAGCTGAAACTTGTGCATTATCTGCTGAATGTGATGAGCCCTCACCTGGGGAGGAAAACACTGCCCCAGGGACGTGTTGAGCACAACTCCGATGTACTGGAGCCGCTGAGTTGGTGTCAAATGGGACTTCTATTAGTTGAGGGAGAAGCCCAACTTGTGGAGGGAGTGGCAGGTGACTGACAGATGATCCAGGACTTGCTCGGGAGAGCGCGCCCTTATCAACCAATCGGCCAGGTAGGGGTAGACGTGAATCCCCCCCCTTTTCGGAGGTGCGCTGCCACCACTACTACTACTACTACTATGAGCTTGGTGAAGACCCTCGGGGTGGAGGTCAATCCGAACGGCAGGACCCGAAACTGAAAGCGCGAGTCGCCAACTGCGAACCTAAGGTACTTCTTGTGCTTTGGATGTATTGGCAGATGACAATAAGCGTCCTTGAAGTCCAGAGTCCAACCAGTCCTGAAGTTGAAGGGCCTGGAGGACTTGAGAGAGTAACCATCTTGAACTTGTCCTTCCTGAGGAGTTTGTTCAAACCGCGCAAGTCCATGATGGGTCTCAAACCCCCGTCTTTCTTGGAAATCAAAAAATAAGGGGAATACCATCCATTATTCCCCTCCACTACAGGCACCAGTTCTATGGCGCCTTTCTCCAGCAGGGATTGAATTTCCTGCGCAAGGAGCGGATCCAGACTCTTGAAAGAGAGATTCCCCGGTGGATTGTCTTGAGGCCTCTGCCGGAAAGGATGACCCACACATCTGAAGTAATGGCGCGCCACTCTGCAAGATGCTGAGCCAGCTTTCCCCCAACCGGCGAACCATGGGACATGGCCTCATGACTGAGCTGAAGCGGCTGCGGCGTTGCCCCAGGGCAAAGAGGCAACAGCATGAGCGGCCTTGGCACCTCGAGTACCTTGTTTTCCACCTCTGGCACTCCTACGGTGGCCCATTTGACTGGCAGCTCCTCTCGCTTTACCAAAGGATGAGTAATAACGAAAGGAACCTCACCTCCATTGCTGTCCCCTAGGACGAAAAGGCAGAGGTTGGCGAACTGCAGCGCCCAATGACTTCGTTGCAGCTTTGGAGGTCTGCCACCTCTCGTCAGCTTTGCTGCCAAAAAGATGTATCCCGTCAAAGGGCATGTTGAGTAGCCGGGCCTGCACATCAGGAGCAAACCCCGACTCCTGCAACCACGCAAACCTGCGTATCACGGTGCTCGCCACCATGGACCGGCTGATGCAGTTTGCCATGTCCAAACCCGACTGAATAGCCTCACACATGGCATCCTTGCCATCCTGAACCATGGCAAGGAAACCATCCCGTTCGTCCCCTTCAGGAATATGTTCAGCCGCTTAGGAAACAGTTCCACAGAGTGTGCGCGACAAGGCACATACAGAGTTGGCTGCCTGAAGCGCCATACCCCCTGAAGAGAACACTTTCTTCACCCAGCCGTCTAAACGCTTGTTGTCCCTATCAGGAGGCATGGTATGATACGACGCCTGCTTTGCTGGGGCCGTAGCCGCCTGCACCACCAAACTCTCCGGAGTGGGGTGCTTGGTCAAGTAGCAGGGGTCACTACTGGCTCGGAGGCATTATCAAGGTAAAGACTTGCCCACTACCAGGAGACTCTCCGGAGCAGTCCAAGCCACTGCCACCCTCCTCTGTAGAGCCATATGGAACGGCAGTACCGGGTCAGTTGGTGGACCTTGGTCGAGGATATCCGCAAGGTCATCCTGAAGAAAATCCCCTGGGGGAGCAGACCATCCCAAGTACTCGGTGACCCTGGACATGAGGCGCCGGTACGAGGAGTCGGCATGAGTGCCAGGCTCAGGCCTACAAAACTCCACCTCCTGAGAGGTGTTCAGCCCACTGGCATCGCGCAGGGACTGCCGCGGCTCCTCAATTTGGCTATGGCCCGAGAGAATCTCGTCCGGCACCGTATCCGGAACCATGCCATCATCAGAGCCCTCATCCACCTCTGAAATAAACTCAAGATGGCGGTAAGAAGGCACTGAATTTGGAACAAAGCCATGCTTGACCTTTGCCAGAGCTTTTCTAGGTGGTTCCACCGACCCCCGGGGAACCCCCATCGAAACAGCCTCGAAAGGCGGCAAGTGAATCAATGAGTCCTCGAGGCCGGAGCCCCAAGCGTGTCCCTCGACAGCCTGGGCGCCGACCACCCGAGCCCAAAAGGCATGCGAGCGGTGTCTCTCGACCGATCACGACCGACCCCACTCGGAGGCGCGGACGGACCAGTGCCCTGCGATTCGAGAATCGCCAACATTTCTTCGCGAAGGAAGCCCATTCCTCTGGCGTCGTATGCTTGGTGGGGTAAGCGACCCTTCGACAGACGGAGTCCTCGGATGAGGACGGGGAAGGCGACCGATGACGGCGCTTCCGGGAGTGCCTCGAAGAGGCAGAGGAGTGGCGGTACCGACTCCGGGACCGAGACCCACTGGACTTCCGACGACGAGGAGAGTCGCCCCTCAAATCGTCCGTCGAAAGCCCCGCAGACCTCGACTTCCATGGCTTGGACACCTTACCTACCGATAACTTCTTGTGCTCCTGCAAGGCTTTGGACGTGAGCGACTGGCAGTCGACACAGTCATCCATGTCATGGGCTTCCCCGAGGCACCAGAGGCAGGCGTTTTGCGAGTCCGTTACCGACATCTTGGACCCACAGTCCCTGCACTTCTTAAAGCCCGGACGCGTTGTGGAAGAGGAGGTAGACATCTTCACGAAGAAAGACTTCACAATACGAACAGGTTCGAAGAACCGAGAAAGAACAGAAACTCCAAAGCGTCGAGGCGCGCTGAGATCTCCGAAGCGAACACGTTCGCCGGAAAAAAACAGAACTGAGGCTACGGGCGTCATGCGCCCTACTTCATCCAGCGACGTCGGCTGTCGGAGGAGGTCCTCGAGGGCAGCGTATCAATGTCATCGACGCAGGAGCCGAAGATTTTCCAAAGCAGCACAGCTGTGGTGATTACATGTTATAGATATGGAATACGTCGGAGGACCCAATCCCCTCGAATAGAGGATTCCTCTTCCTGTTTGTGTAAATATCAAAATGTAAATAAATTAGTATATGTAATGTATATATCTTGACAAACACAGTTGACTCATCTTATATCGATTATGAAAATATAAGTGTCCACACACCGGTTTTTAAAACCAGTTTTCGGAGTAGACATACTCAGAAGAATTCAAGAAACGCATAGAAGAATCACCGAGACTAGTTGCATTGTTCCGAGAGCGTGCTGTGCATGTGGAAAAAGGGAACTTAGGCAAGGGGAGCAGTGCATGCTATTTATACAAGTGCAGGGATGGAAAACGCTGAGGGGTATCGACTCACCGCCCTGTGCTGGTGAAAAACATCCAAAGACTGCAAGCAGGATATCGGTAAAGATGAGAAATCTGTGAGAGGATGTTATGTTATTTAATTTCTAGAGCACCAAAAGGCATCCAGGTGCTAGCACAGAGAGAACATTAAAACAGGAGACAGTTGGTGTATGCTATCACTCAAACAATCTAGATTGTTTTCAAACTTTCCGGCAATTCATTCCAAATCCTTGCCGCTTGAAAAGGGAAAGCACAGCAATTTCCTGGAGCCCTTTTTTTTTAATGCGATCAACCCCCGAGTTAACAGGCCTGTGCAGATCGAAGGTCTCTCCTTCGGTGATGAACAAATAGCTTTAATTTAGGCTATTGAGGGGCCAGCCCGAAGATGCATTTGTGGCACACTGTCAACACTTTGAACGAAATCCTTGCAGCAACTGGGAGCCAGTGCAGCTCCTTCCGAGCTACGGATGTAGGTTTGTTCAAACCCATTTGGTGAACTACTCTGACTGCAGCATTTTGGACCTTCTGTAGTTTTTAATATTTTCTTTATTGGTCCCACTCAATAAGGCATTGCAATAATCCAGATGCGGAAGTGTTACAGCCCTGACCAATTTCGTCCGATTGTCTTTAAAGACTAAAGGAGCAACCAGTCTAAGTACTTTTAATTGGTAGTTGGCACTCTTTACGATGGCTTCAACATGGGCCCCTGTATCCAAACTTGCATCCATGCAAGTGCCAAGTGTTTTGACTTTAGGTACCACTTATCTGGCTACCTTCACTCTCAAAATGTTCATACATTTGGCCTAGACGGTCTCCGGATTGTGATCCATAAATAGCATTCAAACATAGCCAATTATGAGAGATCCAACTTTGGATGCTCCGATAGACCCGATTTAACTTTTCTTGATCTGCTACGTAATTTACACTACCAGCAGCTGAAAATCATCAGCATCATTTGTGAAAAAGAAACCAAGTTCTTCCAATTTCCTACATAATGGGACAATATATTAAAGCAGGGAGAGAAACAGGGCCCCTGGGGGACTCCACAAAGAATGGTTTCTAATTCAGAGGAGTCTCCCCAGTAGACCCTTGATTTACGGCCTTCCAAAAAGGTTTTCAGCCATTAACAATTTCTGTTGGCAAGATGACCACTACTGTTGCTTTTTTTTCTTCTTCAAATTGAATTTTATTGATTTTCGACATTAGAAATGAACATTCAGGTGGATGTATATTATGCATTCATATTTACATCAGAGGATTACTGCATTCCACTCTAGCGATCATCTAGCAACGTATTCCGTTCCAATGAAAGGGAATTTAAAGCCCTACCCCCTTCCCTTTGTCCCAGCTCGTAAAACTTCCATGTCCGTGGTTGCGCCGTAGTGAAACGTAGTGGGTTGCGTGACGTGTATCCTTGGTCATTGTTGAAGTTGTGAGGCTCTGGTGGAGTCCGTGACAGGCATGGGTGATTGACAGTGGGCCATGAGGCATTCGGGTTGCGGTGGCGCAGACTGGTTGTTAATTACCTTGATGTGTAGAGGTATCTGTGACTGTGACTGTGCCTGTGATGTAGTGCTCGGCTTCCTCGTGTCGCGCAGCCTTATCGTGAAGTGCTGCCGTTATTTTCTCCATTGTGTAAATGTTTGTGGCAATCTGTATCCAATCCTTTATCTGGAAGGTGTGGAGATTTCCATTTTATAACCAGGCCCGCCCTCGCCACGAGTAACGGGGGGACACTAGACCTTTTACCCTAATCAGTTCGTCATCTTCTTCAAGGCCAAAAAGAATCAGGAGGGGGGGGGGGGAATTATTCCCTCTCTATGCCGTCCAGCTGTTTACTCCATCCCTGGACTTCTTGCCAATAGATGCGCCCTTTGGGGCAGTTCCACCACATGTGCCAGTAGTCGGCATCCATACCACATTGTCGCCAGCATCTCGGGCTGGAGGTTTGGAAGAATTTGGACAGCCTGGTGGGTCATACAGCCACCTGTGGAGTAATTTTATAGTGTGTAGTTTATACTGGGCTGCGATTGATATTCTGGATAGCGTTTCACAAATTTTGTCCCAAGCCTGCTGGTCAAATTCTCTGCCAAAGTCTCTTTCCCATCTTCCTTTGAGACAGAGACTTGGGAGTGTCATCTTTAGTGATTAGAGCCCTGTACAATCGTGCTATTAGGCTTTTGGAGGAGTCGGTTGTGTCCAGGATCGTCTCAAAAGGTGCGAGTTCTCGTGTGGTGGCCTTCCATTCTCTCCTGGATAGTATGCCTTTCAACCGTAGGTATAAGAAAATCAGAATAGGGTGGATTTGGAGAGCCTCCTCTAGTTCCGCAATTGAAATAAATTTCCCTTTTCTCCACAGCTGGCCCACTCTCTCAAGGCCGGCATCAAACCAGGCTTGGTATCTGGCGTGTTCCGGGATTTCTTCTCTGATCCTGGGGGATCAGAGATGGCTCAGAGGTGAAGGCCACGTGGTGATCCCAGACATTGCTTTCCCTTTCTTCCATATGTTCCACATTGTTCCCAATATTGGGCGAGTGCGCAGTCTTCTAGTGAGCTTCGCTCTGGGGACCCATAACATTCTAGCCACTAACACTAGCAGAATGGTTATCATCTAACTGGACCCATTGAAGGTCCTTTCTATCTCGCAGGTGTGGGATCAGGATTCTGAGTTGTGTAGCCTGATAATAGCGTTCTATGCCCGGAAGGCCTACTCCTCCTAACTCCTTTGGTAGAATTAAAATGTCGTAGGGAATCCTGGGTTTCTTTCCATTCCACAGGAATTCTAGTATGGCCTTCTTGACTTGTCTGAAGAAGTGTTCGGGGATTGTGCTGGGCAGGACCTGAAAAGGGTATAAGAACCGTGGGAGGCTCACCATTTTAATTGCGTTTAGGCGTCCCATCTAGGAGATTGTAAGTGGTTTCCATTTCCTAAGATCAGCCTTGAGTGCTTCAAGAAGTGGAGGAAAGTTTGCTTCGTAAAGGTCGTTGAGGTGTCGCGTTCGATTGATCCCTAGAAACCTCAGTGTCGGAACTCTGATGATCAGCCCCAGGCGTTCGAGCGCCATTTGCTATTCTGGGGATGGTTCGTGGAGTGGAAAGAGGATGGATTTGGTTTTGTTGATTTTGAAACCAGAGTGCGCCACATTATTCTATCAAATGGATCGTTCGTGGGATTGAAGACATTGGGTTTAATCCATGAAGCAGGATGTCATCTGCGTACAAAGCCAGCTTATATTCTCTGCCGTTTACCTGGATCCCATCCACAACGTGATCTGCTCAAAGCGTAAGGGCAAGTGGCTCCAAGGAAAGCGTGAAGAGTATTGTCGAGAGGGGGCAGCCTTGTCTCGTACCTCTACTGAGAGGCAACCAGCGGGTAAATTGGGAGTTCACTGCCACCAATGCTCTTCGGGCCGTATAGACAGCCTTGGTCCCTAGACGGAGTGTGGGGCCTAAGCCTATCTTCGTTAATGTGGCCTCTGTCAAACGCCTTCCCGGCATCGATAGAAAATAGCGCTGGTGTGGTCAACGATTTTTGGACCTCATGAATTAGGTGAATGTTTTTCGGGTGGAATCTGCGCCTTGTCTGCCTAAGATGAAACCCACTAGGTCGTTGTGGATTATTGCGGGCATGTGTGACTCGAGCCTTGCCGTGAGGATTCTTGTGTAGATTTTAGCATCGATGGTTAGGAGGGATATTGGGCAGTAGGAGGCGCACAGCTTGGGGTCCTTACCCTCCTTGGGGATGACTTATTAATGCTTCTGAGAAGGATTCGGGCGCCACACCAGATTAAAGAATGTTGTTGAAGAGGTCGACCATGAATGGGAGAAGGGCATTTTTAAAGGTCTTGTAGAACCCCGCTTGTAGCCGTCATTTCCAGGGGCCTTCCCTGTTGGAAGTCTTTTGATCGCCTCTTCAATTTCTTCTCCTGTGATGGGACCATCCAAGGCTTGTACTATGTCGGACGGAAGAGCTGGCAAGGGTATTCTGTCCATGTAGTCTGTAATCGCTTCTGGGTGCGGAGCGGCTTGTGAGGTATATAGTTTCTCGTAGAAGCTGGCAAAGGCTTCAGGGATATTGGGGGGATGGGGCTTGGGTCATGGGAAGCTTCTTCGTTTTGAATCGTAGGTACCCATCGCTCTTGCCGTTGGCCACAGAGTCTTGCGGCAAGTAAGGCACTTGCTTTGTCTCCATGTTCATAATGCTTTTGTTTCAGGTATTGGAGCTTGCGAGTGATGCTGCCTGTCTCTAGGTGGCGTAGCTCTTCCCTTTGGTTATTGCTCCGTTCAATCTTTTGATGTCTATCATGGTCCGCAGATTGTGCCATGAGGTCAAGTTGACTGAAGAGTTGGCGTTCCCTCTTCTTCGCCGCACCCTCTTTGATGAGTAGTCCCCTCCAGGTAGCCTTGCCAGCCTCCCATACTACGTTTGTGGAGATTTCATCCGTATTGTTCTGTTCAAAGTATTGGGTGATGCCTTGCTCTAACTGTTCCCGAAAGATTGGGTCTTTGAAAGGTTCTCGTTGCATCGCCATTTGGAGCTCCTCCGGGGGAAGGTCATCTGATCAATAGTGACCGTGACCATGTGTCAGTGAGGTTGTAAGCGTCCATGTCCGCAGCTGAAGGGCGACCGGAGCCTGACGGAGGGGTCGTGGGTGTGTTGCCTATCTTGATTTGGGTCCATCCATGTGTTAAAGACCTCACCTAGGATTACTTCCCCCCCTCTGCTTCATTCATGACTTTAGGGATCGTTTGTTGTAGATATTTGGACTGTCCTGTTTTGGGTGTATACACTGACGCAAGAGTGATGATGGTGCCTTGTATCTTGCCAACTAGCACTAGCGCTCTGCCACTCACATCCGTCCAGGACTTTAGGAGTTGAAATCAAATTGTTTTATTGACTAAGATGCCAACTCCCGCTTTCTTTATTGGGCCGGAGCCCAAGTATTCCGGGCCTAGCTTGCTGTATAAGACCTTCCTCTCGTCTCCTTTGCTGTATCGGGTTTCTTGTAAAAAAAAATAAAGAGTACATCTAGCCTCGCTCTCTTGAACCCTCTAGACACTAGCGATCTTTTGGTAGGGGAATTGAGCCCCTTGACATTCAGAGTGCCAATTTTGAGTATGCCATGCCTGTCACTCGATTCATCATGACAGTGGATCATTGGTATGTTCATTGCAATCGGTTGTCACGTCTCGTTGCCCATCGCAGGAAATCGCTGCAGTGGAAGTAATATGATAGCTGTCCCTGAATAACTGAGGCATTGAAATTTGGTGTGCCCCCCTCCCCTTCAATGTATTAAACTTCATACCTGTTGCCACCGCATTTAACTGTCCACCCCTCATTGTCTTCATGGGGGTCTGTGTCCCAGTTAGATGGCGTCTGTCGGATCACTAGTGAGGGTAGTCACCGCACGACCCCAACCTCGGATATCATCTCTAACATTCTGAGCCCCCCCCACCCTTCTTAGCATTTTGACCTTAATTAAACTTTAACCACCAACAACTGCTATTATGAACAAATAATTGAAATGATACATGCAGTTTCTGGGTTCGTCCCCCATTGGCCGTTCGTCCCTGCGCCTCGGATGGTAGGCTCATCGTATGTCGGATCTGGCAGGACCACCGTACTGGACTCCGAAGTACTGGTTGTAACCAGACAATAGCGTCAAGGCGCACGTCGCCACGATGGGGGACCTGTGTGTTTCGGCTAATTTATTACTGTCTGGTGTGTCATTGGGGCGTCACTATTTTCTTGAACCCTTGACATTTTTCCTTCTCAGGCCCCGGGGCCCCCCCATCTCGCTCTGTCCTGTGTTGGTTCATCTTGTGTTCCCTCACACGGGCCGGTTCCGAGGAGGTCTGCGATACACTCTCGGATTTCTTCTTCAGAGCAGAGTATTACCTTCCTACTTCCGTGCTCAAACGTGAGAGAGAAGGGGTATCCCCATCTATATCTGGTTCCTTTTTCTTTGAGCCATTTCGTTAAGGGGGTACAGAGACACCGCAGGGCCAGGGTGAGCGAGGACAAGTCTTGGAAAATGGTTATCTGGGCTCCCCCGAGGGCGAGGACTCCACCGGCCCTGGCCTTCACGAGTATCCTGGCTCCATCTTGATATGTATGAAAACTGGCAAGGACGGAACTTGGGCCGCCTGTGCGGGCCTCCAGCCCTGAGTATCCTCTCTATTGTAGGCTCGTCGATGTTCACGTCTGAGGCTAGGATTCTGATGTCATGCAGTTTGCTTGAGGTCTTCTTCTGTTTCCCCATCACGTTCCAGAATTCCGAAAAATCGTAGGTTATTTCTTCGTTCTCTTTTTTCTAAATCATCTATTTTCAGACGGATTTCGTGCTCCCTTTTCTCCATGTTGCGCATTCTGAGGTCTAGTTGGGTTTATAGTGTATCTATCGAAGCTTGATTTGTTTTCTACGCCCTCCAGTCTCTCGTCAATATTGTCTACTCTCTGGGTCATCTTGCCATTTTGCTGCCGAGGTTAGCCGCCATGTTTCGAATTTCGCTCAGAAGAGCGGCGATGTCCCACTTCGTGGCTGCCGCTCCAGTCTCCGAGGCTTCCACTGACATTGTGGCATTTATATCCTGGTCCAAGTGTGGTCGGGTGTAGGCGTACTTCTCCAACTTGCTTTGGGTGCTCATATGGTGCTGGAGTACGAGGAGGCACACGCCCCGTGAGTGGGGGCCCTACCCTCTGCACTGGCGTGGTGTGAAGCTCTTGGAGTGCGTGGCGGGACGTTGCCCAAGAAGTCCAGCGTATTGGGACCATAGTGGAGGGGAGGGGGCACACGCCCTGAGACCAGGGGCCATACCCTCCATTTGCGTTGGTTTCCGAACTCCGGGACCGATGCAATTCCAGGGGGGGGGGGGGGTTCAGTGCGGGCACAGGTCTTGTTGGTAGGCCTCGGTGGAGTCGGGTGGACAGGTCCCGTGGAGGAGGGTTTAAGCTCTAGCGAGGCTCCGAAGGATACCAATACAGATATTCCAATCGTGTACGTTGTTGGAACGCCAGTGTAGCTCTTGAAGGGGCAGGCGACTGGTTGTTACGCAGAGGAGGGCTGCTCCTCTCGGCCGGGCGCTGGGCCTCGGCGCAGCTCGAGCCGCCAGACAGGGGGGGGGGGTTTGCGCAGACACCTTTGCAACATATCCACCAGCGCCACGAAAGACCTTGGGTCGGGCGGGGAAGCAGGATCCGTCCGGGAGAGCCGTAGCAAGGCCTGCGCTCTACACGTGGGCGGTGGGAGGGATCAGATTCCTCAGAGTTCGTTCAGGCGCGGCCGACACCAACTGCTGCGTGTGTGCTCGGCGAGGGGAGGCTCACGCCTTTAGGGTTTTCTCCCGACTGGGTCCACCGTTTCAGCCGAAATTTCGCTCATCCGGTGGGGGGTGGGAAATCGGTTCATGCTGCTAGGGCTGTCGTTGGGCACAAGGGGAGGGGGTAAGAAGTGGGGGCTCAGATCACTTTTGGGGCCAGTGGTCTGGGGCTCACACGGAGGTGCTCTTCATCCGTGCGCCGCCTGGTGGTCAATCTACCGTTGCTTTTAATATCAAGACCTGCACAGTCGATGGCAAGCATGCCCATGGTTTCACTGACAAGGAGGTGGTGGTGGTGGTCACAGACTCAAATGGCAAGGCTCTTGTGGTAACATCACAGAATAAGTGGGAGTAAATCTGGGGTACAAAATATTTTAATAAAATATTTCCTCCAATGTATCCATTTGAAGATGAGCATCCGCAAGTTTTGGAAGCAGTCTTACTGGTTACTAGTGGATCAAATGTGAATGAGGCCAGAGAACATGCAGTACAAAACAGGAGCTAAATCAGTCAAGAGAAATGAAACAAGAGTTTGACAAGGAAGTGCTTTCCAATAGAATGAGCCTTGTAAGGATACGCAAGCTTTGGCTGCATGATTTTCTTCAGCCCTACCCATTCATGCCTGTCTCTGGAATGGGACTGGTTGAGCTTGTGCTGGTGACTTACAGCAGAGTCCAGTAAAATCTGATGAAATGAGCATGGAGCCATTTTGTCTCTGGATGAAAGGTAATTTCCTTCCAAGAATAAAGTAAACCTTCTGGCTGTCGAGTGAAACATTGTTACAGTGAAGACTTTATAGAGTAATCATAAGCCTAAATCAGGATTCCAGCAGAGTAGATAATGACACTACAAAGAATGGTCATTTTGCAAGAAACAAATTATTTTGATTGCTCTTTAAATAAAAGAAAGTCTTGATTGAGGAAGACATTCTGACAGAAGATTTAAAGAACAGCTAACGAGAAGGCCTGTGCAGTTGTTAGAGCAGCCAAACTGCCAGCCTTTTTAGGGAAAAATAAAAACGATCCAATGACTCCTTGACACAACAAGCAGTGAAAAGATCTGAAGATTGCCTTAGGGGTGGGGTTGGGAGGAGCAGGGCTTAAGGGTCCATTCATTCATGGACTGAAGAGCAAAAGGCACATAATGGTGTAGATGGGATGCACTTCTAGTGGCATGTACTAAAGGATGCTGTGTGTCACACAGACATACACACACACCCACCCCTCCCCGTAATAATTATAAAATGTAAAACCATGTCAACATATAAATAATAATTTAGCATTTATATAGCGCTACGAACCCTCAAGTATCCGAGCGCTGCTTATTAGCCACGGTGTGGGGTGCTCATTTATCGACCTCGGAAGGATGAAAGGCTGAGTTTGGCTCTGCCGGGATTCGAACCTGCGTTAGGAGGCTCTGCACAGATGACAAAGCGAGCGCTCTACTCACTGTGCTATCGGACCGGTTTGAAAAGCCCATGCTTGAAAGGTGTGCTGCCTCATAGGTAGGACAAAATGCTTTCACCCAATATGCTAGCCACAAAGGTTTGGTGCGTTTGTTCTGGCCAGAAACCATACATCATGCCACATCGATTACTCTTTAGGACTGGTGGATCAGAAAATGAGTCCTAACAAGGGAAAGGTTATGTGCATAGATGTGCCCGAGAAACTATGCACTGCATTTAAATTAAGAAAAACATACAGAAACATCTGGTGGTAAACATGTGCCAGCTACAACAGCTTCCAATAAAACTTGATAGCAAACAAAAGCCCAGGTCCTTTGCCTAAAAACCGTTCATCCTAAAAGGGTACACAGATTTTCATCGACTGCTCCAATGTCAACATGCTAGAGGCCATCCTTAAGTCTGCAAACTAAATTAGGGAGCAGAGTCATTGGGTTTAACTTTTAAGAATATAAAGTTTTTTTATTTAACAATTTTCAACAGTATTTACAGTAAAAAAAACATTTCAGAACTTGATAACATTCTGTTTAGTGCAGTCTTATATTCGATTGCAAGTGAAATCCTTTAATGGAGTGAAGTGGTAAACAGTTCCATGGGCACAAGTGCAGAGGAAGTCTTTTCTCTACCTAGATAGAAAGCAAGAACTTCCAGAAGTTTCTTATATTACAGAGAATTACAACAGAAGGATGAGGTACGTTTGAGTGGAAATTTGTGAAAGCAAACTTACTTTATAACCAAGATAAATGATAAAACTGATACATTTATACAAGGGGTCCAGCTTACCAAAAACGAAAAAACTTTGCGCTTCCGAAACCTAAGCAAGAGCGGATAGATAAACATTCTTTTCTCCAGGAAGCAGGTTAATCTGAAGGATTGATAAACAGGCTAATAGCAAATGGTAGGAGATATTAAAGAATACCTTCATTATTATAACTGTTAAAATAAAAAAATTAAAAAAAATTAAAAAAGGAGGGATGTTTAAACTAGATTCAATGCAGCTAGCTACAACACAAGGTGCCTTTGCCCAACACAATCTAGGTATAGTCATGTCACCACTTCATAAAGTAAACTCTTATGTTTGGAGTCATGGCACTATCCAGCGTCGGTCCCAAAATTAAGATGTATAAAATGAATTCAGTGGTTTTTTTAAGAGGAGCAAAGGGGTGTCGCAAGGAAAACTAGATGGTTTGGTGGCATATGCACACAACAACTCGAAGGCAGATGTTTGGACTGAAAAGGAAAAATCAGGAGGTGTGGTGCTTTTCGAAAAATAAATCTAAAATGGCGTTTTCAAAAGGTTAAAACAATTAAGCTGCAAAGGGTACATTGGTTGCAGCATGCTACAAGGGCAGTAATACGTTTGCAATTATATTTACAAGCTTGACGGCATACAAATAGTGAAAATCAGAAGTCCTCCTTTTGCCTATTTACATACATCATTTAAAGAAATATTGACAGCCAAACACTAAAAGAAAAACAGCTAACAATTCTTAATGACTCATACCTGCCCCCATAAAATGTAATCACAGAAGACCTTAAAATTATAGCACAGATTCGTTTCAAAGTGGGCTCTTCGGGATTAAAATGCATGGTTTTGCTCTATTTGATCATCTCACAAGGGAACAGGAACTGTGGATGTTTGACGAGTCATTGCAGAAACAGATTGTGGCAACCTCATTGGAAATTGTTTTTCACGCTCTCAAAATAATCCGACCTGCTCAAATGTGATAAACTAAATCTTTTACAATAACAAATGATTCTGTAATCCTACCTCTGTACAGAGAATGGTATAGGACAATGTATGGCTCAATTCTCCAAAGTTCTTTCAATTTCAGAAACACATTAGTATGGGAACACAGGGTAGAATAGGTTACACTTTGTTGCATGTCACTGTGGAATGTGTAACCTTGAGCTGGTGGAAAATGAGAAGTGTGCAGAGAAGCTTCTAGTTGGTTACTGACTCAGTATGGCAATGAATAGTGGAATCATCATGATACACAACACAATTGCATTTATTAACTTTGGTTTGATCCCTGAGTATATTTCTAGTAGCACCTGCAACCCGATTTATTGTACCTCTGGGAAATATGGCTAGCTTGGTTTCTTTCTACAATATGAATGTATGTGCTTCAAGTCTATGCATATTTGTATGTGGCACTTATTCGTTAGAAATATATAAAGTAAAGAATACTTTTAAAAAGAAGAGGAATTGGCGGTTCTTTCATGAGAGGCTAAAACATCTACAGAAAAAGTTAGACAAGGGTTTAAGGCGCAGAGATACATGGTTTAAAAAGGAATGTACATTCATGAAATTTAACCCCAACGAAAAAAAAATCCATGGGTTTGCTTGAATATTTGGACCATGGGGCAGACAGAAAAAACAAAAAAAAGACACAAACGGACAATAAAACCTCAACTAGATTAAATAAACAGTTCCTGAGCAGGTAGACAGAAGCAAACTCCAAATGTACTGCTGGTGGCACCAACGACAAAAAGTACAGCCAAATCTCAAAAACTGTTGAATGAACAGACTGCTGAGGACAAGAAACCGGAGGCTTTGTTTACATAAAATAATTTAAGAAACCATAAAAACAACTCATTTTATGCATCTTTGGAATCTGAATGCCAGGTAAGTCGCTCTTCATAAAAGGCAATGACAACTTCAGGGCAGTTCACATTTGCCTCTTTCGCTGGCACCAAGTCGGCTTCATCACAGTTCTTCCACTTCATGAGGAATAGTAGCACCCCTGTGTTATTTGTGGCTCCAATTATCCGTTCAGGATCCAGGCCCCGTGCAAAGCCTCTTTGCATGTCTATAGCCTCTTTCGTCGTTTGCAATGTGCTGCCATCCATGTCACTGTCTGAAAGATTGTTTTGTGTTATTCTGTGGCTTTTCTTTGCCAATTGTCTGTTGATAAGATTCCAGTTACAACAGGATATAAAGGTAGACAGTGGGAGGCAAAGAGTGTTTTTGTAAGCTATACAAGCTGCCTGTGATGAGAGGAATGTATGCGCACCCTGGGTGTGTTAGCTGAATTATACCTTAAAAGTCCCCAAATATACACAGATTAAGAATAGCTCACAATTAGGTAAGCATCTCGTTTATTGCCTTCTTAGCTCATTCACAAACTTTGATTCATGTTTTTATTAGATGCACAATGAGCATGGTATTTAAAATAAACGTATTAAAAGAAAACGTGTCTATGATAATCAAACATGGAAACTGGGAAGTTAATCTTCTCTTATGATCATGTTCAGTTATAAAAGACTCCTTTTAAACACAGGAAGCTTGTACAACATTCCTCCCTGTACCTGGGGCACAGCTTTCCATGCAAATTTACAATTAAGTCTCCAGAACCGCACCACAACCTCTTACAACTCCGAAGAGCCCTTTTAACAGAAAGCATTAACATTTTGTAGCACTTTCCAGAAGTATATTTGTAGATCAATATTTTTTGGGGCGAGATTATTTGATTTTTCAAGAGAGGATCAAGGCCATGTCATTTCTGAAATGAAACATGAAAGGCATCTTTCATGACAGTCGTGATTTTCACCAAAACACATCTTCTCTCATGGATGGGTAATACTTTTTCATTAATCTAGGATTTACTCCTCTGTATCCAGCATCCATTATGGATGACTAGACAGATACAGAAGGTGCCCACCCTTAACCCTCCGTGTCAGTGGCCGCGCTATATACATTTATTAAAGTAAGGTAGGCAGTTGATATTTATTTCCCGGAAGAACAAGTTACTCTCTTACCTGGTAACGTTCTTTCGATGGGATGGTCCGACGACGTATTCCATATCTATGACAGTAATCACCACAGCTCTGCGTCCTGCGTCGATGACGTTGATACGCCGTCCGAGGGCCAACGTCACCGGCTGCTATAAGTAGGACGCACGATGCCCGTAGCTTCAGTTGTAGTTTTTTCCCCAGAACGAGTGGCAGCAAACCACTGCCAGTATGACCACAGAGAGCCTTGCGGAAACGTAAGCTGCAATCGTATAAGAAATTCTGTAGCGGGGCAGGTAGTGAGGGAGCGATATGGAATACGTCGTTGGACCATCCCATCGAAAGAACGTTACCAGGTAAGAGTGTAACTTGTTCTTCGAGGGGATTGGATCCTCCGACGTATTCCATATTTATGACAGACTCCCAAAGCAGTACCAACGTATGGAGGAGGGAAAAAGAATTTAGAAATTTAGAATGCCCAATCAAATTGCAGAGTAAAGGACCGCCTTGCCAAAGGCCAGATCCTGCCCATGGATAGAATCTAGGGAGTAGTGTCGTACAAAAGTATGGACTGAAGCCCATGTGGCTGCTTCACAGATGTTACGAATAGGAACAACCCTCTGCATGGCAGTAGGAGGCAGCCATACCCCTAGTAGAATCGGCCCGTAAGCCTACCGGAGGGTCCTTACCCACCAGGCGGTAACATTCAGAAATTGCCAAGATAATCCATCTAGACAAAGTCTGCTTAGTCACAACTTGTCCCAAACGCCTTCCAGTGTAACCAATAAAGAGCTGATCGTCCACTCTGACCCAGGACATGCGTGAAATGTAGAAACTTAAAGCTCTTAGGATCCAACCTATGGAGCCTCTCCTCTTCCTTACCAGGATGTGGAGGAGGATAAAATGCCAGGACAACAACCTTCTGGCTTAAATGAAATTCCGACACCACCTTCGGAAAAAAGGAAGGACGAACTCCAAGGACAACCCTGTCTTTATGAAACACAGTGAAGAGGGACTTAACTGAAAGTGCCTGCAACTCACACACTCTGCGAGCGGAAGTCACCGCAACTAAACACAGTTTTAAGGGTTAACAGCCTCAAAGGACAAGAATGTAAAGGCTTGCACAGAGCACCCATAAGGAATTTCAGAACAAGGTTCAAATCCCAACCAGGCACCTGGAAAGGGGACGGCGGAAACACATTAGTGAGTCCTTTGAGAAACTGAGAAATTAAAAAGGAATTTTGAAATAGGAACACTCCTCAGACGAGCGCTTAAATATAGACAGCGCCGCCAGGTAACCTTTAACAGTACCCGCTTGCAGGCCCCTGTGGGCCAACGAAAGCAAAAAAGACAGAACCACAGGAATGTCACATGAAAAAGGATCCACATTCTGAACCCTGCACCAGTCGCAGAACTTTCTCCAATGGCAACGGTTAAGGGACTTAGTCGCCGGCTGTCTGGCCGAAAACAACACCTCATCACGTCTTCAGGAAGTCCCAATCCTTGTACCTCAACCTTTCAGAAGCCAAGCATGAAGGTTGAGGGACCCGACCTCTGGATGGAGAACCTGACCCCCCCTCTCCCATGAGAGCAGATCGTCTCGGCAGGGAAGACGACGTGGAGGGCAGATGGACAAGTCGAGAAGTCCGGGTAACACGTCCTCAGGGCCCATGCCGGAGCAATGAGGATCATCCGGGAACCAAACCTCCGTAGCCTCCGCAGCACTTGCGGGATGATGGGGACTGGAGAAAACGCATATAGCAATGGGAAGGACCACTCCACCACAAACGCGTCTCCTAAGGCTCCTTTTGGAGGAAATTCCCACGTGCAGAACCTTTCGCACTTCCGGTTGACACTGGAGGCGAACAGATCCACTTGAGGGGTTCACCAAAGGGTGAAGATCTCCAGGTGAATCTCCTGAGCCAGTTCCCACTCATGAGAGATCGCACTCTGCCTGCTCAGAGCGTCTGCCGTCTCGTTTTCGTCTCTGGCCAGATGAACTGCCGAGATCGAAACTTCCTGCTGGATGGCCCAGAACCCGAGCTGCATCGCCTCCCTGCACAGAGGAAGTGACCCTGCCCCCTCTTTTTGTTGAGGTAGTGCATGGCCACTGTGTGGTCTGTTAGAATAAGGACATTCTTCCCTTGCACAGTCGGCAGAAAAGCCTTCAGGGCACGCCTGTCGGCCCGCAGCTCCAACAGATTTATAGAGTCTGGACTCCGACGGACACCAACGACCACTGACTGAACTCGTTGGCATGAGCTCCCCATCCCGTGAGGGGTGCGTCCATCAAGATAGTCACCTCCGGCCAGGGCAGCCAAAATGGAGCCCCCCCCCCCCCTCAGATTGCCTTCGACGGCCCACCACAGAAGGTCCTGGGCAACTGAGGGCGGCACCTGAATGGGGTCCAACATCCTGCCGGAGGACTGTGACCACTGGAGCTTGAGGGCCCATTGCAGTGATCTCATCCGCAACCTGGCCTATGGCACCAGAAGAATGCAGGATGCCATGAGGCCGAGCAACCTCAGGAACTCGAACGCCGGGAGCGTCTGGACAAGTTGAAACTTGTGCACCCTCTGCTGAATGTGAAGAGCCCTCACCTTGGGAGGGAATCACTGCCCCAGGAATGTGACGAGCACTGATCCAATGTACTGGAGCCGCTGTGTTGGCGTCAAGTGGGACTTTAAGTTGAGGGGAAAAGCCCAGCTGCGCCAGCCTTCCCCCAACCTGCGAACCATGGGACATGGCCTCATGACCGAGCTGCTGCGGCAGTGCCTGAGGGCAAAGAGGCAACTGCCCAAGCAGCCTTGGCACCTCGAGTACCCTGTTTTCCACCTCTGGCACTCCTGCAGTGGCCCCTTTGAGTAGCAGCGCCTCTCAATTTACTAAAGGACGAGTAATATCGATAGGAACCCCTCCCACCCCATTGTTGTCCCCTAGGACGAAAAGGCAGAGGTTGGCGAAATGCAGCGCTCAACGACTTTGCTGCAGCTTTGGAGGTCTGCAACCTCTCAAGGCTCTCGTCAGCCTTGCTGCCAAAAAGATGTTCACCATCAAAGGGCATGTTGAGGAGCCAAGCTTGCACATCAGGAGCAAACCCCCGACTTCCGCAACCACACAAACCTGCGTATTACGGTGCTCGCCGCCATGGACCGGCTGACGCAATCAACCATGTCCAGACCCGACTGAACGGCCTCACACATGGCATCCTTGCCATCCTGCACGATAGCAAGAAAGCCATCCTGTTCCTCCCCTTCAGGAATATGATCAGCCGCTAAGGAGATACAGTTCCACAGAGTGCGTGAAATGAGACAAGGCACAAACTGAGTTGGCAGCCTGAAGCGCCATACCCCCCGCCACCTTACTAACCGACAGCTTCTTATGCTCCTGCAAGGCCTTCGATGTGAGCGATTGGCAGTCGACAGTCATTCGTATCATGGCCCTTCCCCAAGGAACCAGAGGCAAGCGTTGTGCGTGTCCGTCAGCGACATCTTGGACCCGCACACCAGACACTTTTTAAACCCAAACCGTGGGGTGGAAGAAGCCGAAGACGACATACAATATTTCAATGAAGAAACAGGTTCGAAGAACCGAAAGAACAGGATTCAGTCGAATCGAGGCGCGCCAAGCTCTCCGAAGCTAACACGTTAACGGAAAAAACAGAACTGAGGCTACGGGCATCGTGCGTCCTACTTATAACATCCGGTGATGTCAGCTCAACGTAGGCCTTCGAGGACGACGTCATCGACGCAGAAAGATTTTCCGAAATAGCACAGCTGTGGCGATTACCTTCAGAGATATGGAATACGTCGGAGGACCAAATCCTTTCGAAATTACAATATGGCATGTACAATGACAAGTAGTCAAATCTTTTCTAGCTAATTAAATCATTTGAGAGAGGGAGCAGAGGAGTTACTGGCTTTAGGTGCAGACTGCTGCTCATGTTCAAAGGTTATGTATATATAAAAAGCTGTTAAGTGAAAAAGGTGTAGAAAAAACGAAACAGAATGAAGCATGATTGGATTTAAAGAGTTATCGTTCCCCATTATTACTGTCTGGTACTGTGGGTTCGCCCAGTTTAAGAAGCATAAGCCTCATAGATGCTTCATATTTTTCTAACAGTGAATCTAGGAATGGGAGGATGTAGGCTCTAAAGCGGGGGTAGCCAATTTACCAACCTGGAGCAGATGGGAATTGTAGGCCAAAACATCTCAAGTGCGACAGGATGGGTACTCTCCTCTAAAGGTTTCTTCCATGACTTAACTCGAAAAAGCTAGCAAGGACCTATTTGGATTTGCATTTTTTTTCAAGAGGAATGTCAAGTTTGATCGGAAATAACTAACAGCACATTTACAAATGGTGCAGGAATTCCCAAGAATGTACAATAGCAGAAACAACAAAAGTGGCAAGCAAGTTTGCAAAGGTGTGAATAGAGTGGGACATAAACCAGGGATACAATAAATAAACAGATGGTATACAAAGTATAACAAACTTGTGTGGGGAGGAGGATGAAGTGCTGAAAATGAAAGCAAAGACCTGCTCTAATATACAAAATTACAATATTATGCAGCACTGCAGGGAGGTATAGGGTTAGGTAGAGAGGATGTGAGGCGGGTAAGTGGAGTTCTCCCTCTTTGGCCAGTGGGTGCTGCTTACACCAAGCTTTGAAGTGATCCGCAGTTGAGCTTTGATCGCAATGGTTAACGGGTTCCAATTAAGTGGGGTGAGTAGAGAAAAGCAGCAGAAGCGAGAGGATGCAGAGATTGGCATGGAACAGTAAGGATGAGTGCAGAGGAGTGGCCGGAGTAAGATAGTAAGTAGATGGAGCTACAGACTGTCGGTCAAGTACTGAGGTGAGGTGTAGGCCATTAACATCTTTTGAAGAATAGAAGGAATTCGATAAGTGGTTGTGCATGGTGGAGCTATCCACTAGGCTGTTGGGTAGGAAGAATTTTGAGAGGATCAGGGTAGGTTGTAGAGCGTGTGGATACTAATGTTTAGGATAGGTCTAAAAAGAGGAAGGAATTGAGAGGATGGCCATAAGAGTGGATGGTAGACACTTGCAGTAGTTGAGTTTTCTGAGTTTTTCTGGGTCTACGTTCTTTGTAGTGTGGTAGCCATTGACCAGGTATTTAAACAATAAAAGTGTGGCCTTTTGTTTAAGCATGCCCTCTGTTTTGTGGTCCAATCACCACATGTATTCCGCCCTGCAGGTCATCTATTTTGCTAGCCACCTAATACAGCGGGGAAGCAAATGCAATGCTGAATACCTGCATTTAGGCAGTTTCAAAGCACTCCTCCATTGGAAAATCAGTTAATTAAGATGAAGGGATAATCTACTTTGCTCAAAAGAATACACTGAAGTGAATAGGGCCAGAACACACACCAGGGTGACCAGAGTCCAGAATAACTAGTCAAAAACATGCTCATGAGGCCAACAAATCTCGCCAACTCTGAAACTACAAATCGAGGCATGCTTCCCTACATGTAAAAGGGGGTGGAGGGAATTGTACCTGTTTGTAGCCACCCCAGACTTTTTTCTCCAGATCACCAGGATCTATTTAAAACTTTTCCTAGATGTTACAAAGTACTAATTTGCTCAGTGCAGTATGTGTACTACTCAACGGCCACATGACACAATCCATCATTAGGACTAACTACTAACCTAAACAAAGCGTAAAAAATCACGACTAAATACACTTAACTGGGTGAATCATGCCATGACATATTGCTAAGTAATGGACGTTCTTGCAAAACCTTAACCTCGAGAGCGCGGGCTTCCAGGCAAGTATGCAGGTACAAACACAGGTGCACGATTTCCAGTATTCTCTACCTTTTTTCCCATTCTGGGCCCCAGGTGGTTTCTTTGCTGGTTGAGGCTTTGCCAACTTCGGAGTGCCAGCCTTCCCAGTCGTCTTTTGGCCACTCATTCTCCTGAAATATAAAAGTGCACACTTTCTAAAGAAGATGGATACACAACGTTAATTAAAAAAGAAGCAAGCAATACTTTTGACTTTTGTGTAGACCAGAGATAGGCATGGTTCAGGCACTGCCTGGCTAGATGATGGCAACTGCTGGAAAATCCAGGTTCAAAATTGCCAACCTATTTGGGTCCAACTTGTAGCCTAGATTAGCCCGGGAAGCTTAATACTAACAGGAACTATATTGGATTTCCTCAGTCAACTGCTACCAAATAAACATACAAATGGGACATACACTCTGCTTTTGGAAATGTGTGTAAAGGAAACGTAGAAGATGTGTAAAGCAGCAGGGGTCACATAATGCACAAAGGAATATTGTGTGCATCCCATGAGATTTGCAACCCACTATATAAGCACCACATCCCAGAGTGTTAGCTACTGCTTACTGGTTGCTGCCTGCTACCCAGAAATTGCCTTTTGCTGCTCCTCAATAATTCCTTATTTCGATCTCTGAAAGTGGTGTCAGTACTAGCCATTTGCTAGGCATTACCATAATATGCCCATCTAATTCCTATACAGCAGCCCAAACGTTTGGATTTCCGTCACACATACTGCTTATAAAATCAAGCGGCTAAAGGCATCCTTGATTAAGACATTTGAATTACACAAGGAGATGACAGCTGCAATGAAGCCATTAACTTCCAAAAGACTGCTCAGACAGAACATTGGCATCCACTTAAAAGCACAAAGCTACCTCATAGGATATCCCACTGGTGTGTGTTCAGGGAAAGGAAGGGTGGGGAGTGGGTGGGTAGCTCACATCTTCACCTCCCATGCTAAACGTTTCAGTTTATGGGCAGCACTTATAGCACCACCTAATAGCCAAAACTAAACCGTGGGCACACTGATGACAAAAGGCAACCCAAACTACAGGGATTTCTGCCAACACGCACGTACGCCTAAGACTTGCATCATGTGCAGCACATTTGGTCAATAGCTTTGGCTTAAAACTGCAATCTAAGGCATTCACTGCATTGAGAGCGGTCTACCATAATCTAAGCAACAAAGGCCTTCTTCATAAAAAGGCTTCCTTCACATGCAGACAGGATACAGGTCCTTACTGGTCAGGTGTTTATTCAGGTCTAGACTGACCAATTGAAGACGGGTGGGGGGAGGGGGGAATAGTGGCCTTATGCAATACAGATTGTGATAGCAAAGTCTATGGTAATCACACAGATAAAATAAATTGTCTACTAGTGCATGTGGCAAGTCAGGATCAGGCAGAGGACAACTCATTGCATGTTGAACTGAAAGGCTTTTATTTTGGTGTAAAAACCCTGACCTAATCGTACCACTCTGGTCACTATGCTGAAAGAACAACAAAATATCCAAAAGGGTGCACATCAGGATTTCATACAAAAGTAAAGCCGTCCACCGTCTAGAAAACTTACAGCAACAAAATAATGAACTACAAAAACATAAGGGCTCTTTGCCCAACTGGATGCTTTCAGACCTGCACCATACTGTCCAAGCTTCTCACCAACCAATGGGCTTCTGCTTGTCTTACAGCTCCAACACAAGTTTTGTTTGGGCCTCTTGCCTGTGGCACAAGGGAGAGAATGCCTATAGGCCTTCCCCACCGCCCCCCGGTCTGCTGCTCAGTTCTCTACAAAATACAGTGTAAGTGTTCTTGGATAGTCAAACCTTTCCCGGCTTGGTTTAGAACCCCTTCGGTTCCTACCCTCCCTGGAGTCTCGGGTATACACTCTCTCAGCCCTGTATGGATGGTTGGCTCTCTCAACCTCTATTGGGCTCTTAGCCTCAATCATGCTTTTTAGCATTTCACTTCAGAGTGGGCTATTTGAAATTCCGGTACTGTCTTGGGCAACATATTGCCTCTGCTCTCCTAGGTCTTTTGCCTTCTCATTCCGGCGTAGGGTGTGTGATTTCTCAGGGTATATATAGGGTGTCTCAGCCCCTCCTCATGGGGTCTTCATTCTCTCAGCCGAGCTTGGTTCCCTGAACATCCTTAACCTTGCTTGTTGCAGTGACGTTCCTCCACTGTGGGACACCAAGCACTTTTTGCTGGACTTGTGGATTCTTTTTCCATGTTCCTAAATGAGTGGGAACTTTCCTCCCCACTCACCTTTTCTTTCACTCTTTCGATGGGTGTCATTGTTCTGGCTTTCCATAGTGTATTTTTGAATCTTTACTTTCCTGCAACCTTTGGCCATCTACATTTGATTATTGCAGCACACCCTTTGGGGCTTCCCTTTTATTTTCTCATGACTTACCTTGCAGAACTACTGTTCAAGGGTAGAGAGGGAGTTTCATCCCTTTACATTTTATATTGAGACCAGCACACCCCACCCTATGTGGAATGCTGGGGAGATCCATGGTATCCCCTTTCTCACTGTTTCTGTAACATTTCCTTTATATTGACAAGCTTACCATTATGGCTGGTGGCAGTGGACATACTTTACTGCGACTTGTTTGATAGCCTGCGCGTAAAAATCACGCAAAATAATGCACAGAAGGGTCACCATTCTGCTAGAATTGTGGAGTCTTGTCGCCATTTTTAGTGTGCTTGTCCTGTCTTGGTCTTTCTGCCATCTTGGGTGAGGGGTCCTGTTCTTTTATCTTCGGCAGGAACCCTTTATTTAGCCCACCGAGGCTCCAGAGTTTCTTTGAAGGCAGGAAGTGAGGAAGGAGTCTGAAACGCTACTCACCTTTGTTATGTTATGCTATTGGAATTTATTAAGCGCTCAGTCACCCGAAGGTATCCTGGTGCTAGAGAGGGGAAGAAACAAATGCAATCAGAGGTTCACTGAAACATATGTTTTTAACACTTTCCTGAAACTGAAATGGGGTTTAAAATGGTTTTCAAGTGGATGGAAGACTATTCCATAATCGAGCTGAGGCTATTAAGAAAGCTCGGCCTCCAGAGGGACTTGAAAGCAATACACTGGGTAACTGGCAGCCAGTGTAGGTAACGCAACACCGGCGAGATGTGGGCCCCATAAGGGGAGACAATAGCCATCCAAGCAGCCATATTCTGTAGGCGCTCAAGTCGCTGGACTAGGGCCGTAGGCTGGGCCAGATATAATGAGTTGCAGTAGTCTAAGCAACTGAATACCAAAGCTGCAACAACAGGGGGACATAAGTGTGGAGAAATTAGCAGAAGCACCTTCTTTAGTATTTTAAGGTGGAAATGGCTCACCTTGCAGACTGCAGCAACGTGTGCCTCCATAGAAAGGGAAGCGGAAACAACCACACCCAAATTCTTCACCTTAACAGCTGTGACTGGAAGAGGGCCAAAAGGAGAACACCCAGAGTGAAGGATCAGGGGGGGAACCCACCACCAACACCTCTTGTCTTCTGGTGAGAGAATCCAGTTCCCACTGTGGGGCTGGCTGTCCTAATTGGACAGCCACCAGCGCCAATTTATAAACTGCAGTGAGTTTGCAGAGGTGGCATGTGGGTTCCTGTATATTTGGCCTGAATTTTGGAGCTGAAGACAGGTCGACCACTGGCGCAAAAGATCTCACGAAGACGACAACTTCTAGCTAATGAAGATGCCGGTTGTGCAACAGCTGCCTGCGCAGACCCCTTCTTTGAAGCGACATAGGTGTACCACTGACGACTCTGACCCAGCAACCTTTGGGACCCATCAGTCTGGAGACTACCTGCATTTTGAGCCATCCCATGATGAGCTGTGACCTTCCTGGGCTGCAAACCGACAATACCCTGGCACCTCGATCCTGAGGGCTGTGCAACATTTTCCGAAGAACAAATCCTGCTGCAACTTGGTGGACTCTTGCTGGACCTCCAGAGATCCAATTCGACTCCTTGAAGTCCCAGAGTGCTGGACTGATATAGCGAGGTGAATCTGATCGGCGATGACCATCCTTCAACTGGTACGTTGAAGTGTGCCAAATACCCACAGCCGCGAGAAACACTGAAGAATCCTTTGTTGGGAGCCTTCTCTGTCGACTTATTTTACAAGTTTCTAGCCAGTGTCCGTTCTTTCATCACCACAACCAAGAATCTGGACCACCAATGTCTCCCTTCCGCCTCTGAGATCACTCATGCCTTAGGAAAGGGAAGGAAGTCAAGTAGAAGGCCTTGGATTAGAAAATATAACGAGTGTTTCAAAGCATACTTGTAAAAGGTGTTAGTGTAGAAACAAAATAAGTTACAAAAGTATTCCTACGTTCTTACTTACCTTTGAGTTGCTTATTGCAAGTATAAGAAGTTATGTACTTACCTTTTGAATTGTGTTCCACTCGTAACCTAGTTGGTAATATTCAGTTTTAGGAATAAGTGTAAAAGATTACCAATAGGGTTTACTGAACCTGAATATCTTACTGCCATTCTAAATGTACAACATTAGGTTCTTACTTACCTTGAACTGCTTAAGAGTTCTTGCTCATCTTCGAATTGGGTTCCACACTTATGAAAAGTAACATTGGTATAACTAATTATTCATGTAATAGAAATAGTGTAAAAGTACGACCAATAGGGTTTTACTCACATTCAATAGCTTATTGCCATTTTAAAGGTGTATCCAAAGTTCTTACTTATCCATGAGTTGCTTACTGCCCCTCTGAAAAAGTAATCCATACATTATTGCTTACCTTTGAACTGTCTTCTGAAAAGTAATCTGAACTTAACTGCATCATTCCTGAACGGAGAATATGTTGCAAATTGCTTACCTGTTATTTTGGTAATGGAAGTGCATTATTACTGAAACAGACTAAACAAGTGGTCAGGAAGAATCGCCCTCAAGACACTGTCCCTCACCCACAAGTGCCGATCCAACCTGGCTCCCATCTACCTGTCCAACACCATCTCCCGACATACCACAACAAGGCCAACCAGAACAGCTCAATCGCACTGTGTTAACATCCCATGATTCAAACAACAATGTGCAGGCGGGGTTAGCTTCCCAGTCCTCGCTGCTAAGAAATGGAACGCACTCCCACTATCTCTAAGAGAGGAACCTTCGTACCTCCTATTCCGGAACAAGGTCAATGTCTGGCTCCATGAGCAAGACCTCAATCCAGCTGTATAAAGAAATAGTCCACTCGATGTATTCCCTAGTCTGATGTATATACTTAACACTGCACCATTTCTTGAAGCATATCTGTATATTTTCTGTATGTAAAGACCATGTATCATATTGTTTTTCTTGCACTGTATTCCTGTGAAACTTGTAAGCATAGTGCCCAGGTGCCTTTGGGCTTGGTGCGCTTTACAAATAAACTAAACTTACTCATAACAGGGTTGGTATTACTTTATTATTCCCTTTACTCTTATCCAGTCTCGGTTTACCAATATGGTTTACTTACCTTGAATAACAGTCATTCTAAAAGTCTACTAATGTGATTTACCACCCCATCCCCCATGAATAGCATACTGCCATTACTTACCTGTAACTGTTCTCCAGCATGGGTCTAGCATGGATTCACATGCTCATGAACATGAATATTCCCCATCGTCAGGCTGGGAATCCTCAGTTAAAAAAAAAAAATTAAAAAAAAAATCAGTTTCTTTTCTGAACTGTCTTTCTACTAGTAACCAATCACTGGTCTCTGGGTCATACTGCCCCCAGCCAATGGCGGCCTTCTACCTAAGCCCTTCCTCTGGCAGCCATCTTCAGATTTGGTAGCACGGAAAGTGGCAGTAGGACCAAGTGAAGAGCCGCAGAGGGGTAGGAGGGAGGGTTCGCATGTGAATCCATGCCAGACCCATGCTGGAGAACAGTTCCAGGTAAGTAACACACATGCACAACCACGGGAAGTGGCAAGGCTCAACATTAAGCATTTCATCAACTCACCATTAAGCATCTCTTACCTCCTCACCAGGCCCACCTTCAGGCGAACAGGTTGCACAGCATTGCCTGGCCGACTCTGGACTCCTCCATGGAATCCCGGTCGACCCAGTAGAAACTCGTGAAGGTGTGCGTCGACCTCCACGTAGCAGCCCTGCAGTTGTCCAGCAGGGGCACACCAGATAGGAACGCTGTGGTAGCAGCGAGCGCTCTGGTCGAATGGGCTCTCGGACGGCCGCGCAATGGTCGGTTTGCCAACCGGTGACAGTGCATGATGCAGCCGGAGAGCCATCTGGAAATGGAAGCCTTCGAAAGGGCCTTCCCTTGGTTCACAGGTCCAAAGTTCACAAACAGCTGTGAGGTCTCCCGAAAACTCTTTGTGCGGTCCACGTAGAACTTCAGCGCTCTAGCTACATCCAGCGAGTGCAGAGTCCTCACAGCCGGCGACAAAGGCGACAGGAAGAAAACAGGTAACACCAAGGGTTCGTTGAGATAGAAGTCCGACAGCACCTTGGCCATGAAGGAGGGGTGCGTCAGCACCACCCTCGTCTCGTGGAAAGTCAGGTATGGAGGTTTACAGGAGAGGGCCTGGATCTCTCCCACTCGTCGTGCGGAGGTGATTGCCACAAGAAACGCAGTCTTCCACAAGAGGAACTTCAACGGTGTCTAATGCAGAGGCTCGAATGGCAGCCCCATGAGCCTGCTCAGCACCACGTTGAGCTCCCATGCCGGTGCTGGAGCCTTCACCGGCAGGAATGATCGGCACAATCCTTTCATAAACTCCTTCACCAGAGGATGGGAACACAGATGATCGTCCTGGAGTTCTGGTGTAGTGGGAGATCGTCGCTAGATGTATCTTGATGGAGGCGTGGGCTTGCCCCGCCTTGGCCAGCGACAGTAGGTACGGCAGCATCAGACAGGGAACCTCTTCCACTTATGTCCATAGCACTTGAGAGTCGAGGAAGCCCTGGCCTTTTCAAGCACCTCCTTGCAGTCCGCTGGGATATTGTACCCTCCAAACTCTAGTGCTGCAGGAGCCCGGCCTGCAAGTTCAGCGACCCCGGGTCGTGGTGGAGGATGGCGCCTCCTTCTCTGGTGAGGAGATCTGCATCCGTTGGCAGTTTGACCGGAGGGGGTGGGCGCTGACATGTCCAGAAGGTCCGGTAACCAGATCTGTCACTGCCACGCCGGTGTGATGAGGATCATCCTGCACAGGGACCATCTGAGTTGATTGATGAGTCGCAGCAGCAATGGCGGGAATGCATACAGGAACAGGTCGTCCAAGGGGAATGAGAAGGCATCGCCCATGCTCCCCGGCTGGGGAAACCTGCTGGCGAACCTCCGACACTTGGTGTTCATCACAAATAGATTGATCTGGGGATTGCCCCATCGTTGGAACAGCAGATCCATTTGATCCTGTCGTAGTTCCCACTCGTGGCACGAGCGCAGCTCCCTGTTGAGTGGGTCGGCGATTGTGTTCTTTATTCCTGGAAGGGTACCAGAAACATCCCTTGGGCGACGGCCCAGTGCCACAGATCCTGTACCTCCTTGGATAGGGCTGGGGATCTGGTACCTACCCGCTTTCGGATGTAGAACATCGTGGTGGTGGTGTCAGTGAAGACCCTCACCACCTTGCCCTTGAGGGACGGAAGGAACGACCCGAGGGCCCAGAACACGGCCCGTAGCTTCAGAACGTTGATATGGAGCGACCTCTCCTCCGGGAGCCAAAGGCCTCTTGCGTGGAGATCTCCGGTGTGTGCTCCCCATCCCTCCAGGGATGCGTCTGTCACTGTCTCCAGATGTGCTGGGGTGTGAAAGTCCATACCCGCCGCCAGATCCAGCACCCGCACGCATCGCTTGGCGGAAGGTCTCGTTGAGCGAGATCCTGTCTTCAAAGCTGCCCGCCGCTTGCATCCATTAGGCGTCGAGGAACTCTTGCAGTGGCCGCATCCGCAGTCTGCACAGGCGCACTAGGAATATGCACGAGGATATCATGCCGAGAAGGGACTTGATGGACCTCACCCTGGCCACGTCCATGGTCAACAGCCGCTGCACCTTTCCCATGATGCCCTTCATCCTTTCCTCCGACGGGGAGGCCAATCGCGCTACTGTGTCGAGCTTGGCTCCCAGAAACACTGCGACTTGCGATGGAACCAGGTGGGATTTGGCGAAGTTGATGGAGAATCTCAGATTCGTGAGCAGCTGGACGGTCTTCGTTGTATGCCCGACGGCGAGATCTCTGGTCTTTGCTCGGATGAGCCAATCGTCCAGGTAGGGGTAGACGTGGATCCCCTGCAGGCGCAGCCCCGCCGCCACTGGTGTTAAGCATTTGGTGAATACCCTGGGCACCGACTTCAGTCCGAAGGGAAGGGCCTTGAATTGGTAGTGCTGCCCTTGGACTATGAATCTGAGAAACTTTCGGTGTCCTTTTAGAATGGGGATGTGAAAGTAGGCATCCTCCAAGTCCAGCGACGATAGTAAGTCGCCTTCCTCCTGCTATCCCAGCACATGCTGGAGGGTGACCATCCGAAACTTCTGGGCCTTGATGTACTTGTTTAAACGACGAAGGTCCAGGATGGGTCGCCAACCACCGGTCTTCTTTCTTACGAGGAAGTATCTAGAGTATACGGAGCCCCGGAGCCTCTTTGGGACGAGCTCGATGGCTCCTTTCTTCAGCATCGCCCTTACTTCCAGCAGCAGTTGTGGGATGTGGTTTTCCTTCCTGGCCACTGGTGGAATGCGGGGGCACTTCTTTAAAAACAAGTGTGCCCGCGGGCCAGGGCATCCAGCACCCATCGGTTAGTGGAGATGGACTCCCACACGCTGACGAACTTCGCCAGCCGGCCTCCCACCTGGGTGCTCAGGTGGGGGCCCGACGCTATGGCCGGTTCAGTCTTGCTTGGCAGCGGCCTTGCTGCCTTGCCCTCCTTGGCAACGACGAAGAGCTCCTCCTGACTTGCCGTGTCTTCTGTAGGCCTCCTGTGACGAGGAGTGGGCCGCCGAATCCTTTGGAGGCACCTTGCTTGCCTCCGGAGTACCGAAAGGGCGGCCGTCGTTGCTGTAAAACCACCAAGGCCCGGGCCGTCTCCGTGTCGGCCGTGATGGCCTGCAGTGATTTGTCCACTGCCTTGCCAAACAGATTATTCCCGTCGAAAAGCATGTCCAAAACTCTGGTTTGCACGTCCTGGCGGAAATCGGTCACCTTGAGCCAACCACGCCGTCGAAGGCAAACACTGTTGCCCAACAGACGGAAACCGGTGTCCACAATATCCGTGGCCACCGTTATGGCGTGGTCCGACGCCACCTCGCCTTCCTGCAGGATCTGCAGGGCCTCCGCCCTCGTCGCCCGGGAGGAAGTCCAGCAGAGGAGCTATCCTCAACCAAAGCTCACTGTCGTAAAGGGGCCACTATCGCTAGGGCGTTGGGCACTTTTATCGACGCAGCCGCCGACGAGATGACCCGTCGCCCCATGGCGTCCAGTTTCTTCCCCTCGCCATCCGGCGGGGGCGGAGGTTGAAGTCGAAGCCATAGCCCCCCCTGCCTTCTTCTTGGCTGCCGCTGAGACTACCGAATCTGGGGTCAGCTGCGCCCTAAGGCACAGAGGGGCGGAATCCGGGACCCTGTACTTCTAGTACCGGTCTCTCTTGGCAGGGGTCATGGACGGGTTCTTAAAGAGCAACAGCCCCTCGTCCCAGATGTCGTCAAGTAACGGGACCGAGAGGACTGTCTTCCTTTTGGCCTCACGCCATTGATAGAGGAAACCTTCCTTCTGTTCTTGGGGGCAGAGCTCAAAGAGCTCGGATGCCCTGGCAATCATGGCGTGAAAGGAGCCAATTTCGTCGGGCGTGGAGGCCCGAGGGGGTGGTGATGGAAGGCCCAACCCGTCGTCACCACCGTCATCATCCGTCCCCGTCGTGGCTGTCTCTGTACCAGTGTCCTCCCTAGGATCAGGGGAAGGAGATGAAGGCTGCGAGGGACGCAAAGGCTGGAGGGGCGGGGGGGGGGGGGTGAACTCTCCTCTGCTTGCTTGGAGGGTTCCCCGACGGGCCAGGCTCCGCTGGATCGTCCGTTGGGGGTAAGGGCAACCTCGTCCTCATCTCCGTACATAAGGCCTGGATCGCCATTAAGATGGCTCCCGAGCTCCGGTACTGGCTGCGACGGGCGCGACAGGGCCGCCAAGACTCCCTCGATAGAGGCCTTAGCCGGGTGAATCAAGGCCTTCACGACTTTTGGCGCGCTTGAGGGCTTCAACTTGGGGGGGGGGTAAGGGGTGGATCACTGCCTCGCTCCTCCAACTGCTTCCGTCGGGATCGACCGAGGCTTCTCCAGAAGCTTACCCGGGTTCTCCGACTTTCTCTTCCCCGAGCCAGAGCGTTGGCTTGTGGTTGATGGCGTCAGTGAAAGTGCGCCCTGCCTGGCAGCCGAGGAGCCCGACCGTTCGGTGCTCCCGGTGTCCGCAGACTCGCGGTGCTTAGCCTTCTGTTGGGCCCCCGTCGCCAGAGCGCCCTCAATGGTCTTCTAAATCCTATCGGAACGCTTCTTCTCAACTACCGCTGGGCTCTTCCCTTCCAGGCAGTTGGTGAGGCGGATCCGCTGATCCCTCATGGCCCGTTCCGACATGTTCTTGCAAAACGCACAGTCCTTTTCCACGTGCGTTTTGTCTTCATGAAGGCAGTAGAGACATCTAGAATGCTCGTCCTCCTTGAACTCATTCTGCAATCCGCATCCAGGGCAGTTCCTGAACAGCTTGGATCCGGGTGCCGAGCTTCCTTTGTCCTGGGCCAGGTCCATGGGGTAGGCCTCAAGGTCTTCTAGAACCCTCCAAGAAGTAACTCGACGAAATATTCTCCCGTAGTGTAACTCGGCATAGAAAATTCCAACACGGGTCCCCGTTGATCGGAATTAGAAATGGTGGAGCTTGAGGTTCGATTGACCGAAAAAAATGAGATTAAACTCTTTGAAAAATCGCAAAACGCAGTAAAAGCTCGAGAGCTATAGCACAAGAACTCCCAACACTTGAACGTGCAGTAAAAATCTGAAGTTGGCTGCCAGAGGAGGGGCTTAGGTAGAGGGCATTCATTGGCTGGGGGCAGTACGACCCAGAGACCAGTGATTGGTTACTAGTAGAAAGACAGTTGAGAAAATGAAACTGATTTTTTCTTTACTGATGACGGGGAATATTCATGAGCATGTGAATCCATGCCAGACCCCATGCTGGAGAACTAGGTTTTACTCCCCTTGAATTGCATACTGCTATTGTAAATAAGGTTTATAATTTGGTTTATTCTGGTCGCACTGGGCATCTCATACACAAATTATGCCGATGACACCCAGGTGTTTTTCCCCCCCTTTCGGGTGATTATAGGTCGGACCTGAAAACCCTCAATCTTGGATGGCAGATAACTGGTTATGCCTCCACAGAAACAAAACCGAACTTCTGTTAATTGGATCCCCGACCACCTTGGGTAAACTGGACAAGCAATACAGCTCCTTCACCGTTGATAATATCCCCATCTCTGAGCTCCAGACCAGGTTATTTGTATGATGGTGCACCAGCACCCTCCCCTATTGCATCCTTGTTCTTACTCAAATGTGCTGTTTTCCGTTTGGAATAGGATTACCCTCACAACTACCTGTAACTGCATCTATGTAACTGTAACCAATTAAGATGAACGATGTAATTTTGCTGTTGGGCCGCATTCTTTGTAACCCTGAATCAAGCCTACCTACTCTCTCCTGCAATAGCGCCTCAATGCATGCCTATGGGCTGTAGTGCACTCAACGAATCCAAAAATAAAAAAATAAGTGTTGTGTTGGTTTTTAGAATTGTGTTTATGAATGATAAACGTACTTCCCCTTTCTAAAGAATTCTCTTTACCTGTGTGTGTGTGTGTGTATATATATATATATATATATATATATATATATACACACATACATACATACATACATACATACATACATATATATACCATTATTTTTACAATACAGAAGTGTATCAGTGTTTCTTTGGACCATATGTATGCTACAGGTTCTTTGAACCTTTCTACAGCCCTCTCTCCCAAGATAAGCCTGACTGCTCTGTCCACGATACCAGCAGTACAGGATTATACTACGAGTTGGAGTTTTTACTGTATTGCCCCCGAGGTATAATTTTTATAAAGCCCCTCAGTGGACTTTAGAAAAACAGTCATGATTGGAAGACCGAGGTTCGATAGCTCCCTACTTGGTTGCAGGGAGCAGCACGCTGGGGGCTTCCCTGCTCCCAGTCTGTCCACGCCATCTGCTGGGACTGCTGCCTGGCTCCGCCTTGGAGGGGACAGACCCTCTGCGTTTTGGTTCCACAGGCTTGCATGCGCTGCACTCCAGCTCACTCTCTGGCTCTCCTTCGTGTCTCACAGGGCTTTTATAGACATTGAAAGGAGATGAACACTCCATTGGTGTTGTAATGGCACCAGTACAGCATTAGAAACCAAACAAGGTAAAACATGCTCACTTTGATTGGCACAAGCTTCCAAATAACCAATGAAGATATTGGCTCTGAGAAAAGGGCCTGTGATCCACATCCATGCTAACGGGGTTCACCCTAAATGGGATTTCACTTTCCCTGTCCCCCAATGGGTGTTGAGCATAGCAGGCTCACCTCACTAGTCCCAAAAGGAGTGGCTCCCCCCTGAGGACAAGGGGCTAATTCCCTGAATTGGTCACATACCCCTTAAGGAAGCTAACTGGTATCATAGAAAAGGTTGAATTGTGACAGCCTACGATTCAACCATATTGCAGGAAAAAAGGAAACTTGCCTCACCACAGCGACTACTGTACTCCTAGTCCAAAGTTCCCTTTCCTCCAGACTTGACATTGCGCTCTACGGGCTAGGACCGAAGGGCTTGTCTTTTTAGTTTTTTCATGTAGGCGGAACATGCACTGAAATGGCCCAGCCTCCCCATTCTCTGCTCAGGACCTTACCCTTCAGTCCTGATCTACAGGGCAGCAGTGGATCTGTCTTTTTAGATCTATTCTCCCCTGGCTCGAGTTTCAGGGTCTTTATTTTCACGCTCGTCTATGCCAGGTAAATTAGGGTCTGTATCCTGCTCATTGTGTGTCACTATGCTTCATCGAGCATCCATTTGCTCTGCCTTGAGTACTTGTGGCCGGATCGCTGCAGGGACACCAGTATTTACTGCAATGCTTTGACAGTTAACGCTCTCACTCTACGATTACAGTGCTGGAAGGAGGTTTTCAAGGTCTAGCACCTTCACATTTAAGGATTTTATCCAAGAGAAATACCAGAGAACAGCAAGTGATTTTCCTTTCACAGCACCCCGGTCCAGGGACTTTATGATGAGAATTTCTGGTCCCAAGGACTCTTCGGCTCCTTACTCTACTGGGACTCATCCTGAGGTATACCATAAGTGACTGAGTCAGCTCTGAGGTTCTATATTCAGGTGCTCAAACCCCTGGCCAAGAGGAGGATCCCCAGAGGGGCTAATGTTACCAGCGGCCCCTTATTCTGGGGCTAAAGCAAACATGATCAAGACAGAAGATCCCCACTTAAGGGCCAAAATGGACCCCCGCAGCACCACCACTACCTCAGAAGCAGCAACTTATTACCACAGCTAACCTGTTTAGCGTTCTCCAACTCAACCTAGCGTGAATGCAACAGAACAATACATATATCATTTTCGTTATGTCATTTTCATAATATGGACTTTCCACCAAAAATTGCCCACCCCAAGAAGTCAGATTCTGCTTTAGCTAGAATGCGCTTGAGATTATAATCCAGCAGTCTATATAGTTGGGCCATTTCTTGAACTCCCTGCATGGCTGCTGTATCGTTATTGATTTGAATAAGTATACTAATCTGGGCAGAATGCTTATTAGAATAACTGAAATTCTGCCATCAAAGAAAGACAGCCCCTTCTAGTTGGTCAGATGCTTTGGGGGTAATATGCTTTATACATACCTGACAATTTAGGGGTATAAGATGCCCAGATAACCAAGGGCAGAACATGCACACTTAAGGGGCCTGAATAATTAATTTAATCAATTTTAGTGTCGGTTCAGGATTTCTGACATTGCCTCAGTAAACTTTAAAGACAAGATTCTGTCACAAATACCTTTAACCACTTAACTGCCAAGGATTTTCCCTCCCAGTGCGAAGGGCTTTTTTGGAGATTTTGGTATGTCTGCATTCAATCGCTTGTAACTTTGTTAAATGAGATATCTCGGCCAAATAAGGCCCCTTTTCTTCCCCCATTTAAGTTGTCATAATGCCACCAAGAATCCTAATTTGCTAATTTGGGGGTTGAGAGAAAATAACAAAAAAGGGCACATTGGGGTTTTTCAGAAAATGCAAATAAAGTGATGTACAAAGAAGCCTGTGTTTTTTTCTTGTAAGATCTAGAAACAAATGGTTTGCAGTTCTGAATTCTCCATTGTCCAAGCTTTCAAGAACAGGTTGAGTGGAAACAGAAAAACATCAGTTTTGTGCAGGAGGTTTTCTCCCCTTTAATTTTTTTCTTAAATAGGAAATGGTTGGAGGGAAAGGAAGGGGAGGGTAGGAAAGCTCAATGGAAGCCCAGAAAGGGATACATTTCTGAAAAGACAACATCCTAAGTTCGGGAAGGGGTGATTTGCGCATGTCAGGCAACAATTATAGAAACTTGGGAACCAGTTTGGAAAAGTGAGTGAAAAAATTATGTGCTGGACATGTTTGGACTGGTAAGGTAATGGCTTCCGTCAATATTGAGACAAGCAATATTGAGACAAGCAATGCACAGCTACATTATTCACCTCCCCACCCCCGACTCATCTAGTTAGGAAATCACACATTTTTGTGAATTTTTCACAAAACAAGCACTACCACGAGCCAAAAACAGAGCCATGGTACACACGATTTTTATGCCGACGGACTAAACGGACGTACTTCGCTTTTGAAAATGAATGCGGTGAAGAATGGCAAGCATAAATTCTTTTTTAAAGAGCCCAGGCAGACCTTTTGAAGGATAGTTGACGTCTGCAGGTTACAAAAGCGCAGTGTGCCTAAAGCAGCGACTAAATGTAGGTCGCATTTCAGAAATGAAAGGGCTGTGTAACTAAGTGCAGTAGGAAATGTGTGAAAACGTTCTGAAAACCAAGAGAACAAATGTCCTACCGTCACACAGGTGTTCGAACGAAGAAGGTACCTCACATGTCTCGGTGCACTGACCAAGCTCAAAGGGAATAGGCTAAACCACTGGTACGTCAAACACCTTGGGGGAAGACTAGATTTTGCCTTCTGGACAACCCATAGATTTGGGCCTGGGGTGTCACAGCCACTAAAGAAAACTGGTAACTCCATACATTTCTGAAAAGCAGCCATCGGGGGGGAATCCAAAAGGTGTCTGACCCTTAGCCATTCGCCCTAGAATGTATTACTCACAAGGCCTGGCAAACTCAGTGGCGAAAACCCACTACAATTTCCAGACATTTGCCACCAGGAAGCCACCGAAACATGCCGGCACTAACATGTCCTACCTACCCACGTTCCCACAGGTGTCACGATAACTGTACCTCACATGTGTGGGTGCACTTACCTGGGCGCAAAGCGAAAAGGCTAAACCACTGGTACACCAAAGGGCCTATGAAGGACATTCTTATGGTCGGGGGTGATGTCCCTAGCCTTGAGGATGGTCGACCAACAAGGGAGATAGGCGGCCAAGGCCAGGGACACCACCCCCGGTGGTCCTGTTGCTCTGGCTGTGTCGTGTTAGAGCTTCTCTCCAGGGAGGGATTGGCACACTCCATGGGACCACAGCTGGACTTGGAGATTGTCGCCCAACATGGGAAACAGGCACCAAAGGCCGGGGACACCACCACTGACCATCCTGCAGTTCACTGTCCTGCATTACCGCTTTTCCCCACCAGGGAGCCCAAGCAGTGTGCCAATCCTGCCCCAGAGAGAAAAGCTCCCAAGTGGGGGGGGGGGGGGGGGGGGAGAAAAATCTGTAACACCGCATGGCCGGAGCTCTGCATGGATAGCTGAGGGTAGTGCCACCAGCCTTGGGTGCCCATATCCCATGTCGGTCGCCTGTCCCCAGGCCCAGCGGCATTCCCAGGGAGCCTGGGCAGAGTCCCCCAGACCTTCCCGGAGGGAAAAGCTGTAACGTAGACCAGCACGTGGGTCGACCACCCTCCAGCTCAGCAACGGTCCCATGAAGCCCCCACAGGGGTCCATCCCTCCCCAGAGAACCCAGCTCCAACGTGGCCGTACCAGAGAACCAGGACAGCCGGGTGTACTGCGATGGGCAGTGGGCAAAACAGCCACGTAACCCCAAAATATTTTCCCCAGAGGCTTAGTGCTACTTACTGCTTCCCAGAGTTGTTTAGACCCTAAATGTTGCCCCCCCCATGGAAGCAGAAAGTATCTGCCCCTTCATTGGGGGGGGGGGTCCTGATAGGGCTGTCCCTACAGGCATAGGGCCAGCCCCCTGATGCCCCCTAGTGTGCCACTGGCAAAATGATTCTGTTTTGTTTTGCCTTCCTTAGGGGAAATGGGTACAAAACAGCACTAATCTACCCCCCCAAAGAAGTGCGAGAAACCTGAATTTCTCTCACCAGCTAGTCCCCAGGGATCCGTCATCCAGGTGGCCCAGGACACGGCCATCACTTTTGGATCCATTTCTTGGGGGTGGACCAATGGGGGAGGATCACCTGGATGAGGGGCCCTCAGGGAGTGGTAGTGGGACACCAAAGGGTGAGGCGCACTATACCCTTCCCAATAGCCCCTTTTCCCCATTCCTACCAGTTAGGATACCCTAGGAATTCAACCCCAACCCCTTTTCCGACAAACTCTTTCTCACAGACAGTTCACCGTGAGCGACAATGGACTAACACCAGAGCCGTATACCCGACATATCCCAACACCATGGACAGGCAAGGTCAGGCAATTACGGGTTATTACACACACCCGACTTCCATCACACTTCCAAACACGGATTAAAAGTGGAGCACTAAAGCACACTGAGCGAGGCAAACCGCACCAGGAGACAGCAGTTCCAAAATGGCAGTTTAATACAAGGGGAAGGACGGCGAGACCAGAGTCGCAAAGAGGGAAAATTCCTGTGACCTCTAAAGACTGTTACTTTCGTGAGCCTTTGGCAGTAAGAAACCTAAGATCAGGAACGAAGGCTAACCAAACCAGCACAGTGTGGCGGAGGTACCCGGGGCTCTCCCACGTAAATAACCACGGCAGGGAGGAGCAATTACCGATGTGGTACTGTCCTTCACTCTTACAACCAAGCGGCATCAGAAAAGATAGCACAGCCGGTGAGACAGATACCAAACCAGCTTGTGTTTTGAACCAAGTTGGCAAGCAGCAACATTGTTCTCTAGTGTGCGAGATGTTTGCAAAGAGCGGTGCAAATAGGAATGAAAACCCGAAGGAGTAATCCAACGTCGTAATTGGCCTTTGGAGACCAAGATACCATACACAGAGTGGTCTGGTGCCACGTGGGTGCCCATTCAAAAGTCTTAGGTATCCAACTGATGTGGAGTCTGAGAAAAGGAATATTGAGATCATGGAGATCGAAGTGGCCGTGCAACAGGTCAAGCTAAACCCTGTGCACATTTGAAAGTCTTAGATAGGTTAAAGTACATCACAATTGGTCTGAGCGCGGCTGAGGGAGACCTACTCGAGTGAAAGAGGGATCTGAGCCCGGCTTAGGGGGTCCAGGGTGAACACCCAAATTGAATACTGGAAAAGAACATTTCATTGTTTTTGTGTACTAAACCCTCTAGGTCAAGAGGCTCGCAATAAGTAGAGACATGAACACAGAAGGTGTTGAACTGTAAAAATGGAATTGTATCCTCGTGCCGGATAAACCAGAGTGTTCACTTTGCTTGAGTGAACTGCCTTATCCCGTCCTGAAAACGTGGGGAAAGGAAGACAACCCTTCTTTTTCACGATCACCCCCACATTATTTGTAAATTAGTAGCAAGTATTGGCAATATTTATTTTTAGTATAGACCCTTTTAGGTTAGCAAGACTCCACTAGGACTGCACTATTTGATGGTTGCAGCTAGCTCCCATCTGTAGATTTAGGTTAAGATTGGAGTTTATCTCACCCCTGCGAAAGTTCAATGAACACCCTTGAACTGTGGTCACTTTTGTCTTACTGTTGATACCATGAGCTATCTTGTCCTCGGCACTGCAAATGGAGTGCTGACGAGATAACTCGTCCTTAGCACTTAAGGGGTTAGAGATTCCATCCGACCAGCCACTAATAGGACATTAGCAAATAAGCTAATGTTTTGCTGAAGTTTGCCCACTGTTCTCCGAAGACTCTTGGGAATTCCATTTGATCCTTGTCGGCAACGAGCCAATGCTTAAGATGATATCAAAGGAGACAGACGGCATACTGTCTGGTTTCTCTAGTTACCTTATACTTCATCTTCCGATTAACAATGAAACATGCAGTTTATTATTTTTTTTTTGGCTTTTCAAAGAAAACCTTTACAAAAGGTTTACAAAATAGAGATCATGTACATTATTTTCAACATAAGTTAATTACATTATCTTACCGTTCATTTTTTAAAAAACTCACAATACTTTCAATCCACACTTGTTTAGCTACTTCTCATGACTACATTTTGAACACAAGAGTTCACATTGAAGATAAAGAGAACAAAACAAATACATTGTTTTTAAAATTAGTCATATCTCCGGGTTAGGCGCGCATTACAAATAATAAAACAAACAAACATCATATTATAACCATTAGCCCATAAACATTTGATAAATATTGCACTATCGCCAATTTCAAAGAGACAGATTTTCCTTGCAACATATTCCGCCACATTACTTCCGGAAGCACTCTGTGCAGCACAAGTCTTCCAAAATACTCAACGATTTACACAGAGGGTTTCACAATCAAGTAGTAGGTGTCTTAATGTTTCCTTTGTAGTTGCACTATTACAGAAGTGGCAAAGGCACATGCCCCCTCCCATACTAAGAGATCCCTCATGTAAATGAATTAAGATGGATAATATATGCATAGGCATTCCAAGTACCAATAGTTTTGACCATAATAATACTATCAACCCGGTCAAAAGCTTGTAACAGATCAATAGTAGCCACATATATAGGAACAGCTTTTTTATTTCCATGTGTTATCTTGTAATAGCGAAAATAATCCTCCCAGTTCAGTTCCCATTCTCTTCCTAAATCCAAATTGCTTGTTTTGGAATATTGAATTCTTCCGACCATTCTTCCACAAGATTTAATACCAAATTGGCAAAAATCTTGGAGTCAGTTTCCATTAACGCTATGGGCCGGTAATTTTTAGGATCACTTCCATCTCCCTTCTTGTATACAGGTATTACATATGATATTCTCCCGGAATTGGGTACTTGTTTAATAGAAATGATATCCGAGAACATCATATAGAGTGCATTAGCCCACATACCAGGGTTTCCTTTAAGAATGACATTTGCAAGGCCATTAGGCCCAGAGGTTCTTGTAAATATTCCAGTAAATATTGACAACCAGAATATATATTTCTACCTGGTCAGGTGTAATTTCTACAATCACTGCCAAGACCCCTATTATCAATGAAATCAATTCCAGAATTTTTAAACCATCACCAGTCCTTATTGCTATAAAAAGGCCACCAGAGGCGCGACCCCTTAAAGATTCTTTTACAAGCTGAAACCTTGAGTCAATGTGGAATTTGAGAGTCATCTATCACTCTTGAATACATATATTATTTATTATTAATTCACCACAGTTCTTTTGAGGATGTCATATGGGGGAAAAAAATTCCAGGAAACCAAATAAATATCATTAGTTCTAAAGGTCAGACTTAAGATTTTTTTGAGTTCAGTAATTGAATCCCTTAATGATTGTGCCAACAACGTCCAAGATTGAACTTCATCGAATTTTGGAGCATTCCAATTATTTTGTGTGGGTGCGCATTTTTTCCCTTTCTCAGATTGATCATTCATTTGTTTCCAAAAATTCTGATTATACACTGACTCTTTCATTCCGGTCTTCCATTCTGTTTCCATATAATGGAAAACCCTGATTATGTGTTTTCAGAACAAGATTAAAGTCTTTAACATATCCCAGTCTATTTAATTCCATAGTGTCTTTGATAACCAAGTCATGCACAGTACGAGAATGGAACTCATAACGTTCTGGATGTATAAAATCCACTAGCTAGTCTCATTCGGAATTGCCTTGAATAGTGAGAGCACACCTCTTCTATGCAACATGGGCCACCATAATCAAATAGAAAGAATAGGAAGATACTTGGACTATCTTTAAATATTGGTTTACGCCACCGGATATTGCTCAAGTCCTCCATTAAAGGAATACTTGTTGGTTAAACCGACATATGAACAGCAATCTGAGCCAATTGGTCATTAAGAAGGATTTTTCACTATATTTTTCTACTTCCAAGCGTTTCCCCCGTTTCTGTGACTCCATTATCAATGGATCTGTAGGAATTTGAGTTACTGTACCAATAGCCTTAACATTTGGATTTACAGTTTCCATACCATTTTTCACTTGCATAGATGTTGGATATTGTAGTCCAGTTTGCTCATTTGTGCTCTTGATCAAAGAAACCAGGGTAGAATGATCAATAGCCGCATTTTCTTCAACATTATCTCCCTCTATTGTATTAATCTCAGTTAATTGAGATCTTATTTTTAACTCTTTGATCTTTACATCACTCATAGGTACAGACAGTATTTTATTTTCTAATTTGTTCATTAATTACCTCTGAACGTATTTGGGCCAATTTGCTGCTCATTTTCAGTTTAGCTCCTTCTGCATCCTCCATTATATTAGTTTTTACAAGTCTTTTGGGAGTGTTTTTTATGAACACACCTGCTCCTTTTGATAAATTCTTTGAGATCACTGAAGTAGTTTGAGATGCATTTATCTTTTCTATCAATCTATGAGCAGGGTCCAAAGTTTTTACGGGAGGATAAGATAATGCTTTAGGGAGTAATAATTGGTTGTGAGGATGTTTAAGAAATAACTGATACATCTCTTTACTTTCTATCCCTCCATTTCCCTTTGTACCCTTGTTTCATTTCCTCCGACAGGGTATTTGCAACTAAGTTGCCTTCTACTTTCTTTGGATACACACGACCATTAGTCTCCTGTTTCAAACCACCAGCCAAACAAGCACTCTTTTCCCCTTCTGTTATTTTGTGCCCAAATTTGATGTTATTGTCAGTTTTAACAATTTCATTAGCCTCCTTATTTTTTAATGATTTTTATTTAAGATTTACTTGAAAGTCGTTTGTGGGCTTCAATATCTCCTACGTATCCTCTGTTAGCCTTATGCCTAGAAGGGCTTTAGATTCTTCATCTAACTGATGAAGATCTTTCAACACATCACATGATTTTTCAATTGTTTTTATCCTGCCTGTTCCAGTTTTTATTTTGTTTTCGCTCCGCGTTTCTCAGCTCGCAGGGCTGAACATTTTTCTGTACGGGTAAGTACTGCAACTGGAGTATACAGGCGAGTCCCCCCCCCTCCTCTTGACCTATATTATTCTGACTGCTCGCCCTACCTACTTCTGTCTCCAGATCTATTAGGTAAGTCAAAGCTGACTGGCTGTCGAATATTACTGTATCCTCCTCAAAGGAGGAATTTGTGGTTAAATCCATACTTTGTAAAGATTGCAGACAATTGAATACATCAGGCTGTTTACAGCCGCTGTCAGCTCTTTAATTTTCCCCGAATTAAGGGCTACTTCTTTCATTAATTCTCTCCCTCGAGGCTCCCCCCCACCACAATATCCACAATATTTTGTGCTCGGCAGGGTTTGGGATGTAATGCATGACAGGAGGTGGCATGAAATGATTTTTTCTGCTTGGATTCTTCAATACTTTTTCCTGATAAGTTGCTACCAACTGCAATATCAGCATAAGTCAATTTTGTTATTTGTGTAAAGACTGATCCATCAGTCTGAGTAGATTTTCCATGCATATTATCCTGTTTCTTTTGATCTATAACCAGGGAGGCTATTGCATCACATGTAAACATGACTCCCTCCATTCTATTTAATTTGACGATTACTTCCGCCATAGTCATTTTTCATTGCCCTGATCTCCCAATGTGGGGTTGTGCCACTTATCCATCAGATTCAGTATAAGAGAGATTACTGGAAAAGCACAATCATCCAAACTAACCTCTTCTACAGTAAGAGGCCAGCACCCCCAGGTTGGGCGTGCCCATTATCCAATTCCTTGGGCACACTTTTTTATACTCCAAATCAATTTGTCTATCCAATTCAGCAATCCCTATTTTGGATATTTGGCCATTAATATGGGGTGACTCTGCTGGCTTCCGATAATCCGAAGGGGTTCTTTATATGTGGTAAGGAGATTGATGAACACTTTAGCCGACATGTCAGGTAAAACATTTTCAACTCCAGTATTGTTAAACTAACATTTTTAATACTAGTCCTTCTTTGTGTTACTGGAGTCGAGGGACTAAAAGAAAGACTCATGCATCTGCCCAACTCAACCTCGATGACTGGGGCAATAATGGAACAGTCCGAGAACGTATTTCCAAACTGTTTGCACAGTGCCCCACCAACCAGGGAGTCCTGGGTACTTGCGTCTTCCTTCCCTAGTACAGGATTATCAAGATCCTCCTGCAACACATCATTTACTTCCTTTAATGTGAACGATAAAGGTGAAATTACTCTAGGGGATTTTGAGGGGGCTTCATTGAGGAGGTTTATCCCAGTGTCAACTGCATCAATCCATGGTTGTGGGCTGCAATGCATTTGAACAACCGCCTCAGAACCCATATATGGGGTGCCCTCAATTTTTCTTGTAAACAGTGGCCCTCCAATTCCCCTGGTTCCCGTTCATCCATGTTCATATTTACCGGGGTACCGGTTAACTTTCCACCGCTCCTGAGACCGTTGACCATCTACATTGAACACGTGACAATATCAGGGTCAAATTGTCAATACACAATTAGAATATATAAGCCCACAGTCTATTTGCTAAGTCCCTTACTGCCCACTGCTCCACCTCACAGCCCAACAGCACACTTCAAAGCACTTCCGGATGCACACGCACCGTGCTATAAGAGGTGCTGCGGGGAGTTGCAGAGGCGGGATGAACCCAGCACGAAAATATAGTTCTCGCTAAATCAAAAACAAGTATTTACTGGGTATTGTAGTTGATAGCAACAGTCCAAGTTTCGGCATATTCCTGAGAGACAAGTAGTAAAACTTCAACTTGTCCCTACAGCCTTATGAAACAGTCAAGCGAACAGCAGTCAGGACAGGCAGAACTCCAGGCCAACACCACACTTCAAAGCACTTCCGGATGCGCGTCAATATTGAACCTTGGTGAGGTGGCTTCCAAGAACTCCCTGTCTACCGTATCAAATGCTTGTCTGCGGTTGGTGATAAAAGTATAGATGGGGACATGAGGGGCTTCTGTACACCTAGTCAATTTGTTGCTGGATAGGTCTCATATGGTTGATGGTATTTTTTTTTATGCCATAAAACTCAATTGGTCTGGTTATATTAGTGTAGTCAGCGGTCCTTTAATGCATAATAAAAACAATGCACTCAAAAAGCAGAAACCGGGCAAGAAGCAACGCCGTTTATTATATCTGGGTGAGCACAAATCAAACAGTGGATTAGCTCTTATTGAGAGGCTGAGAGGCTGACATCTGAATGGGCTACGAACACTACTTTTAGAACAAGTAATACAATAGTCAGAAGTCATGAGAAAAACTTAAAGATGGAGAATTTGTTTGTGTGCTGGCCAAGGATTTGATTGGTTTGCAATCTCCTCCTTAATAGTTACATTAATTAGTAATGCGTCATTAAAGCAAACAGTTCATAGTTTACGATCATCTCACCTCCTCATGTGGTAACATTTTATTCCCAACCCACCCTGGAACTGGTTATTGATGAAGCAACATTTGTGCTGACCACCGGAACTTTAATACACTGCCATTGGTCAGCACCATTGAGAACGGAACACAAGACACGCTGCAGCTGGTGGGAAAGGAGACATTCACACGATACCCATTATATAATGACCGTCCAAACTCCGATAGATACTTTTGAGGGCTGGCCACCTCGTCAGAGCTCAGGAATTTACCGTCTGATTGTTCCCCCCAGGGAAGCCACTCCGTCCTGTGTTCCCTTCCAACAGCAGTCTTCCGATGGGCATCAGCGGTCATGTGACCGGTACACTTGAACAGCGCCTCCTCCCCTCTGCCATGTAGGGCGGCTTGTTTGGCTGACCGCCCTGCAGTTAATCACCCAATTCCGGTTGTGTGGATTCCCATACGAGTAAATTGAGCTCTCCCCCACCCTTAGCACAGCCCGGATGCGATCACCTGTATTTAGATCAAAGGTTCCCAGGTCCAGCCTGCCTGAGTGATTTCCCACAAAGCGTAATTGAGATTGGCTAACAGAGGAGAAAGCAAGAAAAAGCACAATCATAGAGCAGTGTTTTGGACAAGGTTTAATCGCTACCCCCTACCATTCCCTGTGAAGTACTTTATACAGGGTCTCTGTGGCTCAGAGTATCTGTGTTATTTCGAAAGTAGGCCACCTCCCACTGTACATCTTACCCCCCCACTATAAATCATCTTTACTCCTGCAGTTGGTAGGTGTGCCCCCCACCCCATACCCCACCCCCCCATCCGGCACTGAATAAGCACCTTTATCACATTTGCAAAGGCATAATTTAAGAGTGCAACCAGTCTGTAGGAATGCAGTACTTCAATTTTTCCAAGGTTTGTGGACAACGAATAATCCAGCTTTTTCATAGACTTATACACTTCTTCCTGGCCTAAGGAATGTAGAAAGATCTACCAGAGGCTTTGCCAAGTGAGGAGCCATCGCTTTAAAAAAGCCCATAGTTAAGACACTCGGTCAGAATGTGTTTTCCCAAGTAGAACACCCCCACTGTGCATCTTCTTTACGCCCGCAGTTGGTAGGTGACCCACCCCGCCCCCCACCCAGCTGGCGATAAACCCACACCTTTACCACATTCCCCCATTCGAGCGATATTTTGATCAATATTTCTGCGCCCCTTAGATATCCTTTTCCTTATGCGCCCACACCCTTGTTACCATGTCCTCTTCTACGTACCTGTCCAAATATTCCCCAAAAATCAGTATTTGTCCCATCAGGTAAACACTCTCTGCATAATGCATGGTAATTTTCTAAGTCTGCCGGTGGTGCTGAAAATATTATTTCTTCTCCCTTATTCACACTGGGGTGTTCCTCACCCAATACCTCCTTGGCCTGCATTCTTTGCATTGCCATTGCATACCCTTTCTTGTGCTGGTGGCATTTACACCACTGGATGATCAGACGACCGATACAGGTGACTAGTATCACAACGAGCAGAGGGACAGCCATCTTTAACATATCCACAAGCCATTAGGGTGCCAAAGTAAACAAAGAATCCAACCAGGTTGCTGATTAAATGTTGTGTCTCTTTTGTCATTCATTCTCGCAAGTATTGTTATTTCTTTTACTGCGTCATTCACAGGAATTGCAGTGTAGCACACGCTGCCCATCCTAATGATGCACTCCTCCCTCCATTGTCGGTTTTGGAGGGTCATTAACCGTAGAGCCCGTAGTTCTTCACGCAACGGGTTGAGCCCCTTTTCAGTTGCATTTGCCAATTGCAGTTGCTTGCACCCCAGGAACTACAGATGGAGTAAAAAATGAAAAATAAAAAGATGCTGGCTGAACTGAACATTTTTTTAATGGGATAGAATGTCCTGTAGGCTCTTGGAGGACTCTGCCAAAATATAGTCACTACTGGACCTCTTCTTCCTCGTTACTGGTGGTGTTGGTTTGTTTTTTTGTCGTCATCTTCTCCTTAGCCATGGACAGCCCGTGGCTAAGGAGAAGCGGAATCAACTCTGCGTGGGGCACAACCAACGTCGGGTTACAGAGGGTCACGAGTGCACGCACTCCCTTCGAGTGCGTGGGGTAGCTGAGCTTATGCTGTTCCGCATGGCCACCAAGTGTCCATCATCGCTGAGGTACCCTTCTGCAACACTGCGATGTCCATCGTCCTCCTGCAGCCGGTATTCATCCCCAGCATTACTGTTGCATTTACTCTGAAACAGAATATTGTGAGAGTGGCTTTATGTTTTCAGGACGTGCGTTTTTATTTATCCAAGTTAAGCATGTATATAACTGTTCCAGATGCTTTTACATTTAGAATTTATTTTCTTAACCACCCTTTCTTCATAGCCCACCAGCCCTTCTGCACGGCACTGCCATCTTCTCTCCCCCCCCCCCCCATTTTCCCATTGTGTAGACCGAACCCTGGATTTGCATCAAGGGCCTGGTGTGGCTCCATGGCAAGTCCTACCCTGTGGAGGTTTTACAGTATATTGTTTTGGACAGCGGCCACCTGTTTTCCCTTTTGGTCCCCCCTCGGTTACATATTCCAGACCCATGTGCTTGTTTTCCCCTCCTGGGTCATACTTTCCAGCTGTATGAAGTTGTCCTTGTACACCTCCTCTCCCTCTATGATCCATTTTACTCACAATGCCAAATGTACCAGAAAACCCCCCCCTCCTCTGCTGTCACTTCTTGTGGCAAGAACTGTTTTGACTGGACGTTCCAGTGAGGTGTGGGATCAGTGAGCTCACACAACAGGTACCATTGGTGCTCTCTCGTACCACTTTCATTTCCCCAAACCATATATTTTCTGAGGCCAGATCTACTCCGTCCCCGGCAATGTTGATTAATTCAAGTGGGTGAGCTACACCTGCGCGTGCCCCCTCGCCCCTCCCCCACCCCTTCACCACAGCTGATGTGCTCATGTATCCTTATGTGCTAAATACCAAAAGAGAAGATAGAAAATAAAGAGGTAGAATATAAACACTTTACTCTTGTCCCACACTTCTCATTACTCCCATCTCCTCTTTTTCCTTGTCCATCTTCCATATTTGTGGGTTTGCAGTAAAACACTATTATAGTACAAAATGTTAGTGTAAATGGAGTTATACTTCCCATCAAGTTACTCCTCCGCTTACCGATGTGCTGCTGATATCGAACATATGTGTGATAATCCGTGCATGGTGTTCTTTTATCTTCACTGCCGGGGGTCTTTCCACATTCTTACTTTGTTTCGAATGAGGATCTTGTCCTCTGGATAGAGGCTGTGTTTGTGGAAATGCTTGGCACTTCATTGTTAGTCCGTGCGCTTGTAGATTGCTGGAACTGGCAGGAAATGTAACGAAGCACATTGGTCATCTCAGTTGGGTAGTTTTTCATTTCCAAGAATGTCAGAGCTAGGGGTTAGCGACTGAATTTGAACGTGAAGGAGGGACAGGCGCCTGCATTCTCCTTCCTGTTACAATTACATACTGATCCGCAGACGGTGTTACAAAGGGCAAAGAGTGCCAGCAGGAGTCAAACAAGCCAATCGACACATATTTGTTAGCTTAGCCAAGCGCTCTTTTAGTAGCCCATTTATCCTCTCCACAATCATGTTCGCATGCAGCCGGGAAACTGTGCAGTTTGTGTTTTAATTCCTAGGAGACGTGTTCTCTCCTCCAAGAGATAATTGGCGAAGTGAGGACCATTATCTGTTCTCTTCACAGACCGCCATCCTGGTAATACTCATCTCAATAAAAACTTTGCAGCGGATTTGGCATCATTCTCTGCAAAAGGCCCTGCCTCAGATGTGAAAATGGACAGACTACTACCATTGGTTACCTGTAGGAGGCACATTTTTCTTGCAGGTCAACATAGTCGATATGAAAGTGCTGGAAGGGCCCTTTCGGCCGTGGCATTGTTCCTGGTAGGGTTTTCAAAGTATGACCAGACAAAAATTGTTCGCAAATCATACAATTTCCCACAAACTCATTTACACGCTCATGCATGTTTGGAACGTACTATACCTCTTGGGCGCTCGAGTGGGGTAATGTAGCTGTTCTAAAGCTACATTAACAATTTTCTGGGCATCACAGTCTTCCCTATACTATTCTGCCGCCAAATCAGGTCTGTTGGTGACAGCAAAGACCCTGTGTGTATCCATCTTTTTCCTCTTTTGGTATCTGTCCTTGTAGTTCTATTATGTGTACTATGGGGGATCACATTGACATTTTACTCCTGACTCCTTTTCCTTTCTGCTGCGATCAGTGGCACCTTTTCCCTTTCCTCTGTGTACCTCAGCAATCCCCTCCCTCCCGTAAGTATGGTGCCGAGTTTGCCGCTCTGTCAGCCATTTCATTGACCAACAATATCCAGTCTTGTTTTCCTGTGTGAGCAGCACATTTTATTATCGCCACCTCCACTGGAACCGTTAAAGCCTCAATTAATTATTTTAGTTTTGCATGTTGTACCGGTCATCACCACTTCTTTTGAATCCCTTCCTTTCCCACCGTGCCAGTCCTAAATGGATAGTTGATGCCACGTAGGAAGAGTCGGCAAAGATATTTGCTGCATACCCCTGCATCAATTGTAGAGTTCTTATTGCCACCAACTCGGCTGCCTGTGCTAGACAGTGCAAAGGGAACCGCTGCTGCAATGCTATTACATACTCCCCATTTATGCAGCATACCACTACTGCACCAGTATGTCTCCGGGTCAATATTGAGGACCCGTCAATACAGACCATGTCTGCTCCTGATATTTCTTCCAGTTTTACCTGTACGTTCTCTTCCATCCTGTCCATGGTTGTTTCACAGTCATGTATGTAATCCCTTCTTCTACTGGTTCTAGGTAGAATGCTGGGTTAACACTTCGACATCTTACCACCTCTATGGATGGGTTTGTCAGCATGACCTCATACCCAGATTCCTTTGGGTTGTTCGTGTGTTTTTTGATTTCTCAAGAATAGCGAATAATGAGTGTTCCACGTATAATACTACGGGGCATCCCATGTAATCGCTAATGCCTTCTCAATTGCAAATGCTGCAGCCACAAGGGATTGTTAACAAGGGCAGTGTCCTTGCATGACTGGGTCTAGGCTTTCACTCTAGTAAGCTACTGGTTGATGTCCGTGCAGCTTCTTTATTGCAAGTACAGTCATTATCACAACCATCCGAGTGTGAGAACAAATAGAATTTCTCGCTATAGTTTGGTGTTGCCAACACTGGTGCATGTGCTAGTGCGTCTTTCCGTTCTGTGAAACTCTCGCTCATGTCAGATGTCCACTTTATGCCCCCCTTTTCTTTCTGTGCTTCCTCAAGGCTCTGCAGTAGGGGTTTCGTTTATCAAATACCCAAGCTCCGCAGTAATTGTATAAAACTAGAAAACTTCTGCATTTCTTTCGCTGTTTGTGGGCGAGTGGTTTAACAAATGGCCTGTGTTTTTTCAGGCATTATTCTGCGTCCTTCAATAGATATTCGTCTCAAGTACACTAACGATGAGACAATACTGTAATTTTTCCTTTTTAACCTTGTACACTTTCTCTGCGAAACAAAGTGTACCAACTGTTCTACACTCTTCTGTCGTACTGCATACTCGTCGTTCGTCAACATTTTGACTCACTGTGCTTGATGTTCGCACAATGAAAATATCCCATTTGTATTCTATTGAAGATGCTAGGTGATTCACAGTACCCCTGGGGCAAACTAGTGTGTTCGAATCTGATTCTGCGATACGTGAAGGCGGTCTGATATCTTGAACCTGTGCAAGGGTATAGAAAAGAAGGTGTTTTGCAGGTCAATGACTGAAGTATTCTGCCTTCACTGGGATGTTACATAATATTGTTGCGGGGTTTGGCACCACAGGAAATTTTGCTTCTACCACTTCATTGAGGGGGTGCAAATCCTGAATAAAATTTGATTTCTTTATTCAGTAGATTGCAGTGTTATAGGTTTAGTTCTGGATTATGCCTTGCTACCATAGAGCTTGCAAATCCCTTATCTGCTTCTCTGGTCAATGGGTATTGTTTTGCCTGGGGCAGCAGGGCCCCTGGTTTCAGTTTTATTTTTACTGCCACAATCCCTTTCAGTACCCCTACATCATGAGGTCCCTTTGTCCATAACCTATCTGGCACCTTTTTGAGATGTCCCTCCATGTGTTCGTTTTTCGTTTTCACTAGCGATGTCAGAATGGGCACCAGTTTTTCCACCATCTGAACTGGGCAAGGTATCTGGAACACCATCTCTCCTTCCTCCTCGGCGAACAAATGTTCATCCGACGCTTCTGTAATTGTGAAAGTGGGGTCAATTCAAGTCGGTCAAGTGGCACAGCGAGTAGAGCACTCGCTCCGACATCTGTGCAGATCCTGCTAACGCAGGTTCGAATCCCGGCGGGGCCAAACTCAGCCTTTCATCCTTCTGAGGATGATAAATGAGCAGCACACACCATGGGTAATAATAAGCAGCGCTCAGATACCTGAGGGTTTGTAGCGCTATATAAATGCCAAATTATTATTATTTATTATTTTAATTTATAAAAAAATTCTTATATAGCGTGCCATATGCCCGTGGGCCTCTAGGCATGCGCGCGCAGGCTCACACACTAAACAAACAGAGCATTAAAGAAAAACAGTTGAGTCGGAGGGACAGAAAACAGCAGAGGAGTTAAAGTAATTAATTAGGCGGTAGGTTAAAGAGAATTGTCTTCAGCTTTTTCTTGAACTCTTCTGTTGTCGGGATGGCTCTGAGGGACAATGGGAGCAGATTTCAGGCGGTTGAACTTTGAGCATTGAAGCTACGCCCACCGGCCTTCACCAGTTTAAATCTAGGCTTCACCAGTTTACGTAGCTTCTGTGGCCTGAGGCTACGGGCAGGAGAATATGGCTGAACACGTGTCAAGTATTTGGGAGCCGTGTTGAGGAGACATTTATGGGTCAGTGTAAGTATTGTGGGTCTAATTCAGTGCTTCACTGGCAGCCAATGCAGGTCCTGCCTGGATGCAGTAACAAGTTTGTCTTGGCAAGCAAAGAACTGCCTGAACTGCTCTGCGCAACCTGTAGGGAAGATATATTAGACTGCCAACAAGCAGTAAGGAGACTGTTGAAGGACTGTGGTGAGTTACTATATTTTTGTGGGACAGAAAAGGTTGGATGTTGCATAGAAGTTTGTTAATCAAGCCACAGGAACATCTGGTCTGGGCAACATTTTGACTCATACTAAGCTCTGCATCTAACATTGAATCTTAACCTTCTTAACCACAGGAATCGTGGAGCCAAGAATGAGAAAGCTCTTGTAGTCGGGTGAAAGATTTCAGTTTTGAGCTGGAAGCAACAATCAAGAGCTATGATTTCTTGGCATTAAGCGTAAGTGAGTTAGTGGCCATCCAGCTATGAATTAAGGCATAAACAGAGTTGAGATTGGCAAAGTGCTCATAGAAAGAGCCAGAGAGCTTAACAACAACCTGGGTGCCTGCATAACTTGCCTATTGAACACCCAGGTTGTCAAGACGTCTTAGAAAAGGGATCATATAGATGTTGAACAGAGCAGGGGAGAGACATGCAGGACACCACACGTAATCGGGGTAGGTTTGGAAAAGATCTTACCATCACTCACTCAGGCATTCCTAGGGCTCAAAAAAAGAGGAGATATTTTGGGTCGCCTTAGGCGAACATCCAACAACTGAGCAGAGTCCATCATCTAGCAAGGCATGATCAACAAGATCAAAACCAGAGGAGAGATCCAACAGCATCAGCATTGCTGGTTGCCCAAGTTCAATACTCTGCTGCAGGTTAGCCTTAAAAAGGTCTAACATGGCTCTTTCTGTGCCATGTGCCATTCTGAATCCAGACGGGTGTGCCAGAAGAATGTCATTCTCCTCCAAAAAGTTCTGAAATTGGGTGGAGGCCACATTATTCAACTTTAGGAGAAAGGGAAGGTTTGCAAAAGGGCGATAATTGTCCACCGAGAAGGGATCAAGAAGGGGTGACCCAGGCTTCTTTCAAGAATAGAGTGACATTCTCCTCCAAAAAAGGAGAGGTTGAATGAACTGTGTGACCCGTGGGCAGAGCACATCCATTAATTTGAAAAAAAGGCTAGACGGGCACACATGGCCATGACAGAATGTGGGTTCATACTCAAAATAATTTTCAGGATGAAGTTTCAGAGGAGAATGAAGTGGAAGTAGATGGTAGATTCCCCTTCTGTGCCGGCCACATGAGTAGCCATGCTATGGCAAACATCTCTGGTAGACTGGATGTTGGTCTGGTGTAAGGTGACCCCATTGATAAATGAGTCATGAACAGACTGGTACCAATCCATCTTTCAGTAGAGCCTGCATAGAGCTAGGCTTACCCTTGAATTCACATAATATTGCAAAGAGTTCCTTCGAGCTGGATTTTGCATTCAAGATCCTATCATTATATAAGGAAGATTTAGCCGTGATGATGGTGTCCTTGTATTGTTTCACAAGGATTTTATAATTGGCCAGAGTTATTGCCGACTGGTTTTTGCACCAGCAGTGTTCTGCTGTACGTTTGAGCCGTAGCTGTATTATATTGTCATTAAACCTGGACGGACGGACGGATTCACTTTTAATGCGCCAAAGGGGCTAGCTGATTAGTGGCTACCTCGAGAAAGTTTGCAATGTGACGAGACAGCTCATCAGCGTCATCAAAGTCATCCAAAGCACCAAACTTCTCGTGAATCAGAAGGGAGAGGTTTTCAGGGGTTAGGGCCTCCTGGTTGCGCATGCGCACAACAGCTCTAATATTAGTGTAGAGTCTGGCAGGGGAGTTAGGAAAAATAATGTCAAATGACAGCAAAAAATATCAGACCAAATGCATGAAGAAACAATCAGATTGGTCAACGAGACACAGTGAATGAAAAGCCAGTCAAGGGTATGACCAGGAGTAGGAGAGCGGACTATTTGTGATAAGCCAATGGTATCTATGGCACACATTAGTGAGGTGGTGGCAACATTGGGGGAGTGGGGGAAGCATCGGATCGATGATTAAAATCACCCATTAGCGTGACTGGGGCTAGGTAGTATGGTTTAAAAGGTTTCAAAACAGGGAAGAGTCCTCGGGTGTCTAAAGATAAGGATAGTAAGTGATATGTTATCTGTAATCTTCAGTTTCACCAGGAGAGATTCACAATCCTCAGGGGATGCATGCAGGTTTACGCAAAACTAGATTTTTTTTGTTCCTTTGGAACAGGGCTACTCCACCACCCCTACTGTTGGTACGGTTAGTGCTGAGAAGAGAGGAGCGGTTGGGAACAGCAAGAAGGGCTTCTGACGACATAGCCTCATCAAGCCAGGGCTCAGTTACTGCAAGCAAGTCCAGGCTAGTAGATAATAAAAAAAAGAAGGTCAGCAACCTCCACACTGAAGGCGCAGCGAGCAGGTTTTAAGGAGTGCCGCTTGAAGAGAGGGTGTACTATTGATGGAGTCAATAGATGGGGTAATGGTGGGCATGGTCTGTGAGGGTGGAGCCACCTTCACATCAGCAGGCCTGCAGAGTTCTACCACTTCGGTATTCAGGTGGTCTTGGGAATTAATGACAGTGGCCATCGTAGGAGGCTGGTCAATACAGTGGAGCTTCAGATTGTCAGGGGGCTTGGAATTGTCATCAGGGCAAGAGGTACAGATAGGTTAGGAGGCTGGAATAAGGATATCAATACCCTGTTGCTTAGCTTGTGTTTACAACGCACGCCTGGCTTGACGATGTTCCCAATTAGGTCAACACAGGACATGATGAAAAAAAAAAATGGATGCAAGTCAAGCAAGACCTAGCGTTGGTAAGAGAAGATACAGAGGGAGACCAGAGGAGAGTATAAAACACTGGGCACAAACTGGAACTAACCAGACAGTCACGCCAGCGCCGTCGCGATTTATACAACACGCAAACTACAAGAATGCTGGGAAATATGGTCTTGCGAGCGTGCAGCATACTAATTCTGATTCAAATCGCTCGGGGACTGCAATAAGAAACAAATGGGTACTGCAGATACAATTGATGAAAGCAGCACTGAGTAAAATATGATCGCGTTTAAAAAGGCAAAAGAAGCCATCTAAAATTTACCATCAATGATCTAAGAGCACAATAAAAACAAGGGCAGTAAACCAGCAACAAATCAAGTAAAAAGCACACGAGACAGCAAGTGTTATGCACAGTACTGTTTGCCACACTATCATCTGTGCCACACAGAATCACCATGTATTTGCATATCACTGCTTCTTCCAACTCGAACACCACTGTTTTTCCTTTTAAGTCATTCTTATGGCACTGGTCTGAATAGGAATTATGAAACCATTTGTTACTCCTTACCCAGGACCCCATCCAAGCAGAACTTTGAACCTGTATAGGAACATTCTGCAACATAGTGGCTGTGCTCGCAAGGTGCTTTGTGTGTGCTGCCAAGCGAAGAGCCGCTACCGGGAACAGTATATGAAGGGCATAGAGCAAACCAACACTCTGAAAGATATAGTTGCATTCAGTTTGCTGAGCAAATCTCACTCCATTATATAGATGGATGTGTCTTTGGAGTATAGTAAGGGAGCTACAAGAGGTTACGTCCCTATAGTTATTGGTAAATCTTACTGGAACAGCTACCACCGCCACAGAAAACCCCTGCGTATCCATGACTTGTTAGAGAATGGGAATCCACCCCCTAATGCAGGGTTTGTTTGCTCATGTGTATGAGAACTGAGAACTTCACTGCCACCTCAGGCTCCTCATCGGGGTCATCAGTTACTGTTAGGACTAGACACGCTCCGACTTTGTGGGCCCCCTCCTATTGCAGTTTTATTTGGCGGGAATCAAAAAGGGTTCCTCCTGCCACGCTGACCCCCGTGTAGTGTGGCACCTACTACTGTAGGTGGCTCAGTCATCGCAGGGACCATTGCCCCGCTGCTGGTTGTTCCTCTCTGGGACGGCACTCCCCCTGCTGTGCTTTATCTGTAGTGGAAGACACCATCTGCTGAGTCCTTGCTGTTGCGCTACTTGGTTTGCAGGAAGGGCAGATGCGTGCTACGTGTCCCATGTTCCGACATATGGAGCATGGTCCGAAGACCCTGTACCGTGTTCCTCGATAACTCCCAACCCCCCCCCCCCTCCCCAAACCCCCCCTCCACTTCCCTATGAAAACCCTCTTCCTATAGGGAAGTATCCTGCATGCATGTAGTTCCCCTGTGGTAGTGTTCCCCATTGTGTTCCATACTGAGGTTGCGTGTACACCATTTGTTGTGGTGCTTGTCCTATGGGAAACCTTCCCTGTGGTGCTGGTGCCACGGCATCCGTGTCGGGCACTAAGAGTATTCCTTCCATGTCTATTTAGCCAGCTTTCTTCTTACTTGCTGCCTTGATTAACTCTCTATGGTGTCTCGATCAGTAGAAAAAGACCATCCTCCCTTTATTCCGCCCTGGTTGAAGATCTCTTCCTTTACAGAGGTGAAGAGTAAAAAAAAGTTTTATCACGCATCCTCCGATACATCATTTAAAGTAAGAGCTTCTTGCGGTGAACATTGTTTACCAAAGAGACTCCACATTTGCGAGGTGTTTTTATTTCCAACAATATTGAGCATTAGTTTGGTGTCCCGCTGTACCATTAGGTACTTATGGGACTTCTGCCAGTTTCTGTATTGCTTTCGAAGAGGATTATGAGCAAGCACGTTACCAGTGTCATTACGTACAGAGTGCTTGATGTCCTGCTTCAATTTCTTTTTTCCATATAATCTCCATATCAAAAGCATGTAGTCTTGCGAAAGGATGGCGCATGCCATTCGGCGCTCCTTAAAATATTTGCAGGCATAATGACTCCTTGGTGCGAGGTTGGGATGAATTTTTTGTTGCATTTTATTGGAAGTCCCAAAGTGTAGGGAAAGTCGATTACCCACTTGGTTGATCCTTAGACTGGACCAAACAGACTGTTTAAAACGCATCCAGCCCTTAAAAGTTAAACACACTATGTCATGGTCACTTAGTTCAGTGAACCTCGGAGAGCTTTGTTAAGTCACTGAATAAACACAGACATGAAGATGTAGTCTAAGATTTTTGTCATTCCCTCTGGACCAAGTGGAACTAGCAGGGATGTCTTCTTTAGTTTGGCCTTTCGCTATAAAGATGTTCCTGTCCTCCAAATCATCTCGCCAGGTAGTGCCTCGAATTTTCTTCGCCGTTAAAATATAAGCACAGCACTAGCATCGAAGCAATGTACGTTTAGATCTCTGCAGATGAGGACAACCAAGCGAGACCAAGAGCCCATCGCATCTTCCATCAGGTCCATGACCGTGCTTACGAAACCTTCAGCAGCTGGAGAATCCGTGTGCCAATCAAGGTTAAGGAGTAAAAGATGTCGTTCAGTTTTTGCTCCAGTGAGTATCGTCAAAGCAACATATAATTTCAAGTAAATGCCCATCTGCCACTCCCATCTTCTTCCCAGATCACCCTCAGGTTTTACCCACTTACTCTCCCTGCATCCTCAGCCATCCGTTGCCCCACTTCCCAGGCCGCACACAGTAGCATAGGGTGTAGAGCAATTTTTCATTTAAAACGGTTCTATGACGAAACAGTTTCAATTTGTAAAAGGTGCACAAAAGAAACAGAGGCCCCAATTTAGGTAAAATAGGTTAAAACATACAGGGCACGCTAAAAATGTTCTAGCAGAAATAACTGTATGCAGAAAAGGGCAACCACACGCAGACAAGGGCAACCACATTGCTCAGTCGAGTACTTCACTTGTTGAACTGACCTTGTAGGCACAGCACTAGATGACGGCTGAAGAATTTGTGAGCTTCCAATGGCATGCATACCAGCTCAGCTATGACTGAATACACCATAGCACTATCGGCTTCCAAAAAAAAAAAAAAAAAAAAAAAAAAAAAACACACCACATGTTCCCGAGTGCCTCTTGGATGCTAAACGGCTAGATACCTCTAATGTTGGACAATCGATAGAAACCCTGCATATCTAATGTTATGGTGCTAATTCAGTGTTGAGTTGGCTGGCAGTCTTTTCACTGGCACAAAAGTAAAAAAACATTTTTAAAGTGCTGCAAGCTGTTTAAGCTAATGAGACTATGCTTTGTACTCAACTTACAGAAGAATTGCATTCCCCTACCCATATACCCCCATTCTACTTTTGTTTGCAAATCACTTTCAAATCATAACCTTTATGCCAATAAACAGAAAAGCCACTTCATTAGGCAAGCAAGGTTAACCTGTCAACACAAATCTTGTGCATTCATGAACACCACAGGCAGTACAAATGAAATTATACGCTGCAGGAGCAGCAATCATGTACAATGACTGGGCAATAAGAGAATACTGCTGGAGGCCCATTAGCTAACTAATCTTTTGCACTTCAAATCTATCACGAGACCGGTTAACAACCCCTCAGACACATTATTCCATATCAATACAGCTACTACATCACTAGATGTGCCTTCCCTGCAGTGCACTGCATGGTGGCAGACACTTGGACTTGTTTCCTGAACTACAACTAACATTCAGTGTGCAAGAGTCCAAACTGGATAAGGCCCCTATAATTAAATATTTTGGTAAAGACCACAACGTTCTTTTCAACTATGAGTTTACAGGACTTTTTTCCCCCCCAAACGTTAGGAGGTTCTTCTATGGCAGATATAAAAAACAAAATGGAATATCTGCTTCCGTTTCATGCGAGTAGGTACAAAATGTACTCTTGGTAGCACTGCCTCACTGAAGTCTTAGCGGGTACTGTGCTGATTTAGCACAGACTGACAATGGCTGATTAGGACATCTACATTCGTGTCAACTGGCTGGCATCTTTAAATGACAGAGCAGTTGGGAAAATATGCTTTTCCAATTAAAACTTCCTGGAGTCATTAACGTCACAATGCATGGTCAAGAACCACAGGGAAATAATGGCCTCTTCAATACATCACAAAATATTGTCAGTTGGGACATTTGGAAGGGGTCTCCTGCTTTTCAGCATCTACTCTGATGGAGGTTGTGTGTAAGAACGAGCAATGTCTTGTAACATGTGGCACTCTGAGAAGCAGAGGCCTTCTACTTTTAGAATCAAAACAATCACCCATCTATTGGCTGAGGGCCACTAAGAACAAGAGGCACCAATGAAAGGATCTACTTGTGGAGGTGCACTATGCTCCTTGTGCTCCTTCTATTAAACACAAGTTGGAGTGACAAGGGCCCTCCAAATGGTGGCGTCACTCATGATGCCAATCATCAACAGGTCACAAATTCACCAGATCACGGTCAAATCCCATAACTGCACCAGTATGTGGTCAACTGCACAACCCGTCGGAAAACTCAGTTTTTTGATGCATCATCAAGTACCCATCTGGACATTGGCCACAAACCCTGTCGAACCAGGAAGCAGTCAAACCAATTACTCATGGAGTATCCAGCATGGCAAGATCACAGGGGAGTGGTGAAACCTATGGAAAAAAAAGTCCTGTTTTTTTTACTAGGTCTCCTAATGTGTGGTCGAGGAAGACCATATTACCCAACTAACCTACTTCAGCTGCAACACACCACCACTAGAGTCTATGGTCTCTAACTCAATGAACCGGCCCTCTTCCTGGAGAATAAAGAATATGACAGACTTCAGTAAGATTGCAACCAAATGCAGCAGGGATCTGATGGCGCTTACAATAACAGCACAAAGAATTCATACAAGATGCTCATTTATTTAAAAACTGAAGAAACCAAATTCATTAGTGATGATACCATACCGAATGCCAGGGAGAAACTGAAGGAAATAGATAAAACAATAGAGGCCTTTGTAGCTTCCACACTTGAGAAAAAGCACAAGAAGCTTGCTAAAGATATAAAAAATTTCAAACTAGAGCTGGCTTATCCTTACCTCTGATGATTTCAAAGATAATCAAGGAAAGACAGGACAGCAATACAAGGAGGTATCAACAGATGCAGATGAAAGAGTTTCCTTCTCGGGCACTTTGAGCTCAGATTCGTCAGCAGAGGATCAATCCCAAACCAGAGGCAGGAATTTCAACATGGGTCAATTTCAACCCCCATCTATGATGCCTTTTTTAGGCCAAGGGGGCCCCCAGAGAAGGCTACTGGGCCCCCCCACTCCGCCCAACAACTACAAATTCCTTTCTACAATTACCTGCAATGGAACCGTCCCAGCCGGAGACGCAGCAGCAACGGGAGACGTTGAATATGATCCCCCATCTTCAACATATCGGGGCTTCCACTTACCCAGGATGAAACCACATTGCTATCCAAAGGCCAATCATTTGTCCCCACCAACATGGACTGGTTCAAGATGGCAAATTTCCCAACTCCTTTCGGTCTATCAAAAGGAAAATGTACTTCAAAGACAATTACCCACAGACTATAGACAACACATGATTAAGACTGAAGTCGGATTTCAATCCAAGAGACAGTGAGCTATCCACATCTATTCTCACTTTTGAAAAATGCATCAAACTTGAAATCAAGAAATTGCAACTTTCTCAAAAGCACCAGAGACAAAATCTAACCAATGGAGAATGCTGAGCCCTCAAAAACCTTGCCAACAATGTTAATCTAGTTATTAAAGCAGCGGACAAAGGAGGCGGGATAGTGATGCAGAACAACGACCAATACAACACAATGGTCATGACACTACTCAACGAAGAGAATAACTACAAAAAAATTGAAAAGAGACCCCCCCACCGTCAAATCCAGAATACAAGAAATTACCAGATTTGGCCTGGATCTCAGAAAAAGAAGAAGCCTCCCTTAACAGCACAGAAGGGAGAATTCCTGCATTCTATGCATTGCCCAAGATTTATAAGAACAGGGTCACACCTCGAGGAAGACCGATAGTATCAGGATGCGGTTCAATCCTGGAACCAATATGCCAATTCATTGACCACTTTCTTAAACCTCTGTCAACAGATTGCTTCATATCTCAAGGATACTATGACCACCATCACTACCTTCGAGCACCAACCATTTGACAGTAACAACTACCATGGACATAAAGAGCTTGTAAACAAGCATCCCCTAGGATAAAGCAATTGAATGTATCAGACACCATCTTACCTCTCATATGACACAAAGAAGAGTGCCAGCAAACTTCATAGTGGAATTGCTTGAATTAGCCCTCACCAACAATTTCTTCTCCTTCAACGACACATTTTATCTACAAGCCTGCGGAACTGCCATGGGTGCGGCTTTTACCCCCAGCATGGCGATAATCTATATAGCAGAATATGAACAAAGTTTCATACTGAATACGAACAATCCATGCCAGGAACATATCCGACTTTGGTGCAGATATATCGATGACATCATCCTCATCTCGGAAGGACACAGGCAAGAACTACAGAACTTTTTCTTTTGGATTAATGACCAATCTGAGGACATCCAATTCACCATGGACAACAGCAATACAATCATCAACTTCTTGGATCTCAATATCAGTGTCTCCAACAACCAGCTCAAATGCTCCATCTTTAGAAAGGAAACTGATAGAAATACGATCCTGCATTACAACAGCCACCACCCCAAGAATGTATGCAATAACCTTCCTTATGGGCAATTCCTCAGGATCCGCTGAAATCGCACAAAACAAGTGATTTCAGGATCCATGCCAGCAATCTACAACAAACTAGAAAGCAGGAGCTACCCAAAAAAGAAAAAAAAAAAAAAAAAAAAAACGCATTGAAGGGGGCTCTCTACACACCAAGAGAAACACTTCTCACTCCTAAACAATGCGACCCTGCCACAGACAATACGATGGCCTTCATCTCCACCTTCAGTGCCAATACCTCTCAATTCAAAAATAGAAAAATTCTGACCCATAATACAACTCAACCTACCGGAAGAACCACTACCAAGGATGGCCCTTAGAAGAAACAAAAATCTCAAAGATCCAACTCACGCTAGATCTAGACGCAAGCCTGCCAGATCTACCTTATGGAACATGCGCGAGATTCGTGGGCACCACCCGTGTGGTAGATGCACGGCCTGCAACCAAACTCAGAAAATGAAATCATTCCCCATAGATGGTAAAGAATGGGAATTGCACCAATGCACGAATCGCAAAACACCAAATGTAATCTACTTAATTGACTGCACATGTAAATTAAGATACGTGGGACAAACCTCAAGACCCATGCACAAAAGAACTGGGGAACACAAATCCAAGATCAGATGTAAGTCCATACAGCACCACTTCTTTCACACTTTATGGAGTACCAACATGGACATGAGTGGAGGGTAATCGAGAGTGGGCCTCATCAAGAGTTGGGCGGTAACGCCGGCGCTAATAGCGCTGGCGCTATGTGCCCTACCGCCAAACCCACCAGCGCTATTAGCGCCGGATCACGGGTTTGGCAATCCCCATTGAGCCCACTCGGGAATGCCCCGTTCCCCATTGGGCTCAATGGGGAAATTTCACGCTCATACCGCTGGTGGATTTCCCGCCGGCGGTATGAGCGTGAATTTTCGGCGGACCCTTAAATCCGGCAGTAACAGCGCTACCACCGGATTTAAGGGGTACTGCCAAACTCGTGATGAGGCCAAGTATTAGAGACCTCCAATATCTCCAATGGATTGAACTTCAAGGAAGCATGGTGGATCTTCAAATTACAAACCTTGACTAGGGGCCTCAACGAAGCTGCCCCTATTGACCACCACTCCTAAATGCCACCTTCCGCTGAGACTTTAACATACATACATACATACAGACCTGTCAGCTTTACACTGCGGCCCGTAGGACATTTTTGTTTATATGGCCAACTACTCCACAGCTAGAAGTGAGCCTACTTCCACCAGGAGACTCCCCTGCACTCACGGCCCCACATCCAATGCCTTCCTCACCTATCATGCTTGGCGGCCACCCCACACGGAATGCAACCTTAGTCAGCCTTGCCCCATACTCGTGCATGGCCCCACTTCTGGAGAGGAAAAAAAAAAAAACAACAAAAAACACAATACTCCCATCTCGCTAAGATGCATGTGCGTCCCTACCACTGCCAAACACACCGGCAGAGTGCTGGGCAGACACACAGCCCGGCAAAAGTGCTCTACTTGCTCTGCGCAGGTCCCATCCCAGAGGCAGGCACCAACGCCAGATTCACGCTGCATCCAAATATGGCCTGCTCTTCTTTCGCTGCCTCTATTGCCACACATTGCTTCCCAATGCCAGTCCATCTATTCTAACACACTTCTGTGCCATACTTGCACATGGCCTTACGCAAGGCCCCACCTTTAGGGACCTTCCTATTTTAAGAGATTGTTTCAGCACCCCTACCACTGCCCATACATACTGGCAGTGTGACATACATACATATATATACACACACACACACACACACACACACACCCCCCCCCCCCCCCCCCAGACGTGGAGGTCCGATTGCATCTGGGGAGGGGCTAGCGCAGTGCAGACACTAATGCCAGTTACATATGGAACCTTATGAAGACCCGCTCTCTGTGCACTTCCTCATTTGTCACACCACGTTTGAGTGCCAACACATTTAGCGCTACACACTTCCGCGTTTACTGCATTTACATGGCCCACAGCCTGAACCTTGTTGCCCTAGCGTCACCATGGCAACATGTACATTATACTGTATGTGTATGTATGCACTTGAGCCACACTTCATTCACACAGGATTGTTGGCCTTTTAGCCACACAGCTCAATTTTTGAGTCAGCTTCTCGGGCCGACAGTACATCGCAGCGACACAATGAGCCTTTGTCCCTCAACGCGTACAAGAGCTCCTTGCCCACCGAGGAGCGCTGATCTGGCCCCCCTCCTCTGCTCACACATTGCTCTTTCCATGCTGGATAAACCCTCTTACGTTGATCCCTCCCTTTTCTTGTCACTCCCCCATCTGTCTCCCCATTACTGCAGGGCTACAATTCGAGGCATGCCCTGCTTGTTACTGTCCTCGTCATTACTGCAACACAGGAAGACACAAGCAGCAGACCAGACCCAGATTACTGCTGCTGCTGTCCAAAAAGAAAGATAAAGAAACACTTTGAGCAGCATTCCTTTACCGCTCTACGGAAAGGTCAGTCGCTCTACGGAAAGGTCAGTCTAAGGGCCAAAGGCCCACAAGCCCGTCACCTGTTTTTATCTAAACCTATTAATAAGGTCTTTTACCTTCCCACTGCTTACTCAGCTATGTTCCTCCAACGCACCGGTTACTGAGCACACATATCCTTTTCTTGTCTTTAGAGAGACCTGCACATACATGGCCCCAGAATGTTGCGACTCATAGAAACCGAAACGTCAGTAATCCACGTTGTAGAGTTTCCAGGACCACGCCCAATGATCACACCAAATTTTCTTCGACCAGTCTCTCTTGGTCATTCCACAAGCGCTAGGCGCAAATAGACTTAACCTTTCAAGTCCGACCAGTCTCTCCAGGTCATACCTTTAGTGCTAGGCACAAATAGACTTTACTCTTCAAGTCTTAGTGGCTCATACTGTTTGGATCAAAGAAAGCAGATACAATACAAAACAGGAACTAAAAGGTTGAGACTAATACGAAGTCATATTTTACTTTGATCTCTAGCTGTTTTAATATGTATATAGGCACACCAAACCGATGTTTTTTGCCTGCTTTTTTGTTTATAGTGGACTGTATTCTCACCGACTGCTGCTTACATATTCTCACTATTTTTATGTCCAATATGCAAACAATCATGTTGGTTTTAACATTTATGAAAAAATTAATGAAAAGCTACATATTTAGCCAAAATAATAAAAAAGCGCATGTAGACCAATCCCAGTAGTTGGTTGGTTCTTCCCCCAGCGACATGTATTAATCAACGATTGTTCTGGGTGATTAGGAAGGTGAAAATTATCACTGCAAGAAGTTATTGCATTCTATAATTTGTGAGGACAGGACCACCCCCTGTTTATTTACCTATTTTCCAGCCCACCATGTCCTGTCCGATCCAGGGCTGTCCCTTATGTTACTACTCTCTAACTCAAGGAGCAAACTTCACCGCATCACATGAGTGCCCTTAGCACAGCCTTGAAAATGACAAATGGAACTAGTTTCATCAGTCGTGCAAGGTTAAAAGTCATTGCACGCCATGCCAACATTTAAATACATACAGGTTGCAAAGACTTTTCTGGTGATTGCATATGTAAGTACTCGTCCCAAGGGTTGAACCCCCTTAATATGCATAAATGTTTATTTCGCACAGTAGTAATTTACTTAAAGTATAAATAGCTGGTGCAAATGGTGCTATGTCACGTGACCGCTGCCACACGCTAATCTTTTTTTGCCTTTTTGGCAGTCCTTTTCTTAGTTCTGCCTCTCTTTCTCTCTTTAAGCTGCCTTCATGCCTCTTTTCTTTCGCAGTTGATCAGGTTGCAAGAAGATCTAGGTCATGTGGCCGATGTCACACCTACCTGCTTATCCTTTCACTTTTCCTTCCTTCTTTTCCTTTATCAAGTCTTGGATGACAGGGCATCTCCAGCCCAGGTGCAGATGAAGCAAAGGGAACTTTCCCTTTTGCTCCTGTTAAAGCCTGGAAAGGCCCGAACCCATGCTCCGTGCATCCCATCTAATCCGGCATCATGTGGCTTCCCGCCTTCCATCCATTTGCTGACCCCATCCACTCGGCTTCACTTAAGGGACACCAGCCAAATAAAGCAAATCCAGACACCACCAGCAGATGCGGTGAAAGCAGGTCACGTGACCTCGCTCTTCCCGCCTTCCACTGCTGGCAGCACGCAACCTGCGCTTAATTTAAGCAGTCTTTCCTGGGCGTCCGGTACTTGGCAAAGGACAAACACCAGGACATATTTGCCCGTATGGGGCTGGCGGGGCCAAGGGCCGGATCTTTTACACCATGCTACCGAAAAGCTAGAACCATGCACCTCTCACAAACCCAGCTCCTCAGCACACTGGACAATGAACCCTGGGAAAATGCACTGGTCCATATTGCACATCGAACCCGATCAATCGTTTCTAAACCCCACCCCCCCTAATCACAAGCTCTCTTCACCCTTGCACTGTACATGCTATTTAATTCGGATTAACACCCATTCAACCATCATACACACAGAAGATACTTCAGACCACATCCCCACCAATTAACTTGATGTGATCTTCATTGCCGAAGCGTGGCTCACACCAATCTGCTCCCAAGTCTTTAATGCCCTTGTCCCACCCGGCTACAGCATCCAACATTTTGACCAGTCAGGGAAACCAGGGGCGCTAGTGGCAGTCATCCAGAAAACCCACGGGCCTTGTACGACACACAATTACCATTAGATTCAATGTAAACTCTCATTTGCTAACAATCCCCTGATCATAGAAGGACTCTGCCACTTTCCACATCACATACAGACCACTTCACAGGTGTTGCACCTTCCTAGATGAGATTACAGATTTTCTTCAGCTTCAGTCTCTCATGGGACCATAAACTTACTTAGAAACGTCAACCTCCTTGGAACCGAAGACAAAAAACAGCAGAGAAGCATAATGCATGCTGGGAGAACTAGCTGAATATAGCCCTTTGCGTACTAGCTCCTACACACATTGAGGCAAAACACTAGAATTCATCTTACCCCCCCTCCCCCAAATCACTAAGCTTTACGGACCTCACTTTGGTCACTGGACAGATGATGCAACCACCCCATTCTCCTGATCACACTCCCACAAAGGCCAGGACCAACACCCGATGAAGGCACATCGCGCCTTCAAAAACTTTCCAGTGGAGGTGTGGGATACATGTTTTTCATCGCAATGTTTGAAACCTTTAGCCAAACTTCTCAAGGAGTTTTCTGATAATTGTTCTAGAAAACGTGGGCCATGACAAATCGTCGGCCTCCTGGTATACTCTCCATCATCAAATGGCTCATAGCTCTGGAGAAATGCTGGCCAAGGCCCAACAAGATAACGTTCGATCCCTCACTGCCTTAGGTTTCAAACAGCCTACTACGATAGCTGAAGCCAAGGCTACTTATTAAATCATCATCACGACAGCTTCTAACAGGAGCAGAACCCTTTTTGCAGCAAACACTCTTTGAACCCCCACCCCAGTCCCAGAAGTACCAAAGTCCCAGAAGGGTTAGGTTATTGTAACGCTCACCTGATTCCCACGGCGCCGATCTGTTCTGGACTGCTATGACCTCTTCTAAGGTGATGCACAGGACTCTGGAGACGGACTGGACCGGACCCCCAAACCTCACCTGTCTGGCCCGTAGAAGAGAAGAATCCTTCTGTAGATGGAAAAGGGGATTAACTGTCTGCTGGATAATGTGTCGGATTCCCCCCCCCCCCTTACCCCTCTCACACTCCTCAAGCCCACTCCGTGATTCACCTTAGAGTCTCACCTTAGAGTCTGAAAGGACGAGCTCTCCATCCTGCTTCCGATGCAGGGGCGCGTTGATTTCCAGTTACTACACTGGATCTTGGGTTTGGTGAGTATTCAACTCCGCTTGACTTTTCCGATATGAGGCCGTAAGTATTCAGTTGCAAAAGTTCAAGCCTTAATTGTCCGTTGTCCTTTTCTCCATTTCAGATGTAGGATGAAGAATCCGCGTAGAGGAATGGATTCGCCGAAGGTAACTCTGGTGAGTCTTTTTGATGGATTGTTCCCTCAGTGATCTTGCTTTCACCCACTAATGTGTGTGTCTTTTTCCCCTTAGGGGCCGAGGTACGGAAGTGCCAAAGAAGCGGCGCCGACCCGAGGTGAGGAAAGATTGTCCCAACAAAAATCAGGTAAGTCTTAAGGTGGAAGAATCAGGCCTTCCTCAATCTGTTCCTTCGCTCACCTTTGTTTTGTCTCTTTCTCCTTAGGCGCTGAAAGGCGACGGATGGTGCCAATGGTGGCTGAAGAGCCCGAGGGCGCCTCGTGAAGGTGAGTGGAACGCGGCGCTGCAGCGAGCGAAGCGATGCGCTTCTAAAAAATAATGTCTTTTCTCAGGATCGTCGGAGTGATGGTTCCGGACTCCGGATGGAGGTAGGTAAAGTTCAATTATTCACCTTTCTCTCCTTTCCTTCCTTTTCAGCTGTTCCAGGTTGCAGGCGGGCGTGGCTGGAGGCAGGATGCAGGAGCAGACACGGTGGGTGAGCGTCCAGCTGCTAGATGCAAAACAACACGAAGCGTGAGCTGCTGTCTGGGCGTGGTTTAAATAGCCCCCAAAGTAGTTCTAGGTAAGTATTCTTCCTCAGCCACGCCCGAGTGGTAAAATAGTCCCTTTCAGACCTCAAGGAGGTCTGGATCCAGCAGCAGGGTCTGCATCAGGTAAGTCGATCCAAGCACTCCCATAATGAGCCTGGCGCCTATGGTGCCAGGACTGATGCCTTCTATGAGCCTGGCGCCAAAGGCGCCAGGACAATGTCCAAAGAGCCCCTATAAGGGGTTGCTGGGTCCCTCCCTGGGGACATGATGTCTGCTTTCAGGGACGCTGGCCCTGAACTGGCTACCCGGGAGTAGGCATCATGACAGTGATCAATAGATCCCTCATCAGCAAGATCAAACTGCACATAGGGCATCAAAAGCAGAACGCACACCCTACCATCCCCAATGTCCATTCAACCATTGATTGACTTCTCTCCCCGATCACCCAAGGACCACTCGTCCAAACTAATATCCTAAAAAATTAAATGATTTTTTTTTTTAAACAAAAGGTACCTCTGCCCCCAAAGACATATTTCCAGCATCCCATCATGCACTTACCAGTCCAGCTATTCTTCCTAGGATGCTCTACACCTCCATCAGTGAGGATACATTCCAACCCTCAACTCCAAATTATCCTTCCCCTTCCCAGCACCGACCCCCCCCCCCCCATCCCATTGCCCCCCCCGCGTAATCCCCCCCACCCATCCCAGGCCAAATTTCTCTACATTCGACTCCTTCAAACCCATCTCCAGTGATGAGCTCCTTGACCTACTATCAGCCAGCAAACCGTGCGGGTTGCCTCTCGACCCCTGCCCGGGCTCTGGTCTGAATGAAATATTCTCGTCTATTTGCACAGGGGAATCATGCGAGAGCCATACTAAATGACTCCCTCACCTCTGGCATATTCCGGATGCCTTCAAAGGAGCGCATGTCAAGCCACTTCTAAAAAAGCGTTTCCTTGAAACCAAGAATTACAGACCAATCTCCAACACTAGATTTCTCGCTAAACTCATTGACTGGACAGCATACTATCAGCTCAACTCCTTTGTTCGAACTGTCTCCTCGACCCCGCACAATCAGGCTTCAGACTGCAACATGGAACAGAAACCATTCGGATCTGGGATGATCTGAAGGTCACTGCAGACTCCGAAGGCTGTGCAGCACTGATTCTCCTCGATGTCTCTCCAGCCTTTGACACGGTTAAACACTCCATCCTCCTTGAACGGCTTCGCTCCCTAGGAATCTGTGGCAATGCTCTCAAATGGAATGCCTCCTTCCTCAGCAACAGGAAACAAATACTCTCCCAGTTTGTCTCAACTGCTCGCTCTGCCAACACAGGAGTACCCGCAAGGCGCATACCTATCTGCTCTCCTGTTCAACCTCTATATGACCACTCTACCAGGAATCATCTGCATGCACAACAGCTCATGTTACAACTACACCGACGCTATTCAAATTATCCTAAAGAATTCCAAAGTCAGGCACCAACACCCCCCCATCCAGCATGTCTCTGCCATATTGACTGATGGAGGACGACAATAAACCATCCCCTTTTGAACCTTGACAAAACTGAAATCATGGTATGCAGCAATACTGCCCTTCCACTCCCGTGGCCCCCGTCCCTCGGACAATCTTTCCCACCCTCCAATATAGTGAAAAACCTAGGCTGCACTATGGACTCAGGCCTAACCCTCTCCCATCAGATCAACAACATGGCAAAATGCTGTCACTACCACCTCAAACTTCTCAGACGCATCTGCAGTTATGTCTATTGTGATGTCGAGACTGGACTATGCCCACATTTTATAAACTGCCTAAAAATACAAAAATCACTTACTCAGCCCCCAGGACGTCAGATCATAGCAGCTACCAATATCTTAATGGAACAATTAGGAAGATATTGTGATGAGCTACGACAACCACTTACTGACTGAAACTTATGTGAAGGACTTCTTTTTTTACATGCACCAAGCCCATTTGATAATTCCAACATTCCTGTAATGATGTTGTCAGTCTTTGGGCCAGAAGCAGTTCAATGTTTTTTACTTACCATATTACAGATGGAAATGTTGTACCGAGTTTGCTGAAATTAATATTGAACAATCGATTCTTCCAATTTGTGATAATTTCAGGCAACTCTACGAGTACCTGTATGGCTCTTGTCTACACAAACATTTGTATGCATTTCTTTGAAAAACAACATATCTTAGGACAAATTAGATGGTTATGTCATTACATTTTAATGCTGATATATTGACAATGTTTTTCTAATATGACATTGCGAACATAGTGACCTAAATCTTAACAATGAGCATACACACATTAAACTTACTATGGAAAATAGAAAAAATAAATTCTTGATATTCAAACTAAAGTGAACAAATTAGACGCTACAGGGTACACAACACCTAGATGTAGCTTGAAGGTTGTTCTAAGAGTTGTCATCCTCCTAAATTAACTGAAAACCTTCCATACAACCAGTATATATTCAGATCAAAAGACTAACTTCTAGCAAAGAAAGTTTTATGGCTGAGAATTTGAAATAAATTCTTCGCCAAGTATCTCCGTTCTCTTTTGATAGAGATTGAAATTAAAGTTTCAAGTAGGGAAAGGAACACATTAGCAGATAAACAGGATTCATACACAGGCTAGGGAGTAGAGAAACATTAGTTGTGACAATTTGCAACCTGCACCACAGGAATCTTTTTATATAGGTTAAAATGAGAAAGTAATTTGAAGAAGAAAGTTCAATCGTGTGGGCCATTTATTCCATGACGTTCCTATATATTACATTCTATATACAATGGCAATGCTGATCCATTGATAAAATCATGTGGTATGCGACAGACATTAGGTACTATAGAAATGCACGCACAAGGTCCCTGTTGACTTTGATTACGCTCAGGGTTTCAAAGAGGACAGGCTTTTATTTTTAGGAACATTGCAGACTTCGTAATGGACAAGCTACCGTGTTGTAACCAATGATGGAAAATCCTCAATCTATAAATGACTTTCCGACACAGGAATTGTTTCCGATACAGACTGATCAACCAAAGATAACGGCGCACATTTATTTTCAACCGAGTTTCTATTTTACAGATTTACATTGACAACCTGAATGCGATTTGAATCCTATAACTAGTTCCCTGTATAGCATAACATTTGACAGTTAACTCGGTTAACCTTAAGTTATTTCACTTGTGTAGTCAACTTGTGTCTCTTCTCAAGTATGAGACTTAAAACTGGAGTATATAAAATTATATATTTCAATGGGTTTGTAGAGTATAGAATTTGTGGTTTCATGATTTCCATTATGTGTACTTCTTGAGATGCAATTATTGTGAGCGTATTTAACACATGCTATAAATCAAATATTAAATGGGTGTCTGAGACTTTAAAACTATCTAGCTATTACGTTTTCTAACAATTGTGGAAGACGCTGTGAAGTTTTGATGACCCTTTTGAAATCATGGGATAAAAGTGCGATTTTGGTTGAAAGCAAATTGCAGGTTGGATTTTACATTTTATGCTCCGAATACCATGCAGGGTTCGCAATTCAGGGGATATGGGGGCTATTTAGCTCGTGCATGTAGCCTAGAAGAGCCTGGTTAGCTTGGCACCAACAGCTACTTTTGGCTCCCCATGCTAACTGATGCCAAACAAACACACCTAGGTAAATTTGGGACAATCTATAAATATGCAGTAGGACACATCTATGTGACATTTAAAGGAGAAGGGGTCTTAACAAATTAGCAAAAGGTTACGTTTTCATCTTATGTTGAATTAGATTTTCGGAAAACTATGCACTTGCTACAGGTTCCTCAGTTGCAGCTCCTGCTCACTGGTTAATGCCGGATACCCAGGAGCTGCTTTTAGCTCCAGCTAATCTAATCTTAAACTTAGACCCCTGCCTTGCATCCTCTTTTAGAATAGATGGTAATACATTTCTTTTTATCTTTCATTATAGAAATTTCATGAAAAGGTGTCTTCGTTCCTGACAAAGGGGTTTTCCAGAAACGTGGCCACAAGACACCAATGTTTATGCTTTAAAATGGAAAAACATTGAATCATGAAAAGTCACATTTGGTTGCACTGAATATATCACTTTGAACATGGTAACATCCACAATACATATTATGTATGAGCCGGAGTATTCCGAGGTGGAATTAGTCGAAAGAAATATGCAGAAACGATGGTGCTTCGGATGACAGTTGTGAGGACAAATCACCAAATTAAGAGCCTGATCCTAGTCGCATGGAAGAAGTTTCCACCTGGTGTACCTGCATCACAACAGAGGAGGAGAACTGCTGCTGCAGAGAAAACTCTGGATGCCTGTCCTACATATCGGAAGAAGAGCCACTGCTGCTATGCGTTACTGATCTACATTACTTCAGGGCAGCCTGCCTCACAAAGTCTGTGTTGAGGATTATGATGGTGCTTATGCACGAACCTCGCGCAACAGTTGACCCTCGAAGTAACGAGTAGGTGTACTCTAGATGTGATGTCACTTAGGGCACTAACCTTTCAAGTTTGTCTCCTATATTGTCGTAACTTTGATCTATCACTAACAAAATAATATAGTCTTGCAATTCTATACATCACTCGTGATGTGGGGAAATCATAGTGGTCATTTTTGTGTCTTTCACGTACAAACAAGAAACAATATTTCTCTGTGTCCCAAACATTATGGAATGCATAGTTCACTTTTGTAATGTGTGAACACTTAAGCCCAAGTTGATTGATCCATGAAGTAAAATTTGTACTGGCAACTATGCCATAGGATACAAGATTGTATTTTCAAATAAGGTTTGTACACTTATGTTCATTTAAATACAGTTTATATGTTGCTCTTCCACAGGTGGTACAGGCTGGTGGGTGGCCTATCGTGCGTTTACATGGTGGATTCATGGGAAGGTTGGATAGCAGGTTCAACACGTAATACCCGCCTGTGCCATTGGAGCCGAATTCCCCAGTGACAGCGGACAGCAGATTTTCCCACACAGTGCTGGAACCCGAAGTATACAATGTGCCATCAACATCAGCAACAAAATAAAATACAACTGAACTTTTCTGAATAGTTTAAATTTTTCAGTGAATCATGGTAACGCTCAATTGTCCCGTCAGGGCTGACTGGATGGGAACGGCCAAGGTGCCAAACGCCATGTACACTTCAAAAGGTATCTTACGCACAGGGGCCATTGTACACATGGCCTCCCCAGATCCCGTGTCTACTGGCTCCATTGATTCAGACCGCACCCCTGCAATCCACATAAGCAATGCCATAAACACATCACTTATTCACATACACACCCATCAATTCTTTATAAACCCTTTGGCATTTATCCTGAGAACATCTGTGAGCACTGCAAGTCAACTCGTGATCGTGCTACCTTAGAACATCTGTGAGCACTGGAAGTCCGCTTTATCGCCCTACCTGTTATTCTGCTACTAACTACCCTGCTTGCTGATTCTAATTGTTAGTCAAGGAAGGTAAGGGCAGGTCACCTAATCATCTCTTTTTGATCTCTACATTTCGATCTATTTTGAACGAATGTACCCAGTAGTGTAATGTTCTGTTCTCGATATATACCAAATGTCAATCAGTGTCAATTGGGATCCAATTGCATCCTTCGCGGACCAGGTCTATAAGCACGTTTCCTTTTGATGCATGAAAGTACATTCAAAGGAGTAACACGTTACGATTTGCGTCACAATCAATCAATTCTGTATGAAAGTTGTGCTAGTGTATATTCGACTACGCTACACAGGTTTTGCTTTTGTGACCAAAACAAACATTGCATAGAAAACTTGATATAATTCCATCTTTCTCACACATTCATGTAAAACATTTTTGTAACTATGTGCATACGCGGGACCAGGTGAGTTCTGGTTGATGGTCAGCTGTAGGCCTTGGTGCACTGAAGAGCTAACTACATGAACGGATGGGTGCTTTCGGTGTAAATGTTTCCTACTATAATTTTGCATATTTACCAGATTGTATTACTTTATAACTATACCTGATTTTGCTACACATGGGTCGCTGGTTTTAGGAGCATCATAGAAACAAATTATGAACATAGAAAACTATGCCATAGTGCCCTTTGAAATAAGCATCATCTTTTTGTAATCGGTTGCTTCACATGTCAATTCTTTTAGGTGGGCATATCGACTGAAGCACAGACCCTCGCAAGTGACATCAGACAGGTCCAGTATATCAATGGTGAGCCATACAGACTTGCAGAAGTTCATATTATTGAGAGTTGGATCTTCCCACATATATAAAATCTAATTTTCCCCTTTTACCACGTTGTGACAATGCACTGAAAAATGAAGGAGAAAGATTCTGCATCCATTTACTTTGCAGAGTCAACAACAACTTCGAGCGCCTATCAGGTAGTTTTATTTTGCTTTTCTATTACGCAAATGTATTATGCATGGAATTTTAAGTGATATGAAATAGTTTACATATCCTGTCGTTTGTTTACATAATGTTTCATTTATGGGTTTCTATTTATATGTACCATTGTCTGCATCCCATTGTCTGTTCAAGTTTCACCGTTTTCATCCATACTAAAACAAGTACTGTGTTACAGGGGGATGCTGGTACTTAGACTACAATTACATCATCCTTTGGAGTTGGTCCAGAGTATGAGGTATGCGTACTGACAGTTCCCTTGAACGAAAGAAAATCCTACATCGGATACTATTAGACAGTGACATCGTATAAACGTGCAGTGTTTCAAACTCTTACCATTTCAGCTCTAACGTTACAACTTCTACCCTAATGCAGAATACAATGCAAAATGTTTTGAGTGCAACATTACAATCAGAAGGTTTTGCACAGTGATCTCTGATCGATTACACTTGTCATCAATCAGGTGAAATTCTAAATGTCTATTCCGACTACATGACGTACACAGTTTACGAGGGTATGTATGTAAGCGATGTGTGCGATTAATAGTTCAAATATGATTGACTTTTTTTTTTTTTAATCAGAGGTGGTGGACCTGCTTGATGGGGCAGTCGTTACAGTGAAGAGCACGGTTCACATAAGATCAAGAAAACAAGGGTAACTTACAAACAATTTCGTTTACCAAGAGTGTTTTGGGATGGTGTTGTCTTCATAACATTATCTAAAGTGCTTTATACTGTATGTTGGATTTACATTGAACACGTTTTACAACCCATCTCCTAGAGGCCCAGAAGGAAAAGAAGTATAACGACACAGACAACAAATGAAACCAAAGATGCTGCTGGCCAAACAGATTTCACCATTGAGCAACTATTATTTGAGGCGCAGCATGGTCCAGTCAATAAGCCTCAAGATGCTCACGTCCAATGGCCAGAAAATGAACTGAATGTGACCGGCGAAGCAAGCAAAGTGTTGTTGGACCATTGTTATAATGTGAGAACTCAACAAGATGAAGATGAAACTGAATAGAAGGAAGATGCTTTTGAATTACTCACGGACCACTTCATACAATCTACACCCGCAAAAAAAAAAAAAAATAATAAAAAAAAGGCCAAAAGGCCACCCAATAAATAAGCGACATTGATGGTTTCTCCCATTTGTGTGCAAATCACGCAAGCGGAACAGACTGAAGCTTCTACGCCTTTGACCTAGGAGCTTGCCAAAGATCTCGACTATAGTGTGTCCAGTTTGGCCGATATGTCCACAGCAGTTGACTCACGAACCGCAGTCATGCAGGACAATTGGCTTATAAAGGAGCACAAACACATTGTATTCGACAGCTGCCTGGTAGAGATTATACTGATGCTGAAATGTGTCCATCCAGTGAGGGGGAAAACATGCAGGGAGCCATTGGTGAATGTCATACAAGGCACTAACCTGCAACTCCAAGCCACCTGTGCCCAGCTCCTTGGTATATTTTCATGGTCTGCTCAACCGCTGGTGAGCAAAGTGCCAGCTGGAAATCTACTGTGTGCAGCAGCTTTACTTTCAGTGGCTCTACTTTTATTAAGTCGTCCAGTTTCTGTCAATTTGTTGGACTTCAGTTCCTTTCTAAAACGCAGTACTACAACTATCAAAGAGAATTTTTATTCCCCGCCATTAGTCAAGCCTGGAAAATTGAACAAATGTCTATTGAAAGGACATTCTCTGGCAAACGGTTCAGGCTAGCTGGCGATAGACAGTGTGACAGCCCCGGATTGTCAGCAAAGTACTGCCCATACCACTTTCAGGACATGGAAACTAAAGAAATTGAGAGTTTGGTGGTCGTGCATGTGTCCTAATGTAAATCCTCAGTGGCCATGGAGAAACACGGTTTTATACAATCGCTGGAAGATCTCCAATCGAGGAAAATGCAAATAGACCTCATAGCCACCGAGAGACATGCTGCAATAGCCAAAGCCATGCAAGAGCAGTTTCCAAACATTCGCCATCAATTTGATGTATGGCCCATTGCCAAATCAATAAAAAATAAATAAAACAACAACAGCTGCTGGTAAAGAAAAAGGGTTCTGGAAATATTTTACAGTGGTCCCAGTCTTTCAGCAACCATCTTTGGTGGAGCTGCAAAAATTGTGATGGGTCTGTGAAAATCCACTTGAGAAATGGCATTCATTGATGCACCACTTGTTCCAACGTTCACTCACGGACAGAAAACCTACATTTTCACCAGTGTGCACATGGACCTTTATAGGAGGAACAGGAACGCAAGAAGAAGTGGTTGGTTCCATCTTCACCTCCACACAAAGTTCTTGAGAAGATTGCGTTTGATAAAACTCTTTCAAGAGCCCTGAAGGGACTCAGATAATTCTGTCACACCAGAGATTTGGAGGTGTTCCACAATATGTGCCTAAAGTACAGACCCAAGAGATTGCATTTCGGCATAGACGGGATGCAATATCGAATATTACTAGCAGATAACGAGAACATAGGGAGACAACAATCGTGCACTGCAGGAAACTTTGGGATGCTTTGTTACACAATGGACTTTGCAAAAAAGAAGCAAAATAATGGGTGGTCAAGCCAAAATACCAGGAAATGGATGGAATTCGATTTTGTGAAAGATCTCACTCTGTGTTGGGCAAGCTTACTCATGGAATCGCTCACAATTTTGTTTCTAGGACACATACATTGCCACAAAACATTGCAAACGTGCCCTGTCCACCGAAAGCAGACCAGTTAGTTCAATTCCCAGTACAAATTATTAGCAGCAATTTATATGTTCAACAATATTTATATATTGTACATGACCAATGGAAATCTATTTAACTTGAATTTCAAAGCTATTAAAAGTATAAAGAAGTATTAAGCGTCCAAACTGTCTTTTCAAATGTATCCTCTTTGTCAAATTTGTTTTTGCAGGAAGTGCCTGTTGTGAGGGTGCCATACAGTGCAACTCTGCTTTCCCCCTTCCCGCAAGCTCTTATGCGTCATTCACTGATCGGGGGGAGGGTCAGATGGATATCGGCATGAAAGCAACTGCAGGGTCTGTAGTCACCTCAGCAAGCATATGCCCGAATAGCTGAATAAATACGCGTCCCACTAAGGAATGGAATGAGACCTAGGCTATATAACAAACTTGGCATGCAAGAACTACTGACTGTATGCAAAACAAAGCATGAAGGAGCGCCGTTGGTGTGAAATAGGTGCATTCTGACCTATATTTTGTTATGGGGGCATGTGTTAGGGGTTGTTGCCATTGGATGCCTTATCAAAAGGGCTGATCTTTGATTTGCGGCCTTTGGAGTCTTTCAAACACATTGGGGATAGGTGTTTGTGTTACCAAAATATATGACCACTCCTGATTAAGTATATGGGAGGTGAATTTGAGGTGGTGCTGGGGGTAGGGGCTGGGGATCAGATGTGTTCAAAGGGAACAGGGGTCATTGGTTCAGGGGACCGCATCCAGGCAGGAAGGGGTTGGAGATGGCATGAATCAGTCAGGAGAGACGGATTGTGCACTAAGGTTGGAGCAGGGCTTGGTCCGACATTCCCGTACAAGCACATTGTCAGGGCTCGAGACTCACTACTTGCAAAAATTAATAGCTGCATTGCCATGAGAACAGGCGACGGGCTGAGCCGACAGAGGTTGTGGGGGCTGGATGTGCGCGGCGCTGGGAGAGTGAGCAGTAGGGCAGAGGACCTTGAAAAATAAGGCATTTGAAAGTAAACAAAATGAGGTTCAAAGCATACACATTAGCACAGCGTTAATACACTTCAAGAAACCTGGGTGATGCAAATAGGTACAGGACGGATTGAGGCGTCTCCCACCTTAGACGTCATTTGACTGGTACAAGAATGGTTTAGTGGGGCGGGATATACAGCCTCTAATCCAACATTTATTAGTGCGCGAGAAGTTCAGTGCGATGGAAGGGCACTTGTATTGGTTATCAGCAGAGCACATTCCTCCACGAAAACAGGGCACACGCAGATGTGGGGAGGACACTAACTGGAATGGTTTTCATGAAATAAGTAAAGCACTATAAATTTCGAAGAGTAAAAAAATATTCATGATCGCGCAGCATTGGTTTTCGAAATTTTATTTAAAAAATGTGCTTTTCGAAAATATTCCTAGACCTTGGTCTGCAGGGCTAATCGCTCTCATGGGAGTGAAGGTCGTCGCGTTTGATTTTTGCTTGTGAGCTGTGCACAGCCACGCATCCTACACAGTATGTTTTTGATTTGTGGCTTTCCTTCACCAAAAGCAAACTTAGCATAGGCACTCCACAGAAGGTTCGGTTGTTTTTGTGCTTTGGTGGAGCTCTGTAGAAGTTCTACTTGAAAAATGGTGTCCGATGCACCATTGATCCAACATACACTCTTGGAAAGAAAGAAAACAAACATTTCCATGAATATGGATATGGACCTTTGACTAAGGAGCAGGAGCGTAATAAGAAGTGGTTGTTATCAGGTTCCCCTCCTCACACAGCACTCGAGAAAATTGTGTACGATGAAATGCTTTTAAGAGACCTGAAGGGACTCACCGAATTCTGCCACACTGCAGATTTGGAGGCATTCCAGAATATAGGTCTAAAGTTCAGGCCAAAAGAGTTGCAATTTGGCATAGAAAGTATGGAGGCCAGAACAAGACTGGCTGTACTTGCGCACAACAAGAACGTTAGGAGGGCACAATCAAAACTGCAGGAACTTTGGGATGCTTCGTTACAACATGGCATTTACAAAACAAAGCAAACAGTGGATGGCCAAGCCAATATTACAGGAAATGGATTTTGAATTTGTGAAAGATCTGCTATGAACTGCGCTGGCTATGCATACGCATGGAATGGCTCCCGAGTTTGTTACCAGGGCCCGGACTATGCCACAGAACATTGCAAAAGAGGATTGCCATCCAAGACCTGAACTTGTTGACCGTTTGACTTCCAGATTCAGTTGATTTGTAGCGGTTGTAGGGGAGGATTGGTCCAAAAGACCCCCCCTCGCCTACATACCCTCCCCCGGTGAGGGCCATGGCTCATCAGGCGTCCCCTCCTTACCACCAGGGCCCAGTTGGTGGATGGCTCACCTGCTGAAGACATCGCCCAAACCTATTGAATTTAGCTAGGCCTCAGAAACCATTTTGTCTAACAAAGATGGTGTGAGCACGGCGCACTGCAGCGCGGCCCCCACCTTTGGAGAGTTTCAATTATCCCTGTGGCCGCAGCTCCCTGGCAGATCCGCTGCGAGCCCATTCCCACGAACAAGACGGACATGAGCTAGTGTAAGATACCAACACTGTCCGCAGTGTATCGCTGCTCCCAGCATGACCCGGCCAGCAGAGCCTGGGTGGAATGAGAACTGTAAAATGGCCCTCGGATAAAAGCAAAAGTTCCCAAATACTAATGACAAAACTACCTGCGATGGACGCATTTTCTCCACAAACCTCTTTGACTAAAAAAAACCTGTCAAATGTATAGATATGGCAGAATGCGTGTTCATATGGCATTAGCAATGAAGCACCCACACCACTGCAGTTATGTACAAATAGAGTTATTATAGGGTTATTTGTTATGCGTATCATTGAAGAGATTACACCCCACGGTCCCGCGCCATAACCAAACTAATGCTGCTAGAGTGCCGAGAAAGACAAATGCAACCATATTGAGGGCTCATGTAGAGGGTGCACGAAAATGCACCCTTCATGTGTGTATGTCCAAGCCCCTTATGTGCCACTACCGTCACGTATAGTGGCGAGTCGTTTCTATGCGCTCCACCAAACTCACTACTACCTCACTTACTGCGAATGTATATGCATATAACAAAATGTTGTAGTTGTTAAAACATAGTGTACAAATAATGTGCTCGGACTGGCTATATTTGAGAGGCATTAGCAATGTTAAAATGTGAGCTTCGAAATGGCTCAATTAGTATTGTATATTATTTGAATGTTTATGATACTTTCACCTAAAATCGACAACACACGAGGAAGATACCTTTGTGAGCATATGCAAGGCCATTCCCCCTCCCTCCCAGCGAAGCCTGCCAGACGAGAGAGCAGATGCCTGTGCCGCGCGGCTCCAACTCCCCCAACTCGGCTGGAGCCGCTTCAAAGATTTGCAGTTCCCTCTGCAGCACCCAAGGCCACGGCCCGCCACCTGTGTCATTTACAGCCCAGCAGTAAACCTCCGCCTGAAAACACAAATCCAGAGGCGCCCTCTCTTAAGCCCCACGACCCACCGGATCCCCTTAGGTTAATGGCCCCTGTAAAATTAGGACACCCAATATTATGGCAACATTACAGCAACACATTCATAATGACTTCTAACAAGACAGGATGACATGTACCGCCTGTCCCATGCCTTGAGACCCAGCCCCACGACCTATGGTACCCGGTCAACAGGACACTGGTAACCATGTACTGATTAATCGCCATCAAACACCGCTCTAGGTGCATTCCTCCTGTGTTGCGTTAACCTGTAGAATAACCTATTGGAAGATTTACTAAAGAAGATAATATTGCAAATGACTGAATGACTGGTGTGCATGGCCTAGGGCAAAGAAGCCAGGAAAAGACATTCATCTCTGACACTGGCCACAGTGGCACAACGACACCGCCCGGATGAACCCAGCTGACCCGCCAGGCCCAGCCCAACCCACGAGGCTGACCAGTGACGTCCTCCAGCCGCGGCCAACCACATCACAGCAGCGCCTATAGCTAGTCGTCGCCACCCAATCCCACTGAATTTGTGCCCCCTATAGTGTGTAGGTTCTGATGACTTTTTTGTAAATATATACGCCTGTCTTTGCTATTGTCAGACAGAGCACTCGGAGTTTGCAGAGTTCTTTGCATGCCCTATTCTGATTGATAAAACTCCCATTTACGCTCACCCGCATTTTGTCTTGGCCTTATTCCCATCCTGGGAGAGGCCATCATCGTCTCTCATTGCGGGGAGGATCGTGCTGGTTGGGGACGCTTGCCTTCAGGGCCCGGACTATGCCACAGAACATTGCAAAAGAGGATTGCCCTCCAAGACCTGAACTTGTTGACCGTTTGACTTCCAGATTCAGTTGATTTGTAGCGGTCTTCAAATTTTTCACAAGCAAGATTCAATATATGTTGCCCAATGTTTGAACACCATTGATAAAAACAATGTAAAGGGTATAACACTTCAATGTCAATGTTCAATAATGTATCTGTAGTATTTATTTTTGGCAATGTAATAGTGTTAAAAATGCATTCATGGTTTAATTTTAACTTTCCCTCTGCCATTGATTAAGTAAAAATCACATGAAAGTCAACGTGAAAAAATCTATGGTCCTAATGCAGTCAGATCGAGGATCCAAAACTACCAAATAAATAAACAAAAAATTAAATAAAAAAAAAAAAAAAGATTCACCTGGTCACTGGACAAGCAACCTCTTGAAATAGTTGACTTCATTTACCTCGGAGTCCAAATTAACAAAAATATCAATGAGCAGGCTCAACTGAATTGTATCAAAGAAAAACTCAATAAACTATCTAATCAAGCTCACGCTCTCCATCAACGCTACAGAACCTTTTCAATGATGCCGCCAATTCTATTCTATAAACAAAAGGTTGTGGTGATATTGACTTACGGAGCGGAATCCTTGCTAAATCTACATTGGAAGACGTGGGGGGGGGGGGTCCTCGAGGCATCTTTCTGGAGGAAGGTACTTAGGCTTCCAAACTGTCTCTCCGTATCTATAATATAATATGAAGTTAGACTGCAATCGATGGAGTCAATAGTGCTGTGGAAGACACTCTCGCTGTTTTCAAAGTGTACACTAGATAACCCCCCCCCCATTTCGTTTGAGTTTTGGCAAATAAAGAGGTAAGAAATGCAGATCCCAATCTCAACACTTGGAAACAGAATTGCCTTGAAATTCTAGAGCACTACAGTATCAAAACTGACACGCTTAAAAATAACCCAGATAAAGCAAAGAAAACTCTACGGGAAAAAGACTGGGAAGTAACAGACAACCTAAAGAGGCAAAATACAAACTCTCATCTGGGAATGAAAGTCCTTGAATGATCCCCCGCCGTACTTGCGAAGGTTTCCCTTACCGGAACTTAGGGACCTTCTGATGAGATGTAGGCTAAACATCTTGCCAACTAGGGAGGTTCAATACTTAAGGAAACAAATCCCAGTGGAAGAGGCTACTTGTCGGTTTTGCAAGGAGCCAGAGAAGATGGAATCAATTAAACATTGGATGTTTTCCTCTCCTGTATTAAACACCCAAAGGAACCTATATCTAGGAGAGTGGGTGGTAAATATAATAAGTCAACAGACGAGGAATACTGGGAAAGAATTTTGACGGTTCAAAAAATTGGTCCCACCCTGGAAGCTCCAAGATTTATAGAATCGATTCTAAAAGGACTAAAAGAGGTTAACAACAAATCCTGAGAGCAGGGCGTGATCCCGAATGAAGGGTGGGGAAGGGGAAAGGTCACTGACTGATTTGTTAAATGTTGAAAATTTGTATTTAACCAAGAAAAAATTATATATATATTTTTATTTATTTTTTTAAAAAGGTGCAAACTTAACCCCTGAAATTCAGGAATAGCCACCATAACTTTGCGCCTGCTGTTGCACAGCCTATGACCACATATCACATCTCTTGTGACAACACCAATTACATTGAATATGACTGATTACATCAATAATGGAATTAGACATAACATTTATAAGTTAGTTCATGAAACGTTTGATTACCTTAACAATTTAGGCTGTGGACTTCACCATTACAAAGGCTGGGGTCACTTGCCAGTACCGAAGGACACAGCTAGGGGTCAGTTAGTGTTCAAAAATACCAATGTGCAAGGTTAAAAGCCATGCCTAGAAGTCCATCACTGTTTTAAAATATACATTGGTCAACAATGAAAGCTGTAGTCAATGGCCATGGCTAAAGGCCATCAATATGTTAGAATATACAGTTGGCACAGCCAAAGGCCCTGTTCGCTGGCTAATATTGTGTTGAAGACCATGGCTAGTGGCTGGTTAGTGCTGTATAATACACATTGTGCATGCCAATGGCCAGCCCTTATTGCATTTTTTTCTATTTTAAAATATACACTGGACATGGCCAAAGATGTACAAACTGCTCAATGTCAAAGGCCATGGCCCATTTATATGTTAGAATATAAAGCAGGCACAGCCAAAGATTGTGGACAGTATTGCGCTGAAGTCCATGGCTAGTATCCTATTAGTGTATAGAATTTACAGTGGACACCGTTGAAAGCTGTATCCACTGGTAAAGTCCAAAATCTATGGTTAGTAGCCTGTTCGTATTTTAAAATATTCAGTGTACATGGTTGTGACCACTGTCCATAACTAGTACAATATATTTGCACATGCACACTGACCATGGCTGAAGGCCATGCTTAATGCCAGTTACTGTTGTAAGCTAATTAGTGATGTCATCAGCGTTATCATTGTAGTCATAGGCTGCTCATCGGGGGGCATAAAGTTAAGGTGGCTTTAGCTCAATTTCAGGGGTTTTGTTGTGTTAAGTTCTCACCTTCGTCCGTGCAGCTTGAGTTTATTCCTTGAATTTCGAAGGTTTTGTTGCAATGTTTTGCTCACCTTAAAATCCCTGCAACAAAGGTTTTTTGATGAATTTCAAGGGTTCCGTTATTCCTAGTACACATTAGCAGTTGTGTGGTGCGGTCTCACCTATATACATGGTTTGGCTAAATATTACTTCATATTGGTCAAGCGCAATGTACCAAATAGTCAATTAATGTGGTGAGAGTATTCAAGCCAACTGCTTAGTAACCAAGACCTTAAAAAATAGGGTCTGTTGTAGACTGGTTTGGAAGGGATAACCAAAAAGACCAGTATATATAGGTGAGACCGCACCACACAACTGCTTATGTGTCGGATCGCCAGAAGAACACTACAGAAACCTTCTAAATCTATCACTATCAACAGGGACTGTACCGAAGATCTTCAAATCAGCATACATCAAGCCACTCTTGAAAAACACAAGTGGTGATGTAGACGACCTTTCCAACTACAGGCCGATCTCTAACATCCCCTACCCAGAAAAACTTCTAGAAACCTACGTAGATAAACTAACCCAAGAACACGTAGAAAAAAACCACCTGCTGGACCAAGCTCAAATCTGTTTCAGACCGGCGAGAGGAACGGAAACAGCACTACTATCCATCTGGGACGACCTCAAAACTAACGCAGACTCCAACACTACCTCAGCCCTTATTCTGCTCGACCTCTCCGCAGCCTTTGACACAGTTAGCCACGACACCCTGACCAAAAGACTAGGAAGACATAGGCATAACAGACACAGTACTACGCTGGACCAAATCATTCCTAGCAGATAGAACAGAAACCGTATGGATAAAACCTTTCAAATCCACTCCACGAGTTAATGATTGTGGAGTGCCACAAGGATCTTCACTATTTTTTTATTTATTTGAACTTTACTCAGTAACAACTAAGTTTTGTCAAAAACCTTCCATATCTACAGATGCAGTTCCTCACTATCTCCACTATATTTCAACATCTATCAGGCTCTGATCATCAGAATCTTCAAAAAATACAACATTACATGTTACAACTACACAGATGACACTCCGATCATCTACAAAATCAAAGTGACCGATGCAGACCACTCAACCCTAACTGACTGTCTAAAAGAAGTCTTCAAATGGATGGATGCCAACAATCTGAAAATCAACCCAAGACAGACAGAAATCATGATTGTATCCAAAGACCAAGAGAACAAAACCACCATCCCATGGCCTACGGAAATGGGAAACGCACCAACACCATCGAAGGTAGTAAAAAAAAAAATCTAGCAGTCCTAATGCTCCACACAGCAAGAAGAATTCTACCTTTCCTCTCCTTCACGCACAAAAACACTCACTATTGTCGCCCTAATCATGTCAAAAATCGACTATGCAAACAGCCTCTACTTCGGAATACCAGAATACCTCCTGAAGAAACTGCAATGGATCCAAAATGCAGCAGCAAGACTACTCCTCAAACTATCCAGATGAGACCACATCACTCCAGCCCTAAAAACACTACACTGGCTCCCAGTAAAACGCACAGGGCAATCAGCGGACAAGGAGTAGAATTCCTACAAAAGAAAATAACAGTCTACAAACCAACGAGACCCCTCCGATCAAGCAACGAAATCCGCCTGGAACTCAAACCATATCTTAAAAAAAAAAAAAAACTTGGAGGCACCTCTTACCACCTAGCTGCAAAAACCTGGAACATCCCAAAAGAAATAAGAAACACTGAAGATCACCTAAAATTCAGGAAATCACTAAAAACCTGGCTCTTCAACACCACAGATTAAATCTGGAAAACAAAAACCGGAAAAAGGATGACTAAATCGGAAAGGACACGGACCTTCCCAACCTGAGAGGGCAACCCCCACGGCAACTGGATGGGTGACACCGGATAGACTGGAACACAGGCGGCACGCACGGAAACTGAGTCAACTACCCCAGACAATCGCACCAACACTTCGCCCGCCCCTTAGTTACCACAAGGCACCACAGTGATGTGGAATCGTCGAGATATTGGCAATCACCACACTACCTGAGAGGTTGACATTGGCAGGTGCAATGGCCGCAGGAGTATGAAGGGAGGATAAGGGGAGCTATGAGAGAGCATGTTAGAGGGGGGACAGAGGAGTAAGGAACCTATATCCCAGTCGGACACAGATCAGAACAGAGCCGCATCAGGGGAGACTACGCAAGCTGAGCGCCTCAATTCAGGATAGAGACGCAAACTAACCAACCCTACTAACAATTTCCCTTTCTGCATACACCTCTCAAATTCCAAACCAAAACGCACAACAAACCACATAAACTTCACTAAATCGCAACAAAACAATAACACACAGTCTTGCACAATGACTATCGGCTGCAAACACCCCAGGACCAGCCAACAGACCCACAGGGCCGAGGCCAACAGCACATCACTGCTCTCTTGCACTTTTCCTGCTTCCTAGTATGATAGCAACCTCGTCAGTCTCCTCCCCCTCCCCTTGCTGTTTTTTTTCCTCCCCACACTCCCTCCAGCATTATCTGAAATGTCGACAGGCCTAGTATGATAGCTGCTTATTTTGTTCCTCCCCTACCTTTCTGCACCCCTCTCCCTTACCTTTTGTTTTCCTCTGGCTCTACCAGACATGTCGTCAGGCCTAGTACGATAGTTAATTTCACATCTTTACTGTTCATGGCCTGTAAGAATGTCACTGTATTTTCCCTTGTTCCCTCTCTTGCCTTAAAGCGCTTTGAAACACATTGTGTATAGGCGCTATATAAATACACTATCATATCATATATTCTATAGTAGCTCAATTTCTTGTTTTAGGGAAATGCCATCCTGCAAAGCTCAAGCACGGCAGTTGCTTTCTTCTTCCAATCTTGTTTGCGCTGGCCACCTCACCCCTCTTACTATACAAGAGCAACTTTAAGTTGCCGCACAGGCAAAAGGTCATTCAGCATTCTTATGTGATCAGACATAATTGCAGACAGGTTCAACATACTCCGTGTCCACTTGATGTAATTTCTATAAATGCCGTACCCAAATAGCTTATTTCTGCTATACCCACCACTCGCTCACTTAAGCAAGCCCGACCCAAAGCTAGAACTCAGTGGGGCAAACGTGTTACACAGTGCAGGCTTCTCATCCCTTCCCCACAGCATTACTTTAACGAGAAATAAACATTTACAGCAGCCTTCTTGGCGCGCCTCCCGAAAACTTTCAGAATGGTATATTTTGTGATATTGACTGAACTGCATGACATTACCACAAAATTCAAGGTACATTGCACGAGACCCGCTCTCCCCCCCCCCGCCCCCGCCCCGCCGCCCGCCCCCCCATGTAGGGCGGGCTGACACACTTGATCATCATCACTCACGTACTATCCCCGCCCCCCAGGTGCTCCCCTGCCGCCCATTAAAATAAAATCATAAATACAAAGCAAAAACAATTGACAAGTCACTCAAAGTGAACATAACGTACCTAGACTTCCGTTTTGGTTCTCACCACGGAGCCGAAAGCTACCGTTAAGTGGCTTGGGGATGAAATGATCAACGGAGGCTCGGCCCGTGCTGCTGCGACTCCAGCAAGGTAGCGTCTACTTCCTAGCCGAGCGAGTCTCCGAGAAACGGACCCTAGCAACGCTCCGCCTCCTGATCACGTGACGCGCACGTTACCGGCCCGGCCATGCGCGTCTGTAGTCTACACTTCCTTGTTCGTCTCAGTCTACTCAGCACCACGTGATCAACACGCGAGCGGGAAGACGACGCTAGCGGAGCCTCGTGGCTGACAAGTTACCCAGAGTTTGAGAACGAGGGTGAATGACTTCAGTAGGGACGGACATGCGCAGTGTTGCCAGGTCCGTTTATTATAAGCGACTTTGGGCTTGTTTTTGCCCAAAGTCGCTTATAATATTTGGAGGTCGCTTGTCGCGGTTTTCGTCCGCTTGTTGGACCTTCTGTGCGCGTGTAATTGGGCTTGTTTATATTGCTGTTAAGCCCATTACACGTCGCACAGAGCGTCCTGCACTGGGCTGCTGGCAGCACTTGACGGCAAATGCTGCTTTGTCTTGCTCTCGGGTGCGCCCTGTATTTTGAATATGCTTAAGTGTTTGGCACTGATGGGATCGTTACTTGCCCACCAGGTGGCCCATCAATGCCAAATGCCTAAACATATGCAAAAAAAGCGCACTTTAAAAGTTTTGTCATGCAGGCAGACACACTGACATGTAAAGATGTAAAGAAGGGGATTGGTTTAGTTTAGCAAGCGTCACTCTATAGCAATATTATCCTGGTGATATCCCCAGTGCTGACGCATTATCCACTAACATCCTTTATTTATTTATTTTTTAAAAACTTTTTTTTGCAAGACTGGGTTAGAGGATTATTGGAATCTATATAAAACATTTTCTCAGAAAGATGTATTCAGGAAGGCCATGTTTCTTTTCAGCTTCCAATTGGCCATGTTACAATATTATATAGCGCCTTGGATTAAGGCGCTATATAAAACAATAAATACAAATATTTCAGGGCCGTATTATTTTGCAATCTGGGACTTCTAGTCACCATGCAATAAAATATTGTTGTTCTAACACACTATGTCAGTGTTCTGTCTATGTATGTTTTTCTTGTTGTGTTATGTTTCTTACTTTTGAGACCTTTCCACAACTTTTTAGGTGCACGCTTGTTTTTTCCGCTTATTTGGATGGGAGTCAGCTTGTTTTGGGCTTGTACCCAGGCGAATCGTCAGTGTATGTTTTGGGGATTATCATCCTATGCAGAAGGGCAAAGTAAAGACAAGAATTGATTTTCAACAAACTAATTACTATTTCAACAAGAAGGAGCAAGATGCCATAAAATATACATAGTAGATTACATTTCCATACTTTACTCAATTGTCGAAGTGTATGAAAAGAAGTAGTGGAACTATGTTCCCTGCTGGCCTGCAGCCTCTCTCCACAAACCCCATCACCATGCCTCCTCCCACAACGGTTTCTTTTTAAAATAAAAGCATAGGAACAGTAAAAGTTAATTTAAAAAAGTAGAGTAGCACCGCTCCAGACCGCTCCCGCTCACTTCGACCACTGACCTTACTTCACTTCTAAGCTATGTGATAAATGAATAGCTGCAATACACACGAAACTCTGTCTTCCATGTATGATATTCAGACATGCCAACATTGAGGAGCCCCTGAGAGGGAGATTTCACAACAGAAATCAGGAGAATGCAGTTTACCCATAAGACTGCATTGGGGTTTGTAGGGATATCGTGAGAGCGCGCGCTCTCGCGAGATCTCGTCGCGGACCAAAAGCTCCGTCCCCGCGCGCTTCGCGCGCACTACGGGACGAGCGGAGGACGCGATAAGGCGCGTCCTGCTGAGCCCTCCTCATACGGGGCCCGCTCCTTTTGAATCTTGGACACAGACATAAGGCAGCTGCCTCCCAGCCACATTAGGCCCGTTGGCCTCTGTTATTGAGGCACACATGTTGTGTGCATCCTGCATGAAACCAATGATAGAATAAATACAACGTTTACAAGATCGGAGACTCCTGTCTTCATTACAAGCATTTTACATAATGATTCTAGGCGGGAGACAGTTAAAAATAGCATTATTTTTAACTGAAAAATCGTGAGTCTCCCGCCTAAATCGGGAGGGTTGGCATGTATGGTTATTACTCCAAATGCACATTCTACTGCTCTCACACAACCACAGCATCACGCCTAGCATTAGAATGCAGCTACACACCACATAAACCGCACTGGCTGCACAGATAATGAGTGTACCCAAGCACAATTTACTACCCGATTCGCTCCACTGATCTGCACTGGGGTCCCCAAGGGCGTTCAACCCACAGCACCTTGAGATTATACAAATGGTATATAAGGCGTTACACAAATGCACAATAACATGACATAACATTTAAAGATTCCCGAAATCTCCAAAAATATGCAACGTATTAATATTATAAAGAGGCAAAGGTGTAGACAGGGTAGGGCCTGAGTAGGCAAGACCCACCCAAAACCTGTAAATGCCACTCAGTAATGCTGTGTGGGCATGGACAGATGTTAATGTCACTTTGGTGGGCCCAACTACATTAGCTTCAAGCCCCACTTGGCTACACCCCTGTAAAGAGGGACACCAAGAGCAGATGCTCTAAAGTTTCTACTGCTGTTACGTTCCTACAGAATCTACATTGATCAGTGGTCGTAGTGAGTAGGAGCGACGCGCCTCTATTTGAAAAAAAGGTTTTATAGTTCCTATACTTTTTTTAAAAAAGGAAACCGTTCCTGGACGGTGTATTTTGTAAGTAAAAGTACAGAAAATTGGAAGAAAAAAGGAAATCAGTTTACGCTTGATACAACACTGCCACAGCTGCTTGTTTTGATTTCTTTGAAACACTCCCCCGTCATTCTGCGTTACATCACACATGATATGATATGATTTAGAATTTATAACGTGCCTTTACACAAGTGTTTCTAGTGTTTCTAGGCACCACAAGACAGAGGAGGGGAGACAGAGGGATGACAAGACAAACGATCTTACTAGGCATTGTGACATTCAGATTGTGCAAGTGCAACGAGAAGTGCAGGGGAGGGGGGGTTGGGGAGAAGTGCAGGCAAGTGGTTCAAGGTGAAGTGCAGTCAGGGCAGCATGGCTCTGAGTAAGTGCGAGGGACGCAGAGGACTACACGGATGCGGTCCCAGACTGGAAGAGCTGAGTAGGCCAGAAGGCAGTGCAGGGTGACTGGTCAAGGGGGTGTCGTGGTACCCTGTGTGACTCTGAGGGCAACCACTCCACCAGTCAGGACAAGTGTTGCGCTTCTCGAACGAATACACAGAGTCATTGGTAAGTTTAAGTGTTCCTTTAATCTTGTAGCCAACAACCTCCCAAGATACCCATTTCACCGGTAGTGTTATTACCTTCTTGTTCACTAGAACTGTTAGTATTCTCTCCTCTCCTCCAGCACTCTTCCATAACATCCCTATCAAACAACTCATTACCGTTGAGCTCTCTTTCCTCACAACCTTCAACACCCATACTCACTCCTTGCCATCTCCATCTCCTCATTCGATCCAAATTCCATATGGATCCATCTTGAATCCTAACAGCATTTTTGAACACTTCTTTAACCCTAACAGGCTTGGTGTACTTCGATTCCCCCTTTCTCACCACTCTTCCCTTCTTTATCCTGACAAAATCACCAGGTGCCACCCATACTTGCAACTGATAGGTAGACCTTGTATACTCCAACTTCTTACCACACTCAACCCTTGGTTTCCTCTGATTCACCCATACATGATTTAACACTGTGTTGGCCTCTCTGCCTCTCATCAACTCAAACAGAGACTTCCTCAAATCAGCTCTAACAGATGTCCTACAACTCCACAACCTTTCCTCTAAAGCTTTTTCAATAGACATAATGTTTTAATGGCTTGTTCGACAGCTTCTACAACCACTCTATTGCACCTTTCCACTAACCCATTGGTTTGTGGATGATAATTAGCTGAAAATCTCCTCTCAATACCAATCGACCTGGCATACTTCAGCATCTCATTGCTCCTAAAACACACACCATTGTCACTAATGATCACCTTGGGATAACCTTCCTTTCTAAAAGCATGTTGCATAAACCTGATGACCTCATTAGTCCTCACATTACGCACCATCTTAATCTCAAGCTACCTCGAACAATAATTCACCATAACAATCAAAAACCGATTTCCCGTCCCCAAATTACCATATGGACCCACAATGTCAACTCCAATGTGATCCCATGGTTGCTATGGCTTACGCATAACAAGGGGCTCAGATCTCTCCACCTTACAACTCTTGTCCGAATTCTGACAAGGCCAACAACATCTCAAAAACCTTTCCACGTTAAGATCCACACCAGGCCACCAGTATTTAGATGTAACATTATGTTTGGTGCCTGTGGCTCCTGGGTGCCCCTGATGCACCCTCGCAATCAACCCTTCCCTAAGACTTGGGAGCGGTATCAACTTGTCTCCCCTCAGCAACAACTCATCCTCAAAAGAACACCATACATGCCAACATTCTGATGTGCCTGGGAGGGAGATTTCTACAGAGAAATCGGGAGACAACAATTTCCCCATAGGAATGCAATGGGGAAATAATTATTTTAGGCGGGAGAATGTGAAAAATAGCAGTATTTTTCACTAAAAAATCGGGAGTCTCCCACCTAAATCGGGATCGTTGGCATGTATGGAACACCCATCCTTAACCTCCCAAATGGAAGACATCACTCATATACCAATTTCATGTTAGGCCAACCTTTCACTGTATACTCTATGACCTTGCACAAAACCTCATTCTCCTGTATCTCCTGAATCCACCTCCAAAACTACTGCAACAGCCTCCACTTCTTCAGCCTGCCCAACTTCCTCAACTCTAAGAGGCAAACTTGAAAGAAAATCGGCAACTAAATTCTTTTTCCCAGGCACATACTTAACTTCAAAATGATAATCTTGTAACCTTAAGCTCAACCTAGCAAGTCTGGGTGTTGCTCTGCACATACCTCACACAGACAAAACCTCCACCTGGGGTTTATGATCGGTACAGATGGTAGACTTATTCCCCACACATATTTCCTGAAATAGTTTATTGCCCAAACACAAGCCAACAATTCCCTCTCAATTACAGAGTATCTACTCTCTGCTTCAGTCACTGCCCTAGACGTATGGGATATAATTCTTTCACTCCCATTCTCCATAACTTGGGATAAAACCACTCCCAGTCCATCCCCACTTGGATCAACAGTGAGTTTGGTTTGGTTTCCAAACACAAATCCTCCCAGATTCATTGACTGACACACACTCTTCCTAATGCATTCCGCTGACTTTATGCACTCTGCATCCCATTCAAATCTAACTCCCTTTTGGAGTAACTTCCTCATAGGTTCTGTTAGGCTTGCAAAACTCTGCACAAACTTGTTGTAAAATTCACACAAAGTCCCAAAATGATCTCAGTTCCTAATTACTTGTGGGAGCTGGTGCATTTTTGATAGCTCTCATGGCATCAATCTTGGGCTTATAACCCTTCCCACTAACTACATGGCCTAAGTACTCAACTTCAAGCTCCTTAAATGTATGCTTACTCTTTTCCACCTTCAAGCCCTTCTCATTCAATCTCAACAGCACTTTCAGCAACCTTTCGTCATGCTCACATTCCCCTTTTTCCAAACACTATACTATTATCCTGATAAAGTAATGTCCCCTTTAGTCCTTTCAACACTTTAGTCATGACTCTTTGGAATACCGCAGCAGCAGAAGCTAAACTGAACAGCTTTCTCTTATAGCGGTACAAGCCGAACGGCGTAATGTAGGAAGTTAAATCTTCTGTGAGACTGATCTGATGGTAAATTTCATAAATCTAGCGTGTTAAATACATCTGCTCCTTCAATGCAGTTCAACATTTCCAATATTATAGGTCATGGATATTTGTCCACCAATATATTCTTATTTAAATCCCTGAGATCTACACAAATTCCCAGCTTCCCGTTTTCTTTACAGCAACAACAATGGGGCTCACCCATTGAGACGATTCAATCCGTTCTATGACTTGTTCCTTCTCAAGTCTATTAAGTTCTTGTTCTACCTTTTCCACCAACGCGAAAGGAATCAGTCTGGCCTTGGTATACGCATCTGAATTTGCTCGAGGTTTCAAAAGTATCTTATGAGCGCAATTCTTCAAACAATCACCAGGTTCCTTTTCCACACTCTTTTCCATACATGGATTGTTGCTCTTCACTAATTGCCCTGGGATCCAATCTTATCTTCAATGCAGCTTGATCTCTCCAGCCAAGAACATTCACACCTTTCCTTGCAACGTAAACTTTGATTTCTGCTTGACGACCCTTGAACAGTACAATACTTTTCAACCAGCCTGTGATGTGAATCCTGGAACCCTCGAATCCTCCAGGGTTCCTAATGTCGGGGGGATGTATTTTCGCTGTCAACCCTTCATATCTCAATTTCACTCACGTCTTGGCTGTGATTATGGTGTATGGGAAGTAACTATCCACCATGACTGATAGCTTCCAATTCTCTATCAACATGTCACATCTAGGGCATTTTAGTTCTTCACCAGCTGGTTCACAAACCACTACTACACGTTCCTCTTCTGAACCCGTGTCTTCCTGTACAACCAACACCTTTTCTTATTCTTACAGACCACTGCAAAGTGCCCTCTCATTCTACAAATTGCACACGTCTGATTAATGGCCGGACAGTTCCTTGAATTGGCATAATGTCCTGCTTCGCCACACTTAAAGCACATATCCTTATCTCTGCTTTCCTTCTTGAACCAAGTTTTCTTCATGCCCCTCTTGTATTCTCTATGATCCTGTTCTTTCGACTTATAAGCTTTCCTCTCGCTTCCTCAGCCTCTTCTTTATTTCTTTTATTCCTCACAACATTCACGGTGGAAAGATCTCAAGACTCTTGAACTGGCTTGGTTTGACTCTAACTAACAGTTTGAGTTTGTATAACTTCCATCTTCTTATTCTTAATCTCCTTTGAACAAAGATGCGTGTTTTCCACCCTCTTCGCAATTGCCACAGCCTCTGCCAATGAGCAGTTACCCACCAACCACAACCTGTCTTTGTAACGCTCACCTGATTCCCACAGAGGCGCCGGTCTTGACTGGGTGAATGCCGTATCTTCAAAGGTGATGTGTAACACACGGTTGGCTCTTTGGGCTGGACCTCTGTGCACTGTATGTCTGACTCGAAGAGTAAGATGTCTGCAGATAGAAAATTTGGGATTAATGAACTGGGGTTATTGGGTGCCTCTCTCCTCTTCCCTTTCTCTTCTCCTGTAGAACCCCAAAGGTTAACACCCTCACCTTAGGTAAGTGAACGCCGAGCTCTCCATCTGCCTCGGGGCAGGGTGCCGTAACCAGTTTCTTCACTGGATAAGGGTGCAGGCCTCTTGACATCAGAGGACTGCTGTCCGTCGTTAACTGCACGAACGGTAAGTTCTGGGCACTTCAAATGTCTTAAAAGTCTTTTGTAATGATATCTCTTGTTTTGCAGGGTTCCGGCGATGGCGGATGGCGGGCTGATGAGAGTTGAGGATCGAACCCGCGTGACGAATAGAAGCGCCTGGAAGCACGTAAGTAAGCGCTTGTAGCCTGCTTCACGATGCGCACTGACTGTCCCTTTTATCTTGCAGGTACAAGTTCGGAGCTTTAGAGAAGCTGAAGGGTGCTGGAATACCCACTGGATTCGGCGTGGGAAGGAGTAATGGCACGTGAGTAATAAAGTTGCCCAATGTCTTTAAACGCACCTTCTTTTGTCTTTCAGATGCGGGATGCAGCGCTGAAGGCCTCCGGAGCGTGCGAAGAGCTGGTAAGCTTTTGTCTTTCAGATGCCGGAATGCAGTGCAAAGACCTCCGGAGCATGCGAAGAGTAGGTAAGCCTTTGTCTTTCAGATGCCGGAATGCAGCGCGAGGCGTTGGTGACAGCCGATGGACCAGGTAAGAGATGCGCTGCCACTGAAGACCGTAGTGCTAACCTGTTCTTTCTTTGTCTTTACAGGTGCTGCTGAAGACTGGATTCCAGGATGGTAAGCCTTTGTTCCCTTAGGCCCAGGATCAGAAGCAGAAGACACGATGAGCGTTCTGCTGCAGAGAATGCAGAATAACGCAAAGCAAGATTCATCCATCGGGTGTGGTTTAAATAGCCTCCTGTAGTGCTTAGGTGTCTCCTTCCACAGCCACGCCTAGGTAAGAAAAGAGTTCCTGCTTTCCAGAAGAGTTCCAGTGTTCTGAACCTAGGGATTGGCTCCTGCCCCACCCAACAGGAAAAGTAGTCCCAAACAGAAGAGGATCAGGGGTTCAACTGGCAGGTAAGTAAGCAGCATGGTCTGCTGCAGGTAAGTCCACCCAAGCATTATGAGCCCGGCGCTTCCAGCGCTGGGACTGGGCATCTTTATGAGCCTGGTGCCACTGGCGCCAGGACAGGGTCCAAAAGGTCCCAATTGGGACTGGCTGGCACTCGGAACCGGGGTTATGGGTCTGCTTACAAGGGAGTCGGGCAAGTCCTGATCTTTTGGAAGCAGAAATCATGACAGCACCCCCCTCAAGGCCCCTCCCAAACCGGGCTTCTCCGGGGGTTTGGGCTTGTTAGGAAATGTTCAATGAAATCTTTTGATTAGACGAGGCGCGTGGACATATTCTGCAGGTTCCCAGGATCTTTCTTGGGGACCGTAGCCTTTACAGTCAATCAGGTAAAATAGTTTAGATTTGGAGATCTTGGAATCCAGGACGCTTTTGACTTCAAACTCGAGTTCTCCATCAACTAGAATAGGTTTTGGAGATGTAGTTAGTCGGGTTTGAGGTTGCACGGGTTTTAATAGAGAGACGTGGAAGACTGGATGTATCTTCATGTGAGGGGGCAAGTCCAACTTGACCGCTACTGGATTTACTATGGTAGTGATGGAATAGGGACCAAGGTATCTTGGGTTGAATGTGCGTGGTCCTTTTAGAGGTAGATATTTGGTGGATAACCAGACTTGATCTCCTACTTGATATTGGGGGGCTTCCTTCCGATGTTGGTCTGCTCCTTTCTTGTATTGTTCTTTAGCCCTTTGAAGGTGAGAAACGGCTTCCTTAAAGGCTTGGGTGATTGTAGAATGCAGGTGGTCTACTGCTGGTGTTCCAAGATCTTGGAGTGGATCCAACTCCGAGGTTCGAGGGTGACTACCGTATAAAAGAAAAAACGGGGTCTTCCCAGTTCCCGAGTGGACAGAGTTATTGTAGGCATATTCGGCTGTCCAAAGGATATCTTTCCAAGTTTTTTCAGTTTGTTGTAGCATGCAGCGCAAATACTGTTCCAGAGTTTGATTGGTCCTCTCGGTTTGTCCGTCGGTTTGAGGGTGGTGGCTGGTCGAAAGTCTCACATCAATTTGAGCCGACCGACAGCAACTTCGCCAAAAATGAGAAATAAATTGACTACCTCGATCCGAAATTAGAACTGAAGGAAAACCGTGCAGTCGGACGATGTTTTCGAGAAATTCTCGGGCCAGAGTTGCTGCTGTTGGTAAGCCTTTGAGTGGAATGAAATGCGCCATCTTGGAGAATAGGTCCACGATTACTAGGATCGTATTGTATCCGCAGCATGGAGGTAGATCGGTGATGAAGTCCATAGAAAGCGTATGCCAAGGGCGAGGCGGGATGTCAATAGGGCGTAAGAGGCCGGCTGGTTTTTCCTTTTGACTCTTGTTTTGGGCGCATACTCCACAGGACATTATAAAGTCTCTGATATCTTTTTTCCAAGACGGCCACCAGAAGTAGCGCTTGATCTTTTCCGAGGTCTTGGTCATACCGGGATGTCCTTCCATTAAAGAATCGTGATAACAAGAGATTACCTTTTTCTGTAAATCTGTGCTGGGCAGGTATAACCGTTCTTGGAAATATAAAAGGTTGTCCTTCACCGTAAAGTCCTTTCCCTGCAGATGCCAATTCTGTATGTCTGCTGGAGTTACCAGTAGCCTGGCTTTATCCTTAACTTCCTCTATGGATTGTGTGGCGATTACACCTAGAATTCTTTGTTCGGGAATGATAGGTACAGGTTTAGGATTGATCAAATGTTCTTCCACTCCCATCCGAGAAAGGGCATCAGCTTTACCGTTTTTTGTACCAGGTCGATAGGTAATTATGAAGTCAAACTCGGCAAAGAATAGTGCCCAACGGAGTTGCCTAGAGGATTGAGCTTTTGCGGTTTTCAAATATTGCAGGTTTCGGTGATCTGTAATCACAGTAACGGTGTGTCGGGCCCCCAGAAGATAATGCCGCCAAGCCTTAAAGGCGGACTTGATAGCTAGAAGTTCCTTATCAGTAATAGTGTAATTGATTTCAGGAGGCGAGAATTTGCGGGACCAAAATGCCACGGGATGCAACTGATTGGTTACTGGGTCCTTTTGTGATAGAACTGCCCCCATGGCAAGGCTCGAAGCATCAGTTTCAACGATGTAGGGGAGTTCTGGGCGAGGATGTTTTAAGATCGGTGCAGAGATAAATCTAGTCTTCAAATTCTGGAAAGCTTGTTCCCCCTCGTAGACCATTCAAAACGTTTGTTTTTCTTTAACAAGGCGGTGATGGGCTGGACTATTCGAGAGAATTCGGGGATAAACCTGCGGTAAAAGTTAGCGAAGCCTAACATGCTTTGAACACCTTTTACGGAGGATGGCGATGGCCATTTGAGAATTGCATCGACCTTCTTTGAATCCATACGCACTCCGCTAGGTGATAATATGAATCACAAGAATTCAATGTCAGTCACGTTGAAAACACATTTTTCCAACTTAGCGAAAAGTTTGTGTTGACGCAATCTCTCGAGGACCATTTTCACGTGTTTCCGATGTTCAGTTTCCGATGAAGAATAAACGAGGATGTCGTCAATGTAAACAACAACACACACATCTATGAGCTCTCTGAGGAGATCGTTCATAAAATATTGAAAGGCGGCCGGGGCATTGCAAAGTCCAAAGGGCATGACCTGATATTGAAATAGCCCATACTTGGTGCGGAAGGCCGTCTTCCATTCATCGCCCTCTTTTACTCGTACCAAGTGGTAGGCTCCTCTAAGATCCAGCTTTGTATATATGCATGCTTTTCTGACTTGGTCCAGGAATTCAGGGATCAAAGGTAACGGATATCTATTCTTAACGGTGATCTGGTTCAGGGCGCGATAATCTATACAAGTTCTAAGGTCCCCTTCTTTTTTTGGAACGAAGAACGAAGCTGAGGAAGCAGGGGACTTGGAAGGACGAATAAACCCATTTGCTAGGTATTGATCCAGGTATTGTCGGAGGTGAAGATTCTCAGGCTCGGTGAGGGCATAAATTCTATTACAAGGAGGAGTAGATCCAGGTATCAGGTCTATCTGGCAGTCATAAGACCTATGAGGAGGTAGAGAGTTAGCCTGATCCTTCCGGAAAACATCTTGGAATTCTAGGTGTTCAGGAGGTAACTGGGGAGCCTCCGAGGAAATTGCTGCCAGTGCAACACCAGGTCGAGGGTGACAAGTAGAGACACATTCAGGAAACTGAACCGTTCTTGCTCGCCAATCGATCTGAGGATTGTGCTTCTCTAACCAAGGAATTCCTAGAATAATCTGGAACTGAGGGGCCTTGATCACATCGAACACGATCTTCTCATGGTGTCCATCTTGACTTACTAGCGTCACTTCTTGGGTGGTATGCGTTACTGGTCCGGAGGCTATCTCCGTACCATCCACCGTAGTAATGACTTCCTTTACAGCCTTTAGACAAAGAGTCAGATTCATCCTCAAAACCATTTCATGATCCACATAATTGCCGATGGCACCGCTGTCGACGTAAGCTTCAATCGCATGTAATCGATCCGGATGTTCAGGGCTAATGAGGACCATAGGTATCACGAAATGCAAGGTCACGGAACTGGTTTTAACGCTCGGCAAGAGGACCTGTATTCTTGTCGGGCGAGGTCGTTTCCCTGCTCAGAGTTTGTGACCCTGGTAACTGCAGCTCCTACTGCCTTCTTGGCTGGTTTCACCGGACAGTCTCGAAGAAAGTGCCCCGAGTTTCCGCAATAGAGGCATAATTGCAGCTGTTTTCTCCTTTCCCGCTCCTTTTGTGTTAGTGGTCCTTTCAGGCCCCCTATTTGCATGGGTTCCCCGGAGTCTACTCCTTTGATAGGAGTTGGTGGTTTGGAAAATACTCGAGCATCAAACTTGGAACGATCGGCCTTCCTGTTCTGCAGTCTGTGGTCAATTTGAACGACTAAGTCAATATAGTCCGAACAGTCTTGGGGGGATTCACTACTTGGGCTAACACATCTTTGAGCTCTCCACGTAGACCTCTATAAAAGAGCGTAATCCTTTTGTCCTCAGGCCATCGAGTTTCCACTATCAGTCTGTTGAAAGACGCAATATAAGCAAAAAGGTCTTGATTACCCTGTCGCAATGAAAGGAGCTCATTGTCCAAGGCCTGCCCCTGTGAATGTCTTGCAAACAGTTTTTCCATACTGAGCTGAAAAGCTTGAAAATCATGGAGAACCGGATCATCTTGATTAACTAGAGGGATCGACCAGTCTGCCGCATTGCCACTAAGGTACGAAAGCACGAAAGCTACCTTAGCTTGATCAGTTGGAAAGGCTGCTGGCCGGCATAAGAAGTGCAACCGGCACTGATTAATAAATACTGCAAACCTCTTTGGGTCACCAGAAAATCGTTCGGGCGGAGCCAGAGGTACATTCCCAGGTAGGTTGATCTGCACTGGGTTCGTAGAGGATGTTGAAGGAAGATTTGCCCCTGATGCGGGTAACGGAGTTTGTCCGGCTTGTGACTGTAGCAATTGTCTAGCGAGATTGTCTGTTCGCTCCTTGGAAATAATCAGTTCCCTTCTTAGAGCATTCGTTTCCTGACGGGCTGCATGCACTTCTGCTCTTAGTTCCCCAAGTAACTGGGCTAGCTGGTCGGTATCCGAGGTTTCCATAGCGCCTGGGTGGGAGTTTTGCGATAGGCTTTGCGTTCTGTAACGCTCACCTGATTCCCGCAGAGGCGCCGGTCTTGACTGGGTGAATGCCGTATCTTCAAAGGTGATGTGTAACACACGGTTGGCTCTTTGGGCTGGACCTCTGTGCACTGTATGTCTGACTCGAAGAGTAAGATGTCTGCAGATAGGAAATATGGGATTAATGAACTGGGGTTATTGGGTGCCTCTCTCCTCTTCCCTTTCTCTTCTCCTGTAGAACCCCAAAGGTTAACACCCTCACCTTAGGTAAGTGAACGCCGAGCTCTCCATCTGCCTCGGGGCAGGGTGCCGTAACCAGTTTCTTCACTGGATAAGGGTGCAGGCCTCTTGACCTCAGAGGACTGCTGTCCGTCGTTAACTGCACGAACGGTAAGTTCTGGGCACTTCAAATGTCTTAAAAGTCTTTTGTAATGATATCTCTTGTTTTGCAGGGTTCCGGCGATGGCGGATGGCGGGCTGATGAGAGTTGAGGATCGAACCCGCGTGAGGAATAGAAGCGCCTGGAAGCACGTAAGTAAGCGCTTGTAGCCTGCTTCACGATGCGCACTGACTGTCCCTTTTATCTTGCAGGTACAAGTTCGGAGCTTTAGAGAAGCTGAAGGGTGCTGGAATACCCACTGGATTCGGCGTGGGAAGGAGTAATGGCACGTGAGGAATAAAGTTGCCCAATGTCTTTAAACGCACCTTCTTTTGTCTTTCAGATGCGGGATGCAGCGCCGAAGGCCTCCGGAGCGTGCGAAGAGCTGGTAAGCTTTTGTCTTTCAGATGCCGGAATGCAGTGCGAAGACCTCCGGAGCATGCGAAGAGTAGGAAAGTCTTTGTCTTTCAGATGCCGGAATGCAGCGCGAGGCGTTGGTGACAGCCGATGGACCAGGTAAGAGATGCGCTGCCACTGAAGACCGTAGTGCTAACCTGTTCTTTCTTTGTCTTTACAGGTGCTGCTGAAGACTGGATTCCAGGATGGTAAGCCTTTGTTCCCTTAGGCCCAGGATCAGAAGCAGAAGACACGATGAGCGTTCTGCTGCAGACAAAGCAGAATAACGCAAAGCAAGATTCATCCATCGGGTGTGGTTTAAATAGCCTCCTGTAGTGCTTAGGTGTCTCCTTCCACAGCCACGCCTAGGTAAGAAAAGAGTTCCTGCTTTCCAGAAGAGTTCCAGTGTTCTGAACCTAGGGAGTGGATCCTGCCCCACCCAACAGGAAAAGTAGTCCCAAACAGAAGAGGATCAGGGGTTCAACTGGCAGGTAAGTAAGCAGCATGGTCTGCTGCAGGTAAGTCCACCCAAGCATTATGAGCCCGGCGCTTCCAGCGCTGGGACTGGGCATCTTTATGAGCCTGGTGCCACTGGCGCCAGGACAGGGTCCAAAAGGTCCCAATTGGGACTGGCTGGCACTCGGAACCGGGGTTATGGGTCTGCTTCCAAGGGAGTCGGGCAAGTCCTGATCTTTTGGAAGCAGAGATCATGACAGTCTTGAGCTAATGGATCTTTGGTGTACATGATAATCTGATATCTAATCAGTTCATCCAGCGTGATGCCTGCACCAAAACGGCAAGTGTGAGCTAGCTTCTTTAGGGTTAATACATACTCCTCTACCGTTTCATTCTCTTTTGTGACCTAGTGTAGAAGTTGTATCTATTGATTGCAACGTACACCTCTGGGGCATAATATTTATCCAATTGCCTTAAAGCCTGCTCAAATTCATCTATGTCACCAGCTTTATCCCCTGTCAATTCCGGTAGCTCCCTATATTTGTGCTGGCCTTCAAGCCCTACCGCATGCAGTAACATTAGCTTCTTCTTCCATGGAGACAATCCATCCTGTTCACCAGTCTTTATATAGTTTTTCCAATATTCCCTCCATTCTGCCCGCAAAACGCTAGGCTGACCAGGATTCATTAAAAAAACCTTCTGGAGGGTGCACTGTTATTCCTTGCATTTTTGTATTATAAGTTCCTTAAGATAGTTGCCTCACAAAAAAGAGAGAGAGAAAAAAATATTGTTGTTGACACTTTCCTCTAGCATTAAAGGTAAAAGTGTGTTAAGTGAGTCAAATTTTAGATTATCAAAGATAGTATTATCATCCAGCTCCAAACTGAGTACGGTTATAGACTTTTCAAGTTCCAAGTCTGTTATGTATTCTTCCCACACTGATTCCAAAATGGGATTTAATAATAATGTGTCCGTACCTGTGTCTCTGGCCTGATTTAATAATTTCCATATTTGTTGACTCAATTTGGTGAATAAAGCTTGTAACATTTGTTCTTTATTTAGCTGCTCTTTCATTACTTTGTGATGTTTTATGTAATTATTATATCCTGTTCGAATATTTGTGATTTTTTCTTTATTTCCAGGCCTTCTCATTTTGTTTATTTCCATATTCCAGCCTTTATCTTATTCCTTGCAGCTTTGATTACCGAATCGAACAGCTTTAGCTTCTTAAATATTGGTTTGCTGTAGTTTGAATTATTTTCCTTGAACATCATGATCGCACAAGTATAATCTTCACCATGTTTGTTTGTTTGGGAGACATTTTCTACGAGTTTGCTTAACTTATAATCTCTCCATTTGATTCTATTTCGTTGTTCGGTGACTGTACAATGCCAGATATAAAATTGGTTCTTGGAATGTTTGATGTATTGATATTCAATCAACATTATATTGTGATCACTCAGGTCCTTGTGTAAAATGGTTAAATCTTTCACTTGTGTTATGTCATCTACTGATACGAAAGCATAATCAATAATTGAGGTTATTTTGCATCTTTTCCATGTCGGTCTCGGCAGATTGTCTGTTTCTAAGGATCCGTTCAGCATTGTTAAATTTCTTTGCTTCATTAATTTGATATTAATATCATATAAGCTTTAGTTTGATTTGCTATTTTTTTTCAATACAATATTGTATTGCCATTTTAATGTAAAGCAGTACATCAGACATTTCGCAAGTTTCAAAATACATCACATCACATATTGATTTTAATAGTTTGGTAGCTTATTGGTAAGGGGGACAGACTCTGGATTGGGCCTCAGTTCAGTCCTTGGCGAGGGAAGATGGAGAAGGTAGCATTGCCGCTGTAATGTCTCATGGTCTCTTGGTCATCCTAGCCAGCAGGTTGGTTGGGGTCTACGGGAGAGGGTTGGGATCTGTTCTGCAAAGTCCATGAATGGGGCCTAGGTGTTCTGAATATGGCTCAGATTCCCTACTCGTAGGGCTGTAATCTTTTCTGCGACTACTGTGTCCCAGCATTATGCCCACCACAACAGGATTGATGGGCCTGTAGGATTCTTCCAGAGCCGTGCTAGTGTGATTTTTGCTGCTGTTAGGAGGTGCGTACATAGGCGAGCTATATGTCCTGTGAGTGGGAATTCTCTGTCACCTGTATCCCCCAGCTGGACGATCCCTGGGTCCCAGGGGATAGTGAGGCCTGTGATTGCTTTTCTATGGTCTAGGACAGGGCTGCACAACTGATTTTGACAGAGGGCCGAAAGTACCTTACATGATGGCTATAGTGGGCCGAAAAGTAAATGTGGGTGGGGTGGTAGGCGCGGTGGGGCGTGGCAGGAGGCTTTTTCAACCCCCAATTTTTATTAAACACATGGAAAAAGAATACATTTTTGAGGTGTAATGATTTTTATTTGTATTTCAAACTTATATTTTGTATTACACATTTCCTTTGTTATTTATTTCTATTTAGTTATTGCATATCGTCTGTTTAATTAAATTATATATATATATATATATTATTGACACTTGATTTGACATTCCATTATTTCGGACTGCTATACTTTGCTGTTTGGAATGCCCAAGAGGAGTATGGCCTTCGTTGAGTCAGGTTTCCACAAAAAGCAAAGGATATACATCTCCTAACTGTGCCTGTGTTAGCTTTATTTTTGGGTTCACTCTTGGAGTGCGACACTATGCCCCATAGCCCCCAAACCTCAACCAAACACTATGCCCCATGGCTCCCACCCCTTAACCAAACACTATGCCCCATGACACCCACCCCTCATGCAAACACTATGCCCCAAGACATCCATCCCTCATGCAAATACTATGCCCCAAGACACCCACCCCTCATGCACACACAATGTCACGACTTTGTTTGAGGGCTCACCTGTTTAGGCTTTGTAAGCTTCTTTTTTGTTGGAGCTGACTGCCCGCGTTTCTTGAAGGTGCGGGTCTCGTGGAGGTAAGGACGGGCTCCTTCTGACGCCACTCTGTCGGTAGCAGCTGACCTGGAGTTCAGTGTTCAACAGATGAATAGTTAGGGCCAGTAAGGTGGTCTGAAGCAACTGCGGAAGTCCTGGAGGGAGTGCTGTGGAAGGCGGAGAGTCACAGCCGCAGTCGAGGTCCAGGAAAGCTCTGGAAATCCTGGGTAAGAGGTAAGGCGGTCCGAGGGCAACCGCAAGGAGCAGTCCTGGATGGAGTGCCGCGAAAGGCGGTGAGTCGCAGCCGCAGTCGAAGTCCGGATATGCTCCGGAAATCCTGGGTAAGAGGTAAGGCGTTCCGTGGGCAACCACAAGGAGCAGTCATGGATGGTGTGCCGTGAAAGGCGGTGAGTTGCAGCCGCTGTCGCAGTCCGGGAATGCTCCAGAAATCCTGGGTAAGAGGTAAGGCAGTCCGAGGGCAACCGCAAGGATCAGTCCTGGGTGAGAGCACCGTGGCAGGTGGAGAGACACGGCCGCGGAGAACCAGGAAGGCACAAGGGAGTGAGGGAATTCCTAGGAGCGAACGCGAGGAACAACACTCGAGCAAGGAATTGTGAGTGGATTGACACGTGCCGAACCCCAGGGACGGGACGCTTATCTAGGCGAGCTAGAAACTATACCGCTGATCTGAGAGCGACGCCCGCCATGTTGGGAGGGCGTGGGAGCATTCTGGCAAATTGTTGAATGGACCAGGAGGTCCAAAGGGGGCGGTAGTGAGATTTCATGACACACAATGCCCCAAGACACCCACCCCTCAAGCAAACACTATGCCCCAAGACACCCACCCCTCAAGCAAACCCACTCCTCAAGCAAACACTATGCCCCAAGAAACCCACCCCTCAAGCAAACACTATGCCCCATGACCCCCACTCCTCGACCAGCCACTATGCCCCATGACACCCACCCCTCATGCAAACACTATGCCCTATGGCCCCTACACCCAACCAAACACTATGCCCCATGCATACATACTCATACAGACCCCCACCCCTGCATACAAACTAACAAGCATACAACATGCACCCATACAGACCCGAACCCCCCACTCCCAACTCAGCACACAAACTCACAAGCATACACCATGCACCCATACAGACCCAAACCCCCCACCCCCAACTCAGCACACAAACCCACAAGCATACACCATGCACCCATAGACCCAAACCCCCACCCCAACACACAAACTCACAAGCATACACCATGCACCCATGCAGACCCGAACCCCCACCCCCAACTCAGCACACAAACCCACAAGCATACACCATGCACCCATACAGACCCGAACCCCCACCCCCAACTCAGCATACAAACTCACAAGCATACACAATGCACCCATACAGACCCAAACCCCCCACCCCCAACTCAGCACACAAACTCACAAGCATACACCATGCACCCATACAGACCCGAACCCCCCACCCCCAACTCAGCACACAAACCCACAAGCATACACCATGCACCCATACAGACCCAAACCCCCACCCCCAACTCAGCACACAAACACACAAGCATACACCATGCACCCATACAGACCCGAACCCCCACCCCCAACTCAGCATACAAACTCACAAGCATACACCATGCACCCATACAGACCCGAACCTCCCACCCCCAACTCAGCACACAAACTCACAAGCATACACCAATACACCCTTACAGACCCGAACCCCCAACTCAGCACACAAACTCACAAGCATACACCATGCACCCATACAGACCCCCACCCCCAACTCACCATACAAACTCACAAGCATCCATACAGACCTGAACCCCCCACCCCCAACTCACCAAACAGACTCACAAGCATGCACACATACAGACCTGGACCCCCACCCCTGCATCTCAACATACACTGATCGTGCATGCACACAAAAACAAACATTCAGGCAGACCCGACACCTCCCACCCCCCGGGCATCTCAACAAACACTGCACTTGCACACAAACACATTCAGGCAGACCCGACACCCACCCCCGCATCTCACCATACACTGAACTTGCACACAAACACTTTCAGGCAGTCCCGACACACACCTCACCCCTGCATCTCAACATACACTGAACTTGCACACAAACACATTCAGGCAGACCCGACACACACCCCCCCTCCGCATCTCAACACACACTGCACTTGCACACAAACACATTCAAGCAGACCCGACACACCCCCCACCCCCGCATCTCAACATACACTGCAGACATATGAATACAAACACCCATACACACCTGACACAACCCCCCACCCCCGCATCTCAACATACATACAAAAACAAAAAACACAGTCAGGACGGACCCGAGACAGACACACACACACACAAACATACAGCCCCCCACCATGTACTTACCCAGACATGCTGGAACGCTGGCAAGGCTTCTGGCACTACGGCTGGCATGGGCGTGACAAGGCTGAAATGCCTTCCGGCATCAAGCCTTATTGGCCACGCCAGCCGTAGTGCTGGCACTCCATTGGTGCAGCACACACGCACTACGTGGCTCGTAGGAGCTGCGTGGTTCGTGTGCACTGAACCAATGAGGGCCAGTGTTTTGTTCGGCCAGAAGTCAACAAAGACTATCCTAATGGAGGGCGGCCGATGCTGCTTGCGGGCCTCCCTTGCGGAGTCCAATGTATGTTCAGCTTTCTTTAGCTCTCAGTTGTGGGGTTGCCCATCAAGGCCGCAATGTCCGTTTGTTTCGTTGCGTTGCCGCTTTTTGCCATGGTTGATGTTTTGGTACTGGAGCAGCCACTAGGGCGTATGAGGGCTTCTGTTGTCACTAAAATATTGCGATGGTGTCTGTCCTTTTGTTCTTGGTGCCGTATGGAGCCGCTGGTTCTGTTGAAAGTTGGTGCTTCCTTCCCCAGTTATGCCCCTGAGTCCGGAATAGTTCAGTTGCAGTGCTAGCACTTTGGCTATTTGTGAGTTCAGTTAGTAGGTGGGTATTTGGGTTTGCAGTGTGCACTGTGTGGGCAGAGAGCAGAGGAGCAGAACAGCAGTGAGTGCCCCTTTGCTTTGAGAAGCCCATGGGCCCTGCTTCTCTGATGGGTTGATGGCTTTTCCCCCCTTGGTAGAGATCCAGCTGTAGGGGTTCTTCAGTTCCCCTTCTCGGCGTGTTGCTTGATGCAGGGTGATGACCAGTCGAGGGCCCTCTCGGGGTTGCGCAGTGGCCCCTTGGGTGACTCCCGTGGTGGATGCCCGCATGCTTTGGGGTGCTCGGGGGCTCTGCTTTGCTGGTGGGTTGCTGGTATTTCCCCCGGGGGGTATTCCGGCTGCTGGGATCCTGTCACTCCCCTCCTCCGCATGCGGTGCACTACTGGATATCGTCTTATGTAGCACTCTCCCAGGGTAGTGCGGTTGTTTCTTGGGCGGCTCCCAAGCTTGCTGTGGGCTCCTTTGCCAAGTTGGGCCCACCGGCGTCTTCCCAGAGCGCTCCAGGGCCCCCCCTTATTCTCGCTTATGGATCCGATTTAGGGCGGCCTGTTCTGCATGGCGGCTTTGGGGGCCTCCCCCTTTGAAAGTTTCGGGTCGGGGACAGCCGGGCCAGGATGGGGTCCCTCTGGGCCCAGTGCAGTCTTGCTGCTATGGCACTCTTGGTGGAGGCGGGGACTTACTGCTGACTTGTGCTGTGCTTCCTGACGCGGTCCTTCTGCTTGTTGCTTGTAGGAGCTTCTTGCGGGGGTGTTGTCCCGGTCGGCTGTCACAGCGGCCCCGAGTTATCTGCAGATCGGGTCAGTGCGTCTTAATGGGTGGGGGCCTATGCCTCCCTCCGGATGCTGGTGTCGCACTCGAGTCTCCCAGTCGGAGCCAGCCGTCAGCGCTGGGCTGCAGCTCTTGCTAGTTCATTAGTCCCAGGGCATATTGGGCTTACTCCATCAATGTCGCGCACCCCAGCGATAGAGATCTCACATGCTCACATCAGTGGTGCTGCTTCTGCTCCTCTGTGTCTTCCCGCTCCACCCCAGGCTCTGTATGATAGGGGTTGCCCTTTTTGTTCCTGCATCGATGACTGAACGCGGCTTCAGCTCAGTGGCATCCAAGGATTGGAGCTTCTACGAGTGGATCAGAGCGAAGCGCTGGGTGCGGGAACACTACAGCTCCACATGATGCTGTTTTGGCATCGTAACAGGGGGGATTTCACTTCGTAAAACTGCTCGAACGGTGGGTCCAGCCAGGAGCTCTGAGGGAGCCATGCTGTCTGCGTCGGCTCCAAGCCACGCCCAAATGATTTGCTATTTTTACAATGTTTTAAAAAATAGCTAATTCGTCATTAAACTAGTATTCCAATATGTGTTCATTATAGCTATATCAGTGGTTTAATTGTAGTCATTGTTCGTTGGTTCCAATTTTGCTAATTGGATACATGGGTGAGGATTTGCCCATGTAGTTAGTTTGGCTTTAAGGTCTACTTTTGCTGTGATTAGCAATCCAGCCTTTGGGCAGACGTTCTTTTTTTAATAGCTGGTATATTTATGGTTTGGAAAGATGGCCATCTGGGATTCTGCTTTAACCAGGTTTCTTGCAGAATTACCAAATCATAAGTCGCTAAATATTTACTCAGAACCGGATCACCTAAATGCGCATAACCTCTAATATTCCATATGGCTATTTCTACTGATTCCTAGATTATATTCTCTGGCTCTACTGTTTTTCATCAGCTCTTGGAAGCATAGTAGCACATTTTAACCAGTTCCAGGATGGCTTACTGTTTTGGGGATTCTGCTTATCCATATAAACACTTCTTGTTATTCTGTCACCGACAGCAACAAACTTTGCAATCAATGGTTCTGAAAGATTATTCACCATAGATGTTGCCATGTGTGTGGTTCTTTGTGGTTTCTTACTAGTTGTTTCTGTGCTTTCCCATTGATGTTTATTCCTTCCATATTCTAAGATAGATAAGGATAGAGATAATCTAAATTCTGGAAAACTGGCATTTTCGGTCCATATTATTTCCTTGACCATTTGTGATTTTATTTCTAGATCCGCTTTGTTCATTTTCCTTGAGCGATACATGAGGACTCCCTGTATGTTTCTTGATTGTATTCTCTCTAGGGTTGGAATTTGTTACATAATAGCCAGCAGAGTTTGTCTAGTTCTTTCTTTCATCCGTATTTTTATTATACCCTCATAATTGAGGTGCGTCCGGTTAGTTAGGTTTCCATCATTCATATTTCATTCAGTATTGTGTCTACTTTTTTGTTCCTGTTGCCTATGAACAATATTTTCAGTATCTTGTTGGGATACATTTTGCTCTGTCTTTCGTTTTATATTTTTGTTTGATTCCCAGACTGTTGTGTTATTTTCAGTTTATCGTTTTGCATTTGTACATGGTATGATTTATGTATTTAGTGTTTGTTGTTTTTTCATCAAATTATCTCTTTTTTGTTGAATTGTTCTATACGGCCATGTCTCATTAGTTTTGTTCTGTAAATGTATTGCAATAGCTATTGTTTCTTCTTGTGGGTCCTCATTCTCAATATATGATTTATTTTCTTCAGATAAGGTGATTGGGTATATTGAGAGGTCTAGGAGCTGATCTTCATCCTCTTGTTCTTCTCTTATTTCTAGAAAGTTATTTGGATGTTCCTGTTCTTCTGCAGTGTGTATTTGTTCATTCACCTCTATTTATAATTGGGAATCTTTTTGAGATAACCGTCTTTTTCGTATCTTTAGGTGGTGTTGATATCGCATTGATGCATTGCTTTATCTTACTTTTATTTTGTTGCCTTTAAGACTTGTTTTTTTGTTTTTTTTAATGCAAACATTTCTTGCCTTTTTCTTCTTTTCCTTTTTTTAGTCTTTTTTGTTTTAAAAACATCAAATACCGATATTTCATCATTTACAGATATTAATGTTTGCTCTTCCTTATCCGTTGTCTGGATTTCATTTTCAGCCATTTGCTCACTTTCCGTAACTGACATGGAAATGGTCTCAATTTCGCTTTGAGGTATATTCATTTTTTTGTGGTTCCATTTTGCTCGTGGATTATGTTTTCAATTGCATTTCTCGTCTTTGTTATATTTATACTGTCTTTAGTTGTACTCACTATTGTCTTTAATAAAATGTCTACTAAGAAATCAGTTTTCGTCATTAGAGAATTAAGAATGGTTTCATTTTGTTCCATTTTCTTCCCCAAAATTTCATAGACTTTTGTTAGAACCACTGGCTACCCATCAAAGCCAGAATCATCTTCAGAACTCTGTGCATCACCTTCAAATGCCTCCATAAAAATGCTCCCATCTACCGAAACCATGCGATTACCAAAAAAGAAATCACCATATCCCTAAGATCTAACAACCATTCACTATTAGCTATACCCCGCTACAAAAACACCATTGCAGGGGGCTGTAGTTTATAATATCTAGCCCCTAAACACTAGAACTGTGTTTAGGGGCTACCACTTACCATAAAAAGTGAGGAAACCTTCACAGGCATCAAAAACATCTGTTAAAAACTTGGCAATTTAATCTATACCACTAAGAACCACCATTATACCACCTGTAACAAGTCCTGCCACCTTGCTTGTTGAACATATGTGTTATTAAGCTCTCTGTAACCTCGCCGTGATACCTAAGGGTTTGGCCGTGTAAGAAATGCAATAATAAATAAATAAATAAATATGCCGTTGTTGATTGCCATTAGTGTTGAATCTAGACACATTTGGGGGTTGTTGTGGAAAACCAAATGATGGTCGCGGGACTGGTTTAGTGTAGGAAATCAGTGAAGTAGGTGATTTGATAGATGACGTGTTTGGAGAATACGGGTATAAATTAGGTGATATGATATGATATTTTATTTATAGCGCTACCAGGCGAAGGGAGGGCAACAGGGGAGAAACAAAAAATGATCTTAATAGGCCCAGTGACATCGAGAACGCTCAAGTGCATGGGGAGGGAAAAAGGGGGAAAGTGCATGGGAGGGGGGAGAAATTGGAAAGTGCAGAGCATAAGAGAGGACAAAGTAAATAATAAGTGTTAGAGCAGCCGGTAGGTGGCAAAGTGCTAGGATAGTATGGGTACAGATACAGGCCCCAGTGCAAGGGGGGGCCCGGAGGCAGTGCGGGAGGGTGGCAGGGTGAGCAGGTACCTGGGCCCGAAGGACAGAGGGTGACCAGGTGCACAGTGCCGAGAGACAAAAGCAGATCAGCAGGGGAGAAGCGAGGCAAAGGCAGAAGCAAAGAGGAAGGTCTTGAGGAGCTTTCGGAACCATAGATGGTTCTCCTCAAGTTTTAAGGTGCAGGGAGGCAGTTCCAAAGGGAGGCCCCAGCCGAAGACAAAGATCTACCCCGAGCTTGTTTCTTAGAAAAACGACTGACCCTGAGGTAGTTAGAGGTGGAGAAGTGAAGGGCTCAAAAGGGGAGGTATTTACGGAGGGATAGTTGAAGGTATTTTGAGCCCAGGCTCCAGAAAGCCCTGTGGACAATGCAAAGGGTTTTAAATGTAATCCTTGCATCCACTGGGAGCCAGTGAAGGGATTTCAGAGCTGGAGAGATACGATTCCAGGGTTTGAGGCCAAGGACAAGTCTTGCAAGTCCTGTTTCTGAATTAGTTGTAAAGGGCGGAGAGTGAAGGCAAGAAGATTTAGAAAGAGGCTGTTACAGTAGTCCAACCTAGAGAGAATCAGAGCTTGGGAAACAGTATGCTTCTGAGGCAAAGAGAGGAAAGGCAGAGTATCTCTAAGGAGGTGAAGTAAGAAGTTTGACTTTTTAGAGACATCAGAGATGTGTGCAGAGAAGGAAAGTGTGGAGGCAAAGATGACCCCAAGGTTCTTAGCCTCACAGGTAGGGGCAGGTGGAGGGCCACGGGAGGCCTGCCAGAGAGTGAGGGGAAAGGATAGAGAGGGTGTACCAATGAGGTGGATCTCCGTCTTGTTGGCATTTAAACAAAGATCATTGGCGGCACACCAGTTTTGAATGGCGATTAGCAGTCAGAAATGAGGGAAGGAGAGGAGGTGGCTGAAGGAAGCCTAAAAATTAGTTGGGTGTCATCAGCATAGCACTGGAAATTTGAGCAGAAAATGGAAATGCAGTAGGCGAGAGTTGTCAGGTATTGGTTGAAAAGCCAGGGCGAGAGGTTAGACCCCTGGGGAACACCACAGATAGAGAGGGAGATAGAAGATAGGAAGGATCCAAGTTGTACCTGGGAGGGTCGATCAGAGAGGAAAGAGGTCAGGCAGACCAGACCCTGATTGGTGATACCCAGGTTGTCACGGAGACGATTGAGCAGGGTAGTATGGTTGACCTGTCGAAAGCAGAGGCGAGATCAAGTAGGATGAGGACAGAGGGAATGTTACAGTCAAGGTTAGAGAGCAGGTCTTCATGGATGTTCAGAAGAGCAGTTTCTGTGCTTCTGGCAGCTCTGAAGCCAGATTGGTGGTCATGGAGAGAGCCAACAGAGTCAGAATGAAGGTTAAGCTGAGAGATGGCAAGCTTTTCTAGGAGCTTACCCAAAAATGGAAATTGGACGATAGTTAGCCGGACAAGAAGGATCAGCTGTGGGTTTCTTGAGGAGAGGATGCACAAGGGAGTGAGAGTGTGGACAAGATGTCCTGGGGTTTAGAGATAAAGTGTGAGGTAAGGGCATTGCACAGAGCCTGGGAGGTGAGAGGAAGGATGGATACTGCAGCAGTGTTGGCCAGCTCCTTGCAGATTTTAAAAGAGTTTGTCCGAGTTGTTGGATGCCGCAGAGACACAGGCTTGAATGTGGACTCACTTCTTGGTGCGTACAGAGAGTTGGTATAGACACATTTTCTGTATTACCAGAGTTCAGACCCGATAGATCCTCAAACTGGGTCTCTACTACAATTCTTTGGAAGGTAGGCAGTTCTAACTATTTGTTTGTCAAAGGTGTTTGTCCTATTTTCGATTGTGTTTTCCTTACTTAACTTTCTTTTTTCCACTTTTTCCTTGTTTGCCATTGATGATTTCTTCAAGGCTTGTGAGTATAGTAATGGCCTCATTTAGTTGTCGGTGTTGTTTATTTGAACATGTAATATTTATTTTTGGTGCTCAATTACATGGATTGCTAAGGGTGGGTCCAGATTTGCGTTTTTCAAGATTGTTTTCCTTTCGATTTGAGTCCAATATGTGCACAAGGCAGTGTCTGAAATATAGGGGGTAATTACGAGGTTGGAGGTAAGTAACAGTCCTTACCGGCATGGAGCAAATACTGTGGGCCTCATTACACGGTAAGCAGTAAGGGATTACCGGCTCCGGTAAGGGCACCGGTGCCGGTAATCCCTTACCGCCCTACTACGAGGTCCCTCAGCAGGTCCAGTCCTTAACGTGTGGTCAGACCTCACGTTAAGGACGGGACCCGCTGAGGGACTTCAGAGCTAATAACGGTACCGCTAACAGCGGTACCGTTATTAGCTCCTTCCCCATTCCCATTGAGTCCTATGGGGGCTCGAATGGGAATGGGGAATGGTAACTGGCATGGGGATTTACCGGGTCCTCCAGGGTCTGGATGACCCGGTAAGTCCCCATACCGCCTACCCGGACCCAGAAGGCGGTAGGGGGTAGCCATGGTGCTAATTGCGCCATGGTTACCTCCTTCTGTGTAATGAGGCCCCGTGTCTGTGTAGTAAAGAGCCCGCTAATAGAGGGCTATTACGAGTTCGCATGCACAAGCTTTGTGCCATGCTGGTAAAGACATTACCGGCATGCCGCTAAAGTCTAAAAAATGGCCCTTAGCGGCACCATGGAAAGCACAGACAGCACTACCGGCATCAATGGAAACGGCATTAGCGGGCACCGCTAATAGCGGTTAGCGCTATTAGCGGTGCCCGTAAATAAGTAGAACCGGAAGTAGCGTCATCGCACAGGAACGAGAAAGAGCACGGCGGCCATCTTGAAAAACACAATCCATTGCCATCCTCAGCACACAGGACCTGGAGCATATTGCTGACTACAGGCATCAACCTTCCACAACAAAATCATGCCCAAGGCAGTAAAAAAAGGCGCCTCCCGCCAGCGCAAAGAGCGCTTTAATGAGGATGAACTAACAATGCTAGCTGAGACCCCGGCTGGCAATGCCGAGGTTGTTTTAGCAAACAGCCTCAAGAGAGAGGCAGTGATAAAGAAAAAAGAAATCAGGCAACTTGTTGCCCAAAAAGTCAGCGCGGTAGGCAACACCCCCGCACAATAAAGGATGTTCGGAAGAGATGGGATGACCTGCGACTGCGAGTCAGGAACATCCTGTCTGCAAACCGGAGCCAGGCCATGGCTACTGGTGGAGGACCTAGCTCACCAATAAAAGCTAAGCCGGTGGGAGGAGATCTGCGCCAGCACGATTGGCATAGAGGCCATAGAAGGTGTGGGCGAGATGGAGCGTGGCACCACCTCATCGGCGTAAGGAGCTGAGTGTCCTAAGAAAACACTGTAATGCTAAGTATGATGATAGTCCACCAATTTGTCTGTCCAAAGAGGCAATGCATGGCCCAATACATACACTTTCCCTGCCTAGATGTCATCCGTAGCACAGACACATTCACATGCATGCAGCATGGCAATGCCATACCTGACACACACCAGACAAATATGAAAATGGTCACACTGTACGCAGGCCACAACAGAAATGCATGTCACATAGCATACGCCCGCCCCAAAAGGAGTGACCCCGACGGATGCCTGCATGCTCCACCTATATATAAGCAACGTGATCATCAAAACTCCACTGCCTAATCCTCTCTAATGTGTAGAAGAGCAATAATACAAACTTAGAAAAGCCCAGACAAGCCACGACAGGCACTGAAGACAAAAACAGGCCAGGATGCCACAGCACTGGTGCCGCTAAGGGCCATCACCACAGTTCCCACAACACCTGAAACACCTGCACAGGAGACAGTGGGCGATGGGGCACAATCTGCAGAGAACAGCTCTGTTGGGGAGGCGGCAGTTACGGCACCCCAGACAGATGATGATGGGCAGGGCCAGGTGTGTGTGCCTGTCTCCTCGGACCTACCTGCAACACCACGTCCCGCCCCATCCCCCCAGGTCACACCTGTCGACTCCTACCACAAAACCACACCGGAGCAGTCTGGAGGGGAGGCCGTACAAGGGAGCATGAGTCCCACAGAGGATCCACATGGATTTGGCCATGTCACACATGCACCCTCCACCTCCACTGTTGTACAGGCGGGGGTGCAGCAGGCAGGACACGCAGCGCAGTGCCAGGAGGAGATCACTGCCCTAGTGAGGCAGTTTGTTGCAGATAGTGCCCAAGCAAGACAGGAGGGGCGCGACAACACTGCGTCCCTGAGGCAGGTCATTGTGGAAAGCACCACAAGATTATGCGAGGAGGTGTCTGTCCTGAGGCAGGGCCTCACCCGCATTGCGGATTCCATGGAGGCTGAGCGTCCAGCCCCCAGACTGGAGCAAGCAGCCACCCCTTCTTCATCCATCTCCACCCAAACCAGCCCCCTACGCAGGTCAGCGCGCACCCTGCGCAGCTTGGACATGCCGCCACCAGGTGCAGGAAATGGAAGGATTTAGACGGGGCAGCCTGATTAAGGCAATAGACACTGACACCTGAAGCATTTGCTAGGACACCATGTGTGGGGGAGTTGTGGGGGGAGGGGGAGAGGGTGTGTGGGGGAGTTCTTGGGGAGGGGGAGGGGGAGATGGGAGAGGGTGTGTGGGGGAGTTGTGGGGGAGCAAAAGGGGTGAGAGTGTGTGTGAGGTGGAGGGTTTGAACACTTAAATCTTTTTTGGATAGTTAAATACACCCATTGTGTGAAAAGAAAATCTTGAGTGGACATTCCTTATTGCATATGTGTCATTTATTGATATTCAGTGCATAGTGTACATGTACTCCCACACCCAGTGCCCTCTGTCCAACTTTCATGTCAGCCTCTGCACCCATGTGTGTTCGAAATATTGTGCAATCACTGACTGACGCACAGCACGTCCCTCCTGTGCATCGGCACCGCAATGATGTGCACCCACATCTTCTTCATCCCCTTCATCATCACCAGGTGGTTGCAGTTCAATGTCAGGGGGCAGGGGCACGTTCCGTCGGATACACATGTTGTGCAACATGACACATGCCATGATGATCTTGGCCACCTTCTCATGCCTGTAGAGGAGTGCCCCACCCGACCGTCTAAGGCAGCAAAACCGTGCCTTCAACAGGCCAAAGGACTGCTCGAAGACCACACGGGTGCGGGTATGGGAACGATTGTAGTCCTCCTCGTGCCTGTTCTGTGGGTTTCAGACAGGGGTGAGGAGCCACAGCTTCAAGGGATAGCCACTATCACCTGCATGAGAGGCAATTAAAGCTATATGTTAGTCGATTCATGATGGACAGCTGTACTAGTCACACATGCCTGCAGATTATCGTTGGTCACATGCACATGTCCCTGGTTGTATGCACACAATTTTCATGCCCTCAATGTGTTCTGTGTCATGGACCTATGGTGTGGGTTGCATCTCCAAGAGGATACACGTTGTGTACACTGCCTTGATGTTGCTCATGCATTGTGGACACATACCGCTGTGTTTGTGTCAAATTTGTAATGTGTAGTGTTCTGTATGATTTTCTAACTGGCAGCATTGGCCGTAGGCTCTGCAATATTAGACATTCAGCGCTGATTATTACGATGGTGACGTGCTGCACTTCTGTGGTGGTGGCGGCCCTGTGACAAGCAGTGGATTCCCTTGGTGATTTTGTTCAGTGCACTCCCATGGATGCTTGCCCTGTGTAGTGATTTGCTGCAGACATTTACAAAGTGAATATTCACAGCATGTTGCTGGATTGTGTTACGGAGGGTGAGATACGATGATGGGTGCTGCACATGTTGTGGGATGTGGGGTGGTTTTAAGTTTGGCATGTTGTGATAGGTGTCCAGCTTACTTCATGGCTATGGGATTTGGTTGTTCAGTTTGAGATGCTTAGGGGCACAGTGTTTTGGGATGTGCACATTGTGCTGTCACATCAACAATGACACCATGGTGGTGTGTGCATCTATCCCTCCATTTACCTGCCATGTGCCTGTCATGCAATTTACCAAGCAGCCAGGCACGTCGTCCTGCATGTCGCTCCATGTACCGTGATAACGTGGAGTTCCGCAGGACCATTGAGTCCTGTGTTGATCCGGGATATCGGGCACAACAATGTGTGATGATCTTGCTGGCGTCACATACCATCTGCACATTGATGGAGTGGTATTGCTTGCGGTTGCGTTACACCACCTCCATGGCATGCGGGACCACCAACCCCATGTGGGTGCAGTCGAGGGCACCTATACAATTTGGCATGCCTACCAGTGCATGGAAGCCAACTTTTGTGTCAAAAATCTCCTGGGGAGTCCGTGGTAGGGATATGTAGTCCCTTGTGTGCTTCAGGAGGGTATCCAGCATTTGGTTCAGCATGCAAGAAAATACGTATTGTGATCTGCCATGCATGTGCCCCACTGTGTGCTGGTAGGTGCCTGTGGCCAGGAAGTGGAGCACTAATACTACCTTCAGTAGAGAGGGGATGGCGGTGCGTATTTCAATGAGGCTGACAATGTCGTTGTGTATCATGTCCGCGATGGTGGTGATGGTGTCCCGGTCCAGACGGTACAGGGTGTGGATCTGCTCAGGGGTTAGGTTGAATGGACTGGCTCTGATGCGAGGGATTGTGGGCTGCTTGCGTGGTACCACCGGCTGCACTGGTGGGGCATGCTGGGCCTGTCTCACCCTCCTTCTCCTCCTGAGTCTCCTCTGTGGTGCCAGCTGTTGCTGTTGTTGTTGCTAGTGTAGCAATGCAAGCATGTCCTCCATCCCCAGTATTGCTACTACTTGTGGAATCATTTTGGTGTGTGAAGGGGTGTGGTGTGTGGGTGTGCTCCTTTTGTGCTGGCCCGGACTCCATTGCCTCCACCTGTGCTGATTGTGTGCACTGTGGCAGTTGGGAACACTGCACATGGCAGTTTACAGGTGCTTCGCGATGCCGGTATTGCCGGCATGCCGGTATCCCCTATTAGCACCTTCATGATGCCGGTATTTGCATGTCCACCTGACTTGTTATGTGCTCCTGTTAGCGGCATCCCCATATTGCCGGCCTGAAGGCCTGCATGCCCGCGCCCTTGCCGCTATTAGCGGCACCGTTATTAGCGGTGCCTCTACTACCAGGTTCTTATGTCGGAATAGCCCAGAGCGGTATGCGATGCCGGTAATCCTTTACCGGCATCGTTTTTCCATTACCTCCAACCTCGTAATGACCCCAATAGTTATTTATTACTTCATTGCAATCTTACTTGTTTGTTATGTTTTCATTTTGTTCATCACTGTCTCGGTGCAGCTGAGCTTTTAATGGAGTTGCTCTACTTTCAGGAGTAATGATTTGGTCAATAATCACTTTTTGTTGACAGAATGTTCTTATGTCTGTTGATAATGATTTTGAGCATTTTCCGTTGTTTCACAATAATTTACTTCCTTTCCGTTTGGTCAATTTAAGTTCTGCATTTGTTGTATCCACAGTATGGTGTTCAGTCCTTTCAGCAAGTAGTCGGGCTGCAGTAACCAGCATTGCCATTTTCAGATTGTAGGCCGCCATCGTTTTAGCTGTGTTTAGCTGTTTTAGTTACGTTTATTTGCTCGCAGCAAATCTAAATGTTTCTTTTGAACAAGAAACAATGTAAGGACGTGGGAGCGCCGTGGGGCCGGCGGCTGCCCCGCTGCTCAACTGAACAGCCGAACAGCGATTGCGCGTGGGTTTGTTATTTTATCACATTCAGCGAAAAGGAGCGTGGCCACAATTACTGCTACAGAAAGAATAAGATATACTTGTATATACCTGTGTCTAGATGTTTTTTAGATTTAAATTCAGAGCTAGTAAAGCTTATGAAAGTTTTGCCTACCAGTATTCAGGATTTAAAAGAGTTAACATAACGTGTTATAGTCAGGGTACAGCAGCATGAGTTGATGCAGACCAAAGTTACAGCACGTACAGCACTCCACGTGCACTCCCACTGGACCCTCATTCGTTTGATGTCTAGGATAGGAATGCAGTGAGTGTTCACTGGGGAGTTCGCTACCTGGTTCCAGAGGTCACCTAGCCTAGCTAAATGACCCTGCCTGTGGACAGGCCTTCAGGGTGGCTCTCTTTGTTCACATGTGTGATGTCCGGGCCCAGTTCTCTTAGGGGTAGCGAGGGTGACTGTGTTATGGTTGGTAATATGCATTTACCTTCGCCTATCAGGCGCTCACGTTGGACTGCTCATACAAGAACAGTGGTCATCTGGCCTCAGCTGCCCACTTGAATGGAGTTGCTGTATTACCTCAGTGGGGGATAGCAGTGTCACGTCCTGTGCTAGTCGGCATTAGTTCTCTCTTTCATTCTTTCTCTTGGGCTCCTCGGTCCACCATTGCCAGAACCTCTCCCATTCTGAATACACCTAGGAGGCTTCTGCACACTCTCATGGGATAGCACTAGACTTCCCTGCCCCCTCACCACTAACAACAAATTGAGCCATGCCTACATCCACATCCATTCTTAAAACACAATCTACTTTAGTGTTCTCACTACCTCCTCATTCTCTACCACAATGAATCACCTCTGTCCTCTATGCTTTTCACACTTCTCACTCACATCCTGCTTCCACCCTAGATTTCTACAAAAAACACTCCTTCCCCCTTTTTGATGAACATCGCAGATTCTCTTCCGTTGCCTCCCTCCCCTCATAAATGTTCTCCCTGCGACAACCCGCATACGTTCACTTAAGTACCTTTATCTGAGCTCCTCTTGACACTCACACTAGTCTTTCCAACTTCCCAGAGACACCGACCTTCATCCTTCTCACTTTCCATTGCAATAGCTGCCTCTGCTCAGAAACGCTGGTGCCCCTATCAGATGTATGAATTTACAATTTTCCACAGGGCAAAGGATATGCACCAAAGGTTTCTCTGCTCAAGTCCCTCCTTACTATTTACCACTCCCTTCAGCTCCCCACAGGATCTACTTAGCTGCATATCATGGCCACTTATTTATCAACTGGTCATTGTCAAGGTGCTCCAGGTGAGGGACTGCCTGACCCGGAGCCGCACAATATGCTGCGCAGTAACTGGACAGAGACAGGTGTGATCTAAAACCTCTTTATTCTTTAACACCCAACCGTGTACTGACTTGACCCCTCTTCCCGCGACACTTCCCACCCCGCCCCATCCCCCCTCTCCGCCCCGGAACTCCATTGTCAACATGACATCCCCCCCAAATTAAACAGTTACCCCAACGTGGTACAGCCTGACCCTGGGATGATGCAGCTCACCACATCTCTTCAATGAGTCATCAGGGCTTGCTCCTAGCCCTTTGAGGTCTCGATTTATCTGTCCCCATCGTGCACCTACCCTCAGGCTCACACAGGTCATTAACGATGTCTGAGGTGTCTGAGTCTTCTCGATCTCCTTGATAGTAATCGCCGTGAGAGACTCATCAGTCACATCTCCTCTTCCATCTAACCTCCTTGGGCTGGTTAGTGGAAATCTCTTAAAGTGTGGGGAGTTTCGCGCATTGGATCCATGGTCCCCCTCGGCTGTTATCATCATTTTTATGATGACCAGTGGTTCATCCTTGAACACTGCGGTGTGTGTGTTGGTCTGTGGTTGTTTCACTGTCACCACTTCTCCTATCTCGAGTCCCGAGCTTTTCTTCACAAGTCTGTGTACTCTTTCATTCTTTGCTTGGTGTTTCGATCGTGATCTCTCAATTCTGCGTCATCAGGCCACACAGCACCTTGGTCCGTGCTGGGTTAGCCTGGTATGAACATTTCTCCCAAACATTACTTCTGCTGGACATTTTCCTTTCGAGCTATGTGAGGTGCTCCGATAATCCCTTAGCATTTGGGGGAGGTCCTGTTAGTAGTGTTGTCCCATAAGTCTCGCCACTTGTTGCGCTCGTTTGAGGTTTGCCATGAAGCGTTCGATCATGTCATTCGCCTGTGGCAAGAACGGCGTGATCTTCTGGTGATGAAACCTCCTGTATTCACTGAATCGTTCGAAATCCATGACGGTGAAAGCAGGCCCATTGTCTGTTTTCACTCTTCTAGGTATGCCATATGCGGTCAAAATGCGGTCCATTACTGGGATGATGTGGTGGGCTGCCGTGAATGACATCAGATGCACCTCAGAGTAGCGGGAGTACTTATCCATTACAGCCAGGACATATTTTCCTCCTTCGATGGGCCCGAAGAAATCGCCAGCTACTGCTTCCCACACTCCTTCCGGTAGCTCGGACATCTGTAGCGGTTCTGGATGTCTATTTGGTGTTATGAGACAGCACATCGGACACTCTCTCAGGATCTCCTCCACCAGCAAGTCCAATTGTGGGAACCACACCTTTTGTCATAACATGCGTTTGGTGGAGACAATACCTCAGTGCCCCTCATGGGCAAGTTCCATCACTTTTCTTCTGAGGGAGGCCGGAATCACCATCTTGTGTCCTTTTAGTAATATGTTGTCCTCGGAGAGGGCTAATTCCTCCTTCACTTCTATGAGCCTGTGTCATGCGACGCATTTCCAGGTGGCGTCTGTGGCCCCGTTTGCGTTTATATCCTTCCTGATTCCTGTTACGCTGGGCACTACGTGCACTCAGCAGTCTAGTCTTTCACCTCCTCGAGTGCACATAGCTTTACTTAGCCACACCCACTCCTCTGATCTGTGCGTTGCAACCGTTCCACGGTCATCTGTGCTTCGCTTTTGCTGCCGCGGTTCGCCTAACTCTTTTTTCCTTCTCCCCCGAGCATTCGCCTTGCTTTCTTTCTCTCTCTGGGTCTGTTCGTTTCCTATTTTTCTCGTCCCGCCTTGCCCTCTCTCTCGGGACTCTTTCTCTTGTCCTCTCTGCTATTCTCCTCTACGTGCTTTCCCTGAGCACTACTTTCTGCGCTCAGCCGCTACTCTTGTTTTGGAGTTCCACTCCCTCTATTTACCTTGTTGCCGCTCGCCTATCCAACATTCCACTTCCGTACGAGCCCAGTTGCCATCAGGAGACCTGCCGGGCCCTTGTACACAGTGGTTTTTTTTGCCTGCATTAGGCTTCTTTTCCCCTTCTTGTCCCTCCAGGGAGGGGGTCACGGCCAGGGCGTGTCTTCCCGCTCTCACTGTGGCTTCCTCCCTCCTGTGGGGGACGCAATCAGCAGAGAAAAAAAGAAAAGAAGGATTACAGAGCACATCAAAGCCTCAGTCCAGTCGAGGAAGACTTGGACACTCCAGGTGAGGAGGTTGAGGAGGGAAGTGGGGATATTAGTACCTTACCATTGAAGACAACTGACAGCCTGTCCATCTCTCTCCTGATGTCATCTGACTCCTTAGCTCTCCTCCACAGCCCTGACCTGAGTCCCTCGCTGATTATGTGGCTGGCTATGTCCGCCTCCATCTGTTGAGGGATTTAAACTGGGTCGATACCCTTGGGTATTGCTTGTTGAATGAGGTACCAGAGATAGCGATCCACTACCGATGGTTCAGGTGCACTTCCACTCCTCGGATGACGGGACAAGAAGTCAGCCAGGTTTTCTTCCTTTTCAGGCCTGTGAACAATTTCAAATTAATAGTCTTGTAGTCTGAGTTCCCACCTGCTATGCGGGGTGGCATCTTGGCCTGCGGGTTGCCATAAAGGAACGGTAGGGCCTGATGGTCTGTAACTACTTTGAAGGGCTTTCCGTACAGGAAGAGATGGAAATGTTTGCATGGCCATACTATGGCGAGACTCTCCTTTTCAGCTTGAGAGTAAGCTTCTTCTGCCGCCTGAGAGACTGCGACTGTCATACGCAACAATGTAAGTGCGTCTTGGGTCATCAGGGTCAATCTGGGCTAGGATCGCCCCTAGCCCGACTGGGCTTGCATCTACTGTCAGTTCCGACTCCCTGTTAGTGTCGAAATATGCCATGTTCTCAGCACGTGCCACCCAGTCGCGGAAAGTAGTGAAGGCTTGCTGGCAATCTGCCGACCAGTTGAAAACAGCATTCTGCTTGGTTAGAGCTCAAAGTGGTTCACTGACGGTAGCAAAGTCCTTGATGTACCATGTACAAAAGCTGTCAAGACCCAGGAAGGATCTTAATTTGGAGACTTTTCTTGGTGGTGGTGTTAGGGAGAATTCTCCATAATGGCTAATTTCCCCTACCTACTGAGTCCCTCAGCAGCTTTGCTGGATTTCTAGTATTTATTTTTTTCATCTGATAACAGTGTGAGCCTTTTTTCCCACTCCTACATGTGTTTTGATGTGTGTGTTTAACATTTTCTTGTGTTCATAGACTGTGGAGCCCACCTACTCCATAGGCATCATATTTTTACTGTGTGTTACACAGCTTGCTCAGTGCAGTAACACAGGGTTGTCTTTTAGACTTCCCAACTTTGACTCCATTTTTTTGGGACTGACTACTGTCTCCCAGAAACATTTAAAGTTGCCATTGACTTTATATTAGTCTCTTTCAAAACTCACAAACCCAGTACAAACTATCTTAAAATAGAGTTCTGGAAAGGGTTAATACTTATCCCTTTTTGTATGTTTCTCTTGGAGCATTGTTTTGCTCCCTTTTCATCAAGACTTGGCTGGTGGCAGTGGTAACTACCCTATTTTTCCTACCGTGGTTATGGTAAATAACCCTGGTATTGTTTTAGGCTATCTTGGTAGCCTTGAACTTAAACCTGCTAGACCATATACGTTTTTATACAGTTCCGGCTGTGTTTATTCGCCATTTCTTTTTGTAAAAGTCTTTGTCGTGTTTTACTCTACGCGCCAAACCAGGTTCGGTTCCGTTGTTCGCCGACCTTTTGTGGGCTTCTACACAGAAGTCCTCCTTAGGCGCCTGTGTGTCTGGGGGGACAGGATGTGAGGGAGGGGCTTAGGACTCCCTGCACAGGGTCTCCTTGGAGACCCAAGTCGAACTCTGATCAGATTGGCTGTGGTGACTGTCCTGGCGGAACAGCCACCCAGCCGTGTGATTCACAGCCAGGCTGTGTGAATGGGAGAAAACTGCATAAAAAGCAGGCCTCTAGGTCTGGAAAGGCAGAGTCGCCACTGGAATGAGAGAACCAAAGAGGAGGTGACAGAAGAGGACCCCTACAATGACTGAACCGCCCGGTGAAGCCCTGCTGAAGGTACGAATCTTCATACTCCAACGACAGGGAAGATCTGCAAGGAATCTTTTCCCTTGAGCTGGTGGGACGAACCAGTTCACCCAAACTCCAAGCAAGGCTCCCTTCTCTGGTCGAATTTGCTATACAGAGCTACAGTGAACCGGATAGCCAGGAGGAACGGACCCTGCTTGTGTTTTAAGGAGCGCACCTTTTATTCGTTGCTTTGCTCTGCTGTTGGTTTCTTCCCTGGGCAGTGTAGGACCCTCCAGTCTTTCTATTTCGTGCCAGTCTGACAGTCGCTTCAGGAACCATGAGTCTACAGGACCTGCCAGGAACGTCCGCCTCAGATACAGCCTTTTTCTCCATTTAAGGTACTGTTCAAATCTGGTTGTTCGATTCGTCCAGCCGCGGTGAAAGTGCGTGAAACCTTTTGCCAATCCGAGGGCTTGTCCTTCTCCATTCTTTAAACTAATTTTGCTGCCGACCAACTTCGTCCGGAACTCTTGGCAAAGACTTAACTACCCTGAACTATGTGATCTTGAGCAAAAGACTCTGACCCATTGACTTTGGGCCAGGCCCTGTTTTAATCTGACTTCCTCACTGTAGTTCCTTTTTGTAGATTGGCCTGCTTACTTACTTGTTGGTATTACTCTATTTCTGCCTAACTTTGTCTTTCCCTCCCTTTTAATTGCTGGAGTGCCATTTTGCTCACACTTCATTTTGAGCCTAACTTGTCCAGAATCTATCGGGTATGGTGTAGTGTATTAAGAGTGTGATTTTTCAACTGCTTTACTTTAGTGAAATGTTACACAACTGATGTGTAAATAAATGTATCTTCTTTTACTCAGAAACCTTGAGTCAGTGTTTGTTTGACTCATAGTAATTGCTGTCCTTTTTGTAACTATTGATACTGCTCACTTACTCTTGAGATAAGTCTGGCTGCTCAGCCATCGCTATCACTTTACTGTGTAGTACAGGCTTGTACCAAAGGTGAATTTGTACTGTCACTTGTTGTAACGCCCACCTGGTTCCCACGGGGGCGCTGATCTAGTCTGGATTACTGCGGCCTCTTCTAGCGTGATGCGCAGGACCCGGAACACCGATTGGACAGGACCTCTAAATCGTGCTTCCTTGGCCTGTAGGAATATCCTTCTGCAGATGAGAAAGGTGATTAACAGTCTGCAGAATGGTGTGCTAGGTCCCCCCTTCCCCCCTCCGTTCCTCTCTATTCCTCCAAACCCGGTTTAAGCTCACCTTATGGTTTGGAAGGTTGAACTCTCCATCCTGCTTCTGGTGCAGGGGCGCGCGTTCGTCCAGTTACTTCACTGGTTTTCAGAATGGCGCTGGCAAAATCATCTTGACTTTCCTGAGCGATGCGCCGTAAGTATGAAAGTTCAAAGTTCAAGTGAGGCCCCCTTTATGCTGTCTTTCTCACCTGTGATCTGTCCTTTATTTCAGGTGCAGAATGAAGGCGATGCGTCGAGGGTTAACTTGCCGAGGTGAGTAGTAATGAGGGCGATCCCTCTAGATGTCCTTATCATTCCTCTGAAATGTCTCTAGTCCTTTCCCCATAGGGGCCGGGGTACGGTACCTGCCAACGGGGCGGCGCCGACCCGAAATGTGGAAGAAAAGCCGGTAAGTATTATGGCTGTTAATCAGGCTTTCCTTCTGTGTGTCCTTCTGCTCACCTTTTGTTTCTTCCTCTCTCCCCTAGGTGCAGAGATGTGGCGTCCGATGCTGACAGCCGCGATGGAGCCGGGAGATGTCTCGAGGACAGGACAGGTGAGTGAAGCGTGGCGCTGCAGCGAGCAACGCAATGCTTTTAAATTCAAGTCTTCCTTCAGGGATGCTGGCGAGAAGATTCCGGATGCAGGTAAGAAGCTTGAAATAATCCTTGGTTTTCACCTTTCTCTTCTCTTCCTTCCTTGCAGGTCTTCCAGGTTCAAGACGGGCGTGGCTGTAGTCCAGGAGCAGGAGCAGACACGGTGAGCGTTAAGCTGCAGGAAGCAGAACAACGCGAAGCATGAGCTGCTGTCTGGGCGTGGCTTAAATAGCCTCCAAAGAAGTCCCAGGTATGTATCCTTCCCCAACTAGGTATGTATCCTTCCCTAGCCACGCCCGAGTGAAAAAATAGTCCCTATGAAAAAATAGTCCCTTTCAGGTCTCAGGGAGGCCTGAAGCGTGCAGCATGGTCTGCATCAGGTAAGTGCACAAAACACCTCCCTTTATGAGCCTGGCGCCTGTGGCGCCAGGACTGATGTCCAACATGAGCCTGGCGCCAAAGGCGCCAGGACTGAGTCCAAAGAGTCCCTATAAGGGGCCGCTGGGCTTTTACCCGAGGGCATGATGCCTGCTTCCGGGGGGGCTGGGCCTGGCCTGATGCTCCGGGGGTAGGCATCATGACACTTGTAGTCTTAATTGTGTGTGGTGTTCCCAGAGGGTACTGCATGTAATTCTGCCTAGCAGGTGGCATTTTGTTGAGTGTCGTGACCTTGTTCGGGTCTGGGGTCATGCCGGGTCTGGGGTCATGCTGTTCTCCAAAAATATATGTCCAAAGAATATCAGCGTACCCTTCTGAAATTCACATTTCTCTTGATCATGGGTGAGGTTGGCCGCTTCCAATGCCATGCACACTCTGGACAGTGTCTCATCATGATTTCCTATGGCTGTGGCAAACACCAAAATGTCATCACTGTAATTGATACAGTTATGGATGTGTTTGATCCCGTTGTGAATTTCCGCTTATAAAAATTCGGCTGCAGAGGACATGCCGAAACCTAGCCTTTTGTATCTGTAGAGTCCGAGATGTGTGACAAATGTGGTTATGTTTCTGCTCTCTGGGCTCAACGCTAGCTGGTGATAGCCCTTTTGGAGGTCCAGTTTGGACCTTACACCATTTAGTAAGTATATCATATCCGTAATGCGTGCTGCCATGTGTCTCCCTCTTTTAATGTCCTGGTTAGGTCTTCTGATATCTACGCAGAGTCGGATGGAGTCTTAACCTTTCTTCGGGTCGGGGACGATGGGAGATACCCATGTTGTGGGTCCCGTGGACCGTTCGATTATGTCTTGCTCGGGTAGTTTGTACAGTTCCTCCTCTACCTTCCGTTGTATGTTGAAGGGTATACCTCTGTAGTGTTGTGCTACTGGTGGGATGTCTTCGTCTATGTGTAATTTGATTTGTTTGTTGCATAGTTTTCCTATTATTTTGAATAGGATCGGGTGCAGTTCCTTGATCATGTTCACAAGGTCGATGTATTTATGTACTTAGGAGGAGATGTTGCCCCATATTTGTATATGTCTACAGCTGCCGTTTGTGTTTAGGGGGGCGCTGCAGTTCATTATATACCTGTTTGCTTACCATGTTCACTGTGGCGCCCGTATCTATCAAGAACTCCGTCAGTCTTTCGTTGAGCCCCATGAGAAGGGTCGGGCTGTGTTCCGTTGCTGTGGATTTGCCCAGAGGGTACAAGTAACTCTTCTTTCTGTGTTCACCCTCCGATGAGCTGATCTCTGTGTCTGAGGGAGATTGTTCTACTAGATATCGCATGTGGTGTCTCAATCTTCTGTCTGGTCGTGTGCGTGTGACGTATCCTCCTCCTCTCCTTCTTGTGCTTATCATCCCCTGATTCCGGCTCTCTTATTTCCGCCTCTTTTTGTCTGTAGTGAGAGTGGGCGGCTGCTTGAGATGCTTGCGTCGCCGTGAGGAGAGGCCTGGGCTGTAGCGAGCTCTGGACGCTCTCCCTCAGTCTCGCCCTTTTTCTCTCGCTATGTGACATACTCATTTAAAATGTCCTTCATCGCCACACACGGAGCACCTCTGTCCGATTGCTGGACAGGTTCCTATATGTGGATATTCATAGCTACACCCGATAACAGAAGGGTTCTTCTTGTCTGTGGTCTTGAAGTTTGCGCCGAAACGTCTGTGATGCGCAGCCCACAATGATTTGGGACTGTAGGGCCTCTGTGTTCGAGTAATTGGCCAAGTCACAGTGCTTCATTTTAATTCATAGGCGCATAACGTAGGAGTCCATTGTCTCACCTTTTGCCTGTTTTGTGCTATGAAATAGGTCCCTTGTTGCAGGCCCCACTGCTAACTTAAGTAGGCATTTTTGCCTTTCCTCGTCCAAGGGCCTCGTTGCCCCTATGTAGAGATTAAAATCTGTGATCCACCTTGCCCATCTTGGCCCCATGTTGCTCATTTCTGAAACATCAAAATCCCTGGTAGGTGTACAGCAAGAGAGTCAAGAAGCCTGTATGGATTTGTAGCAGGTGGAGCCTCTTGACCCCCTGCCTGGATGTCCTGATTAAGTGCTTGGGGGATATCTTGGACAGACATGTTTAGTTCACTCTTATGTGCACTGTCTCTCTAATTCCTTTGGAACCCCTCTGAATCCCTTGGCCGCCTGAAGTGGTACGAGCACCCTGGTATCACAGAAGAAAGAACAGGGAAAGAGAGAGACTCTGTAAGACGGCCGCCACGTAGCACAAGCAACATCTGTCTCTTCACCTCACTGTCTCACTCACTGCTGTGTCTGTGAGATTCACCGACCGCGGCCTCAGACTGATTCCGCCATCGGTCGCCTTTTCTTTTGTGGGAGGTACAACGCCCTCTCCGCTGCAGCCACAGGGATGCTTCTGCCCGCCAGCTTCCTCGCGTGCCTCGTTGCGACCACAGCACTTGGATTCATCTGCGTGTCCTGTGCAGGCTTTTCCCCTTGTCGCCAGTGTCAAGGTGCTCTGGGTGAGGGGCCACCTGACCCGGAGCTGCGCAATACGCAGCGCACGAACTGGATGGAGACACCTCTTTATTCTTTAACATCCAACCGTGTACTGACTATACCCCCCTTCCCACGTTCAAACGTCACTTCCATCGGCTTAGGAAGTGTCTCAAGGAGGTGGGGGCGTGGATGACGGCCAACTGGCTGAAATTAAATGGCAGTAAGACTGAGGTGTTGGTTGTTGGTACCACCTCTCCTCTTTGTTTCTGGACCGCTGATTGCTGGCCTCCATCCTTAGGGCCCCTTCCTGTACCAGTTCGATCGGTCAGGAATTTGGGGGTCAACATCTCTTCCTCCCTTGCCATGGATGGTCAGGTTGCTGCGGTATGCAAGAGCGGTCACTTCAAACTTTGCATACTTAGAAAAGTCCTCGCATTCATCCCCGCTAACTGTCAGGCTCCTGTGGTAGCCGCGCTTGTGACGAGTGGTTTAGATTATTGTAACTCGTATCTAGCCCTGCCTCGCTACCTGATTAACCGGCTCCAGTTACTGCAGAATGCTGCTAGAGCCATCCTGCGTCCCCCTTTTGGAACCCATATGACTCCTCTGTTGAGACAGCTCCACTGGCTCCCCGTGGAAAATCAGATTTTATTCAAATCCATGTGTATGGAACACTGTGCCTTTGATGGCCTGGGGCCAGAATACTTGCAGGACAAATTTCCTCATTATACCCCAACTTGGTGTCTCCGATCTCAGTCTTGTAGTGGTTCCTCGGTTCAGACTAATGCGGACTAGCGAATGTGCCCCAACTTGGTGTCTCCGATCTCAGTCTTGTAGTGGTTCCTCGGTTCAGACTAATGCGGATTGGCGGATGTGCCCCAACTTGGTGTCTCCGATCTCAGTCTTGTAGTGGTTCCTCGGTTCAGACTAATGCGGATTGGCGGATGTGGCCCAACTTGGTGTCTCCGATCTCAGTCTTGTAGTGGTTCCTCGGTTCAGACTAATGCGGACTAGCGAATGTGCCCCAACTTGGTGTCTCCGATCTCAGTCTTGTAGTGGTTCCTCGGTTCAGACTAATGCGGACTGGCGGATGTGCCCCAACTTGGTGTCTCCGATCTCAGTCTTGTAGTGGTTCCTCGGTTCAGACTAATGCGGATTGGCGGATGTGGCCCAACTTGGTGTCTCCGATCTCAGTCTTGTAGTGGTTCCTCGGTTCAGACTAATGCGGACTGGCGGATGTGCCCCAACTTGGTGTCTCCGATCTCAGTCTTGTAGTGGTTCCTCGGTTCAGACTAATGCGGATTGGCGGATGTGTCTCCTCGGTAGCGGCCGCCAAAGCCTGGAATCCTCTCCCTCTCACATTGCGTGAGACTGTGGACCACCTCGCTTTTCGCCGTTTATTGAAACCAACTGCTCCGTTCACGTTTTAGCACCATGGTGCCTTCGGGCGAGCGCGTGCTTAACAAATTTGCTTATATAAAATAAGATAACATAACTTCCCTCCCTGTCACCCGCCCCGCCCTATCCCGCCCTTCTGGCACGGAACTACATTGTCAACATGACAGTCATGGAGTCTAGCACGCTACAAAACAAAAGAAACCAACATGTCTGAAACAGCACAGCACAATGTGACACTGACTTGTCATTGGCAGGGTTCGGGATCAAATACCCAGCACGGGACAATTAAAAAAACGTGACTTTCATCTGCTTTTTTTTTTGTGCCGTGCTGGCAGTTTGAACCCGAGCCCTACCACTGACTAGCCAGTGTTGCATCACACTGTGCTACATCATAGGGGCGCAATGTTTTTGTTCCATTCAATAGATTGCTTGACACATAAAGCCTGTGTTAAGCAGTTTATTGAATGAAGCAAAAAACACCCAACAGCTTCTAAACAGCACAGTGTGATATGACACTGCCTTATGACTGGCAGGGCTCAGGGTCAATGGGGGGAAAAGTGGCATTCCTTGCTGATGGGGTTGTGAGAGCTGGGGGAGCACTGGCTCAATCAAAGTTTGGGAAGACTGCAGGTGTTCAGTCATGGCTAGCCCTATCCCACTTAAAGCCCTGATCCTACTGTGTTTCAAGGCATGCAGGCAAGTGGTGATATGCAACGAGTGCCGAAGCTCAGTTTCCCTAACTGCAGCGAGTTCACAGCGTTCAGGAGACTTGCAGCAATAGGGGGAAGAGAGCTTCCTTTACTTGGGGGATGGAGTGGGGTTGGGCCTCAGGTCTAAACGGAACGGTGTCCCAGCTTCCTCTCTGCAATGAAGTCTGCTGTTGATTTTGACAGAAGCGCCGCCTCTACACTGACAGCTGCTTCCTGCACTGCCTCAGAAATTGGTAGCTCCATGGAGCTGACGGGCCTTGTGTTGGGTGTACCTTGGTTTATCTCCCTGACACGTGCATTTATTTATTCATTCGGGGGTTGCCCAATCCATTGAACCTCCACGGACACCGTACTGAAACTATGGCTGCTTGTAAACAACTGCGTCCATGTGAATTTGCATTTGTCAGTGATTGCGCTCCCAGGAACCTGCATTGTTGTTAGTGATCGCATCAGCATCTAGCTTTTTTTTAAACTTTACTTTTATTGTGTTACAGTTCAACGTGTGGACTTTTCACAAAAGCAAAATAAAGAAGAAAACATTAGAACATATAAAACGTTACAAACCAATTCTTTCAAGTATAAAAGAGAAAAAAGAAACCATATCATATCAATCCATCATCAATATTCAATTGAATTGCATTTAAAAAGTGCAAACAGTGCTTGATTGGAGTGCCTACATAATAAGTAGGTCCACAATACTTCATCATCAGTCAAATCCATTTTAAATATCAGATGTCTAAAAAATGTCATCTGTTTAAAATGAATAGAAGGACAGCTAATCACAATATGCTTTAGAGTTTCAACACTGTCAACAACCTTACAATATTTACATGATCAAAAGTTACTGTTCAATAAACCCCACCATACTTTAATCTCCCTTGCGGGTAAAATCTTAAGGCGGCTTCTCATAAACATATCACGAATATGCCCATTGGAAAATAACCTGAGATATGTTGGTGTGACGAATCAACCGGGCACCAGTGGTCCAGGGATGAATATAGGTTTCTAAACCGTCAATCAACCCCACACCTCTAGTACACCAGAAGGGATCCGAACAGATTGGAATGCAATTGAATTATAAGACCTCCTTGTCCAATTTATGGTAACGTGGACGTTACAGCAGGCTTATCTCTGTAAGGTCGTGGATCGTTGGTTAGTTGCAACACAGCGAAAATACAATTATTACCCAACGATAAAAGGGACTGTCCAGTCAAGGTTGTACACAAATATCTACTTTATTATCACTACAACAGACAGTTATAGCACACTACAAAATACAACTCACTCGTTAAAGGAACACAGAGGACAGACAGTTGTACGAATGAAAGGGAAGCACCTGGTGCTGAAGAAGTTCTTGGTGCTTGATTGGTTCCAGGGTGTTTCGCAGCCCTTCAGACAGAAATAGTGGCGGGAGACTGCTGCATGTATGAGGCGGGAGGCAGTTCGGCAAGCAAGGCTGGACGGATGTCTGCAGGGTAGGCGGTGCAGCGGCTTGGGGGCAAGAATTGTTGTCTCTGTGCTGGTTGGCGGATCTGGAATGCGTGTCGTGGTGTCTTGGACGGCTCTGGTGACTGCGTCATGACAACATTTAGCGGTGCAGATGGATACAGTTCGAGGACTCGACTTTCTCAAAATGTCTTAAAAGATACAAGCTATCTGAGGTGCAGGGAATGAGAATAGAGCGCAAGGTCACTTCGTACTTAGGCACCTTTATCCCTAGGGACCGGGATAAAGTATTTGAATACAGCTTTCCCCTGATTATTGTGAAGCTTAGTAGTGATCTTATACGCTGGGCACCCATCACTCTCTCGTGGTTCGGGCGCATGGTTACGGTCAAAATGAACGTCCTCCCCCGGCTCCTTTACCTCTTCTCGGCCCTTCCCATTGCAATCCCGGAAGCCTATTTGAGTCACTACAGGCACAGGTCCACCGTTTTATTTGGAATGGAAAAAGGGCAAGAATTACATTTTCAACTTTAACTTTGCCAAAGGCATGTGGAGGTTTTGGTCTCCCGGAATTTAGGTTATACCATAAGGCAGCTCAGTTGCGAGTGATGTTAGAGCATATATGTAGGATGATATGGGGACTTACTGGACTTATGTTGAGGATACCCATTCCCACCCGAAAAAAGTTAGGAATCTCTTGTAGGCCTCTCCTAAATCCCTCCCTCTGCATCTCAAATCGCACCCAACCCTAGCTGCCCGGTGGGCGTCTTGGAGCCCAGACAAGGACAATAAGCGTCTTTCCTCTTGGCCGTCCCCCCTTACGTCTCTGTGGGGCCCTCCTTTGGATCTTGGTTCCAGGGGTTTTTCTAAATACTCGTAGTCGGACATGGGGTTGGAGAGAGCAACTCAGCTCTTCCGTCAGAGTGTTTTCATCAAATATGACCAATTGTCCGAGGCAATGGGGGACAACCCTGCCCATGTCTTTGAATACTTGCGCCTGAAGGGGATACTCACTCAGTCCAGATGGTTGGCCAACTTGACTCGCCCACTGACCTCCTTCAAGAAACCTTTGGTGGAATCTACGACTAGGAAGGACTCCCTCTCCAGAATGTATAAATCTCTTGTCACGGCTAACTTGGAGGGTAGACAGCCGTTTAAAAGGATATGGGAGGAAAGGTTGGGGATGACTCTTGAGGAGCCAACATGGCACTGTATACTTCGGCCATGGAGCATAGCTTCAAGATGCTTCACTCTTGGCACCATCCCCCTGTCACCCTGTCTAAGATGTTTGAGGGCGTTTCTCCGCTATGCCCCAGGATGCGCTCACAACACAGTACTTGGTACCACATGTGATGGGAGTGTTTGGTCGTCTGGGTGTGCTGGTCTGAGCTACTAAGCTGGTTCAAGGCATTGTGGGCACAGCTCCGTCCCTACTCCCCCTAGAGATTCTCCTGAGTACTCCCATGCCTGATTCTGAGATGTAAACCTTTCCAAAAGTGGTCATGGTGATGTTGAGAGTGGGGAGACTTGCCCTCACTCAAAAATGGAAGAGCGCTATGGGCCATTTTTATGTATGAAAAATTGTCTGCTATAACCAATAATACAATGGGGGTCATTATGAGTTTCGAGGTAGCCACTGCCTCCAGACCCATGCCCGGGTCCTCAGAATGGGGATTTACTGGGTCATTCCAACCTTGGAGGACCTGGTAGGTCCCCATTCTGAAAACCATTCCCCCATTCCCATTCGAGCCTCCATAGGGCTCAATGGGAATGGGGAAGGAGCTAATAACGGGCCTGCAAATTGCGGGCCTGTTATTAGCTCCAAGGTCCCTTAACGGGTCCCGCTAAGGACGGCTGGTCAGACCAGCCGGTCCTGGTGGTACCCGCTAAGGGACCTCAGAATGTGGCAGTAGGGGGTTAGTAGCACCCGCATCCTTACTGGTGCCGTTAAACCCCTACCGCCATACTCGGAATGAGGCCCAATGTCTTCTTTTGTGCAGGACTGGACTGCTGTTCTCCTGAATGATGAATGTGATGCCATTAAACTGTAATTTTGAGGTGCTGTTAAAGCCTTTGCACTTTTATTTGTACTGTTTACCACCAGTGCTGTGGCCCTATGCCATTGATATAATTCTGGACCCCACTATGTCAGTCACTTCAGGTTGTCCTACTCGGTGTTGTGTTCAACCCCATTGCTTCTTCAGCCCGTCACCCAACGGGGCTTGGTAAGGATATGTGCGGGGGGGGATTGGGAGAGGGGGTGAATAAAGTCTAGCATTTTTCTTCTGTTGTTCCACATGGTTTTCGCCAGGGGTCTCCTGGCTGTTCTTTTGTATGTTGAAATGCTTAATAAAAACAAAGTTCATAAAAAAAGATACAAGCTGGATGATGCTTATGTGGCACTCCTCCTAGCTTCTTCGAAGGGTTTGTGTCTTCCTTTCAAGGCAGACAGCCCAAAGCTCAGGAGAGTGTTTGCAGGCAATGGCCTTGTCCTTTGTCCAGAGACTTTCCAGCACTTCCCACCTAGCTAGCTGGCTGGCAGAACCTAGCAGGGCACACTGTGTTCCTGCTGGGTACCGGTTCTGGAGCTGCTGGACGGGTCCTCTGAGTCTGGTATCTCCCTTTGATCCCTGGGAGATGTTTAGGGGAGGGTTCTTGCTTCACTCTTGGGGCTCCTGACCTTTCTTCACTGGCGTAAAATGTAAAGTAGACTGTACCTTGAGCTCGGGTCCAAATGAGTCCTTCTTCTTACTCCTTTGAAAGTCGTCAGATGATCTGCAAAGTGAGGGGTTCAACCCTCTCTTAAAGCCAAATAAGCCCCAGTGATTGGTGCATGCCAAGCCTACTTAATGAACCAATCCTGGGTCCCCAAAAACAATATTCTGTTATGCATGAGGTCAGGACCAGAGTGCTCTGCAAAAGGAAAAGGTGAGGGGTGACAACATATACCTAAGTCCTACCCATCTTCCTGTCTGTTGTAGATCAAAGTGTCTCTCTGGTTAACTGATCCCTCTGTGATTCTTGATAATGTCCATATCTGACATTGTCCTGTTCTTATCTATTGTCCCTTGTGTTTGTGTTTGCCCTGATGCCTGCTGGCTGTGGTGCGGTACAAATAAATAAATAAATAAAAAGCACAGGTCTCCCTTGAAGTATGTGGTGAGAGCACAGTTTCTGTCTCCCCCAAATTACATACTTCTCCCCTCTGAAAGGGGTCCCTCTACAGGGTTACCTACGGTAACTGATGGACCCAGACAGGCCATTCACTGCTTTTCATACATAGGGGTGGGAATTAGCCTCAAGTGACACATTGCATACCAAAGGGGTGTTAGCCCTGCCTTCCTGTTTTCTGTTCTGGCAACCAAGCCTCTTCTACAGGCTTGCCTTAATTATTCCTCATTAGTATGCACTGCCACCAGCCGTATTAGACAAATTTAAAGCAGATCCTTGGGGCCTTTGATATTTTAATTAGGCTGCCCATGGCTGGAGGAAGGTGTGCCTTCGCCCTACTTGAGATCCTTTGATGTACCTGTGGCTGTTACATTCCAGCTGAATATGACAGGGGAAGACGATGCCTGTAGGCTGTGTCTTCTTGGAGTACACGTGACTATGCCTTTCGTGCGGGAAGCAGATGAAATGTGTGAGGAATTGCCTCATACTTTTCTCTGAGGTTGATGTCCCAGCATTCATTTTCATTATCAAAAAATCAAAAAGCCCAGGCGAGCACACTCTCCCCGTGCAGATGGTTGAATTCCTCACAGTTGGCATGAGACCAATACTTATACCTATACGTGAACTAATTGTCTCACACCATTCTGGCATGTACACCGCTTTTTTAATTAAAGAGAGGTGCGTTGGTATAATCTCTAAGGAAAAACCCAATTTCTCCATAATATTAGTACATCTTGAAGATAATAATCGCAAAGAGAGATTGTAGTTACTTCCAAGCAATTCTCTCATATCTTCATACAGTGATTCTTTCGGCGGTTCCATGAATTTACACATAAGGCAGATAACTTTCCAGCACAACCTCGACAACAATGAATTAAAACCCAACTCATGCCAAATAAAAGAAATGGGTACACAGTTAGGAAGATTCAAAGCTTTCCTCCACACCAATGCCTCTAGTATTTCCCCTTTCTCAGCAACCCATGCTGGCATTACCTCCAGTCCATACATCAATGTAGGGATCACTTTGCCAATATAGAATAACACCAAAGGTTTTATAGAGAATCTACAGTATTTCCTTTTGATGACACGCATTTCAGTGCCCAAACATTCCGCCTTAGTCATTAAACATTCTAACGTTTCCTTTAATCAGGTTTATTAAAAACAGGAAAACCCAAATACATAATGCTTTCCGCCACTAATAACCAAGAATACTTATAAGATTTCTACGTAGACGAGATGTCAGGGTTAACAGTTAAAACATTATTTTGGGTGCATACAGAGAATGCAGAAATCAATCTCTGTACACCTACTAGTGTAGAATCAGACAGCATTATATCATCAGCATACGCCGTACAGTGAGGTAAAATCTTGGTGGAGCAAAACTAACTGAAGCGAGCATCTCATCCAGGTTCGATAAATATAGATTAAATAAATAAGGGGCCAAAAAACAACCCTGGCGTAATCCATTGTTAGTAGCTATCTTCTGTGAAAGCGCCTCTTCATTATTCAATCTAACCTGGATATAAGTGTTACTATGCAGAAGAATTAACAATTTCAGGAGTCTTTCAAGGATCCCCCAGCTAGCCAATTGTTGCCAAAGACATTGGCCCTCATTACACGGATGGCAGTGAACCATGGCGCTATTAGAGCCATGGTTCATGCCGGTAAAATACCGGCACCGCCTTGGTGGAAAGGGGAATTACCGCCCTATTCCAAGGTTGGCGGGGCGGTAATTCCCCCTTCCACCATTACCCTTCCCCATTCCCATTTTTGCCCCATAGGGCTCTATGGGAATGGGGAAGGCGCTAATTACGGTACCGCAAATTGCAGCACCGTAATTAGCTCCCTGGTCCCTTTGCGGGTTGGTTTTTACTGCCTGCAACAAGCAGGCGTTAAATTCCCAACCAGCAAAGGAACCTCGTAGTAAGGCGGTAAGGATATACCGGTACAGGTAAAATACCGGTACCGGTAAACCCTTACCGCCTTTCGTGTAATGAGGCCCATCGTCTGTTCACAGAATCAATGGCTGCCGAGAGATCCAAAGATGCAACAAACATATGCTTGTTTTCATGCCCAGCTGCATCTTGCAATATTCTAATCAAATAGCTATTCATGGAAGTACCCAGGCTTTTTCGAAATCCCACCTGGAATTTCTTCTTTCTCCCTGCTTTCGATGCCCATTCCTCCAAGTATTGTAAAAGAATAGCCGCAAATCATTTCTGGTCAGCGTCCTTTATCATCAACGGTCTATGGTTACAGGGATTAAGTCTGTTCCCTTTTTTATGAATTGGCAGGACATAAGAGGTGTGTCAAGAATCAGGTAAGACTACTGCCTCTAATACCTGTGTAAAAAACAAATTCAAAATGAGGGCCCAAAAGGCAGCCGTAGCTTTAAACTTTTGATTGTTTAAATCATTAGGGCCCAGAAGCTTTAGAAGTACTAGCCCTTCTATTGCATCTCTGATCATATCTAATTTATCTTGACATCCTTAAGGGATCCACCCTCCAAAGTAGGCACAGCTCCAGCCCAGGACCAACGTTTTTATATATTGACTGAAAATGCTTAATCCGACACTCCTCAGAAATAGGATTCAGCTGAAGAGAAGACTGGGCATTTTCCTGACTATTCATTACTTGCCAAAAAGCCAAGGAGTTACCACGTTTCAACAATTTCAACATAGCCGTCCTGTCATTCTGCAACATTTTGCACCTATGACTTTTGAACCAATTCTTATACTTATTCTTAACAATTTTTAACCCACTTATCTTCTGTACAAGAGGGGCCTCACTATTTTGGATTTGACGGATGGATTGTCTCAGGGCCATTTTGCGTTGCATAACTATATTATCATATGTATGTGTATGATGGACCATTGGTCTTGATCTTTTCCATAGTGCCTAAAAGAACACTATCCAAAGTTTCTATTAAAAAAATCATGAACAGAATCCACGTTAAAAGTACTTGGTTTCCAATTATACGTACTAACATTCTGAAGACGTTCTTGGTTCTCATTAAAAGTATTCAACGCATAACTGCTCAAGTAAATCGTATTTTTACCTGTACTGACCCGCAAGTGGCCAGCTGCCATTAAAGCTTTTTTCTCTATTGGCACATCAAGTTCCATTGTTAACATATTATGATCAGTCATCTTTACATTAAAGTTTTTACAAAAGGAATACAAGGCCTGATCCACAAATACATAATCAATAATAGAATGCAACCTCCCATTTTTCCAAGTACATTTCAGGGGGCGATCTCCAGATTTATGGCCATTGAGCCTTCTCAAACCCAGAGAGGCTAACATTTGACTCCACATTCTCCAATAATTAACCTTCCTAAGTCCCAGCCCGCTAATAACCCAACAGTCTCCTCATCATAAAAATCCATCATACAATCAGCATTAAAATCACAGGCCAAGATAAGGTGTGTATTACCTTTCTGATCAAGCCAGTTCTGTATCTGAGTTTCTAACTGGATCCAGAATTCTTTCATTCCAATAAATATTGATGTTGAGACAATTCCAGAGCATACCTTCCAAACACACAGGAAGAGAAACCTCTAACACCCCCCTCTGCAGGTCCACCTCCTTAGCAGTGATATGCCAATCATTGGACTGTATGGCAATCATCAGCCACCTGTTGGGCGGCCAAGGCAATCCATATTCACATTTTGGGGAAAACACAAATTCGTTAATCAGGAGTGGCCTTAAAAGCCAAGTTTCCTGAATCAACATAATACTAAAATTCTTTAAATAGCCCCCCCCAGGTTACATTCAGACATTAAATGGCTATGGCCTCTAGTGTTCCAAGAGATCAAAGTCATATCTTCGTACAAACGTGTTACATAAAAGAGAAGGGTTATCGCCCCTTTTATTTAAGGTGGCACTGTTCCAGAACCAGTCAACATTATCCATGTCTTGGAGTCCCACAATGGCAGCCCACGTGATTCTTCGTCCCCAGGTACCCCTTTCTGGGGACAAAGGCCTTATTACCTAGATTTCTGGCTTCCTTCTTACTGGACCCTGATCCATCTCTCCCAAAAGGTGATACTAAAGGTATTAAACGGAAATCTCGCATCTAGCATACGGCATGCGAGAAAATGCAGAATTCGGCAGTGTAAAAAATAATGCAATCCCAAAATGTCAAAGAAGGGGAGCGGGGGTGTCCCCCGTACCCCTTCTTTGATATTAAGGGAATTTGGGGTGGCGGGGGTATCCCCCACTTCCATAAAACTGAAAAGGGGGGACAAAGAAGGATATTCCCCAGTTCCCCAAAATAAAGAATGGACCCTGCGGTGGAAGTTCCGCCCCTCAAATTGGAGGCAAAGCTCTTGTTGCAGGGACAAAGCCGTGAAGATGAAACACAGGTAAGTGAGGAGTAGGAGGTACATTTCAAAGGGTAGGGGGTTTGGGGAATAGCGGGCGAGGGCCATGTACATGATTATTTTGTTACTGGCATGTCGAATTTGCGATACTAAAACCCCAAAAAGATTGTGGGAATCAACCTCACTCATTATTAAATGAGTTATAATCTCAGACACTGTCTCGGCTGCAACTATGTCAATTCTATCCTCATTCACAAATTCTACACTCTCAATATCCCTTTTATTGATGGGGTTTCAGCCGAGGTATCTCGGCAAATAAAGCCAGAATATTGCCTTGATTCAACGGAAAAGGGACACAACGGTGTCTTTTATATAAAAAAATATACTTTACATACGTCTTCTTTATTTGAATTCTTCTCTGGAACTGCTTTTGTCTCTTCTAGCTCCTCCCCTTCCCTTTCCTCACTCCCGCTTCCCGCAGAAATTCCTGTTGCCCCATGATGTTGACTATTGCACCCAAGTTGATGAGAAAGCAGAAGTGTTTGTTCCCCAAGTTGACCACTATTCCGGGCGCTTCTCTTGCTTTCGTTGTCATCATGGATGAGATTGACGTAATCATCCAGGTATCCTTGGTTATAATCATCTCCACCTTGATATTGGGAGTTGTGTAGTTGTTCACCGTAGGCCTGGTATGCATTTGGGGGTTCATCGTATTTATCCCCAAATTGGGAGTACCGGTCATATTGATCGTAGCCTTGGTCGCTGTCTTGTGGGTGAGCCTCTTCTATTGCTCTGACATATCGCTGCTGCCCTTGGTCGTAACGGATGTTGGGCCTCTGTTGGTGGGCCGGAGGCTGGGGGGGAGGCTGTTTATTCTGCCTTGGGCTGAGCGTTCATTTGGGGGGTGGGGAATGGTCATTCTTCCCTGCAGACTGACGAGAAGGGGCCTTCTCTGCAACAGTTGGCGCATCTTTGTGACTGCGCTGCGCACGTCCCTGAATGTGGGAAGTTCATGCCATACTGGTAGCATTGTCTCTTGGACCTGATGCCCATCTGGCCGGTCATCCTGTTGGATTTGGTCCATGGGTTGTTGTGATGGCAGTTGGACTGCAGCGATGGTCTCTCCTTTCTCATGTTTGGTATTTAGGTTACCTTCAATAGAGGCTGCTTGGGCATCCACCCTCTTGAATATCCTCATCGATTGAAAGGGCTTTCTTCAGTAGTTGTTTCCTGAGGGGGTGTGAGAGGCAACCCTCTATTAGGCACAGTCTGATTGCCTCATCAGTGGAGAATAGGTGGAACTGGCAGTGGGCGCTCTTCACCCGTAGTCGAGTGATACGTTTGTCGACTGTTTCCTCAGCTTTTTGCGTGTACTGATTAAATATGTACCTTTCATGGTCTCTGTTTGTTTCAATGATGAGTTTCCTGTTGAGGGCCTTGATGAGCGACGTGAAATCTATCTGTTCCTCTGGGGCGATGGTCTTGACAATCATCTTTATTTCACTGCCCACCAGATTGATGAACATGTCACATAAATTCTGTGATTTCTCTTCTCCCGCTGCTTTTGCAAAATGGTTGAAATCCTCTACCCCTTCAATCCACCTCAGGCCTTTATCTGCCTCGGGAGTCGGGGTGAATGGGAGTGGCTTGCATAGTAGGGCCACCTTGGATGAGGTGGCAGGGGTGGGCGGTGGTGCCTCCTGGCTACTCCTGACGGCAGCGTGTTGGGTTGCGGTCTGAGTTGCAGTCTTTGCCCTGACACGTGGCAAGGATGTGACAGTGGTGGTGTTATTTGCCCCTTTGTTGGGATGGTTCTCTTCGGCAGGGGCTGTTCTTGTCACTCCTGGGGATCAGAGACGCAATGTCACTGTGAGGGCAGCTGCTGCTGTTAGTTGGTGGCGAGGCCACCATGTAATGTGGGCAAACATTTTAGTTGGCTGTCCCTTTTTTTCTCCTTAGCGGGATCACCGTGTTATGGGAGCAGGAGCTGCCATGGGGAATGCTGCTGCTGAATGGTGGCAGGGCCACTGTGTAATGTGAGCAACCAGTTGCAGTTGTCTGCTTCTCTTTTATATTCTTGGCAGGATCACCGTGTTATGGGAGCAGGAGTTGCTGTGGGGAACATTGGTGGGATTGCTGTGCACTTACTGTAAGGTCTTCTCTCTTTCTTCTGCACAGCACCTTCAGCTGCCACGTGGTCTGGATTCAGCATGTCGCTGGCGGATTGCTGTGCGGCGGAGTGGCAGATTGCCACACAGATGGGTTCCGCTGGATCGGTAGGTGCCTCAGGGACACTGGTGAGCGGACGCTGCATGGGCGTGTAGTGGCGGACTGCCACAGGAGCAGGCGCGTTGTGGGATCGCTAGACGTCCTGGCGTGCACTGTTGGAGGCGGGATTGCCTCTGGAATGGATTGCTGGACTATCACAGGAGCGGGCGAGCCGTGGGATTGCTGAACACCCCGGCCTGTTGGAGGCAGGATCACCTCTGGAAGCGGACAAGACGCAGTCGGGTCACTGTCGTCCTGAAGAGGACTCCGGTGTGCGGGGAGAAACCTTGTTGCCAGTTGTAACTTGGCACGCACACTGAATAAGGACGCAACACCAGAGATACTTAACATGAATCTTCTTTATTTGAATTCTTCTCCGGAACTGCTGTTCCCTCTCCTAGCTCCTCCCCGTCCCTTTCCTCGCTACCTCTTCCCGCCTGAAGTCTCAGTCTCTCCCTTGAAGGTGCAGAGACCTCTAACACTCCCCAATGATTGTGGCTATTAGAATCAGCCTTGCTCAGTGATTGTCCGCAACTAAATATGCATTAGTCAATGTGTGTGCTCCCCTAAATCTGCATGTGTCAGAGATTTTGCTCACTGACTGCACCTCTAAGTCACTGTGCTCTGCTTAGAATGCACCAGTCAATGATTGTGATTACTCAGAGTGCTCATGTTTCCTATGGCCATGGCGACTTCTCCCAGTCCTGTTTTCCCCTTTGGATTCTAGGACTTGTAGCTTTTTCTTTGCCATTTGAAATTTAGGAAAACTATAGAACTCAGGGAAACTTGAGAGCGCTGACTTACTTTAATCTTACAGTGACTGCACTCACTTGGATTTGCATTTATCAGTCATTGTGCTTAGCAGAACCTGACTCTATAAGTGAATGCGCTCACTTCACTATAATCTGTCCCTGTCTGTAATGGCGCTCCCTTGAATCGGCATCCTTCGGGGATGTTGTTCACCTGTTTTTGAATCTATCATCACTTGTGTTCACCAGAATGCACTACTGCAAGACTCTGTGCTCACCTGAATATGACGCTCGCGGTGCTTGGCTCTATCCATAATTGTGCACTCTCAAATTGCATCTGTTATTAATTGTGCTCACTGTGAGTATTTGTGCAGACAAAAATCTGTCTCTGTCAGTCATTGTGCTCACCTGAATCTACCTATGGCAGTGATTGATTGTGAAGATATGGATCCACCTCTGGCAGTGATTGATTGTGAAGATCTGATTCCACCTCTGGCAGTGATTGATTGTGAAGATCTGAATCTGCCTCTGTCAGGGATTGATTGTGAAGATCTGAATCCACCTCTGGCAGTGATTGATTTTGAAGATCTGAATCCACCTCTGGCATTGATTGATTGTGAAGATCTGAATCTGCCTCTGTCCGGGATTGATTGTGAAGATCTGAATCCACCTCTGGCAGTGATTGATTGTGAAGATCTGGATCCACCTCTGGCAGTGATAGATTGTGAAGATCTGATTCCACCTCTGGCAGTGATTGATTGTGAAGATCTGAATCTGCCTCTGTCAGGGATTGATTGTGGAGATCTGAATCTACCTCTGGCAGTTATTGATTGTGAAGATCTGAATCCACCTCTGGCAGTGATTGATTGTGAAGATCTGAATCTGCCTCTGTCAGGGATTGATTGTGAAGATCTGAATCCACCTCTGGCAGTGATTGATTGTGAAGATCTGAATCTGCCTCTATCAGGGATTGATTGTGAAGATCTGAATCCACCTCTGGCAGTGATCGATTGTGAAGATCTGAATCTGCCTCTATCAGGGATTGATTGTGAAGATCTGAATCCACCTCTGGCAGTGATCGATTGTGAAGATCTGAATCCAACTCTGGCAGTGATTGATTGTGAAGATCTGAATCCACCTCTGGCAGTGATTGATTGTGAAGATCTGAATCCACCTCTGGCAGTGATTGATTGTGAAGATTTGAATCTGCCTCTGTCAGGGATTGTGCTGACGTCATTTAAATCTGTTCCCATACGTATCTGTGCTAACATGAATCTGCGTCTCCTCGTTATTCTGCTCAAATGTGTTTGCATCTATTTATCTTTTTTACTTGTTTTTATTGGCATTTTGTAAATAACAAACATTAACATAACCCTTCCTTCCCTCGGCTCTCCCCGCCCACCCACGCTCCCACCACCCCTGCCCCTATCCCGCTGCACATTACATATTGCAATGTTCACAGAGTCACTGAATACCAAGAATTCGAAGATGTTGAGGGCAGTATCGAATATTATATTCATTCTACAAAAAGATGAGCACCATGGCCCAGTCTTGTGTACATTTCGATTGATCCCCCTGTATAAAATATGTGATGCATTCAAGAGCGACAAAGTTCAAGACTCTGGAGAGTCATTCACTAAGCTGTGGCGGATCTTTGGATTTCCACTTTTGAGCTATCACCAATAGAGCTGCCAGTTGCAATATAAAAAATGCTTTAAATTTCGGTTTAGAGCTTTGTCTCATATTTGCCTCGAACATTAACAGAACGCTAGACTTGAGAGTACTAGGCTTTATCAGACCAAAAATGTGTGCCATATGCACATCAATCTCTGTCCAGTATCCCGTCAGGATCGGGCAGTCCTTGATGCCCCCAATCCCCAAGCGAACCACACTCTCTCCAGCATTGGTGATGATCTCATTTTAAGCAAACAGACTATTGTATAATGCCATTGAGTTAACTTGTCCCAAGATTCTCTAATTTGGATTGAGAGGGTAAGTCTGAGAATATCTTTCCAGAGCCCCTGCCATTCTGCTTCTGGAATCTGTTCTCCCACCGTTAGCTGCCAATGTTGTTTATAATACAGTGAGATATTGGGGGTAGCCTCAGACAGATTTTATATATGTTTGATATAAGAGCCCTATTCCCCTGATTGGAGATAGCTAATTTTTCAAACAGAGCCAGTATCCAATGCCAAACCTGAAAATATTGGAAACTAGCTAATTCAATCAACCCCAGTTCTAATTCGCATTGGATGAAAGGTTTATGGTCTTTGCCTTGAAACATATCTCGTAGTTTTGTACAGCATGCCTGCTTCCATCTAGAGAATGCCTGTGGGTCGAGGCCCGGAGTAAACTGTGCATTAAAAAACTGTGGCGTGAAGGGAATGTCATGAATTGGTATTGCTGAACTGCTATGTCCCAGACCTCTTCTACTAATCTTGTGATCCTGCTCTTGTGAATATTGGGGGAGCAATCACACTTAGTGAACCATACGACGTCTCCGAGCTGCGGACCGCCAGTCGCTCGCTCCATCTAAACCCACCGTTTCCCAGTGTCTACTCCCCACCACTCTTTCACTGTTCAGATTTGTGCGGCTTCTTAAAACATTCGGAAATTTGGAAGACGCAGACCTCCCCTATTTGTAGGAGTCATTAAAAAGTCAGAAGCTACCCGTGGGGCCTTGTTGTTCCATACAAATGCAGATCTCGCCTTATGTAGCTTTTTGAAAAAGGGAACCGGGACCCAGATTGGAAGTACCTGAAAGAAATAAAGTGTTTTGGGGAGGGTGACCATTTTTACCGAATTGATTCAATCAAGCCAAGAACACGTTAACAGACCCCTTTTAACTAGTTGACCCATGATTTCTTTCAGCAAAGGAGGATAATTAGCCTCATACATCTTGACAATCGTAGGAGTTATGGTGACACCCAGAAATTTAATTCCATCTTGCGCCCAGCCAAATTGTGTTTGTGATCGCAGGGAGTGCACTTCTTTAGTGGGAAGTGAGAGGTTAAAAATATCCAATTCAGTATGCTTAATTTTCAAACCTGCTACCCATTACTCCCTAGCTCTTGTTCCACTGCTTTAAATGTATTTACTGGATCGGATACAAGGAGCAGCATATCATCTGCATAGGCCATCATTTTATGTGATACTCCTCCAAGGTTAATCCCTTGAATGGCCTCCGTCTGTCGGTGCCTGGCAAGGAATGGCTCACGACAAATGGCGTATATCAGCGGTGACATAGGGCAGCCATGTTTAGTCCCGCATTGAAGAGTAATAGGGGAAGAGAGTTGGCCATTAATCAACAGTTCGAGCAGACGGTTGTTTATAGTTTCCCTGTATTTTCTATCTATTAAACTTCGGCCGAAGCCCATCCTTGCCAGGGTCAGAAACAAAAACAACCACTCGACCCGGTCGAAGGCCTTCTAAGCATCAAGAGAAAGCAGGACTACTGTGATGTCATTTTTTTCAACCTTCTCTAGAATATGACAAGCACACCTGATATCATCATGTGTTTAACAGTGCTTTATAAAGCCTGATTGATCTGGGTCTATGACTGTGGGGGGTAGATCACCTATCCTATGGGCCAATATTTTTGTATACATTTTAGCATCTAAATTTATAAGAGCTATGGGGCAATATGATCCTCACCTACTAGGGTCTTTTCCGGGGTTTGGGAACAGTACAATGTTTGCCTCATCCATAGTAGAGGATATGCAACCTGAGTGTATAAACAAATTATATAAAGTGAGTGAGTTTTGGGGTCAACACCTTCCGACTGATCCTATAAAGCAAGGCTGTAAATCCGTCTGGGCCAGATGATCTATTCAGGGGAAGAGCATTTATAACCCTAAATTCTTCTTCTTGGGTAATATCCAGCTCAAGGCGATCCCCGTCCTCCGGGCTATCCGGGGGAGGGTTACCACGTCTAAGTACGCCACCTGAGCTCCCAGGTCAGGAGACTCCGACCGGTAAAGATTTGAATAAAATGTATGAAACTGCTAAACAATTTGAGGTGTTTCTGTAACCTTTTCACCTGAGGGTAATTGAATCATTCTGAGTGATTTGTGATGCTGTTCTTTGGCGTAATTGTCTAGCTAATAAGCGGTCTGTCCTATTGGCTTTTACATGATATTTTTGCCTGAGATATAAAAAAGGACTTTTCAGCCTATTTTGCTTGGTGTAGGATTAACTTGGCCTCTGCAATTCTGTAGACTCTTTACATAGAGGGGCCTACATTTGTTTCCATTTTTCCCATTACCCGACGCAGCTCTTCCACCAACTCTATCAGTGCTATTTTGTGATTACATCTGATAGCTGCTTCTGCTAGTAAAACTCTGTAAAGAGTTGCTTTAGAGGCGTCCCATGTCACAGTTAAGGGGATCTCCTGCATCGGGTTAAACTCAAAGAACTCCCCACTCTTCCCTTCGATTTTATCTCTCAACACTGAATCCACCAGAACTTCAGATGGGAATCGCCAAGCCCATAAACTCTGAATCTCCCCAACTATGTTCAGGTCTATAATAAGAGGTGCATGATCCAAGTGTATAATCACCTGACAGGTAATTTGGGTGACAGTACTTAAAAGTGGTTTTGAAACCCAGGCATAGTCTATGCGTGAAAAAAGACTGGTGGACATGTGAGTAAAAGGGATATCCTTTCTCAGACCCCATAAGTGCTGGCCACATAGCCATCAAGGTCAACATTGCACATTTTTGTATTACCAATTTGGATGGCAGCGATTGCGTGAAACGGGTAACCGTGCTCCGATCACGGACAGGATCCCAAGCCATATTGAGATCTCCTAGAATAATTATTTCCCCTTTACTGAAAGATTCCAATAGTGTGAGAGTCAATTTTAGAAAGCCCTCCTGGCATGTATTAGGAGCATAAATCGAAGCCACTGTTAATTTCTTTGGGTCAAGTGCCAAGATTGTGAAAATATAGCAACCTTTGTTTGTTGGATTTTTGTCCGAAGCACTTTAATGTGGGGACCAGACCCCATTGTTACCAACACCCCAGCCACCTTCTCCACAGCATTTGCCTGTAATAAAACTGAATAACCTTGTAATCGGAATTTGTGTCTATCAGCTAGACAAATGTGAGTCTCCTGAAGAGCCACCAAGTCTGGTTGGTAGGGGGGGATTCTAGCCTCCTGCGCTTCGCTGGCACGTTAAGACCCCTAATATTTAACCTTAAACACTTGAATTATCCAGACGAAAATAGAAGATCATGAAATGATTACATTGTTCAGACGCGGCATTCTTTGGTATTTCTCTTGGATCCCATGCATTGCGGACCCCCACCGCTTTGTTGGCCCAGCCCTTATCTACAACCCCCCTAACCACAACTCTCCCAACAGTCTCCCCAAACAGTGTCCCCTGATGTGAACCACGGTACCTAAAATAACCTGTGGTACTAAACCCCAGCTGTGAATCAACTTTAACCCCAGGGCACCGTGCAGGGGATCCTAGTACCCCATCTGTTACCTGAACAGATGAGTTCCAAGATGGTGTGCTCCGTCTCTGCTAAAGTCAATAAATCAGTTCTTAAACCATTCTCTAGTGACTGCCCTCATCTGAGCTTCATTATCCCAGTGTTTTAAAGTTAGGCCCTCTCAGTAATGCCTTCCAATCCTTGGTGTTTAGCTCCATCTTTCCTGACACGTCGAGTTGAAGTTGTCCACTCGCAGGTTTTAGATTGCTGAGCCAAGCAACCATTATCGGCCTCCAATCGGCCCCCGGGATGTCCACTTCAATTTGTAATATGGCCATACCTGATTCTTGAGAGGTGATCCTATGTTGTCTACCTTCTAGGTAAAAAACAACGCCAAAGAAAAAGTAAATTTGTATTTAATTTCTCACGACTGCAGTGTTCTTACCACCGGCTGCATCTCACAGCGTTTTTGAAGGGTAATCTGGGAGAGATCTTGATACAGATGGATCTCATTCCCATTGTAAGTAATTGGAGACGAAGCCCATGCCTCCCTGAGAATCTGTTCCTTTTGTGGGAATGATGTGCAAGCTGACAAGACATTGCATGGGCGAGCCCCAGGATCGTTTCTTTTCGGGCCTGGTCTATGTACCCAGTCCAGCGGAATAGTGGCAGCCTCCGCGCCTGCAATCAAGTCTGCAAAAATAGGAATTACAGTGTCTTTCAAGTCAGTGTCTAAGATCGTTTCCGGAAGACTTATTATCCATATGTTAGAGCGTCTGGATCTGCCCTCGAGGTCCTCATCCTATATTTCGAGATTAAACGTAAACCTGGCCAAATCCTCTAGGGATATATCAGACTGTTTGCTTTCCCGTGTCAGTTCCTGAATCGCCTGCTCATTGGTGTCTACACGCTCCCCAAGGGAAGATATGTCTTTGCTGAAATCGGATAGTGACTGCCTAGTTTCCATAGTAAAGGAAGTAAACTGCACCTGAAATTATGCCAGCCTTTCCCGCGCTGCACTCGTCTCACTGCCGCAGTTTTGATGATAGAGCGCTGCAATTCTAGGGTACCTGGGATCGCCTTTAGCTGAAGTCACGCTTCAATGTTGACATTAGGGGGGCCGCTGCCCTAATTCGAGCTGCATCTGACAGAGCACTCGCACGCACGTCCTCAAGGTGCGTGCTACGGCCATCTTGGAATCCTGCGTTTGCATCTATTATTTATCATGTTCTCCTGAATCTGCCTCTGTCACAGACGGCACTCTCGCGCATCTGCTTCTACTGCACCGTCTATCTAGTATGTGCGTAACCCTAGAGGGACAATTTTGGAAGAAAGTGCTGCGGTTACCCAAGGGGGTTTCTGTACAATGCATTTGCTTTGAACTTGGACTGCTGTCCTTGAGGGCCATGGTCCACTGAAAAATGCTATCATTTTATAGGAAATGCTGGATGCTGGAAAGAAATTCATTGTATTGGCTCTTAAATTCAGCTCTTATGTCTAACAATGATAAATCATTAACTGATTGGGAGGAGTGTTGCTGTAAGATCATGGTCAGTGTGGATGCTATTAAAGAAATGTTAATCGAGAACCCTGCTGCAGTGAAACAGAAAGTATGGTGGAAGGATTGGGTGGATACAGGATGGTAGTGCAAACAGTATACATTATTTCATCCCTTTAACCAGGAAACGAAACCCCTGAAGGCTCTACCCAGTTATTTAAAGCGCTTCCCAAATGCTATCTGGTGACACCAGTTCTTAAGAGTACGAATTAATCTCTAGCCCACAAAGGAGGTCCTAGGCCCTCCGCTAAGGTTGTACCATAGTGCACAGGTTTGTCGATTTTGTGAAGAGCTGTCGACAATAGAAACGCTACAACATCTGGTGACATGGTTCGAAATTGAGGGGTGTTAGGAGCTATTTAGCTCATGCTTGCAGCCTACAAGAGCCTGGTTAGCTGGATACCAACAGCTACCAGGTGCTAATTCTGGCTCCCCAGGCCAACTGATGCCAAATAAATACACCTACCTACGGGAATTTAACTGCTAGTTTGGGACAATTTATAAATACACATCAGTACACATCTATACAACATTTAAAGCAAAAGGGGTCATAAATGATGGACAATGTTAAGTTTGCAACTTATGTAGCAGTTGTATTTGCAGAACGCTATACACTAGCTCCTCGTTCCTCATTGGTACCTCCTGGCTTAGTGGGTGATGCTGAATACCCAGGAGCTGCTTTTAGATCCTGCTTATACAATATTAATTTCGAGCCTGCGGTGATCTCTTGCCCTCCGCTCTCCCATCTGAGACTCTTACACTTTGAGCGTTTTTTGTCTCTATATCGTACATATACAGCAGAAGAATGGTCGACTATAGTTTGCAGTGGTGCACACATGGCCATCAGATCCTAGTTAGTATCAATAGGAAGGAGGTGTAATACTTTTAGAATGTGTAAATTATGTTTTAGCAAAAGAACTGTACGTTTTATAATGGGTTTACATTGGGCCTCATTGTAAGTGTGCTGGTCCGGTAACAGCGGTGCCAGTAAGCCTACCAGCACTGTTGTTACTGGACTGGCATACTACAGGTCTGCTTGCTGGAGTTGCTGTCCCCAGCAGGTGGGACCCTGTCAGGCACAGCTGCCACAGTAAGCAGACTGATTTGGAAGCACCGGCACCATTCTTAACGGTGCCAGTGCTTCTGTGTTCCCCATTCCCACTGAGTCCTACGGGACTCAAATGTGAATAGGAATTAACATTTACCGGCGCCTGACTTCCCTGGGCGCCCCGGTCGTAATCCCCTGGTAATTCCGCCAAGCCAGGCGCCAGTAAATATTGCAAGTCCAGCGGCAAGCTGCCGGTTTTACCGGCACGGCTACCGCCGGGCTTGTCTTGTATTTTCTGATGGAGATTTCTGTGATGAAATTGAAGAGTGATAACATTTTATTTAAGCCAAATCACTAATAATATGTAGTTGCCCAGACCTCAGTCTGCAAATGCCATTGGGTGTGTTCATCGCAAAACCCCTCTGTCACTGCTTGCTTTCACCTAAATCTGCATTTTCTAGTCATTCTATGTCAAGACTGGAGGCTCGGATTATGCTCAACTCTTCTCTTTACTTCTCGAGCAGCATATTTAAAGAAAGATAACTCAAGTGCAAACTCAAGAAAAACTCCAAATCCAATGAAACAAAACCATTTTCGTAGCTTGAACTTGGTAGGGTGTTTCTCTCCACATGATACCTCCAGCCAATCATGCTCCTTCACCGCCTTGACCTTCCCTGATTGGCTGACTTCCAGCTTTTTCTTTGCTGCTCAGGCAGCCGATAGGTTGCTTTGTTTATTGACCTTGGGTGAATTCAGTGACATAGTTATTGAATTGTGTGATTTTATATGGCGATGCAGCTCACGTGTGTGCGAGCATAGTGCGGAACAGCATTTTTATTTCCCATGACCGCTTCACTGCCTCACCACGTCGGAGGACAGCAGGCCGTTTGTGGGAGCCGCGCGAGGCGGAGCCGCTCCGCATTAGGAGGGGATAGCCCGCGGAGTGTGACGGGCCAGGTGGCCCCAGAGCCCGCTAGGGCCAATTCCCCTCTTTGTGCCTGCCATTTCCACGCAGGTGACACCGGTCGCACATCGAGGTGAAGCGCTACCCACAGGGCATTGCTAGTCACGGAGAATGGGCCGTGAATTCAAAGTGACACCAGTCACGCATCGAGTTGAAGGGCCAGCTGCTGGGCTTTGAGGCAACAGGAACAGGTCTAATCCCAAGACAATCTAATGAGCCCAGTCGCGCCACCTGCTGGGCGTACACACAGCAGTAGCTAGCTTCAGCATGACGGCTGACTGGCAGTGAAAGGGCCTAGTCTCAGGAATAAACTGAACGGGCGCAACTGTATAACCGGGCAGGCAGTATCCCAGACCCGCTCTGGTATCTGGACGGGGGCAGGCCCAAGCGTACCTGCATCTACCCACACAGTAGCTGGTCTGTCGCCAGGAAGCTTACGCGATGAGTAGAAGAAAATTCAGCTCCCGTGAGGAGCTGGATGAGCCACGTGCGAGTCGCAGAGTAGAACCCAGTATTGGGCACGTAGTACTGAAGGCCATCTGCACTGGCTTGAGGCCACTCAGCAAACAGCTGAGAATTGTGGAGGACTGGTTAGCCTTATTGCGAGGCAAGGAATTATTGAGGGGCAAAGCCCCGAAGGAGACTACAATTAGTTCTGGCAAAGGGGGAAGAAAGAAAGCCTGCTGGGCCCACAGCAAACATACTCTCCCGGGCTCGCCGTACAGCAAGCACAGTAGCGCCAAGAGAGCGAGGTTCATGGAACAGAGGTAGCCGACCCTACGCTTACGTGATCGCCAGCACAGACGAGCACGAGGAGCAAAGGTGTTCTGAGTCTTTACAATCGAAGTGCGGATGTGAGGGACGAGTCATCCTCTAGCGCAGCAACAGCTTGGAATACGTTAAAGAAAGGGAAGAGGCCTAAAGAGGAAGGTAAGGGAGACAAGCTCGACCCAGACACCCTAGTGCACCCTAGGTCGGCCGAATGGGAGCTGCCAGCCAAAATAGCTGCATACCTGAGGAAACGGCTGCAGGCCCCGTTGAATAGAGAGGCCAGAAACAAGCTAAGAGCGAAGTGTCCCAGTCGCCACATTGCCCACATGGTGGTGGACACCCCAGAAATTGACGAGCATATGCTCACCTTTATGGGGAAATACGGAAAGGATGTGAAGAAAGGAATAGACAGGTCCTGGAGGTCTTGCCAGGATAAGATGCTAGATGTGGTCAGCCCGCTCACTAAGATCCTACAACTAGCCAAATAGGCAAAGGAGCAGGAGGAACCCATAGATGCGAATATCCACGTCCTGGGTGCAGCAAGCCGTTTGCCTTCTGGGGAACACAAACTGTGCCATAGTCACAGAATGCAGAAGGTCCATTCTAGTGAAAATATACCCCAAACTGGTAGAACTAGCTTCCTCAGAGACAGCTGCCGGCACCAGGGGGAACTCCATGGCAATTTGTTTATCAAGGATATTGGCAAGTTCGCTAACACGTATGTGGCCTTGGGAAAGGCAGAGGCCTTGCTCAAGAGAGTGTTTGGCAACAAACCTTTTAGAAGAGCTGGCAGAGGCAGGGGCCGCTCGGCCAGCCATTCCTCATCCTACAGGCCCACCACCAATAGAGCTGCTTGGAGAGAGCAGTAGGACCGGAGGCCCAACCCCTTCTTCCCGTCGCGAGGGAGCGGTAGAAGCAGGGGCTGGGGGTAAGGTGTAAAGCAGCAGAACCACACCTTGCGCGACCTGTGATTGGTGGACCGTGTGGTCTGACAACTGCGACTAGACCAGTGAGCCCTGAATTTTAAAAACCAAAGACATTGTGAAACCAAGGGGAAGCAATGCAAGTGAACTAGTGATGCAATCCAGAAAGAGGGTCAGGTTGTCCTTGAGTTGTGTTAACGTTTTGAAAAGACTGAAACAAGTACAAGTTGCTGAGGTGAAGTCTTGTGGAAGGGGACTCTCGGACTTGAGGAATTGCAAGTGTTGTCTTGAGAACAGAGCCTCAAGACCCTTTTTATTTGAACTGTGTTGCTTGGAACTTGAGAAAGGTAATCTCGAGACTTTTGTGGAACTTTCTTGAACTTGGGGAAAGGGAGATGAAAAGGAAGCTAAGAGCTAGAAGAAGCTCAGAACTTTGATCACTATTTCTTTGATTATTGACATCCCTACACTTTGTTTGGCTTTCGTGTTTAGCTAGGCCAGGAGGATAGCTCAGGGGCAACACATTTGTCTTGGAAGCAAGACAGAGCATAGCAACACAGGTTCAACACCAAAGAACGAACATAGAAGACAGTACAGAATGTGGAAAGAGTCCCAGGAAGTGTCCCCCAAAACCAGGGAGGACGCCCAGGCAGTGACCCCCTAATTCGAAGCAGACACATGTCCAAGAAACCCCCCAGACATAGACCAGGGACCACCAGAAAAGACAGCAACGTCTTGTCGAGATGGTCAGCCTCGCTATATCCTCCGCAGTAAGCCGCAGCCTTCCACCAGGCTCTGAGGGTTTGTCCTCCATGGAATCTAACAACGATCTGTGAACAGGAGTAACTATTGAGCTCTGTCAGCATGTTTTCTTGTATCCACTTTGGAGAGGGAAGTGATGTTGTTAAGTGACCACACAGTAGTGGCATGACGAGAAGCGTCATGACGCATGTACAACCAAAAGGAATGAAGACGGCAAAAGCCTGGGAAGCTCAGAGTGCCTTCCAGATAGTTAACAGTGTGCGCTTCTCATTTTCCAGTCAGCAGGCTCAGCGGGCCCCGCTGAGCAAACATCACAGTGCGGTCACACAATGGCGTCGCAAATAAAAGGACGCCGCCAGCTCATGACACTTTACATTATGTGAGCAGGTGCAGTCCTTTACATGGCACTGTCATGTAAGGTGTCAGTCAATGACTTTCTATTAGTGAGTGACAGAGGTGCAGCCTGATTCTTGAATAGGCGCTTGCGGTGCGCCTGTCACTCACTAATAGAAAGTCATTGACTGACAAAAGCGGTGCCAGCTCACACAATGTAAAGTGACACTTTACATTGTGTGAACTGGCAGCGCTCGCACAGGACGCTCGTAGACCTGGGGCCGGCACTTATTAAATGAAAAGTTGTACTTATCATGCAATGACATGTAGATACATATACATATTACATATATTAAAACCTTCCGGTGCAGTGACATATGTCTGTATATCTATATAGACTATTGAAGCATCTGGGTTCATCCGGTACGCAGAGATGACGTAGGAGACTAGGACTATGAAAGGAAAGTTACTATATTTCAGTTACAGGGCTAGTTAGGTGAAGGGAGGTAGGAGCTATGTATAAAGCATCCTCTCTAATTCATATCTCCCATCCTGTGTCCCAACTGACAGTCCTGGAACCTTCATGCCCCATGAGGTTCCAGGCTACACCATCCCATTCCGCTGGCTGCATCAGTGCACTTGACACAAGCCAGATATTACTATATAAAACATGCCGGCGCCAATGACGCCCCTACTGGCCGCAGCCAGCAGGGCTGCATGCAGACCAGGGATCTGTTGTAAAAGAGCCACATGGAAATGCGCCACGCCAAAACGTTCTGCTTTCCTACTTTTTCACGACAATGAGTGCATGAACAGTGTTTTATCCCCCTCTAGTGACCGAATTGATAATTACATTTTTATATTAAGAATGTTCTTTCCCCCCCTTGTCAAAATTGGCAAACAGGACAAAATGCATGCCTTATATTTTTTTCAGGGGATCTTCTTCATGTTCATTTAAAATGTATTTGAAGGATAAAACAAATGATCACAAAACAATTATATATTTTGATATGAACACGTATTCTCCTCGATCTGTCTTTGCCACGGTTAATCACTTCATCGTCATAAATAGGCTCTGTGATACCTTAGGCAGCACGGACCGGGCACTGGACTGGCTAAACTCCTTCCTCTTGGATCAGCCCTCACAAGTTCAACTGCTCTCCTTTCCTTTCCTCCAGCTCACTCTTAACCTGCGGCATCCCTCAGGGCTCTATCCTATCGCTGCGGCTCTTAAACATGTACCTTGCACCCCTTGCTCACTTGATCCCCACCTTCTCTCCTCATTTCCAGTGTTATACTGACAAACAGCTTTCCCTCAAGCTCCCCTCCTCTTCCTCATCTCTCCCCTCTATCATTCCTGACTGTCTGACTGCTATTCAGGCTTCGTGTGCTGCTAATGATCTCTGTCTTAACGGCAGTAAGACAGAGATCCTTCTCATTGGGGCCCCTACTCCCTTCTCCCCATCTACACTCTGGCTGACTGCCTTGGGCCCCCTCCCTCACCATCATCTGAAGCAAAAAACGTGGTTGTCATCTTCGACTCCTCTCTCTCCTTCTCACCTCATATCGCTGACCTTGCCACGAAGGCCCACTTTCAGCTTCACCTCTTCAGAGGCATTCTCCCTTTCCTTACTTTCCCCAAGAAACTCAATGGGCCTCATTACGAGATGGGTGGTAGCCATGCTGCTATTAGTCTGGTCTTGTTCATTGGGGACTTACCGGTGCAGTCCGACCCTGGCGGGTCCGGTAAGTCCCCATTGAACAAACCATTCCCCATTCCCATTTGATCCCCCATAGGGCTCAATGGGAATGGGGAGGGCGATAATAACGGACTCGCGAATGGCAAGCCCGTTATTAGCGCCCTGATCCCTTAGCGGGACCCGTAAGGGACGTGTGGTCAGACCACACATTCCTTACGGTTCCCTCCAAGGGACCTTGGAATCGGGCAGTAAGGGATTAAGGGCACCGGTCTCCATTACCGCCTGACTCGTAATGACCCCCAATGTCTTTAGAGCTCTGGTTCTATCAAGACTTGATTACTACAACAGCCTCTTCCTTAATATGCCTGTTTCTTCACTCCACCCTCTTCAACTAATCCAGAATAGCATTGCAAGACCTATCCTTGTTCTCAAGCCCAGGGACCCATCTCTCCAGCCCTAAAACCCCTCCACTGGCTCCCTGTGGTTGGACAGATCAAATTAAAGTCCCTCTGCATCATCCACAAGGCTTTCTGGGGCCCGGGCCCTCGCTACATTCAACTCTCATCCCCAAAATACTTCCCGGGTAGAGTCCTCCGTCCTCTAGCTCCAACTCTCTGCAGATCAGACATTTCTCCAAGCAGAGAGTGGGAGGTAGATCTCTCTCTTCAGCAGGAGCCTCCCTCTGGAATGGCCCTCCTGTCCCTCTCTGTCTTGAGCCGGAGCTCCTTAAATTCCAGAAACTCCTCAGGATCTTCCTTTTCTCCGCCTCCTTCTCTCTCCCTCTCCGCCGCTAGTCTCCTCCTACCGCCATAGCAACACAGGTTCAAATCGCAGACTCGCTCATAGAAACTGACTCCTGTATTAAGCGCGTTATAAAAGAAGAATTATAAAAAGTTGTGAGGGCAAGAATAGGTTTTGGACACAGACAGACTTTTAAGTTGAACTCTTGGACTCAGACTTTCCTTAGTTTCATTCAGGTAGGGAAATCCCACCTTAGCATCGGGCAAGTTAGGCCTTCTACCATCCTGATACTTACTTTAATAAATCAGTTTGTTTTGTCCTTTGAATCTGTTGTCTGTGTCTTGCTTCATGATGCCTTCACACTGAGCAGTAAAGACAACATCGGGTTGGTCAAACATAGCCTTAAATGAACCAAGAAAAGCTGTGCAGTTGTCCAATTGAGGGGCTCCTGTACACACTAAAGGAGTGGCCCAGGCTAAGGCATTGCCAGTTAAAAGGGATATTATAAATCCCACCTTTGCTCTGTCTGATGCATAGAAACGTGGCTTGAAAGTAAAGTGAACAAGACAAGAATCCAAGAATGGGTGCAGTCTTTTTGGTGACCCATCTTATTTTTCTAGAACTGTTCCCACGGCGGGGATTTCTTGAGAAAGGACATCTTGTGTCATCACCATCTTTCGAAGAACAGCATTCTCGCTTTCAGGGTTTGCATATCTGTGTATAACTGCTGCAAACCCCGCAATAGATCTTGGACTGGATCCATCTTTTCAGGTGTGTCGGTCCGTTGGCGTCTCAAACTGTCAGAATTTGCAATCAGGCTCACCTGTGTCTTTTTCTGTGGAGTCTTGCATTCAGTGGATCCTTGACGGGTCTTGCGCTTGGAACAGATGTCATGTAGGTAGGGGCGAGACTCTCTGGACGCCTCCCTGCCTGGCAGGTAATTACCCTGGGCGGGTGACTTCCAGAGTGGAAGGCCAAAATGCTCAGCTCAGGAGAAAAAACCTTTCCCCAAAGGGAAGGAAATAAACTTGTGCTTGTATCAATGTGTAATGCTGGAGAGTAGATGCGTAATCTTGGAGGTAGCTGTCCAGTTGTCTAATGTGAGGCAGAATGCAGACTATTGAGTAGAAGAAGAATGGGAAACAAAAGGCAGTTCCAAGAGTACAGGGGAAAAGAAATGGGAAACGTTGCTGATGGAAATGAAACTTCAGCGAGTCCAAGGTAAAAAGGAATCCAAACAGGGACACAACATGGAAAAGAAGGCAAAAGAGGAAGGGAAGACCAAAAACAGGGGAATCCAGGGAGAAGGCGAAACAAGGAGACAAGAAGGGCAGGAACGGGGCTAGAACACATAATAATTTGCTAAGTATTAGAAGGTAGTTCTGAGCATGGCAAATTACCTGCATTGAGACGCAAAGAGCTGCAGACCACGGCGAGTGGTAATGCTTGTGGTTTCCGGAAGCTGCAGTAAGTGTTTGAGTGTATTGCACACTCACCATTGCCCCGGGTCCAGAGTCAGGCTCCTCCTCTGCGCTCGCCTCTGCTCCGGGGCCGCTTAGCCCGTGGGGTTTGCTGGGGTGCCACAGGGTCTCCGCTCCACTTTCCCAGTGTCGCGGGCTTCCCTGCTGTGTTTTTGGGGCTGCTTCTGCACGGTGCTCTAGGCGGCATGATTGGAGGTTGCCATGGCGCATCCTAGATGCTCGGCTGCAAGGACGCCGTTCACCCACTCACGTGAACCCGCACCAGTCACGTGATTAGATAACAAGGAAGCAACCTGTAAAAGACACAGCCAACCTTCCGTTATTGCTTCTCAACATTCCTGTGAGTGGCGTTCTGGTTGTCTCCTCCTTGTGATTTCTGTTTTTTGGTGTATTTTGACCTTGGCTTTGTTTTGCTGGATTTGACTTTTGGATTTTTCGGTGGATTTTGCTGGCTTGTGTTTTTCTACTGGTTTTTGACCATGGCGTTGCTCTCCTGAATTGTTACTGGATTTCCCCTGCATTCGGTCGACCTGGACTCTCTTCTGGATATGTAGGGAACTTTGGACTTTGGCTTTCTTTGGATTTTTCCCCTGGAACTTACCATTAGAACATTGACTTTGAACATTCTTCTTTTCAAATTTTAACTGTGGGACTTACTAGTCACAGAACTGTTGTCATCAACTGCATCCCTTTTACCCTCAGGAAAGGTTTGTTCCCACTCTTGGGTTTTTCCTTTCCATTCTCCGATCTACTGCTGGTGCACTCAGAGGTAGGTTACAAGCTTAGTTTCAATACCAATAAGTGTTTTGTAGATTGCTGGTGTTTTAACCTTGCCTTTTCCTTCTTAGCTACTTGGGGATCCGGCGCTGCAGTTCAAATCCACCTGTGGCCCCAATAACTGGTTAGGGAGTTATTTTACCTTCTCTGACTGGTGCTTGGGGACGGAGGTATAATCCACTCGGGAGTCCATGTCTTGACAGAGGGCTGCGAATTCGCTAGACTGTTTCGAGCGCTTATGCACAAGGCTGCTGAGCTCCATGTTAGTCAGAAAAATGGCCCCAATCGTAGCGTCAGTCTCCATGATGACCACAGGGACCAGGAACGACGATCCGTGACACCATGAGACGCCAAAGTGAAAGGACAGACGCTCAAGTCGCGGCCACAGAGACGGTTATGTGCAAACTACTGTTAGACTCCGAGAAGCCGGAAAGCACCATCGCTGCGGTAAGAAACCAGAACAAAGGCAGTGAAAAGGTCTTCCCCACACAAAAACGGCAAGAGTCCTGTAAATGGTACAGAGGCGAATGGCACAAGGATGAACCATACGCAGCACTATGAGTTGTCTGCCGCAAGTGCGGCAACTGGATAACTATGCATCGGTCTGCCTCAGCTCAACACCCCGGAGGTACCCAGATAACATTTATATGGGACACCAGGAAGGAAGAAACACCAACAACCACCGAGATAACAAAGACCTAAACACGTACCCCAGCATGAACCCCACAAAATCATACCAGAAGCAGGACAGAGGGAGAGCATGAGCAGTAGTGACGGGACACAGACCCGATAAGAGTGACAGTGATGATGAGAAGCGGTCAGAAGGTGATTCTTCCCCTGAACAGTCTTCGGAAAAAAAGAAGTGAGATTACACCTAAATTCAGCTATCAAACCCAGACAAGGGAAGAGAAAGTCAGGGCAACGATCACAGCCAACATGCATGATTCCAAAGAAAATGATGATTGACACTGGTGCCACTGTGAATGTGATGCTGGCAACCGGCTTTGAGAGACTGTCCTCTGGCCCACAGCTGCAGCAGAAGACGGTGCAACTACATGCATATGGGTGCAAAAAGCTGTACCCATGAGGGGTTTGTTCAAATCAGAGCTGATGTATAATGGGGAGAAGTGCCACACCCACACCTATGTAGTAGGTGCAGACATTTAAACACTACTCAGCTGCAAGACAGCTGAGCGTCTAAAATGTATTCATTTTGCATTCAGCACGCACACCCTCGAAATAGAACGTCTGATGGTGAAACACTCCAAGCTATTGCAAGGCATTGTATGTCTAAAAAACACACCATCAAACTACACAATGATCCCACAGTGGAGCCCCGAGCAGTGAGGGACAGAGAGTTCCCTTCCACATGAGAGAAGCTGTGGAGGCTGAACTGAAGAAGCTTTAGGATCTTCATATTATCAAAAAAAACGACTGGCCTATGGTAGCGACAGCTAAATCTAAAAAACACACGTAGTTTGCATATCTATCGTCATGCGCCTGCCCAATAATAAGATATGGCATTCATAACCCACCTATACACAAGTGTTTCACGTGGCAATTGGCAGGGAACGACACACATCACCCCCACAATTGACTGACTAATTGTCGGCCTAATGGGGGCCAAGATCTTTAGCAAACTGGATCTGGGATCTGTTTATCACCAGATCAAGCTTGTAAAAGACTCAAGATACATCACAACGTTCTCCTCGCACATAGGCCTGCGGAGGTATCGGCGGCTCAACTTTAGAATATCGTCTGCTGCCAAAGTGTTCCAAAATGAAATCAGGAAGGTGCTCCAGGATATATCCGGTGTAACTGTCAGCGATGACATCCTCTTCTATGGAAGAAACAAAGAAGAACACAACACCCAGTTGGCAGCAACATTGCAGTGCCTAGAAGATTCAGGGCTCACGCTCCATGCTGAGAAGTGGGAGCTTGGCAAAAAGGAACTCGAATTTATTTCTGGGTATGTGTTTAACGAGAAAGCGGTGGCTCTGAACACCACAAAAGTCGCTGACGTCAAGAAAGCCGAACCACCCACCACTGTGACTGAAGTACAAAGCTTTCTAGGGATGGCAACGTATCCGCACTTTTCCCCTTTTTCTTTTTTTCTTCTTTTCCCGTTGCTTTCTCACTATACCTACCGTTGATCTAAGGTGAACTGTATAAACTGCACTTTCATGATTTAACTGCGAATGTATAACGTGTATTTCTCCTGTAACTAAGTTCTTAAGCAACCTTGTACTGTTTGCGCCCAGCTACCCCTTCGGGTTTGGTTTCTGCGCTATACCAAATAAACAAACAAACAAACAAACAAACAAACATTGCGAAAGATTCATCCCTGGCCTAGAAATGGTAGCAGCCCCAGTAAGGGAACTAACCAAGAAAAACACTGCCTGTGAATGGGGAACTCAACAAGAAGCAACTTTTCAGCTAATCAAAGACTCCCTACTGAGGGGCACCACAATGTTTTTTTTTGACACCACCAGAAACATAGAACTACTTGTGGATGCCAGTCCGGTGGGACGAGGCGCAGTCCTGACCCAGACCGCTCCTGACGGAACATTTTATCGGGTTGCGTTTGCCAGCAGGCGCTAACACCAACAGAACAGAACTGTGCCTACTATGAGAAACAGGCACTAGCCATCCTGTGGGGGTGTTGATATTTCCATGCATACATCATAGGACAGGCCATCAAACTATTCAAAGCGTTATATGTGGAAGCCACCTACAGAGCCGCGGCCAACAACCCGGCTTACTTCCTGTCCCGACACATCAGGCCGGCAACACCGGGCGAATGCGAAGCAGCGCAGGAAACCAACAAACACGTTTGCCACATTGTTGCATGTGCCCGGCCGAAAACAGTGAAATTGCAAGACATCGTAGAAGAGACAGAGATGGACACATTCCTGCAGATCGCCAAAGAAGCCATTTTATCATGCAAATGGAGAACTTTTCTAACATCACTATTGCATCGCATGATGCCCGGTCAAGAAAGTGTACCCAAAGTGTACCGGTTCCTCCGGTCTCACCAGCAGTCCCGCCCCCCACGCGCCAACACAAGTAAGCCCAGCCGCCGTGATGTCTGGGGTGCCCATACAAGTTGGGCTCACCCTTCATCCAACCTGGATGACCCCAAAAATGAACAATGAGTGGTTAGGACAAGTAAGACAAGCACACAGCGAACAAGAAAGTCAGATGCGGCACGCCACCCACAGCGGACTCCAAGTTGGCAACACGAACTTGGTCAAGAACAGGTCACCCCTGAAGAAAATGTCTCTGTCATATGAGTCTCACCCGTGGACACTTGTGGGAAAAGAGCATGGCATGGTGACTGCATCCCGAGGAAATGAGACGGTGACTCTGAATTCCTCTCACTTTAAGAAAGTGCTGCCTCTAATCCATTCATTTATTTGCATTTGTATCTGGCGCCGAAAGCCCACAGGCATCGGGTAACCAGGGTAGTATGAACCCCAAAAGACGAAATAGAAGATGGGGGACCAAATGTGGAAAGAGACCCAGGAAGGACCCCCCAAAACCAGGGAGGACGCCCAGGCAGTGACCCCCTAATTGGAACCAGACACATGCCCAAGAAACACCCCCAGCCAGAGACCAGGGACCACCAGAAAAGACAGCAACGTCTTGTCGAGATGGTTATCCTCGCTACATCCTCCCAAGTAAGCCGCAGCCTTCCACCAGGCTCTGAGGGTTTGTCCTCCATGGAATCTATCAACGCTCTATGATCAGGAGTAACTATTGAGCTCTGTCAGCACGTTTTCTTGTGTCCACTTTGGGGAGGGAAGTGATGTTGTCATGTGACCACACGGTAGTGTCATGACGAGAAGCGCCATGACGCATGTACAACCAAAAGGAATGAAGACGGCAAAAGCCTGGGAAGCTCAGAGTGACTTCCAGAGAGTGAACAGTGTGCGCTTCTCATTTTCTGGCCAGCAGGCTCAGCGGGCCCCGCTGAGCAAACATCACAGTGTGGTCACACAAGGGCATGGCAAATAAAAGGACGCCGCCAGCTCATGACACTTTACATTATGTGAGCTGGTAGCGTCCTTGTACGGTGTCAGTCATGACTTCTGTTGAGTTCAGGGTTTGGCCACAAATGACTCTGACACTCCAGTGAACTGTTAACTTATTTACTTAAGTTTAGGTACACCAAATACAGTTCTTAGAGTCAGGTAAGTAAAAGGGGACATAGGACACCCACCGGCATCCTCTCTCAGGGCTTACATCCTTGCAACTAACAAACCTGGAACTCACTCATAGATAAACACTCTAAGCCCTGCATTCCACCTCAAGATTCTAGTCACTTGCACCAGATGAATGCAAAGTTAATCACAACACATCTTTCCCCTATAGGGACAACAACAAGAACAGTAAAGTATCGGTGGCAAGATCAATATTTCATCAAAAGATTTGGCCAGTAAAGTACCACCTGAAAAACAAAAGATTATTCAAAGCATTTCATATATAACCACAACCAACTCCAAAAGGTTTAGACCCTGTCACTACTTCAAAATCTATTAACATTAACATCAATGTCCATCTGTGGATTAAAATTAAAAGTCCACTTGTGGAGAGAACATATTAATCTGCCTACATAGAACAGCTAATGATGAACACTGTTATCAACTTAATAACTCTAATGAAGATTTAATAAACACTCAAAACCTTAATATCTTATCGCACTCACACATCACCGCACACATGTCTAGCAACATATGCCAAAACAATGGCACCAAATCCTAGGAACAACATTTCCCTTGTAAACTGTTATCTCAACACCTTTGGCACCACACCCTAGGAACCACCCGTTCCCTTACAAACTGTGCCCACACTATTCATGCAACATATAAACACTATAAAGTTGGCCTTATACCTGGGTCAACAACCACACCATTCCCCACACACATACCATATAGGACAACTGAGCATTGAACATGGTAACCAAGTAAAAGAAATGCCCCATCAATGTCCAAAATTCAAGCCTGCAGGGCCCATACTGATAATGTGTCTGTGGGAAAATGTATGGTTAAAGAACCATTTCCCAAAAACACTTGCTTTGACACTCATCCAAACATCACACGTGTGTCAAAGCAAAAACTAAACAGTACGCACCAACTTTTAAGCCTTAATATCCACATGTTGAAAGATTTTTTTTTTTAAACATTCTTCTTAGACATTCTATATCCTTAACACTATAGTAGTTTTCACTACTCATTCACTTCACTAAAGTGCCTTATCCAACAGAGGCCTGACATTCAGCCATGGTAAGCTGTGTAGCAGTTCAGTGCACATTAAAACTAAATGCAGGATTGCTTTCTAACATCGTTTGCAAAAATCTATTAACATCAAAAGTCCATCCATGCATAAAAATGTCAAAAGTCCTCCTGTGGAGAGAAATATGTTAAACTACATAACTCAATTAAAGAGAGAGACATGTACCTACAACATCACTCTAATAAACTAATATATATCAGCTCTAGTATCTCAACTCTAATCGCCAGCACCTCTGCATTCTCTCCTACTTCACCATTGCATAGAGAGTAACGGAGGAACACAGAGCTCCCATCCCCATCAAACTTCATAACTGAGTCAGGCCTCCCGCTGCAGCACTCATGCCGAACTCCAGGACTCCACTCAAGCCAACCGCAGCAACCTTCGGTTCCAGTCAAAGGTAAGCGCTGACATCGGATAACTTTGTCAGTGATCTCAGCTGCCTTCACTATGACCAATAGATTGTAGCCTTGGCGCAACAGATATTTGCACAGTCCATGGGCCCCAGGCCCCTCCTAGATCCATTAACAACTTCCAACTCTTCTGAATGTTTGTACAGTCTCAATTCTCTTAAATGCTTTATGAGAGACTGCCACCTTGAACTTCACCATGCCAATGAATGAATGAACCTTGCTGCTCCAATGAACTTCACAGCTCCTTCTAATAACCATAAGTCTCACAGAGCCCACTGCACTTTACAGCAGACCGTTGTACCTTTCAACACTAGAACTTCTTGTCCCCACTGCCCTTTGCAGCACACCCTTGCCACTGAAGTGCCTCTTCACTCCCTATGCAGTGCCTCTTCACTGCCCCGTGCAGCACTTCACTGCCCTCACAGCGCCTCACCTCTTCACTGCACCATGCAGCACTTCACAGCCTCTGCAGCGACCACTCACTGCCTCTTGCAGCACCTCTTGACTGCCTCTTGCAGCACCTCTTAACTGCATCTTGCAGTGCCTCACTGCCCTTGCAGAATCTCTTCACTGCCTCATGCAGCACCTCTTCACTGCCTCACGCAGCACCTCTTCACTGCCTAACGCAGCACCTCACTGCCCCTGCAGCGCGTCTTCACTGCCTGTTGCAGCACCTCACTGCCCTTGCAGCACTTCTTCATGCAGCGCCTCACTGCCTCTGTAGCATCTCACTGCCCCTAGCAGCGCTTCACTGTCTCTGCAGCGCCTCTTCACTGCCTGTTGCAGCGCCTAACTGCCCTCGCAGCACCTCTTCATGCAGCGCCTCACTGCCTCTGCAACATCTCATTGCCCATTGTAGCGCCTCACTGCCCTGGCAGAACCTCTCCACTGCCTCATGCAGCACCTTTACATCCATAGCTGCTCTGTTATTCCAGTGCCTTCGTAGCGCCTCTGTCTGGGCCTTTCTTGCCCCCTCTGCCTCTGTAGCACCTCTGTCTGGGCCTCAATTGCCCTCACTGCACTTGCAGTGCCTCACAGCCATCCAGCGCTCTTACCTGAGAGAGATCACTTCTCAGAGGGGGGGCGGTGGGTGTCTCCCTTTGGTGCTGTCCCCCCAGCACAGCCAGATCCCATCCTCGTCGCCAGTGTTGAGTTCAGGGTTTGGCCACAAATGACTCTGACACTCCAGTGAACTGTTAACTTATTTACTTAAGTTTAGGTACACCAAATACAGTTCTTAGAGTCAGGTAAGTAAAAGGGGACATAGGACACCCACCGGCATCCTCTCTCAGGGCTTACATCCTTGCAACTAACAAACCTGGAACTCACTCATAGATAAACACTCTAAGCCCTGCATTCCACCTCAAGATTCTAGTCACTTGCACCAGATGAATGCAAAGTTAATCACAACAACTTCCTATCACTGAGTGACAGAGGTGCCGCCTGAATCTTGAAGAGGCGCTTTGCCAGCTCACTCAGTGTAAAGTGTGTGGTGTAATGTGCTGTCGCGGTTCTGTCAAGGTTCTGTTGAGTGTCAGGTGATGCTGGGTCTGCCTGGGTCATGGGGCCCAGTGGTGTCTTCTTATATAGCAGCTGAAGGGAACTTGTAATAAAGCTTATGTAATGAACCAGCTAAGCCTACAGAGCGACTTTGCTTCAGTGTGACTTTACATTGTGTGAGCTGGCAGCGCCCACACCCTCTTAGGCCTGGGGCTGGCACTGATTGAAAGTAGAGTTGTACTTATCCTACAATTATATATAGATACATATGAATATTACATATATATATATATACTATCTAAAAACAAGACAAGAAATCTGTGGTAAAAGAACCACGCGGAAATGCGCCGCGCCAATAGGATCTGCTTCGTACTTTCTCACGACAATGAGTGCATTAACAGTGCTTTATCCCCCTCTAGTGGCCAAGTTGACAATTACAGTTTTATATTAAGAATATTCACCCGCCCCCTCCACCCCACCCTTTGTCAAAATTGGGGAACAGGCCAATGTGTTATAAAAATGCATGCCTTATATTTTTGTCAGGGGATCTTCTTCATGTTCTTTTCAAATGTATTTGAAGGATAAAAAAACCGATTACAATTAAAAATTATATATTTTTATATGAACACTTATTCTCCTCCATCTGTCCTCTGCCTTTCCTTATAAATAAGCTTTGTGATACCTTGGGCATCATGGTCCGGGCACTGGATTGGTTAACCCCCTTCCTCTTGGCTCATTCCTCACAAGTTCAACTGAGCCCCTTTCTTTTCCTCCAGCTCACTCTCAACCTGCAGCGTCCCTCAGGGCTCTATCCTCTTGCTGTGGCTTTTTAACAAATACCTTGCCGCCCTTGCTCACTTGATCTCCACCTTCTTTCCTCATTTCCAGTGTTATGCTGATTACACACAGCTTTCCTCCTCTCTCCCCTCTATCATTCCTGACTGTCTGACTGCTATTCGTGCAAGACAAGGCATTGTGCAAGGCAGGCGAGTGGAGGCCCCTGGAAGACCTTCCAGGCCTTCTATATTTATTATATGCGCCTCTCTGCGTCCCCACGGCCCATGCACCGCGCTCCCCTTCCCCGCCCCAGACTTCCTGATTGCCGCCTCCCTAGCCGTCCCCCTCTGGTGATTGGCTGCTGCAAGCAGAGCCTGCTAGGCCCTACGGCCGTGTCTCCCCCCTGCCTGCACTTTCCATTGTGCAAGGCAGGTGAGTGGAGGCCCCTGGAAGACCCTCCGGGCCTTCTATATTTATTATCTGCGCCTCTCTGCGCCCCCGTGTCCCCTGCACCGCGCACCCAGACTTCCTGATTGCCGCTTCCCTAGCCCTCCCCCTCCGGTGATTAGCTCCTCCCCTGTCTTAAACAAATCCCCCCAGGGCAGCTCCTCCACCCAAGGGCCCCCAAGGCCAAGGGCGGCTCCAACAGAAGCGGCTCAGGAAGTGTCAGCAGGTGTCCGCAGGGGAACCCAGTGAAGCCAGTGACCAGCCATCAACCATCAACTACAAGGACCAGTAAGGTAGGAGTGATGCCTAGACTGCATTGATAGGCCTCTCCCCCACTATACAGGTCTCTCAAACTTAGTAGGGGTTCTACTTCCAGGCTGCTACACTGTGTGATATTCAGACAGTGCATAGTGTGAACTCTAGATTGCACTGATAGGCCTCTCTCCCTCTATACAGGTCTCTCATATTTAATAGGGTTCTGTCCCCATATTGCATTGTGTAATGTTTAGAATACATTGATAGGCCTCTCTCCCACCATACACGTCCCTCAAATTTGGCAGGAGTTCTAATTCCGGGCTGCATTGTGTGATATTTAGATTGCACTGATAGGCCTCTAACACAGGTCTCTCAAATCCTGCTGACCAACTCACTCTAAAGTGAGATGGAACCCACCAGTGAATTACCGGGGAGTGAGACCCCGATTAGGGGCTCACACCTCATAAGGCACAAGTCATAGCCATGCCCCTCAAAATCACCCTTCAACTAGTAGATATCCTTCTTATACCCACATTGCTAGCTCACCACAGTTAACTGCGTTTAGGGAGAAGGGCACTAAAGAGAGCCAACGATGACACCCAATTTATATCCCCCAACCTGCTCCCTTGCCCCCCTCAAGACAGCGACTGAACGAGTCAGCAACATCGGCCAGAAATACCACCTACAGACAGAGCACTAACTGTTAGCGGACAGCCCCCCACACCCATTACTACAACACAAGACAACCAGACCAAAGCAGAACCAACGGGACATCAGCAAACAATAAAGACTAAACAACTCTCTATCTCATAATGCCACGCAAACGGCCCATTCCGAGGGGAAAAAAAAGAGAAGAAAGAACAAACACTCTGGAAGAGCAACAAGGAACCACAACTACAGGACACACCCCCACAGTCAGGATCAAGAATCGAACCAACACTGAGTGAAGAGACAAATCCCTCTACTTAACTCCTTATATCGCTGACAACTGGTCACCAGAGCAAACCAACCCAACTCCAGAATCAGCAACATCAAACTACCCAACACAAGCGCGCAGAAGGAGGATAAACAACACAAGAAACAACAAATACATGACTGATGCGATAACACCATACATCACCAAAGCAAGAAGAACCTCCAATCCACAACCACAACTCATGGAAGACGAACCCAATGAAAACAAAAACCCAAGACAGAACCTAGAAGAACTCTTCGAAGACGCTGATGCCCCAAAATCTACACCTCAACAAGAGATTGACCAGGAAGGAAACCCCAACACCGATCAGAAAACATCCCCAACAAGAAAGTCCAAATCAAACAACACTTCCAAACTCCACTGCAATCTTATAAAAGCAAGATCCATGTCAAAACACTCAACAGAGATCTTCGACCTACTCGATGACAACAGCATTGACATCCTGTTCATCACAGAAACATGGCTGGACGACAACTACAAAATCACACTCCAAAGCTGCCTCCCAACCAACTTCAAATGCCTTCAAATAAACAGGAAAAACAAAAAAGGAGGAGGCATCGCAATAGCTTTCAAAGGCCATCTGAAAATAAAAACAGACGAACCGCTCAACATCCTCAACTGCAAAATCATGGTAATACACCTAACAGCAAGCCCAAAAACCAACGTCACATTCATCCTGGTGTATAGACCACCGACATATGATGGAACCTTCGTCGACAACTTCATAGAGGCTGTCACCAACATAGCCATCAACTACGAACACTTAGTCATCCTGGGGGACTTCAACATCTGATTTGAAGACAGTAACGCCAACTCCCAAAACTCACTGATCGAACAACTCGCTACCATGAAACTACGACAACTAGTCAAAGGGTCAACACACTCAGCAGGACACACCCTCGACGCAATTTTCGCCAAGGAAAAACTCATCACCACGGCACCACCGATACAAATACTGTGGAACGACCATCTCATCATCCCATTCGTGATCACTCTGCCTACTCAAGTCAGCATTCATCCTCCTAAACTCACAACCACCACAAAAAAGAAACTGGAAACACGTTAAAGAAAGCAACCTATTCAAACAATTGGAATTAACCAAACCCTCAACTACAGAACTAGAGCTAGCTGACCAAGACAGGATACAAGAAGGAAATTCAAAAGGCGAAGAGGAGGCATTATGATGACAGAATCACCAATGCCACCAACATACAAAAATAAATATTTAACATTATTAAAGAGATGAGAAACCCTGCGGGCTGCGACAACACCCCAACCCCCTCAGAGAAACTATGCAACGACCTGGCAGACCACTTCAAGAAAAAAATCAATGACATCCGACACACCATACAAAACATACCAACCGACCACAACATAATACCAAGCGAACCTATCACAGAACCTCAGTACAAACTCAAAAACTTTCCAGCAAGATCAGCAGAGGCATTCACAATGCTGGTAAAACACAGCAAGAAAGCTGGATCACCCATGGATCCCTGCCCCCCGGACATCTACAAATCAATCCTTGCACAAGTAACGCCAGCAGAATACTACAGAAACCTTCTGAACCTATCACTAGCAACAGGAACTGTACCGAGGATCTTCAAATCAGCCTATATCAAACCACTTCTGAAAAACACAAGTGGCGACGTAGAAGACCTCTCCAACTACAGGCCGATTTCATACATTCCCTACCCGGCAAAACAGCTGGAAACCTACGTATATAAACTAACCCAAGACCACGTAGAAAAACACCACCTGCTGGACCAAGCTCAAGTCGGTTTCAGACCAGCAAGAGGAATGGAAACAGCACTACTATCCATCTGGGATGACCTAAAATTTAACGCAGTCTCAAATACTACGTCAGCCCTTATTCTACTCGATCCCTCCGCAGCCTTAGACACAGTTAGTCATGACACCCTAACCAAAAGACTAGAAGACATAGGCATAACTGACACATCACAACTCTGGACTAAATCATGCCTAGTGGACAGAACAGAAACCGTTTGGATCAGACCCTTCAAATCCACTCCAAGAGTTAACGACTGCAGAGTGCCACAAGGATCCTCACTATCACCACTGTACGTCAACATCTACCAGACACCGGTTATCAGAATCTTCAAAAAATACAACATTACATGCTACAACTACGCAGATGATACTCAAATCATACTCAAATCATCTACAAAATCAGAGACACCCAAACCAATCACTCAACCCTAACCAAGTGTCTAAAAGAAGTCTTCGACTGGATGATGCCCAACAACCTGAAAATCAACCCGGGAAAGTCAGAAATCATGATCATATCCAAAGACCAAGAGTACAAAACCGCCATCCCGCGGCCTACGGAAATGGGAACCGCACCATCACCATCAAAGGTAGTAAAAAATCTCAGAGTCCTGATGGACAACACCCTAACCCTAAAACCACAAATAAATGCAACAGTCAAGAAATGTTTTTTCCTCCTCCACACGGCAAGAAGAATCCTACCTTTCCTCTCCTTCACGTCCAAAACACTCACTATCGTCGCCCTCTTCATGTCAAACAGCCTCTACCTCAGAATACCAGAATACCTCCTGAAGAAACTACAACGGATCCAAAATACAGCAGCCAGACTCCTCCTCAAACTATCAAGAAGAGAACACATCACTCCTGCTCTAAAAACACTACACTGGCTCCCAGTAGAACATCGCATCACCTTCAAAACAATGTGCATAACGCACAGGGCAATCAATGGACAAGGAGCAGAATTCCTACAAAAGAAAATAACAATCTACAAACCAACAAGACTCCTCAGGTCAAGCAACAAAATCCGCCTGAAACTAAAACCATAATCAAGAAAAAGCTAGGAGGCACCTCCTTCTACCACTTAGCTGCAAAAACCTGGAACAACATCCCAAAAGAAATAAGAAACACCAAAGATCACCTAAAATTAGGAAATTACTAAAAACCTGGTTCTTCAACACCACAGACTCAAACTGAAAACTGAACCAACAGAAAGGAAAAGGGATGACTAAACTGGAGGGAACACGGACAACTCTCAGAACAGACTGGGAAACGCCCACGGCACCTGGATGGATGACACTGAGTAGAGCGGAACACAGGCGACACCCATGGAGACAGAGGCAACAACGACCCTAATCCCACCCAACACCCGCACTCGCCCCTTAATTGCCACCAGGTACCACAATGATGGGGAATTGTCAGGATATTGGCAATCACCACACTAGCTGTGTTGTGGACATTGGCAGGTGCACTGGCCGTATGAGTGGGAAAGGTAGACAGCTATGGCGGCGATGGAGGCTGGGGAAGGAGGGGCCAGATGTGAAAGGGGCCTTGGTAGGGGCACGGGCCGTATGAGTGGGAAAGGAAGACAGGTAGGTCTTTGATGGAGGCTGGTGAAGGAGGGGCCAAATGTGAAAGGGACCTTGAAGGCCGGACTGCCCAGAACAGGACAGAGATGCAGGGGTGCTCCCGAACCCCATCTGGGTAGATTACACAAACCCAGCACCTCAATCCAGGATAGAGATGCCAACTAACCAATTTCACTAACAATTTCCCCCTCTGCATACAGCTCTCAAACTCCAAACCAAACACAACCACAAACCTACAGCACAACAAACCGCACAAACTTCACTACATGGCAACAACAAAATAAAAACACACATAGACTTGCACAACAGCACACAATGACTACCGGCCGCAAACACCCCAGGCCCAGCCAACGGACCCACCGGGCTGAGGCCGCCAACAGCACATCACTGCTCTCTTGCACTTTTCCAGCTTCCTCCCACTAACCCCCCTTCCCTTCCTCTTTTCAGAGCCGCCAGAGCACCAGGGGACCACTCCGGCGGTGATAGTGCGCGGTACAAATGTCCTTTAACATTAACATTAACATTCAGGGATGGTGTGCTGCTAATGATCTCTGCTTTAACGTCAATAAGACTGAGATCCTTCTCATTGGGACCCTGAAACACTTGTGTATGAGCGCAATATAAATAAAATATAATTTCATTTCTACTCCCTCCTTCCCACCTACACTTTGGCCAACCTCTTTGGGGCCCCTCCCCTCACCCTTGTGTGAGGCAAAAAACGTGGGTGTCATCTTCGACTCCTCTCTCTCCTTCTCACCTCATATCACTGACCTTGCCACAAAGGCCTACTTTCAGTTTCACTTCTTCAGAGGCATTCTCCCTTTCCTCACCTTCCCCAAGAAACTCAATGTCTCTAGAGTTTTGGTTCCCTCAAGATTGATTACTGCAACAGCCTCTTCCTTAATCTGCCTGTTTCTTCACTCCGCCCTCTTCAACTAATCCAGAATAGGACTGCGAAACCTCTCCTTGGCCACAAGCCCAGGGGCCGCATGTCTCCAGCACTAAAATCCCTCCACTGGCTCCCTGTGGTTGCAAAGATCAAATTAAAAACCCTCCACATCAAACACAGGGCTTTCCGGGGCCTGTGACCTTGCTACGTTCAACTCTCTCCCCCGAAATATCTCCCTGCTAAAGTCCTCCGGTCCTCTAGCTCTGATTCTCTGCATCAGACATGTCTCCAACAGAGTGGGGGTGGGGGGATAGATCTCTTTCTTCAGCAGGAGTCTCCCTCTGGAACGGCCTCCCTGCCCTTCTCCGTCTTGAGCCGGATCTCCTTAAATTCCAGAAGCTCTTCAAGACCTTCCTTTTCTCCTCCTTTCCTCTCCGTCTCCGCTGCTAGTCTCCTCCTACCACCATGACTGGATGCCTGTGTCCTTTATGAGTCTCGCTGGGGTCCGGCCATCCCTTATTCAGTCTCCCCTCTGCACTCATCCACAAGCACTTTCCCTCAGGCTTCCTTCCCTGATAAGCCTTGCAGGTTGACCCTCTTCCCAACCCCCCTTCGTACTATCACCTTGCTTTCCATTGGCACTATCCCATTTGGGCACCCCTTAGCACTTGCCCAGGCCACCTTGGGGTCCGCAATTCAGCACTTCTCCCCTCCTTCTGCCCCCTGTTCTCAGCCCATTCCCTGACCTTCCCCCGCACTGCTTGATACTGCACTTGAACATAAAGAATGTCACAAGGCCTAGTAGGACCCTTATTGTTGTTTTCCCCTTTGTCTCCCCTCCCTCTTTTGTCTTGTGGCACCTGGAAGCACTTTCTGCTGTAAAGGCGCCATATACATTTTCAATAAATAAATAAATACATAAAATAAACACTTTTTTGTTTTTGTGATGGCTCATGCTTTATAGACCTCGCCCTCGGGCCGTACCAGGAGTTATGGGCCTGTATACTTCTTTAAATGCACTTCCTGCACTTGAACCTTTAATTTGGTTTTAAGGGCACATAACTCATGGGATGGCCCTCGGGGAAGGATTATAAAGCTACTAGCCGTCCCTGGCGTAACATCCGCCATTCTAGCATATCTCAAAGGTCAATATTGGTTGGTAATTCATAGGGTCAAAGATGGCTTTCTATCTTTAAATTATACTTCAACCACTCCCTGAACGTAATAAACTGTCCTTCACCCTCGTTAAAGTATTCACAACCACTGGCACAAGTAGGTTGAGTTTCATTATATTCTTCACTTTCATTAAGGTATTCGCAACCACAGGCTGAGTAAGATGAGTCCCTTTGTATTCTTCACTTTCTTTAAGGTATTCACAACAACTGGGACGAGTAAGATGAATCCCTTGGTATTCTTCACTTTCTTTAAGGTACTCACAACCACTGGGACGAGTATCATGAGTCCCATAATTTTCTTCACTTTCTTTAAGGTATTCACAACCACTGGGACGAGTAAGATGAATCCCTTGGTATTCTTCACTTTCTTTAAGGTATTCACAACCACTGGGACGAGTATCACGAGTCCCATAATTTTCTTCACTTTCTTTTAGGTATTCACAACCACTGGGACGAGTATGAGGATTCCCCTAATATTCTTCACTTTCTTTAAGGTATTCACAACCACTGGGATGAGTTTGTTGAGTACCTGTGTATTACTTACTTTCTTTAAGGTATTCAGAATCACTGAGAAGAGTCTGATGAGTCCCTGGGTATTCTTCACTTTCTTTAAGACATTCATAACCACTGGGATGGGTCTGATGAATCCCTTTGTATTCTTCACTTTCTTTAAGGTATTCACAGCCACTGGGATAAATATGTTTAGGTCCTTGAGGCTCTTCCTGCTGTATTCCCCTTCCAGGTTTACTGCCTCTCTCGTTACCTTGATTCTGCTGGATTGGAATCTCTGGTTCTTCCTGTGGGGTCGGGCAGCCTCTTGTCTCTTTCGCGTGTCTAGCGAGCAGTCTCTCTCCTTGCACCAGTGTGCCGCTCCTCAGAGCTTTTCCAATTGCAGTCTCAGAATTGTTTGAGGGCCAGCCGGTCCAACTCTTCAGGGTCAAGCCACCACTTCGATTGTCATTCCTGGGCATATAAAGTTTTTTTCTTTGCCCTCTCTGTGCCTTTTCTGCCTCGTGGTTGCCAGCGTCCTCTCGGATGAGTACTTCCCGTGGCTCTCTGGTCTCTCACTTTCACCAGCTTTGCACCTCATGGGTTCCACAACAAAATACATTGGTCCTTCTTCTGTTTTTAGGGGCAGTACTGATCCCTTCTGTGAGGGGTCAGAAATGTGAAGCGGACAACATTGTGAAGGTTTTTAAAAAGATGCCATTTTATTAAGCTCAAAAAGGGTTTGATAAACACCTCGCTATCCCTAACTGGATGAGGATTTCCCTGCCTAAAATAAACTAAAGGAAACACTCAAACAAAAGGATTCTGTCCCTCACACTTGTGCATAAAACAAGCCCAACAAGGTAACATATGGCAATTCAGATACAACATAATTAGCAGTTTTATTCAACACCAGCTAACTATTTCTCCTTGTAACTTGGGTGAATCTCTCGTCCCCAGATTCAATCAGGATTTCAACCAACAGTTCAAAGGAATAAGGGAATCCTGTCTTGCAACAAAGTTTCAATATAGTTCCAAAAAGTCTCTCAACTGTACTTAAGCAACAGTTCAAAATGTTCAACAATTCTTTGGTCTCTCCACTTGGAGCAGAGAGTTCTACACTACGATTCTTCAGAGAATAAGTACATTTCCACAGTTCATCAAGATTAACAAAATGGTTTCTGTCAGGCTTAATCTTCAACAGTTCACAAAATTCTTGCATCAGCAATATTGATTTGGAAGGATGCTTCCACAACAATTCACAATGTGCTTTTGTGGGCTTGCCACTTATTCTTCAACACTTTTAATCACACCACAGTACTTGAATGACTTCGGTCTGGTCCACTCACCTGCCAGGCCTTTACTACACGGTCCCTTGTCCTGGTCCACTCCCCTGCCAGGCCTAGGTCCCTTGTCCTGGTCTACTCCCCTGCCCGGCCTATTCTACACGGTCCCTTGTCCTGGTCCACTCCCCTGCCAGGCCTAGGTCTCTTGTCCTGGTGTACTCCCCTGTCAGGCCTATACTACATGGTCCCTTGTCCTGGTGTACTCCCCTGCCCAGCCTATGCTACACGGTCCCTTGACCTGGTCCACTCCCCTGCCAGGCCTAGGTCCCTTGTCCTGGTCTACTCCCCTGCCAGGCCTATACTACATGATCCCTTGTCCTGGTCCACTCACCTGCCAGGCCTATACTACACGGTCCCTTGTCCTGGTCCACTCCCCTGCCAGGCCTAGGTCCCTTGTCCTGGTGTACTCCCCTGTCAGGCCTATACTACATGGTCCCTTTTCCTAGTGTACTTCCTTGCCAGGCCTATACTACACAGTCCCTTGTCCTGGTCCACTCACCTGCCAGGCCTATACTACACGGTCCCTTGTCCTGGTCCATTCCCTTACCAGGCCTAGGTCCCTTGTCCTGGTCTACTCACCTCCCAGGGCTATACTACATGGTTCCTTGTCCTGGCCCACTCCCCTCCCAGGCCTAGGTCCCTTGTCCTGGTGTACTCCCCTGCCAGGCCTATACTACATGGTCCCTTGTCCTAGTGTACTCCCCTGCCAGGCTTATACTACACGGTCCCTTGTCCTGGTCCACTCACCTGCCAGGCTTATACTACACGGTCCCTTTTCCTGGTGTACTCCCCTGCCAGGACTAGCAAAACTACTACTACTTCTACAAGTACTTCTCCGGTTTAGTTTTGTCTTCATACAACTTACACATTTTTATGATTTGATCAACAACAATTTGGACTACTACTTCTGGGAAAACATGAGACACGTTGGTACTGATTGTTCCACACTTCTGATTGCCACATGCAATGCAGGTTATGCTCCTCTCCTCCGGACCACCTTTTGTCAGAAGGGCAGCCTTCCTGCCACTCTTGGTTTCTACCATTTGCATTAACCAACTGCTGACAATGGCTTTTTCTCACTTCTGCTCTTCTTTGGCTTAGGCAATGCTTATTTAGTTCACTTCTCCCTATTGCTTCTTCCTTCCTCCTGCCATAGGGTTTATAAAGAACTTGTTTCTTAATTGTTCCCTCTTGGCTTTGGCAATGTTGGTTCTTTTTAACAGGATGGGCTATTGCACTCTTTTGGCTTTGCCAATGGTTGTTTATATTTGTTTCTAGCAATATTGCACCCTTGTACTGTTGGCAATTGTTCTGACTATAATTATAATTGGTTATTTATAGCGTGCTTAATGCCGAAGAGGTTCTAAGCACAGACCCCGGTTTTGAACCTGTGTTGCTCTGCATTGTCGTGCTTCCAAGACAAGTGCATTGCCACTCAGCTATACTACCTGTGAACTCACAATGAGATTCTGCTGGTCTGTTTGCCACTTTCTTATACTGCCACTTTCTCCACTTTGTGTTGGCTTGGTATGAAAAATAGTGATCTTTCTGCTTTCCATCAATTCAACATACTTATGTTTCTGCCACTTTGCTCTTTTTCCATTAGTTCGATATTCAAAATACCTGTTTCGGGCCAGCAGCGTTTACAGAGGGCTCTGGGGTTCCAGCACACAAGTGAACTCACTGGGCCTCATTACGACTTTGGAGGCAGCCATGCCCTTAATAAGGGCATGGCTGCCTCCAAAACCGTGTTCGGGTTCTCTGAATGGGGAATTACCGGGCCATTCCGAGTTCGGAGGGCCCGGTAATTCCTCCTTCAGGGAACCCGGGCCCGGACCTTCCCCATTCCCATTGAGCCCCCATTGTGCTCAATGGAAATGGGTGCGGGAGCTAACAACGTGCCGATTACGACCGGCCCGTTTTTAGCTCCCTGGTTCCCTCGCGGGACCCGCTATGGACGTCTGGATAAACCAGACGTCCACATGGGGTCCCGCAAGGGAACCTCGTAATAGTGCGGAATGCATTTAACGGCGCCGGCACCATTACCAGCGCCGTTAAACGCATTACGCAATAGTCATAATGAGGCCCTCTGGGTTTGTTCTGCATGTCCGCTTGCCTCGCTGCCTTTGTGTTCTCGGGTTCTTCTGCTCCGGGCAGTGTGGAAAACAGCCTTGCTTGGTTTTCCTTGGCCCGCACTGAGCAAAAAAGGCTTTCTGGTGCTAGCCTGCCACCAGGGTCTGCCTTGTTGTGGGAAGGGCTTCTTAACTTCACGTTTCCCGCCATGCTACCTTTGCAACCACAGGCTTTAGGGGGAAAGCTTGTAAAAATAACACTTCCTGCAGCACAACCTCTGCAACCACGACCTTCAGGGGGAAAGCTTGTACAAATAATGATTTCTGCTCCACAGGCTCTGCAACTCAGGTCTCTGAAGGAGGAGACCCTCTCAGAACCGTCATCCGTACTGCAAATAATGGCGGCTCCCACGTCTTTACTCTCCTTCAGCTGCAACTGCAATGTGGAGCTATTGCAACCACTCCACCTTCCACTGGTACTCTTCTCTATGGCCTGCAACTGAGGAAGCCTCTTATGCCTCCCAGTCTCCCTCAGGTGTGGGTCACTAACCCTAGTAACCTGCAATATACAATGTAGGGCCTCTACATCCCTCTTCCTCGTCCCAGTACTTTAGCAATATTGATCTTGAAGTGACCAATGTTCACCTTGCTCCTTTTAAGGGGATAATTGTTCACACCTTTGTATTTATTCTTAGTTACCTTTTTGAAAGGAGTCAAACAAGATTTTACTGAATTGTTTTGTTCTCTAGGGAAATTAGGACATTGATAATCTAATAAATTAACATTTAAAGATCCATCTTTAATTTGCCACTGCTGAACATTGGAGCTTTCACCTCTACAATTGTGCTTAACTTTGGGAAGAATATTCTTGCTCCCAATACAGGATTGGTGAGAACAGTTTTTACCATCATCAGATCAGGATAAATAGCATTGGGAAAGAGTAGCTTCTGCTGACAGTAAGCCATTACATATTTCAGCATTATTGACTCTTCCTCCTCTGAGGAAGTAAAATACTGCGTCCCTCCCAACAGAGTCCTCCCGCCACCTTGTGGACCTTCTCCTCCCAGCTAACAACACCACCAGGGTCAGAATCAAGTAGCGGCTGCCTTCCCCAGGCCTCCTGGGAGGAGACTTTAGGTAGGGTTTTTGTGAGGACTTTGCAGGATTCATCACACTCCCCAGCATAGAACCATAGTCCTTTGTCTATCTCATGAGTGCTCTTCCTTACTCGCTGAATCTTCTTAGTCCCAGTATGGTTGGCTGCCAACCACTGGGTAATCTTTATTTCTGGTATCCTCTTCTTCGCAGTATGTTTGTTGGTCTGTTGGTAAATTGGTGTGACATTACAATAACAAACACGGACTTGTGGAGGATGTTTCTCCTGAAGCCTTGATGGATTCAATGGTCTTTCATAGAGGGATTTAGGGAGTACATTGATGGAACGGGAGTCTGTGTCCCCAAGAGGTGAGTCTCTCCCTGTGAGGTCCTGCTTACCGCCACCCCTACAGGGAATGTTGCGTAGTGGGCTCACCTGCCTTGGCTCCCATCTATGGAGAAGTGACGAGAACCCATGCATTGTCACAATTCTAATTGGACAATATGCAGGCTATAAGAACTGCTGCTTGCTTTGAATGCTACAGTCTAAGGCTACCAGCAGCATGCAGCGTATCAGTAGCCAATTCCCTGCAACCACCCTGGGGTATTTGTTTACTGGCATCTTCTGTATATTTATAAATACTACCATGGTTACTAATTATGTGATGTTTTACATTCTACTCCAATGAACTTTAATTTTTGACTTTGCTGCCTTCAGATTAAGGGAGTATAACTGTGAAACATTTGGAGGGCCACACAATTAGTAACCTTGATGTTCAGGGTATAATAGCTTTGTAGATGTCACCCTCAGACTTTATCAGAAGTTGTAGATTCATATACCTCATTATATACCCTTGCTACGCTCAGGTCTTTTACATGGTCTTCAGGGCACATAACTCCTGGTACCGCCCTCCCTTGGAAGAGCATTCCCACTGGACGATGTGTACATGTCACATGCTGGCCTGCCCCAAATAACCATGCTGACTCCGAAAGCTAGTTCAAGGGTGTTTATTACGATTCAGTATAGATGGAATAGGTGTATCTCTTGAGGCGATGATATCTGGGCCTAGCTGGACTTGGGATATTTGGCGCTTTGGCCCGCCCTCTATCTCTGGTCTACGCTGGCCTTGTGCCCACCTCCCTAACCCAGACGTCCCTATTGGGGAAGTTAGTAACGCTGGGATTGGTAACACCTATCTGTCTTTCACTTCCTGGGTTTTTCGTGTTTTCCCTAAATCGTTAGGCTACCTGACTCCTTAGGGATCTTCTTACGTTTCCTATTCTATCCCTGCTTGTAATTTTCAGGGAGTAATGAATGGTTGTTTCTTTCGCCCAGCATAATGCTCAATCCTTGCACACACTCTCATTCCTGACACTTCACTATACTAGTCTCGTAAGTGGTCTCCTCTCTCCCCATCACTGTCCTCCAATCTCTCACTCCGCCTTTCCACCTCCACCCTTCGATCTTACTTCCTTCCCTACTCCTGTTCTTACTAATGCGCATTCCTCCAACTACTCGTCTATCTCTGTTATCGTCTCTTCTCTCCTTGCTCCCACTCACTTCCCCACTTCTTAGTATTCCTCTAGTCATAATCTCTGTTTTACTCTACACTAATAGCTACTCCCAAACTCCCACTCACTGTCACTCTCCCACGCTCTCTATTCTCCTCTCTCTAAACTCGCAGGGATATTGTACCCTGATCACCCCTCTACTACCGACTTCCACTCTACTACTTAATTCCTACACTTGCTACTCCTGCAGACTATCTTCATCCCCAAATACCACTACTACCTCCACCACTACTACCACTCCATTCCGCTACTCTTACTCCTGCTCTACCTCTACTACTCACACTCTCCCCGCTCTTACACAAACACTCCACAGACCCCTTCCTTATAATAGTCTCTTCACTCCCTTTGCACTTGTCTACACTGGTCTCTCATATGTCCTTCACAATCTCCTGTGCTCACCCATCTGTGCAGGATCTCTCTCTTCCCTAGCCATTGACTCACTGTGGCCACTATCTATCGGCCACCTGGTCAGATTTCATCCTTCCTCTCTGAGTGGGCAGACCTCTCCTCCTCACTCCTGGCCTCAACTACTCAACTCCTCCTTCTTGTAGACTTCAACATCCACCTGGATGCCTCCAGTCCTCCCTCTGGACTCTTTTGTGACCTCTGCGACTCTCTCTCACTCACTATTCTCCCCTCTGGCCCAACTCACTCTGCAGGGCACACTCCTGACGCTCTGATCCTCTCAGACCTTGCCTTCTCTGTCCCTCTCACCACTCCTCTCTCCTGGAGTAATCACTTTCTCTGCTCCCACCTCACCCTCCCTAGCCCTCAGGCCAAGCCACTTCCTTCACTGCCACCCACTTTCTCGGTCATCTGACCCATGAAGCGCGTGTCAGCTGAGGCTTTCGCAGCCACCGTCTCACCCCCTTTTCCCCCTCTGGCTGACTCTCATCCTGACACAGCCCTCTCTACGCTCCACTCTGCTATATCTGATACTCTTGATATCCTTGTCCCTGTCATGAGAATCCGCCTGAAGCCCAAAGCCAAGTGCAACTCCTGGTTTGACTTAGACCTCTTCACCCTAAAACACAAGTGTAGGGTGGCCGAGAGGAAATGGTGGGCTTCATGTACATCCTCTGACAAGCTGGCCTGCCGCCTGCTGCAAAGGCAATACTGGCTCTCTGTCCTACCCAAGAAGAGAGCGCATATCCAAGCCTGCGTTTCTGCGGCATCTAACAACTCGGCTGAACACTTTCAAATCTGCAAGGAACTAGTCAATCCTGCCGCAGTCTCTACCTCTCCTGTCCCTTCCCAGGCCCTCTGTACGGCACTGGCTTCTCACTTCATCTCTAAAACTCAGGACATCCTGTCCTCTCTCTCCTCCTATCTCTTCCCTCCCCCTAGTCCCTGCTCTTCCTCTGGCCTTTCTGCAGCCTCCTCTCCTCCCTCCTTCTCTGCCTTTCCCCTGTTCACTGCACACGTAGTTTCTAGAAAAGTCTGATCTATGAAAGTCTCGTCGAAACAGGTTCACCCCTGTTCCTCCAAAACCATCAAGGACCACATCAACTCCCTGGCTCCTGCCCTGGCTGATTTCTGCAGTCACTCTTTTGCCACCGGAGTCTTCCCATCCCCCCTGAAGCACTCCCTTGTGCACCCCCTTCTTAAGAAACCCTCTGCCGACCCCTCCTGCCCGGCTAACTATCGCCCAATCTCCATCACTCCCTTCCTGGGCAAGCTTCTGGAGAAACTAGCCATCTCCCAGCTTAATCTCCACACTGATGGTTGACTTCATGACCATCAGTCTTGCTTCAGAGCTGCCAGAAGCATGAAAACTACTCTCCTGAACATCTGTGAAGACCTGCTCCCCAAGCTTGACTCTAACTGGCCGCTTGCGTCCTCATCCTGCTTGATCTCTCTTCTGCCTTTGATACTGTCAACCATGCCATCCTATGTCCGTGATAACCTGGGTATCACTGGTCAGGCTCTGGTGTGGCTGACTTCTTTCCTCTCCAACCGACCCTCCCAGGTCCAATTTAGGTCCTTCCTCTCTGTTATCTTTTTCTCTAACCTCTCGCCCTGGTTTTTCAACCAATACCTGGCACTCCTGGCCCACCGCATAGCCGCTCTCTGCCCCAACTTTCAGTGCTATGCGGATGACACCCAGCTCATCTTCAGGCTACCCTCGGCCTCCTCCTCTACTTCCCTCATCTCTGACTGTCTGCTATAAAGGAGTGGTGTGCCGCCAATGACCTCTGCCTTAATGCCTGTAAGACTGAGATTCTCCTCATCGGCACACCCGCTCCCTCCTTTCCTGTAGCCCTCTGGCCGACCTCTCTTGGCCCCCTTCCTGTTCCCACCTGCAAGGCTAAAAACCTCGGGGTCATCTTCGACTCTACACTCTCCTTCTCTCCTCACATCTCTGACGTCTCTAAGAAGTCACACTACCAGCTACACCTCCTCAGAGGTATTCTTCCTTTCCTCTCCTTCCCCCAGAAGCTCACTGTCTCCAGAGCTCTGGTTCTCTCTAGGCTGGACTATTGCAACAGCCTCTTTCTAAATCTGCCTACTTCTACTCTCCGCCCTCTGCAACAAATCCAGAACAGGACTGCGAGACTTGTCCTTGGCCTCAAGCCCAGGGATCGTATCTCTACAGGACTGAAATCTCTGAACTGGCTCTGAGTGGCTTTGAGGATTAAGTTCAAAACCCTCTGCATCGTCCACAAGGCCTTCTGGGGCCTGGGGCCTCAATACCTTCAACTCTCTCTTCCTAAATACCTTCCTTCTGGTGCTCTTCGCTCATCTGCCTCAAACTCCCCCAAAGTCAGTCGCTTCTCAAAGCAACGAGTTGGTGGTAGATCTCTTTCTTTGGCTAGGGCCTCCCTCTGAAACAGCCTCCCTGCCTCCCTGAAACTTGAGGAGAATCATTTTCAGTTCCGGAAGCACCTCAAAACCTTTCTCTTTGCATCAGCTTTTTCTCTTCCTCTTCTCTGCTGACTTCCTGGCTGACACTGTAAATGCACAGGTTACCTGGCCACCCTCTGATCTCGGGCCCAGGTCCCCTCCCCCACCAGTCGCACTCCTGCACTGCCTTCCTGGCAACCCTCGCACTTGGGGACTGTTTTCTGTATTCCCTACAGTCCCACTACCAGCACTTGACACCTGACATCTGCACTTACCTTTTCACTTGCCACCTGCTGGCCGTACTTTTACTTATTGTTTATATATTGTTTATTTATTTTCTTATCCCATGTACTGCACTGTCCTCTCCCCTTTCCCCCCGCACTTCTCCTCTTTCCCCTTTCCATGCACTTGCGCAATCTGAATGACACCTGGTCTAGTAGGATCATTGTCTGTCTTCCTTCTGTTCCCCCTCCCTTGCCTCGTCGCGCCTTGAAACACTTGTGTATAGGTGCGTTATAAATGCCATATCATATCATATCATAACTGCCCACACTAAACAACTCACAAGCACCTTCTTAAATACCCCCCCCCCCAGGATTGGCGGCTTACCTTAACGAATAGCTTACCTGGCTCCATGGGGTGTGAATGGTGAAGGCCATATGAGGCCTTAAAAGGACTGGTAAACCCGCACCTTTTTCAACATGGACCCTGCTGGAGTCCAGGGACGGTCCTTTGCTCAAGGCATGCAGGGCCTGGTGGCATAGTGGGTGTAAGGCCTTCTGGGGCCTTTATTATTCAAAATAATCTCTGGTGGGTTAGCGGGGCCCCCTGTGGGTGCAGACGCCTGTCGATGTTGTGAAGGACACAGCACCCGTTGGTGCTGTATCTACCCTTGCCATGTCCTGTGGCCAGTGTTGTGGCATTTTCGCCACACCCCATGATAGGGATGCCACAGTAGTCCCCGGCTTCTCTCTTGATGTGGCTCTCCCTGGCCCCGCCACCGGTTTCTCTTCTTCCTTGGGTGGCTCCCACACTCCAGCCACAGCCTGAAGGCAGTCCTCTCTGCATGTAAGGAGGAGTGGGGAGCGTGCTGTCTGCACTCAGGTACCCATGTTGTGCTGGGTTGGGCTCCACCACTGCAGATTGTTGAGAAACGCTTCATTCCTAGGTTACAGGCACCGCGGCCGGAGTGCCCGCAGCTAATTGCCAGGAAACTGTCATTGACAAATAGACTCCAGTGCTTAGTATTTCATACGCTATAGGCAAGGAATACATACTTCAACAATATTGGTACTGTGCATGGCAGAGTGTCCTCTGCTAAAATATTGCCATGTTCTGTATTTGTTGAGAGAGAGAGAGAGAGAGAGAGAGAGAGAGAGTGTGTGGGGGGGAGGCTGTATTGTGTGTGTGTTTGTATGCATGTGGGAGTGCATGTGAGACTGTGTGCGTCATGATCCGTGGGAAGCGTTTGTCGGGGGGGAATTCTCCTGGGGTCGGCTGGGCCGTCCGCGGACCTCCGGGCAGGGAGGCCCCAACTCCTCCCGTATATCCCAAAAGAGATAGAGTATGAGACACACGCAAGAAGCAAGGTGATTCTGCTGTTTATTAAACAAAACGGCAGGGATGGGTCAAGGATCGTACGCGTCCGTCCTGACACTCTCTCAACATCGTGGGGCTCGCAGGCCCTTTTTACCTTAGTATGACGCGCTACTTGCGTCACCTGAGAAAGTTAGCAAAAAAACCTATCGCCACTCTGGATTGGTTCCCTGAGTGGTAGGGTTAGTATAGCATACGTATAGAGAACGTCGTTATTGGTTAAGGGTCAGTCAGGTGGTATACTTGGGTTGTCCCTTCAGTTTGATACATAAAAATTGTTACATGAAGACCCCTGAGGATTGGTTAATGTTAATGGCGTCAGTGATAAGGGCCCCATGTTCTGATTGGTTCTCCCGCGAGCCCCCCAGTCTGGGACCATCGCTGTTCCCAGCTCGCGGCGCACCTGTCATTTGCAACAATGTTTCACTATGGGTATGTGCAGACAATGTGAGGATTTATTCATAAGCAGGAAGGCCGACTACTCCCACCGCTGCAGATGTCCATTGAGTCGCTTAATTGTATCTGCCTGTGTCTTGAGACGGGGGATCCAGGTGCCTTCTTCCTCCTGGGCTTGGCATCCTGTCAGGTTTGGCTTGGTCACGTGAGGTGGGACCATGTTTGAGGCAGAATTCTGCACAATTAATATTGCATTTCTCACTGTGTGCCTGGCTTATCTTGCAGGTGCGACCTTGGCGTCGGCTTGCGGTATGAGAGTTTGCAACGTTGTGCCCTTGACTGTCTGCTTTTCGCCGGGCTTATTCTGCAGGGTCAGCAACCGAGCTCTTGCTCATTCAATGTTCATGGAAGCTTTTGCTTGCGGCCTACTTGGGCCTGGTGCATAGGTGGAACCGTTTGATACAGAGCGCTTTAGGTTATGGTATCATATTGCTCTATCCCCAGTATCGTGTCTTCGTTATATTTCTCATTATGGTACAAGGGTTTAGAAGAAGCGTGAGCAAGCTTTTTTAGATGAGTTCATTATGCGTCTTGCGTTTCTGCATTTTGAGAAGCCTATGTGGAAAATAATAAAGATGCACGTCCGTGGGTGTGTCCGTCGCCTACGTCATAGCACTGAGTATGTTCTTCGTGTGGATTGGTGTGGGAGTGTCCGGTGTGTATGTTTGCACGGGTGTGCTGACCGTTGGCTAGGTCATCATGGCATCTCTAACGATGTGTTGATTTGGTGCTGGATGGTTTAGTCGAGTTCATCCATGCCGCAGGTGTCGGCATGTGCAGGGCAGGCTGGTGGGCAGGCGGGTGGGCACGCGAGTGGGCACATCCGTATGTTCTTGTACCAGGGTATTTGGTCGTCTGGGAGATGGGCGAACTCCTCTTGTGGCGGGTGTCTGGGCCGTGATCCTCTAGGCCAGGGTTGAGAGGGGATTGGTGGGAGCCTTTTGTTCACTTTTCCCACTTCAGTCCCCCCTCTGGTCGACTTGTCGACCACAAACATATCCTTTTCCTTATCTCCTCTCACTCTCCATATTTTAGTTACTCCTCCCAGATGTCCATAGTGATTAACATGGTCTTCAAATGACCAGTACATATATACACATGTTCCTCCAGGTGTGCAGTATACCCATTTCCCTATGTAGCTCCTTGGGTTTCTTGGGTTTTCGAGCTTCACAGATGGTGGGTCCAGGTGGTTAGTGATGATCTGGTTGCGCAAACTCTCTCTCTCTTTTATTATTGTGCCTGTGTGTTGGCCGTCGTCTGCTGGCATCAAGGGGTGCATACCGACCATTTCGATCATCTCGTCTGTGGTGCGTGCCTTCCGGGCCTTCCAAAATCTTATTATGATAAGTGCAGCTCCAGCCAGAATAATGCATCCAACTATGATCTTCAGTCCATCTGACAGCCAAGATGGCATCCATGACCATAGCGTCGAAAACCAGCTCTCATCCTTTTTTACACCTTTACTTTCATCCATCATTTTGGAGTGCATCTGGGCCAATTGTGATACTGCTTCTGTCAGTGTACCATTGTCAGCATCGTTAGCAGGAATGAATGTGCAGCATGATTGTCCTATCTTTGCGCAAACTCCTCCTTCCATTGCTGTGAGGAGGTCCAGTACATATCTGTTCTGTAGTGCTACCATCCTCACTGCTCGCAGTTCCTCTTTTATTGCGTTGAATCCATTTACTGTAGAGTTGATTGTCATCATTAGTTCCCATCTAGTTATCTGGAGCCATTTTGCGTTTGCGTAGGCCTGTAGTCCAGGATGTATTATTGAGGAGAAGAACATTGCTGCTCTGCTGAATAGTCTGTGTTCTGGCGGAATTGAAGTGAGTGCTGTTTCCGACCTTCCCCACAGGTAATTTCCTGTCAGAGGTTCTCCTTGTCTTTTCTTTCTATTCAGGACAGTGTTGTTGCCATTGTTTCGGTTCTCTGGCCCCTTCTGAAGCTGTGCAGATCTCTTTTTCCTCTTGTTTCCTTCATCCATTTTTGGGAAGTTCGCCACATTCACATGTTTCTGAGGCACCACTAGTGATGGTACATTAACGTGTACTATTGTGCATGTACCATTCCACAGAGGGGGCAGTGTGTGGTATGCCTTGTATCCAGAAGCCCAGTAATGGTCCATTACTACTGCTGTTCCTGCTCCCCCCTCAGGTAGCTCTGTCACGCTTGCACAGTTGGTGTTGTATCCTACGTCCACTTCTCCTTTGTGTTGGTAGCATACCTTAGGTGCAGTCATCGGCAGTATTGTTATTGGGTCTTCATCCTTCTCTATCCACGTTAGCATGGGTACGTACTTGACCCAAGTCATCCAACATCTGTTGTTGTGTTCAGCAATAGTTGTAGTATCTTCTCTCATTACCATGTTGCTGCCAACCACTCCTGTGTCCCATTTGTCACCCAGGTATACCTTTCCTGTTATTATTATCAACAGTCTTTCCCAACATCCTTGTTTACCAGGAACTTCAGTGGCATACCAATCACATGGTAGGTACTGTAATGTAACTTTCTTCGTTTCTCCTTTTTCAGGGCCACTTGTTATGTATTTGAATGCTTCAGCATGTAAACTGGCCTTATGGTAACCCAAATAACTCTTAAGGAAGTTATTTTCGTACGGGTATGTGTCTCGTGTTTTCCATACCAGGTGCACCGTGTTCCCTTGAAATCTCCCTTTCGTTTGGAACAGTGCCAGGTATATTATACATTGTGCTGTTTTTTCATCTATTTCCGTGGCAACGAAAGTTCGGGAGGCACTCATGGCGTATGGGATCAATGAGCAGACGTAGCAGCTGTCTTCTGTTGTTTGTTTACCTATTTGAGTCATGTGCTGGTACCACATGTTGTTTGAGACGTGTGCTGAATTTTGTATGTAGTTGTCAATATCTTTATTGTCTGAGTATGTGCTGCGTTTAACTCTATTTCCCTTGTGTGCAATTTTGCTAGTACCACCTGACGTAACACCTGTTGCAGCTGGGGGTGGGGGTATGTTAGATTTGGGTGCAGCAAAAATATTCATAGCATAACTGTTCCGCCATACAGAGGCAGCCACAAACCCGGTGATCATCAAAATCCCTATCATCTTTATTGCAGAGGCTAGTCTCACCGGCATTTTACTCTTACCTTGCTGCGGTCCGGCAGCTAATTCTTGCGACGTTAAAGTTGCCCGCCTGAAAATTCTTAAAATGCTTGTTATTAGTGTTAGTTGTTGTTTTCAAGCTCTCCCTATCAAGTAGTCGTTCAGTGCCCAGGCGAAGAGCTGTTCCCACGCCAATCTAAGCGATCTATCTCTTAGGACAGGCAAGTATGGGTGGAGGTGGGGCATTGATTGTTCTATGGCCAAGAGAAGTGCTGTGTAGTTGACACGTACCCTCCTCCTTTTCAGGTACTTTGGCCTTTTTATGTAATAGACAAATTGGTGCGATAATTCTTCGGGGTAGTTATTGTCTGAGGGTATCATCTACTTCTGGGCAGTGAACTTTGTTAGTTATCTGTTTTCTTAGCAGTCCAATAATACGCCGTACCTGCATGTGCGAGAGAAAAAAAAAAAAGAGAACATTCAAGTGTTTACATGTGTATGTGCAAAACAATGTCCTTCAGTTGGGTTATTACTGCAGTGGTTAGGGGGTCGATGGGCAGGGGG